>NC_063167.1:16861897-17500743 GCF_023159225.1 Perognathus longimembris pacificus
GCACTGGGTCCTTTATCATCTTAAAGGGCCCTGGGTTAAAGAAGCACTTTTTTTTTTTTTTGGTGCACATATGCATAAGTAGAGCCCAGAGGGCCTCTCAGCTGACTGGGTCCCCCCCAGCCCCCCAGTGGAGGAGGCTTCGCAAGGCCGGCTGCTACAAAGCACCAAGCTTGGCTGCATAGATTTTAATGAGAGCGTCAGGCAGAGCTGTGCTGTTGCTCTCCGGGACTTGCAGATCATTACCAAACCAGCTGTAGGATGAGAACACAGCACATGGAAACCCTAGGAGGTCACTGAGCTAATGATCTAATCCTACCTTCCGCAGGCAGGCCCTCCCCATCTCCTCCTGCCCCCAGCCCTTTCCACGGTGGACTCTGTCCATTCCAGAAGCTAGGCCAACACCGCCCCCTTCAAGGTCAGAGAGAATGATAGCAGTGGCTCCGGCTCCCCCTTTTTCCGGAAAGGAGGAGGATGGGGGTAATTTAGTCAAAGCCATTAGGCCCAAACCCTGGCCTGGCTAGGCCCCAGGACTCCTATTTGGAAGAACCACCGCCCTCCGCCTGCCTGCCTCTCCAGCCACTGCTGGGCTGCAGCCGGGCACCTTCAACGGCCATTTTAGGGTTCTGATGAAAGCGGAGGGCAAGGTGGGAAGTGTAACAGAGCAGGCAAGCGGGTGGGCTCAGCATGGGGCGCGGTGCCCAGCCCTGTGGCCCAGCCCCGGATGGGGGTACGACACTGGAGGAGCGGCAGGAGGGCCTCTGGCATCTGCAGACTGAGTCAGAGGGAAGCAGAGGGAGGCACTGGGTAAGGGCAGCAGCATGGCCGTGATTACGCACTCTCTCCTCACTCCCCTCAAGCCGGAGGGGTTTATGAGGGCTTTGGCAATTACTACAACCATTTGCTGTGCTGGGTAGAGGCAGATCCTGTTTCTCTTTGTTTCAGGCTCTCAACGCCGGAGAAGCCAGGAGAAGCTGATTTCAGCCTAAGAGGCTACACAATAGTTGGAGCAGAAGGGAAGAAACCTTGCTGCTGGCCAGAGCTGACCAGTTTTTGTTTTCCTGAAAAATAGCACCTGTGTATTAGCTCTGGGCAGGGAGGCAGAGGGGGAGCCAACACCATCACATCCGTGAGTGGGGAGCTGGGAGGAAGACCCTGAGTCCTTCTCCTTTCAGCCGCCTTCATGGCTGCCAGCCCCCGCCCTCAGGCAGGTATCTTGCGGCAGGCAGCTGCCAGCCTGAGCGACTGAAGTTTCTACTGCTGGCAGAATCCTGGCTGAAAATGGAGAAATAAAAGGGGACGGGGCGGCAGAGGGACTGAAAATAGCACTTGTCAAGGCTGCCTGCCCCCTTTCTTCTCTCCCTATTCCTGGTCCCTCAAAGTGCAGCTCCTTGGCCACCTGAGTGGCTGGAAGTAGCAAGGGGTGACAAGCGGCTACAAGGGAGGCCACAAGGATCAGAAGCGCATAGACAGGGCTGGCACAGGCCCTGGGTCCTCCAACAGGGACCTCTGCCTACAGGCAGTCTCAAGCAGCACAGTCAGAACTGCTTTGCCCTGACTCCAGCAGGTGCCCATTATTTGGTCCTAGAAAGCACAGGTGACTTGGAGTTTGGAAGTTTGGGCTCTGCTCTGTCACTATCCAACTGTGAACCTGAGCAAGTCCCTTCCTACTGGCAAGCCTCAGTATCCTTCAGAGAGCTGGACCCCAGGAATTCGACTCTCCTTGGAGTTCCAAGTCTCTATGCTTTCTTCCTGACAACCAGCAGAGGCCCAGGTCCCTGTGTGTCAGGGCGAGTTTGGTCATGGATATTGGAGGTTAAAACTGGGCTATGCAGCTGAAAGGCACCTGGGGGTGAGGGAGAAAGACATTTAAAAGACACTTGAACACCAGGAGTTCAGGAGGGAGTCTGGGAGAAAGATAACAGCCAGGCAGGGCAAGATGCCTCCTGGAGCAGAGGCAGCCAAGCCTAGAGATCACTGAGCAAAAGCAGCCCGCCTGCTAAAAAGGGTGGCGCAGGGGGCAGAAGCCTGCCACAGCCTGGCTATGGACACTTGCCCTCGCTGCCTTCCTCCTGGGCGCGGGAAGCGCCGGCTCCATCCACACAGGCCATTCTCACTGCTTTAGACTAGAATAATGGCTGGCATTATTTGAAGTAGCTGAGGGCAAGGATTTTGGAAGAAGGCCACCATTGAAAATGGCTCTTAGGGGAAGGCACTATCTCCAACTGCAACCCAATCAAAGGATCTGCTTTGGGGGTTTTCTTCCTTCCAATATGCACCAGTCACTTGAAGGGAAGAGGGAGCGACTTGGCTAGAGACCCTCAGGAGCCCACGGGCCCTGCAAAGGAGAAAATGCATGGCAATTTGGAGGAAGCACTTGGATATATCTTTGGTTGCTTCAGGGAAGGCTTTGGCCCCTTGAAATTCTTTTTTCCTTCCTTTCTCCCATGGGATTGTTAGATATCAAAGATGGGAGGGAAGGGAAGAAAAGGGAAGGCAGCAGGCAGCACGAGTTAATCCGACCAGTCATCTTCATCAAACTCGGAGGAGTCATCTTCAGAGTCGCTGTACTCAACAGCGATGCGACGTGACAGTATGGTGGCCACATCATTGCCCACGACATCACGCTTCTCTTGCTCCCGCTGTTCTTCAACCCTGCGCAGCTGAAAGCCTGGTGACAGAGAGGGAGAAGGGTGAAAAAGGAGCTTCCAGCTGCAGAACCCATTCAGCACTAAGGGACGTGGCCTCTGATGGAGGGAGAGATTGTAAAAGGACAGGAAAAAGAAGGATCCTTTAGGAATGTGAAGAGGCAGGGCAAGCAGGAAGAGAAGACAGGCTTCATGAGATGGGTGTTCCAGTGCTGTGGGCGTGTGTGGTTGCTGAGGATGGCACTTTCTTGTCAGGCTCTGAGTGGGGAGTGCCGCAATAACCCATCCAGTAAACGTACAGACTGCTCAAGTCCCCAGCTGCAATAGGACTCAGCAGCTCCCGACTGTCTCTTGAGGCTCACCCTCAGAACAAACCCACTCGAACTCTTTGGGACCAGATGTAGGCCCTGGCAAAGAACAAATGCTCCAGGAGGGTCAGATCAGCTGGGGAGGGCAAAGGGGAAAAAAGGGATAAGAGAAAAACAGGCTACGACCCACCCAGTAGCAATTCTTACATGTAAATACACACACACAGCACATATTTCAAGCAGTGCCAAGGGCCCAAGAATCTTTGCAATTCTTCACTGTAGCCAGGCAAAGTGCTATTTAACTGTAATCCTAGCTATGCAGGGCTGGGAATGTGGCCTAGTGGTAGAGTGCTTGCCTAGCAGGAATAAAGCCCTGGGTTCAATTCCTTAGTACCACATAAATAGAAAAGGCTGGAAGTGGTGCTGTGGCTCAAGTGGTAGAGTGCTAGCCTTGAGCAAAAGCAGCTCAGGGAGGGTTGGGAATGTGGCTTAGTGGTAGGTGCTTGCCTTGTATACATAAAGCACCAAATATATAGAAAAAGCCAGAAGTGGCACTGTGGCTCAAGTGGTAGAGTGCTAGCCTTGAGCAAAAAAGAAGCCAGGGACAGTGTTCAGGCCCAGAATCCAGACCCCAGGACTGGTTAAAAAAAAAAAAAGTTCCAAGCCCAGTTCAGACAAAAATGCTGATGAGATTTTAAAAAACAAAAACAAATGGCCACTGAGTTGGGCATGGTACTCCACGGTAGGAGGTGGGTCCCAGGCAAAAGCACCAGCACCAGATCCTATTTAAAAACAAACTGTAACAAAAAGAACTAGAGAAAGTGGCTCTATGGGTCCAAGTAGTAGAGCACTAGCTCTGACTGACAGTGTCCAGGGAGTTTAAGCACCATGACAGGGGAAAAAACAACCAAAAGAACTAGAGCTGTGGGCTGGGGATATGGCCTAGTGGCAAAAGTGCTTGTCGCATATACATGAAGCCCTGGGTTCAATTCCCCAGCACCACATATACAGAAAATGGCCAGAAGTGGCGCTGTGGCTCATGTGTCAGAGTGCTAGTAGCCTTGAGCAAAAAAAAGCCAGGGACAGTGCTCAGGCCCTGAGTCTAAGGCTCAGGACTGGCCAAAAAAAAAAAAAAAGAACTAGAGCTGTGGCTCAGATGGGAAAGCATTTGCCTAGCAAGCAAGAGGTCCTGAGTTCAATCCACACATATTCTGCCAATAAACAAACAAACAAGAAAGCCTTCAATTTTGATCAATGCAATAAAAAAAATCTGATTCTTCACATTTTTAGGACAAAGCTTTTGTCCAGCCTAAGGCCCCGATTGTTCTCTGTACTCCATGAATGCTGTCCCTTGAGAAGGCTGAGCCCCCTCCCAACCCTTAGTCATACCAGTGACAGAATGATAAGGCTCCGGAGCCCCAGACCCACCATGGGGATTTACCTTGACGACCACGGGGACCCGCCACGGGATTTACCTTGCCGGATGGCAGAAAGCAGGTCGCTCCGGGCATCACTCACAGCAGGCAAGGAAGACCTGGGCTTGGTGGTATCAGAAGGTGGTGATGGCATGGCAGGCTGGCCATCTGCACCACTGAAGGGGGGAGGTGGGGGTCCCGGGGGAGGGGGGGGAGGAGGAGGCGGAGGGGCTCCTCCTGAGGGTTGGGACAAGGGAGGTGGTGGGGGGTAGTCAGCTGCTGGTGGTGGGGGAGGAGGGGGAGGGGCAGCAAAATCAGGGTGAGGTGGAAAAGATGGGGGCGAGGGTGGCGGTGGAGTCCCTGGAGACCCAAATCCTGCAGGTGGCGGTGGAGGCGGCACACTCATGGGTGGGGGAGGGGGAGGGGCAGGGGGAGGGGCAAACCCAGGTTTGGGGCCTGGCGGAGAGCCCAGAGGAGGAGCTGGAGGCGGGTGGCTTGGGCTGACCACACTGGTTCTTTTGGGTCCAGCCAAGCCAGATCCTCTTTGGTTGTCTGCTGGGTAGCTAGAGGGACAAAGAAGACACACCTTCACTTTGAGGGCAGACACACTCACCTAGAGGTAGGCTCGCCTACAGGCCCAGGCTCCCCTTAGCTGGCCATGTTCACTGGCTTCACTTAGGCCTAAACAGAACTGACCAAGCAGGAACTGAACAGCCTTATAAGGAGCTAGCTTCCTGATGGCAGGGAGGCACCATCGGAAAGTGAGGGGAACTACCTGGGAGAAGGGGACTTCAGATGCCCCTAGCAGTTAAGAGCTAGCCGAGACACCTCAGGGGAAGGAAGGCATGCTCTCAAACTGGAACCTGAGCCTGCGCTCTCCTCAAGAGGAATGGCCCATGGTGACCACCAGTTTAAGCCTGGAGCCAGGATTCAGAACACATACAAGAAAGAACTGGGATGAAAATTCAAACACCACCCACCCACTGGGCTCTGTTTCTCAGGTTATTAACATTCAGCAGATTTTGTGAGGAAAG
The DNA here is from genome assembly GCF_023159225.1 of Perognathus longimembris pacificus. Lineage (NCBI taxonomy): Eukaryota > Metazoa > Chordata > Mammalia > Rodentia > Heteromyidae > Perognathus > Perognathus longimembris. Next base: position 16,867,300 of record NC_063167.1, read on the forward strand.
GAACCCACGCTGAGCTGACCAAGCCTGAGCGGGTATAGATTTAGGTGCATGCATCTTCACTTGAAGGAGAGTAAATCTCTATCTGAGGATCTGAAAGATGGAAACGCCCGGGCTACCAACTCTTGATCCAGGCTGGAAAAAGGATTAAGGCTCCTCTTCTCCTGGGAACAGATTCGTGGGCCTGTAACTGCAGCAGGTCATGTGTGAGCCTGAAGCTTTTCTTCTACCTTTGCATCTGCCCTGCACTAATAGCTACTCTTTAGAAAAGCATCCATCTTGGAATTTTCCACAGACCTTCAAGCCTTAGCTGCATCTGACAGGGCAGCCAGCAGGAAGTGATTTGGGAGGCAGAAGGAGATTTGGGATTAGTGGTTCCAAGGGCCAAGAAGAATGGGGGAGGGGAGGACAGCACTGCTTTAGACGGCCTCTAAGGGGCCTCCACATACTCACTAATTAAACAGTGCAAGGAGAAAAGTGCACCTTTCAATGTGCTCATTTGTCAGGCATCAGAAAGGAAAAAAGTAACTGTAAGGAAATAGTTCACTGCAAACCACCCTCAGCCCTCTTTCCAGCCATTACTGGCAGGCAATCTTCTCCGTACATCTCTGCCAGAGACGCTAAGCTTCATTCCCCTTTCTCTCTGCTTTCATTCTTTCTGAATGTCTACAGAGCAGTGAAAATTTCCAGAGCAACAGGAGGTTGCGGGGCAGGGTGGTGGTGGTGGTGGTGGTGGTGGTAGCTATCTGCAAGATTCCCAGATTCTGGGCAAGGTGTCTGCTAACTCCTGTACGGACTGGACCACTTTACTTCCTACTAGTTAAAGCTGGTGACTTCCATCTGTTCCTACAGGCAGAATAGCAAGTAGTAAGAATTAGGCTTGACTAATCATGGCTCTGCCTCTTGCTGGCTGTGTGACTTTAGGTAATTATATTCACTGACCTTTCTGTGCCTCAGTATACTCATCTGTAACATGGGGATAATAACAGTACCTACCTCAAGAGGCCTCCTGTGAGAATAAGTAACATATACAGTGTTCAGTACAATATCCAGCACCTTCAGACACTTGATAAGGGCTCATTATTTCTATCACCTGGACAGACTTGCCTAACATCATTCCAGTGGTCCTGTCCTGTATTTTGGACTCTGGAACTTATTAGCCTCACAGGATGGGTGGAAGAGGTTCTACCACTTACCTGAATTCTGCTGGTGGGGGAGGCAAGTTGTCCTCGGAGAAGGAAGGAGAAGGTGAAGAGGCAGAGTCCGACTGTGGCGGTGGTGGGTAGCTGCCTGCATCCACGTTTTCAACAGAGCCAATGCTGCCATTCTGATACACCAAGGATGGTGAGTAACTGACAATAAACCCAAGGTGAAAAGCTGTCATTTAAAGAGTAGTTCCAGCACAAAAAAAGTAAAAATAAAATAAAGAACCTGAATGGTACCCCTTTCCTCTTAGATACTACAAAAATATATGTGAAAAGCTACTTGGGAGAAATAAAGTCAGTAGATTTCCCACCTATTTTCTGATATACTGAAATTTTATTTTAGGACTAAATGTCCTATTGTTATTCATCTTTCAGACATTTTTGCTGATGATCAAAACCATGCTGTTCTCTTCTGGTATCAGCCCTATCAACTCTACCATTCTTTCAAATTTTCTCTAAATATTAGGGACAGCTATACCCGAAGCCCAAAGGCTGCCGTGGTCAAAGGGTGAAGCCAAACCCACAGGCCGTTGAGCTGCAAACACCTGACGGGCCCACAGCCTGATTCTGAGTGCTCAAAGGCCAAGGAAGCATTTGATTGCAAAAATCATGCCAAGGTTGCTATGTGGTAGTAAATGCGGTCCCTACACCAGATCGCTCATCCAACAAAATGAGCTGCTGCTTAAAGCAGGGTGCTAAGGGCTTGCCTCGTGGAAATCTTTCCCTCAAAACACTGGACCTTGAGTGAACTTGCTCTGAGTGAATGGTATCAAAATGTCACACAAGGATGGGTGCTGTGGCATGCCTATAATCCTCGCTACTCAGTACACCGAGATCGGAAGATTGAGGTTTGAAGCCAGCCTAGGGAAGAAAGTTTTTGATATTCTTATCTCCCATAAACCATCAAAAATCCAAAAGTAGAGCTGTGGCTCAAGTGCTAGAGTGCTAGCCTTGAGCATAAAAGTAGGGACAGCACATAGGCTCTGAGTTCAAGTACCAGAACTGGAAAAAACAAAAAACAAAACACCAAAAAAACAAAAAACAACCCAGAACAAAAACACCACAAAAATCCTTCAAGTAAGCACACATGCACGAAGCACTGAGACGCTATAAATGTACAAACACATCAAGTACCAGTTAGCAAAATTTCAGTCTACTCTGCTTCCCCTCGCTCTTTTTTCTACCATTGCTGGAAGAATTGATCCAAACAGATCCTAGGGAGAAGAGTTAGAGGGAAATAACTAGATGAAAAGATATGATGAGGCTGGGAATATGGCCCAGTGGCAAGAGTGCTTGCCTGGTATACATGAAGCTCTAGGTTCGATTCCTCAGCACCACATATATAGAAAATGGCCAGGGGCTGGGGATATAGCCTAGTGGCAAGAGTGCCTGCCTCGGATACACGAGGCCCTAGGTTCGATTCCCCAGCACCACATATACAGAAAATGGCCAGAAGCGGCGCTGTGGCTCAGGTGGCAGAGTGCTAGCCTTGAGCGAGAAGAAGCCAGGGACAGTGCTCAGGCCCTGAGTCCAAGGCCCAGGACTGGCCAAAAAAAAAAAAAAAAAGAAAATGGCCAGAAGTGGCGCTGTGGCTCAAGTGGCTAGCCTTAAGCAAAAGGAAGCCAGGGACAGTGCTCAGGCCCTGAGTTCAAGGCCCAGGACTAGCCAAAAAAAAAAAAAAAAAAGATGGTATGATATGGAACTACTGCGGCTTGGCACACTCTTTTTATTTATGTATGTATGTACTTATTTATTCATTTTTTATGTGATACTAAGGGACTGAACCCAGGGCATCATGCATGTTAGGCAAGCACTCTACCACTAAGCCACATTCCTAGCCCCGTCTTTTTTTCTTTTATCAGTCATGGGGCTTGAACTCAGGGCCTGTGTGCCATTCCTGAGTTCTTTCACTCAAGGTTAGCGCTCTACCTCTTTAAGCCACAGCTTCACTTCTGGTTTTCTGGAGGGTAACTGGAGATCAAGAGTCTCACAGATTTTCCTACCTGGGATAGCTTTAAACCATGATCCTCCAATCTTAGCCTTCTGAGTGGCTAGGATTATAGAGGTGAGCCACCAGTGCCCGGCTTGACACACTGCTTGGTAAGTTCATCAACAAGCATGTCTAGATAGACCAAGCATGTAGCCCAACACCAAACTTTCTGGGCAGCAGGAAAACGACAGGCAAACTCCTCATCTTCACTACCCCCACTTCACAAAACAGGACAAAGAGGCTGGCATCCTAAACATGTGCGTTTCTGGCCTTAAGAGTCACTGAACCTAGCAGATGTGCCTGTCTCAACAGGATGGTACCACAGAACAAAATAGCCCCTTGTACTAGGCAATGAAGGCACCCTCGGGGCTGAATTCTCCATAGAAAGAAAGGTTCATTTTCCCTCTCACCATCTTCTTCACTCTTTAAAACAAATCTCTTAATCCAGGAAGAACGAGTGTCAGAAGTGTCAAGATTTTTAAAAGTCAAGGTTTTCATGGTAGAGTTACTCCTAAAAGCAAGAACAACTTAAGTCTTTCTTTTTATCATCCCTAGACGCCCAGCATGGACTGGCATGGATCTCTGACAGCAAGGATGCAATGTATTTAGAGGAAAAACCAGAGTGACAATATGCCAAGCAGTCGTGGTGACTTGGTTCTCAATGTCACACAGGTCAGACAACAGGATAAGCATCAAACCAAGCTTTACAACCCATTTCCCCCTTTAAAACTCCCGTATGATTTGGTATTGGGAAATGGGGTCAGAATGACATCTCCTATTTCTCCACAGAGATATATAGCCTCCACAGTGGCCGAGCAACCTTTCCCACAGTGACTCTGAGCTCTGCATTCAGCCCCTTGGCCAGCCTTTCTCCCAACCCTGACAAAGGCTGTCTGAGAAGTTGCTTTGGCAATGCACGACTTCCCTGCCTGGCCCTTCCTACTCCCTCAAAATGACGGGCTCTTAGGCTTGACCTTCAAGAATCCACGCTCCGGAAGCAAAGGGCTCCTCGGACCACTTTTCTTCCTTTCCAATCTTGAGTCCCTTAGACGTATGAGTGTCTGGCAGAGTAAGGCACTAGAAGCCATGGGTCTTTTTTTTTTCCAGACCACTCCAGTCACTTCATTTAAATTGCTGAGTCTCTTGATTTATTTAGCAAATTTTAATCACCAGATGGCTGCACTTAAAAGTAGCTGATTAATGGTGGTATTGATCTAAACCCCATAGCCAAATTTCAGACAGTGTGAAAGGTATTATGCCAGACCGTTACCCCAGGTCCCCAATCTCTTCAAAGAAGGCTATGGATAGTACAAAAGCATCACCTACCCAGAAGGCCCCAGCTTTTCTTTGGACTCCACAAATTCTTGTCCCATCTTCATTTTCTCCCACTCTTCCTTACGCGTCTTGATTTTACGTGGGTTTACATTTCCTCGATTTGGATTATCTTTCTTTTCTTTCTATAATAAGAGGGAACAAAAAAGCCTTGGTAAAATATTTTCCAAAGTTCTTCATTAAAATTCCACCCATCTTCCAGGATGCACATTCAAGAGATGATTTGCCTAGACAACACTCGATAACAGCAGAATTTATAGAATTGCTAGGTTTGGAGTGACCTAGAGGCCATCTAATTCAAACCACCTCCTGGGCAAAACATTTGCTCAGTCCCACACTCCACACCTCTAGCAATGGGAAACCGTTACATCTCTGGGTAACTCTTTCACGTCTTTGAACAGTTCTAATTGTGAGGAAGTGAGTAAACAGCTATTTGTTATTTGCTCTGCCACAAAGGTCAGTTTAAAGAGATGAAAAAGAATAATAGCTGTTGATATCATGGGTAGATAGAAGGAAATAGTTAAAAACAAAACAAAACAAAAACCACTAAAGAATTTTCCAGCCCATGCAGCTGCACTAGCCTCTGGCAGTCTCTTGGGTCTGCTAGCAGCCATGCTAATGGGATTGTGGGGTCGAAACTGGTAGGTCACGTATAGCATCAGGAGCCTAAGGGGAGAGAAGGAGCTCCACAACCCAGGCATATCCCCCCTCCCTCAGCCCCACCCAGGAGCAAAGGGGTTAACCTGCTCCTGTTGTAAATTGTACTGCAGAACTGGGTGCTGGTCTCAGAACTGAGCTGCAAAGCTGGTGGGAAAGGGACTAGCCTCATGTCCAGCAGGGTCAGGTGCAATTTGCAAGAGAAATAAATGGTGACCAGAAAAGTCTATTCCTAAAACCCAGCCTGAATATACTCAATTGTTAATAGTGCTAGAGGGAACAAACACATTTTTGGTGTGATTTATACTTTCATCTTGGTGGTGCTTAGTGTAGACACTTTTTTTTTTTTAAGAGTTTCACCTGGCATTCTCCATGCAAGCAGTCACTTGGAATTACTTCACATAAGACTGGTTTCCTTTTTATCCCCCCTCCACAAGCGTGCCTACTGATGTGTAGAACAGAGGCCCTCTTCCCCTCACCCTATGCTTTCTCTTCTCTTTCATGATATCCTTGGTGTCCTGCAGCATCTTCTCCCTCCAAAGATCAAAGAAGTACGAAGGGTTGGTGTAGAATTTGAGTGCCTCTTTTCCATCATCCCTGGGATAGAAATGAAGACAAGTAGCTGTCAGTAGACAGATGAGCTCTCAACCAAATCCAATATTCCAAACACCTACCAGTGAGCAGTTTTACAGTAAGGAATCAAGAAGTCATTCAAATCAATTGCGTATTTCCTCTCCCATACCCGCATTCCAATGCCCCTGAGTGGCACCTCTCTGCTACTTAAGAACCTTGGTTTTCCTTTCAACTCCTGATAGGAAAATCTGCACAGTCAGGGCAAGAACAGGCTACAGCAACAGGGATGTTGATTGTTTCTAATGATCTGCATGGCCACAGACAGTCTCTGAGGATATCTGGATATTCTGGTACCTGTGAGAGGATTTCTGGCACGGGTTGCTACTCCCCCGACAATTTCTCAAGATTCTCTAGAATGAGTTAGTGGCTTTCCACCCACCTGTGTAGGTTCACACGTACCCAAATATGTGCTTTAAACAACTCTATTTCTCTATGAAGATAATCAGTGCATAGCACCTTCTGGCTCCGTCCTAGAATAGGCTGGCATCCAATAATGCCCCAACCACAAGGGGGCCTCACTGAGAACAGACCACCAGCTGTTTCAAGACCACAAGCATTTTTTTTGGGGGGGGGGGGGGGAAGCGGTACCAGTCCTGGGGCTTGAACTCAGGGCCTGGGTGCTGTCTCTTAAGCTTTTTATTAAAGGCTGGTGCTCTACCACTTTCAGGTTAATTGGAGGTAAGAGTTTCATGAATTTTTCTTCTTTTTTTTTGCCAGTCCTGGGCCTTGGACTCAGGGCCTGAGCACTGTCCCTGGCTTCTTCCTGCTCAAGGCTAGCACTCTGCCACCTGAGCCACAGCGCCCCTTCTGGCCGTTTTCCATATATGTGGTGCTGGGGAATCGAACCGAGAGCTTCATGTGTAGGAGGCAAGCACTCTTGCCACTAGGCCATATTCCCAGCCCTCATGAATTTTTCTGTCTAGACTGGCTTTACAACCCTTAGATCTCAGCCTGCTGAGTGTCTAGGATTACAGATGTGAGCCACTGGCATCACAAAGTTTTAATCACCACTTTTTTTTTTTTTTTTGCCAGTCCTGGGGCTTGGACTCAGGGCCTGAGCACTGTCCCTGGCTTCTTTTTGCTCAAGGCTAGCACTCTGCCACTTGAGCCACAGCGCCACTTCTGGCCTTTTCTATATATGTGGTGCTGGGGTATTGAACCCAGGGCTTCATGTATACGAGGCAAGCACTTTGCCACTAGGCTATATTCCCAGCGCCGAGAGAATTAATTTCTAAATCAAATACTAATGAGTCTGAGATAGGCATGGGTGCTGGGTGAGGCAGAAGAATCATGAGCTCAAGGCCAGGCTAAGTTACACAGTGAGACCCTATCTCAAAAAAAAGTACTGGTTGGGGCTGGGAATGTGGCCTAGTGGCAAGAGCGCTTACCTCGTATACATGAAGCCCTGGGTTCAATTCCCCAGCACCACATATATAGAAAAGGCCAGAAGTGGCGCTGTGGCTCAAGTGGCAGAGTGCTAGCCTTGAGCAAAAAGAAGCCAGGGACAGTGCTCAGGCCCTGAGTCCAAGCCCCAGGACTGGCAAAAAAAAAAAAAAAAAAAAGTGGTGATTAAAACTTTGTGATGCCAGTGGCTCACATCTGTAATCCTAGACACTCAGCAGGCTGAGATCTAAGGGTTGTAAAGCCAGTCTAGACAGAAAAATTCATGAGGGCTGGGAATATGGCCTAGTGGCAAGAGTGCTTGCCTCCTACACATGAAGCTCTCGGTTCGATTCCCCAGCACCACATATATGGAAAACGGCCAGAAGGGGCGCTGTGGCTCAGGTGGCAGAGTGCTAGCCTTGAGCAAAAAGAAGCCAGGGACAGTGCTCAGGCCCTGAGTCCAAGGCCCAGGACTGGCCAAAAAAAAAAAAAAAAAAAAGTACTGGGCACCAGTGGTCATGCCCATAATCCTAGCTACTCAGGAGCCTGGGATCAGAGGATCAAAGTTCAAAAGCAGCCTGGGCAGAATAGTCCATGATACTCCTATCTCCAATTAATTACCAAATAGCCAGAAGTGGAGCTGTGCTTCAAGAGGTAAAGTGCTAGCCTTGAGAACAAAAAAAAAGCTCAAGGATAGCGCCCAATAAAGGCTAAAAAAAGAAAAAGTGAAACACGAATGATTCCTATGTTATATCTTGTTCTGCGTTAGACATTCCATGCTTGTTTTTCTTTTCTTTTCTTTTTTTCTTTCCAGTCCTGGGGCTTGAACTCAGGGCCCGAGCACTGTCCCTGGCTTTGTTTTGCTCAAGGCTAGCACTCTGCCACTTGAGCCACAGCGCCACTTCTGGCCGTTTTCTATATATGTGGTGCTGGGGTATCGAACCCAGGGCTTCATGTATACAAGGCAAGCACCCTTGCCACTAGGTCATATCCCCAGCCCCGCCATGCTTGTTTTTCTTAGGATAAATCTATAGTTAAATGAAAGGAGATACTAATTCTGCACTAATTTCTAATTTCTTTCTTTCTTTCTTTCTTTCTTTCTTTCTTTCTTTCTTTCTTTCTTTCTTTCCTTCCTTCCTTCCCTCCTTCCTTCCTTCATTCCTTCCTTCTTTTTTTGTTTGTCATGGGCTTGAACTCTGGGCCTGGGTGCTGTCCCTGAGCTCTTCAGCCCAAGGCTATAGCACTCTACCACGACTTGAGCCACAGAACCACTTCCAGTTTTCTGGTGGTTATTAGAGATAAGAGTCTCACAGACTTTCCTGCCTGGGCTGGCTTTTTTTTTTTTGGCCAGTCCTGGGTCTTGGACTCAGGGCCTGAGCACTGTCCCTGGCTTCTTCCTGCCCAAGGCTAGCACTCTGCCACCTGAGCCACAGCGCCCCTTCTGGCTGTTTTCCATATATGTGGTGCTGGGGAATCGAACCGAGAGCTTCATGTGTAGGAGGCAAGCACTCTTGCCACTAGGCCATATTCCCAGCCCGACTGGGCTGGCTTTGAACCACAATCTTTAGATCTTAGGCTCCTAAGTGGCTAGGGTTACAAGTGTGAGCCACTGGTGCCTGGCAAATTCTGGTATTATATATGTAAAAGGAAAATAGTGTTATCAGAAAAATGGATTCCCCATAGAATATCATTCGCTTATTCTATCCTATCATACAAACCCTGCATTATATTCCATCTAAACACAACTAAACTCGAGGATGGAGGGAGACCAGAATCAAAACTGTCTTGCCAGCTGGATGCTGGTGGCCCATGTCTGAGTTGCTAGGGCAACTCAGAAGGCTGAGATCTGAGGATCACAGTTCAAAGCCAGCCCGGGCAGTAAAGTCTGTGAGACGCTCATCTCCCATTAACTCCAAAAAACTGGAAGTGGTGCTATGGCTCAAGTGGTAGAGTGCTAGTTTGGGCTGAAGAGATCAGGGACAGCACTCAGGCCCAGAGTTCAAGCCTCACGACTGTCAAAAGGAAAAACAAAACAAAACAAAAAATTGTCTTACTATGCTCGCTAGCCCCTTTGACAGCCAAGAAATGAGTCTAATAGTTGAAAAGAACAGATGCCATAGACTTCATGTATGTGTGAGAAGCTACCAAGCTCTTGTTCCAGGCTCCCTGAATCAGAATGATGTCCTTGAATTTCACAGGGGTACACACACACAAACATTCCACTTTGCAGTATATGTGCCTGATGGAAGACATTGTCCTTCAGCTATCAGAATTACTTTTTAACCTGTCCCAAAGATATACATGGATACAAACAAGACAGATATTCATTTTCTGCCCCTGTTTAGTGTTTCTATGTAGGATGACAACACCCCCACACTACAAGGGGGAAGGAAAGGGCTTTGAGTTGTCTTTGAGGCTGCATTCTTTTGCAAGTCCAGCTGCAACAGGGTAGGTCCTTGCAGAAGGAAATGTCAAAAGGATGTTCAAAACAAAGCAAATGACACTCACTTGGAAGAATGCCAACTGCTCTTTTTGGAAGGACCCCTCTGAGCCCAGAGCAGCCAGTCCATGAAGATGGTCCCACTAACACGTCCAAACATCTGGCAATCTGGTGGTTTTTCCAAGTTAGCAGGAGCCTTTCTAGAATGTTGCCCCTGGGACTCAGGCTGTAGGACTGCCTTGGAACAAAGGCCTTTTGGTTCTATAATAACTAAATTCTTTGGATGGAATCCAAGATGGACCTGGCTTTTACCAAATTAAACTCTGCAGCATGTAATGGTACAGCAAACCTTCGATATGTATTATACTCACTAGGAATTTCAGGAGCCCAACAACCAAACAGTAAATGACAACTGTTTATAGTATAAACCTAGCTTCTGCTGCCACAAGCAACTTTGGGGTAGATAGTAAGCTTTTGATACAATCCTCTATCAACAACATCCTTACATATTTTAAGCAATCTCATTGTTAGCCTCAGGCCTTAAACAAGGAAAGCTAGCCAGTTACCTGTAAGGGGTAAGATTGTTGAGGGGAGGTGGGGTGTCACAGGTATTGTAGGTCTCCAACACAGGCACTGGGAGAGAGTTTCGGTCAAAAAGCTTCTGGTCTTGAATGGTAGAGCTTCTGAAGGCCTTTCGAGTGTTGATTCCTTGTAGTGACACTGAGACAAGATGGAAGGTGTTAGGAAATGGACGGCAGGCTATTTGAGCAAACACTGAGTCACACCAGTCAGAGCAACCTCAGCTGCTGCATTTCTTGGCTGCGGCTGTCTGCAGCCAGGTTTTTTTTTTCCCTCCCCCTCTGGGGAGGCCCCATGAGGCTGTCAGCAGCCCAGCCATTTCACGACTGAACAGCATGAGGCAACACAAAGGTTTCCTATGAGGCCTGATCTAGCAGGCCTCTCCTCCAGCAGAGAGAATCTTCTGAGTACTATGGTAGCAAACAGGGCCACAGGAAGGGAAGCTTGAGAGCAAGGGAACTGGTGAGTATGGAGGGGAGTGGTAGAGCTCAAAAGGTTTCTTACACAACCCAGTCTTGTGTCATTTCAAGGTACAACTGCATAGATGTAGGCGATTTCTCCTTTTCCTTCTTTTTATACATCAGGGGAAAAAAAATTCTAAGAAACTGCTCAGCAGAGCCTGCAAATGCTGAGCTCAGCTTCCTTACCTTCTTCTTCCTTGGGATCCAGCTGAGTGACTTTAACTTGTAGTCGGTCGACCCTCTCAGCAAGTGAGCTTACTCGGCAGGCAAAGGTGTTTGCCTGAGTAAAGAGCTCTCCAAAAATGTCCTCTGCATATTTACCTGGAAAGAGCAAAAGAACCAAGTCACTAGTAGTACACAGAAGTGATTTAAAGAGAATTAGCCAATGAAGTCTGCTTTCCTCATTCCCCCCCCCACACGTAGACATTTACACATGCACACACACATACATCTCCTTTAAGATATACTCTCCATAGCTGGTATAGTCTGCATATATTCTATACCTCACAGCAGGCTAAATAAAAGCACAAGGTATAATGCCAAAAACTGACCCTGAATGAACAGACAGTATGTCTACACATTTGCCCAGGGCCCTCAGTCACTTGCTACTATTGTTCTACAAAGCACCTTGTACTTGGTATGGAAAACAGATTGAGAGTTAAGGGGACCTACTAATCCAAAATTACTATGATAAATAATAAACTACTTCCTCAATGGAGCTTCAAAAGTCCATTAAACAGCCAGGCACACACCTATAATCCCAGCTACTTGGGAGGCAGAGACAAGAGGATTTCAAATTCAAGGCCAGTCTGGGCAAAGATAGTGAAGGTGAAGGCATGTCTCAAAGGCAAATACAAACTAAAGGGCCAGGGTATGGCTAAAGTGATTAGAAGACTTAGTGCCCAATTCAAGCCCTGTACTCAAAAAGCAAAAAGTTCACTTAACAACCAAGATGAGTTACGACTAAGTGGCTATGAACTTATCAATATCCCTCAAGAGAAAAAATATATATAACTTTTTCTAAAGGAAGAAAAGGTTACTTTATGCTCTAGAACCAAGAACTTCCAAAGTATTTGCTCTAGGTTACATTCCTCACATCTATGTCTAGTGTAGAAGTGAACAGCTAAAACGTTCAAGGCCTCCCGGAAAAACAACATACCAGTGGTACATTTTCCACAATCTTTTGTTTTTAAGAGTTCTGTACTTCCAACCCTGGAATGCAAGGAGAATTTGTAGCCAAAGAAACACAGGAGTTGGGCTGGGAATATGACCTATGGGTTCGATTTCTCAGCACCACATATATAGAAAAGGCCAGAGGTGGAGCTGTGGCTCAAGTGGCAGAGTGCTAGCCTTGAGTTCAAGACCCAGGACTGGAAGGAAGGAAGGAAGGAAGGAAGGAAGGAAGGAAGGAAGGAAGGAAGGAAGGAAGGAAGGAAGAAACATAGCAGCAATTGGAACCTACCTCTACACTGTCATTCCGAGCCACAAGGTACTTTCTTTTTTTGTTCTTTAAGGTCCAAGACTGGGACTCAACTCTGTACCTGATGCTTTCACTCATTGGCTAGTGCTCTACCAATTGAGCCACAAGAACCAAAGGGTTCTCTCTTTCTTCTCTCCCCCCCCCCCCGCCCCCGGGCCTTTCTTTCAGCACTCTTACTAAGGATGCAAAGTGGTACATATGGCAAGGTGCTGGTGGCTCAGGCCTGTAATCCTAGCTACTAAGGAAGCTGAGATCTCAAGTCTGTGGTTTGAAGCCAGCCTGGCGCAGGAAAGTCTGTGAGACTTTTATTTCCAATTAACCAGCAAAAAGTCAGAAGTGGAGCTGTGGCTCAAGTGGTAGAGCACTAGTCAGGGACAGTGCCCAAGCCTTGAGATCTAGCCCCAGGACCTGGACACTCTCCACCCCCGCCCTCAAAGTGTTGCATATGAATAAATATACCTATCAGAGTAAGCGTTTATCTTTATTAATGCTTATTAGTCCATATTTGGAGGGATTAATCTGAGAAGCTAAAACAGCACTTTTTGAGTGAACTGTTGCTCATCTTTCCAGTATAACCTGGAGAATAAGGATAACACCAATCAACTTCATAGTTTGAATTGGTGGAAAAGAGAAGTGAATTAAGGAGGTTCTAATCAAGGAAGAGGAGAGAGAGTCCTTGCATACGGAATGGTTCTGTAATCTACACAACTATGGGAGGCTCCACAGCTTAAAGGCCTCAAGCTGCTTTAACAAGCTGTATGAATACTCTGCAGGTGAAGGGTCTGATCTGATCCCTGTCCACAAGGCTATACTCTATAAATAAGCTACATTGCATCGTGGTAGGCAAGGTAAGGAAAGCTGCATTTGAAGCAAAAGAAATATGTGCCAGGTGCTGGTGGCTCACACCTTGTAATCCTAGCTAATCAGGAGGCTGATATCTGAGGATTGTGGTTCAAAGCCGACCTGGGCAGGACTGGCTCATGAGACTCCAATTAATCATCAGGAAACCGGAAAAGTAGAGCTGTGGCTCAAAGTGGTAGAGCACAAACCTTGAGTGAAAAAGCTCAGGGACACAGCACCCAGGTCCTGAGGTCAAGCCCCACAACTGACAACAAGAAAAACAAACAAACAAACATGTGGAAAATAAATCAGGCTCAAAAACATTCAAGTGTTCTGGAGGCAAAGAAAATCCAAAATCATCATGTCCTTGGGTCATCAAAAGAGACTCCAGGATTTCTTTCTCTTCAATGTAGGGGCAGTGACAGTGGGAGCAGTAACTCAAGTGTTGCAGAGTGGTTTTCTGGATAAAATCTTAACTCAAACATATAATAAGATTAATAACTTTTGTGTGTGAGAGTGCTGATATTAGGGCTTGAGCTCTCACAGCTTGGAAACACTCACTTGCTTTTTTAAATTTTTTGGTGCTGATACTGAGGTTGAACTCAGGGCCTTGCACTCTTGCTTTAACTCTAAAGCTGGCATTCTATCACTTGAGCAGAACTTCCTCTTCCAGCTTTTTACTGATTAATTATAGATACAGTCTCTTTTATACCTGTGTTGGCTTCAAACTAGGATCCTCAAATCTCAGCCCCGAGTAGTTAGTATTCATAAGAGTGAGCCATCAGTGCCTGGAAAAGCATATTCCTCTAGTCAGGGAAATGGGGACAGGAGGGTCTTGAGTCTATCAAGACTAGAAGTTGGGTTATTTTATTTTTCCCAGTACTGAGTTTGAACTCGAACTTTGTGCTTGCTCAGCTTGCTTGTCTGGCAGATAATCTACTATCTAAGCCACCTTCTACCCCAGGACCTTTTAAAACAGGGTGATGACTGGGGCTGGGGATATGGCCTAGTGGCAAGAGGCCTAGTGGCAAGAGTGCTTGCCTCATATACATGAGGCCCTGGGTTCGATTCCCAAGCACCACATATACAGAAAGCAGCCAGAAGTGGCGCTGTGGCTCAAGTGGCAGAGTGCTAGCCTTGAGCAAAAAGGAAGCCAGGGACAGTGCTCAGGCCCTGAGTCCAAGGCCCAGGACTGGCCAAAAAACAACAACACACACACAAAAAAAAACCAGGGTGGTGAGGTGAAAGTTTTCCACTGTCACCTTAGCTTGAGTCCTAAGCAGATTCAGAATTGCACTACTGCATGTGCAAGGAACAGTGGACCTTAAGTCTGAAGACCTGGATTTTATACTCAGCTTTTCCTAATCATACCTGTACATTCCTTAGCAAGTCACAATTTCTCAAGTGTAGTTTCCTTTCTGTAAACTAGGTATAATAATTTTATGTACCTCAATAATTTATCATAAGAATTAACAAGCTAAAAATCTCAGTTGTTAGAATGAAATACTACTTTATATTGTTGAGTCACATCGCTTAGCACCTTTCTAATTAGGCCTTGAATTCAGGGCCTGAGCACTGTCCCTGGCTTCCTTTTGCTCAAGGCTAGCACTCTGCCACTTGAGCCACAGCACCACTTCTAGCCATTTTCTATATATGTGGTGCTGAGGAATCGAACCAAGAGCTTCATGTATACAAGGCAAGCACTCTTGCAACTAGGCCATATTCCCAGCCCATTGAGTCACATAGGAGATTTTTAACTAATCCAGATATAGTGCTATATAACTATAGTCCCAGCTACTTGGGTAGACTGAGGTGAATCACTTGAACACCTAAGTTCAAGTGCAACTTAGGAAACATAGCAAGATCTTGTCTCTAAAACAAAAACTAGGCACTGGTGCCTCATGTATGTGATCCTAAATACTCAGAAGGTGGAGAGATCTGAAAATCTAGGTTCAAAACCGCCCTGGTTTTTTTTTTTGTTGTTGTTGTTTTTTTAAAGCACAGGAGACTCTTATCTCCAATTAACCAGCAAAAAGCTGGAAGGAGAGGTGTGGCTCAAGTGGCAGAGCACTAACCTAGAGCAAAAAAGCTAAGCAATGGCACTCAGCCCTGCGTTCAAGCCCCAGTACACTACACTACACACACACACACCAACAAACAAAATCCTAATTTTAAAGAAAATTGTAAATACAATTCTGATTGGTGATTTGATAGTCCCTTAAACTCAGGGCTTCACGCTTGCTAGGCAAGTCCTCTACCATGTGAGGCACACAGCCACTTTTTCTTTTTTTGGTCAGTCATATGGCTTGAACTCAGTGACTGAGCACTGCCCTGAGCTTTTGTGCTCAAGGCTAACATTCTACCACTTTGAATCACAGCACCACTTCTGGTTTCCTAGTGGCTAATTGGAGGTAAGAGTCTCAGGGAATTTCCAGCCCCAGCTGCCTTCAAACCATGATCCTCAGATCTCAGCCTCTTGAGTAGCTAGGATTATAGGCATGAGCCACAAGTGCCCAGCCCCACTTCCTTATTGTTTTATTTATTTATTTATTTTTGGCCAGTCCTGGGCCTTGGACGCAGGGCCTGAGCACTGTCCCTGGCTTCTTCCTGCTCAAGGCTAGCACTCTGCCACCTGAGCCACAGCGCCCCTTCTGGCCGTTTTCCATATATGTGGTGCTGGGGAATCGAACCTAGAGCTTCATGTGTAGGAGGCAAGCACTCTTGCCACTAGGCCATATTCCCAGCCCCTTATTGTTTTATTTTTGAATAGGGTCTTTTTTTATTTTTATTTTTTGCCTTGGCTGGTCTTACGTCAGTGATCTACCTACTTATGCCTCCCCAAGAGCTGAAATTACAGGTGCACTATTACCACACTCAGTTTACTGGTTGAGAGGAAAATAAAAAGTCTTTTTCACTTTTGTATGGGCTGGCACTGAACTGCAATCTTCCTAATCTCTAACTCTAGAGCACCTATGACTGATGGAGTAATCTACTATTCTTGGCCTAATAGTCCCTACTAAAACTTCTGAAAACAGAGGTGTGACACCTAGATACTTAAACCAAAGCTAAATTTCACTCATCCAGATTACCAAGGTAGACAATACCCATCACAATATTCATTAAGAGATACTACATTTGGCAAAAAGATTTCAGGGCAGTCTTATTGTTTTTAACAAAACTCCTCAAATGAAATGCTACATGTAGAATAGGTAACCTGGTATTTACAAACATGTAGCTGCTCTTGTTGATGTCCGAGTGGGAGTTTTGGTGTTTTTTTTGGTTGATAAAATCTTTTTTTTTCTTTATTGTCAAAGTGAAGTACAGAGGGGTTACAGATTCATATGTAAGGTAGTGAGTACATTTCTGTTCAACTTGTTACCTTCCTCCCTCATTTCCCCTCTCCCCCTTTCCCTCTCCCCCCATGAGTTGTACAGTTGGTTTACACCAAATGGTTTTGTAAGTATTGCTTTTGGAATGGTTTGTCTTTTTATCCTTTGTCTCTCAATTTTGATATTCCCTTTCCCTTCTCTAGTTCTAATACACACACACACACACACACACACACACACACACACACATATAGTATCCAGGGTACTCAGATGAGATACAGTGATAGTGGCAGTACAACCACAGGAAGGGAATATAAGAGAAACAAAACAAACAAACAAAAAAGGCACAGTTTCACATGGCATGTTGAAAATAACTACAACAATGATATCACACTTGTTTCTATAACGTGGAGTTCATTTTACTTAGCATCATCTTATGTGTTCATATGGGTATAGCTACTGGGCTATTTTGATCATCTGCTATGACTAGCCTAATCATGTACTAGCTATTCCCTATGAAGGACACCATAGGGTTTCTGTCCTTTGGGTCTGGGTCACTTCACTTAGTATGATTTTGTCCAAGTCCTTCTATTTCCTTACGAATGGAGCAGTATCATTCCTTCTGATAGAAGCATAGAATTCCATTGTGTATATTTACCACATTTTCCTGATTGAGTGGGAGTTCTTGAAGACCTGATGGCTTGGGATGCCCTTCCACCCCAATGCAATCAGTCTGAAATAGTATCATGGCATGATTTCCCAGTGACCCATGTCACCCCTCCTAGATGGCCACAGTACAGATGGAAAGTGCCAGCTGAGGGGGCTGGGAAAGTGGCCTACTAGTAGAGTGCTTGCTTCATATACATGAAGTCCTGGGTTCGATTCCTCAGCACCACATATACAGAAAAAGCCAGAAGTGGCACTGAGGCTCAAGTGGTAGAGTGTGCCTTGAGCACAAAGAAGGGACAGTGCTCAGGCCTTGAGTTCAAACCCCAGGATTGGCCAAAAAAAAAAGAAAGAAAAAAAAAGTTCCAGCTGGGCTTGTATTTCCTGATTGTGGCAACCTAATCTGTGAAACATAATTTCATTATACTTAGGAAAAATAAAAATACTGAATGTGTTACCATGGAGGGAGTCATGGCTATGGAATTTATGTTTTATGTTTTATTTATCCATAATCACAGTTTCACAGTTAGAAAGCAGTTCTAGCTGTGGTACAATGAACAAAGCCAAGGTCTGGAGCACACAGGAACCACTTCTGAAGCTCTCTTTGCTAGGTGAAATCCTAGTTATCTTTTGAGGCCCAGTTCAAGTGTAACCTCTTCTCAAAAGCCTTCCTTTATTCTCCCTGTCCCCATGAGCAGGCCTCTTCCACAGAAATTATCCCTTCCTCCTTTATATTCTCTCTAGTGACAACACGGAACATACAGGCACAAATCATTCAGCTTCTACTGGGTTCGTTATTATATTGATACTGAAGCTCAAGGATAACACATGAGGTCTTGCTTTAAAAAAAATTCATTTAGTATAAGAAACTATTATTTGCAATGTTATCTGGTAGGTCATAATACAGGCATGTAATTGGAGTTCATAGGAATATTTCAACAGAAGTCTTATTTAAAAATTGTAAAATGAGAGCCAGGACATGACTCAATTAGTACAGTACCTGCCTAGTAAGTGTGAGGCCCTGAGTTCAAACCTCCACACCACCAAAAACAGGGAGGAAAAAAAAATTCATGATAAAGGTTATAAAATGGGAGATGACAAACTGCGAACATTGAGACCCTATGGAAAGGAAGGCAGGTCTTAGATGCCAGGCCAAGGAACTTAAGATTATTCCATAGTGTGGAACAGGAGAGACAAAAAGATTTGTATTCTTAGTTTACAAACTTCTTTTAAGATGGGTATGTTGGCAGTTGTTAAGAAAGGCATGGTGGCACACAACTGCAATCCAGCTATTCAGGAAGCTGTGACAGGAGGATAACAAGTTCAACAAGTGAATGAACGAACAAACAAAAAAAAAACTGACTGGCTAGGTTGTAGCTAAATGTTCCTGAGTTTATCCCCCAGTAGTACAAACAAAAACAAAAAACTTGAAAAATTACATGTTAATGCCAGGAGCTAGTGACTCATGCCTGTGATCAGAAGGCTGAGATAAGAGGATCGTGGTTCAGAGCCAGTCTGGGCAGGAAAGTCCATGAGACTCTTATCTCCAATTAACTACCAGAAAACTGGAAGTGTCGCTGTGGCTCAAAGTGGTAGGACCACTAGCCTTGAGTGAAAAGTGCAAGGACAGCACCCAGGCCCTGAGTTCAAGCCCTACAATTGACTGAAAAAAATAGCAAAAAGCTGGGACTGGAGGTGTGGCTCAAATGACAGAGTGCTAGCTGAAAACAAAAACAAGCCAAGTAAGAAGTGTCACCCAGGGGCTGGGAATATGGCCTAGTGGCAAGAGTGCTTGCCTCGAATACATGAAGCCCTGGATTCAATTCCTCAGCACCACATACCTCAGCACCACATATATAGAAAATGGCCAGAAGTGGCGCTGTGGCTCAAGTGGCAGAGTGCTAGCTTTGAGCAAAAAGAAGCCAGGGACAGTGCTCAGGCCCTGAGTTCAAGGCCCAGGACTGGCAGAAAAAAAAAATCAGCCCCAGGCAAAATGTAAGATTCTATTAAAGAAGAGAAAGAAAAGAAAGTGGGTGCCAGTGGCTCATGCCACTTAGTAGCTAATCCTAGCTACTAAGGAGGTTGTGATTTGAGGATGGCAGATCAAGGCCCAACTAGGAAAATCTGTGAGACTCTTATTTTCAATTAACCACCAGAAGACAGAAAATGGCCTGTAGGTCAAAGTGGTAGAGCACTAACAAGAGGTCAAGGATAGCACCCAAGCCCAGAGTTCGAGCCCCACAACTGACAAGAAAAATAGAGCTGAAGGTAGGCTGGGCACCAGTGGCTTAATCAGGAGGCTGAGATCTGAGGATCACAGTTGAAGCCAGCCTGGGCAGAAAAGTTTGTGATACTCTTATTTCCAATAAACCACTCAGAAAAGCCCAAAGTGGTGCTGTGGCTCAAAGTGGTAGAGTGCACTAGCCTTGAGCAGAAAGAGCTCAGGGACAGCACCCAGGCTCTGAATTCAAGCTCCTTTACTGACCCAAAAAAAAAAAAAAAAAAAAAAAAAAAGAGTTGAGGGTGCGATGTTACAGTGCCTGCTTAGAACAAGGTCCTTAGTTCAAACCCCACTACTGCCACCGCCCCCAAATGAAATTCTTGGTTTTTTTGTTTTTTTTTTGTTTTTGGCCAGTCCTGGGGCTTGGACTCAGGGCCTGAGCACTGTCCCTGGCTTCTTTTTTTTGCTCAAGGCTAGCACTCTGCCACTTGAGCCACAGCGCCACTTCTGGCCATTTTCTGTATATGTGGTGCTGGGGAATTGAACCCAGGGCCTCACGTATACGAGGCAAGCACTCTTGCCACTAGGCCATGTCCCCAGCCCCCAAATGAAATTCTTAGGGAAGTTTAAATATTCATTTTTGGAGACTGAGGTGTGGGTGGGTGAGTGAGCTTCACATGTATATACTAGTGTCAGGGCTTAAGTCCCAATACCAAAAAGTTACATAGCTAGATCGATTGATGAGACAGATAAACCAATATTGGCTGTGTCTCTTTGGGAATGTTACTTCATGCTTCTGAGCTTTCATGTCTTCATCTGAAAAGTGGGAACAGCATTTCCTACAATCTCAGGATTATTGAGGATTATTGACTAAATGAGATGATGTCAAGATCCCGTAAAAACCTGGCACAAAGCAGGCAATCAGCAAATGTAAGTTTCCTTCTCACCCTCTCCCCATTGTCTCCTCAAGAATTATTTATTTTTTTCTCCCTTGATAGATAATGAGCTCCTGGTAGGCAGAGACCATTTCTTCTCATCCTTTATCTTCTCCTCAGTATCCAGCACAGGAAATACGCCCATTACATGTTTACTGGATGGATAAAGGTCAGTCAGATTCATACTGTCAGGAAATCTTGTTTCTTAGGCAAAAGCTCCCCCTGGCCCAAGCTGAGATCAGCTTCCTGAAGACAGGAATGGTCTGGTCTCAAGTTGGAGAATCCACAATGGCATCCATCAACACTATTCTAGAAAAGCACCTCAGAGGAGCCTAACTCCTGCTGGGTGGGAATAAGAACCATCATTAGCTACATGTTCTTTGTCCCATGGAGAAGGAAGCAGTGTGTGATTGACTTCCAGCCATTTGGCCTTCTCTGGGTGACAGAAGCAGAAATGATGCTTTTAAGAAGCAGTTCGGCTCTCTGCAGCTTTCATGTGCTTCACTGTCAGCTGCACTGCCGTTGCGCTGCTGTCAATGTTCCTTTGTATAAGACAGGCACTGGCAGGGTTTCATTTCTTTGTGACGCCCCTTCCAGGTTTCCCTAAGCCCTGGATCAACTGAGATGGTCCTGGAGCTAGGCGCAGGCTTAGGAACCCGGACTCCATACATCATCTGCTCGCAAAGCTCACACAGCTCTGGCTCCTCCGGCTCCTATTTTAAAGGTAGGGCCTATTACTATCTGGGGGAATGCAGGCTTTCTTGATATTCCGTTGATTTTACTAAGGGCTGTGATGCGACAGGAGGGGTGAATGTCTGAAATAATTCACACCAAGATGCCTTTGCTAAAGAAGATCACTAGGACAGCATTTTGATAGAGGTGCTTGTGGGAGCTGGAGTGGCAGTAGAGAAATGTAGAGCCAGTCCAAGCATCTGCCTTTCCTACACCTCAGCTTCAAGCAAACATCATCCCAATTCGGAATGAATGAAATCCAAACCACATGCATGTACCCCACTCAATGCAGTCTCATCATTCATGCCATTTAAAAACATGATAGTTAAGTTGGATTTCCCTTATTTCCAGAAAATACCGGGCTAACTTTCATCTTCCTTTTAGAGAAGAAAGGAAGGCTCCGGCTACTACCTGTGTCACTGTGTGTTCCTGAAACCTGCAAAACTCCCAATGCCCCTGAGAATGCAGAAGTAATCTGCATTCTCTGTACCCTGAACTTGGACCTGGGGGCTTGCTGCACAATTAAATGTGTACCACAGTAGACAAGCCTGCTAGAATATCTGAGTGCGTGTTTGTGTTCCTTCTCTTTGGGAAGAAAGTGGGGAGGGTGTTGAGTAGATAAAGACTATTGGCACATTTGAGGCTTCCACAGAGTCAGGCTGCATGGAACAGCTCATATAATTACAGGCACATTCTCCAACCCTAGACACTGCTCTCGGAACCTCCCACTTTACACGGAGAATTCTGCTCTGTCATTCCATCTGCAGCTTTCACTGCAGCTCTTCCTGCCACCCTTCCCACAGATTTCTTTTGAAGCAGGTGGAGGGGAAGGTGGAAGAAACCTACAGGGTGGTGGTAAGTGAAGATAGGGTAGAAGGGAAGACTCAGTACCAAAAAAGGAGGCTCTCTTGGGGAAGGAGGATGGGCTACATTTTCATATTACCTAGGGAAGGCAGATGGAGGAGAAATAGGAACATGGGAAGAGAAGGAAACTAAATAAAGAGCACCAACGACCCCTGAGGGCAAAGCACAGGCTCTCGGAGGCACTCACTCAGGCTGCCCAGCTGTCGGATGACATTTGCCAGGGTGATGTTGGTCACGCATTCCAGCTCGTTGCTTCTAACGCTAGGCAACGTCTGACGGCACAGGTGCCTTGGCTCGATGTTCCTCGTTACTAACGGCATGGTGGACCTGCTTCAGGCAATGTTCTAAATGATGAAAAACAACCTAAAAAAGAAATAACAGGAAAGTATTACTCAACCACAAATTCCAGGCACATTAGGGCTGTGTGTCTTTTGTTTTTGTTGTGTTTTTTTTTTAAAGCTGACTCTGATCTAAAACAGCTTTCCTTTTCTTCTTTTCTTTCCTCCCTCCTTTCTTCCCTGCCTCTCTCTCTCCTTCCTTCCTTCCTTCCTTTCTTTTTTTTTAAAGACAAGATCTTGTCTAAACTGGCCTACAACTTGCAATCCTCCTGCCTAGGTCTCTCCCAAATGCTGACATTATAAAGGTGTAGCATTGTGCCTAGCTTTACAAAAAAAAAAAAAAAACCTTTACTCATCTTTTTCTTTTCTATTCTTTTGTCTGCTTGTTTGTTTTTGCCAGTCCTAAGGCTTGAACTCAGAGCCTGAGCACTGTCCCTGGCTTCTTTTTGCTCAAGGCTAGCACTCTATCACAGCGCCACTTCTGGCTTTTTCTATATATGTGGTGCTGAGGAATCAAACCCAGGGCTTCATGTACAAGGCAAGCACTTTACCACTAGGCCATATTCCCAGCCCTCTATTCTTTTTTTTTTTTTTTAAAGTCCCTCAATCATTTCAAGGTTTGCTACTAGAATACTTGCTATGGAACTTTAGACAACCTAAACTGGTAAGTGCTAGCTAAGGTACACAGGCAGCACAAAAGCCTAAGTGACAACCATTACTCCAGCTAACAACAGTCCCCAGAGACAAGGAGATGTGGTCACAAAACAGTCCATTCAGCAGGCCTTGGATGGTAAAAACCCTATCCTTGGGTATCCGTAACCAAGACAAATCAGACCCACCAATTGTAAGGATCAAAAAAGACCTCCTCTCAAATAATAATTTCTACACTGAAATAAAGCTGCCAACAGTGATTCTGGTGCTCTACATCTGGACATAACTTCTCCAGTTCTTCCTGGGTGGATAATCGTCACTGTACAAGTAATGCTAGCTGCCAGCATCTATTAACACTACCAAAGTATAGTCTGTAAGCTGACACAATGAAAGAATATCAAGGAAAACTAAACATGCTGAATAGATTCAACCTGATGCTGAGCATGCTATGCTGTGCTAAGGTTCCCTGGTCTTTTCTCTTCTATCCAGCAGCTCCCTTCCTCTCTCCCATCCTGTTCAATACACCTGGGCCAAAGAGCTTTAGAGACAGCAGGAAGTGTCTGGAGCAGATCCGGAAACCTTCCAGTTACTGTTTTATCCTGGCAGCTGAGCCCCTTTCCCTAGGAAATCCCCTAGCACTTCAGGCTTATGCTATGCTGAGCCATTGTTTCAGATTTAGATTACCAAATGCTTAATTTTACCAGTTTAGGAGGAGGTTTTAATTTCAACAAAATGGCACACTGGATTGGTCTTATGTTCACAGACTGTAAAACAACAACAAAAATCTAAAATACTCTAATGGTAAAATGACAAAATTCATTTCAAAGGAAAAGACAAGACATAAAAGGTAACTTATCTAAGTACACAATAATATAAATTTTTCTTTAAGTACAAAACAAAGAGGTTTACTTACATCAAATCTTAAAACACCAGCTCACCATCAAAACTGATTGTGCATACAAAATGCTTAAACCAAACTAATCATCGCAGATCCAACAAATTGGGAACCAAGGTATTATCTGGCCAAAAGAAAAGAAAAAAAAGTCCTTTGGGTTCAAAGGGGGAGAAGAGCCCTTTGGAACAGACTGCTCCAAGTTATGGACACTCTGGTCTGCTACAGTAAAAATAAAACAGGAAGCCAGCAGCTTGGGGAACAAGATTTCCTGTCTCTAACAGCAACAGCCCAAGAACCAAGAGAATCAGCTGTTTGCTTGCAAATGCGATCCTCCCTTTAATAGTTACTGCGTGGCAGCTGTGCCTATCTTTGGGGTGCAGAGGTGTTTCCTGAATACTTGCCTACTGTCTTAGGAAATGACCTCCATTCCATTTCTCTGCTAAGTTCCTCCTTTGACTCAACAGGTTTTTAAGTCCAAACTCCAGACTTTCCAGTTTAAAACTTCCCTCTTTTCTTTATTATAAAGAGTCTCAGGTAGAAGATTGTAGAAGAAAGGCAAGTATAAAAACCTCACAGAGCTCTGTACACATCCTTGGGCTTTTTTTTTTTTTTAAAGAGAAACAGGCATTCAGGACACCGCAGAATGACTGGAAAGGGTCACTGTGCTTCATTCTTCTGAGTACCATTCCAGCTTCTTAGAGGAACTACAGGAGCTAGACCATGTTGAAATTCTGTGTTCAATGTGATCAGTCAGTGCATTCTCAACTTTCCTTCTGGACATCTAATGGGAACAGATCCCAGGTGGCTAGTAACTTGTCATCTGAGGAGCAGAGAAGCAAATGCTAACATCCTGGTACTTTAGTATTTATACATTCCCAGGACCTTGAGTTAGCAGCCACAAGCAGAATTAACTCCTATCACCTGCATGGTGTTTCCTTAGAAACAAATATTCAGTAACAAGATGTCTCCTCTTGCCAAGATAAGTCAGCTCCCAAAACTAACTAGAAAGAACCCCCAAAAAAGAGGCTGGGCATCAGGGGTGCCGGTGGCTCACATCTGTAATCCTAGCTACTCAGAGGCTGAGATCCGAGAATCATGGTTCAAAGCCAGCCTAGGCAGGAAAGTCCATGAGACTCAGCTGAAGAGTTCAGGGACAGCCCCAGGACCAGGGTTCAAACCCCATGACCGACAAAAAAAAAAAGGAGCCTGGGTATGTCATACCTATAATCGCAGCTACTTGGAAACTCGGAGCACTAGGACTTGGCAAAAGAGCACTAGCCTGGGGAAAAAAAAAAATTAGGCCATCTTTACCCAGCACTGGTGGCTTAAACCTATAATCTTAGCTACTCAGGAGACTGAGACCTAAGGATCACAGTTTAAAGCCAACCCAGGCAGGAAAACAGGAAAGTGTGAGATTCCTACCTCCAACTAATCACCCAAAAGTTGAAAGTAGAGGCGTGGCTCAAGTGGGAGAGCACCAGACTTGAACAAAAAAAAAAGCTCAGGGCTCCAAGACTCCAATTCTTACTATTTAAACAAGGTTAAGCTCTTTGAAGAGGAAGATGAGACAGTTAAAATGGGCTGAAGTGCTATCTTCCCTGGTATGTCTTTGCATGTTGCTCTATTTCTCTGTCACAATTCTCTTCCAAAAAATTTCCTATCACCTTTACTATACTCATTTGTCTTGCCTGAATTCTTCTCTTTCCACAGGAAAGGACTGAGGTCAACTTAGCTGTCCTAAATTCCTGGTAACATATTTGGTGCACTGGCTGGGAAGTCAGGGATTAAGTATGACCTTTTCTGATTAGTACGACCCCATTTCAATAAATAAACTAGGCATGGTAGTTCATATATAATGACAGCCATGTGGAGTTAGGATATTCAAAGCCTGAGCAGGTTTGTTTTATCTTTTGCACAACAGATATGGAATTATACGTGATTTGAACTATAATGACAACTTGGGCTAGAATGTAGCTCAGTGACAAAGTGCTTGCCTAGCAAGTGCAATGTCCTGGGTTTGATCTCCAGTACCAAAAAAAAAAAAGTACAGTTACAATAGTAACTTGACTAAGAAAGTCCTATGTTCCAATAAAGATAACTTAGAAATGACAAAAAGATTTCCAGCCTCTTAACTCTCTCAATTTAATTTCAAGCTGTTTTAGAAAACACATGCATTGTGGAGCTGAGATGCATCTAGGTTAGTACCTTGACTCTGACACTTTACCAATTGTGTGATCTTGGCAATTTTCCAATAGACACTAAATAATATGACATATATAAAATGCCTCAGGCTAAACATGGTAGCACTTGCCTATAAACTTAGCACTGAAGTAGCTAAGGCAGGAAAACCCAGACTGGGGATTAGGACCAGTCTGGGAAATTTAGTGAAATACTGTCTCCAAACAACAGTAACAAAAATTGATAAATAATAATAACAAAGAACTCGGTAGCTGGGTACCAGTGGCTCATGCCTGTAATCCTAGCTATTCAGGAGGCTGAGATCTGAGGGTCATGATTCAAAGCCAGTCCAGGCAAGAAAGTCTTTTAGACTCGTATCTTCAATTAGCCACCGAAAAAAAGCTGGCAGTGGAGCTGTAGCTCACATGGGAAGAGCACTAGCCTTGAACAAAAATAAAACGTTCAGGGACAGTGCCCAGGCCTCAATTTCAAGCCTCACCCAGGTCTGGCAAACACACAAACAAATAAATAAATAAAAATTAAAATAGTTTTAACCATAGAAGAATAATGCAGTAGAATGGAACCTTCACATAAAATCCCAGGCTTGACTGAAATTTGATGGGGTTTTCCCCTAAAATCCACTTTTAACTATGTGCTCCTGGACCTTCTGAAAAAGATTCTCTCTTTTCTAATCTTTCCTAACTGGGTTCCTCTGACCAACAAACAGAACAAAGAAAATGATTAGAGTAACTGTACTCTCAATTTACATAACTAGCACCGTTCTAAATTAAGTGGAGAAAAGCTAACACATTACACACAGTACAGACGCTGAATGGCATCATGGTTTCATTCTCTCATGAAAACTATTTGAGAAAGGCTCCTCCAAGACCAGAAGCACTCACTTTCCCGTAAAAACTGTAGAACACTGGGGTGCTGAGGGGTCACTGAATTAAGGAAGTAAAGGCTCAAATGTGCATTTTAGAGAAATCATTCCCACATAGCGGTAGAAGTTACATTGGGACAGGAGAAGGCCAACTAGGATACTTGAGAGGCTCAGAGGAAGAACAGAACTAGAAAGGCTCCCCGTATCACCGCTAGCACATACACACCAGGAAGTCCAGGCAGGCTGCAGAAGTGATCCTGCCCTTCACATCCACCTGCTTTTCTCCTTACAGCTTCATACAGTTATAAGCACAAAGTGTTCTTGTTTTTAATGTATGTTTCCTTATTAAAAAGTGCCAGGAAAGAGCTAGTGCTTGTGACAGAAATGAAAAATGAAGAGATTCAAGAAAGTAGTGGTTCCTCAGTAGAAAAAAAGTTATGGTGGACTAATAGAACACTTATTTAGCATAAACAAGGTCCTAGGTTCAATCCCTAGCACTTATGTGCACTGTGCATGCTTGCATGCGTGTATGTGACACACACACTCACACACACTCGATTATAAGCATATAAAAGAGTAGATCAGGGCTGGGAATAGGGCCTAGTGGCAAGAGTGCTTGCCTCATATACATGAAGCTCTGGGTTGGATTCCTCAGCACCACATATATATAAAAAGGCCAGAAGTGGCACTGTGGCTCAAGTGGTAGAGTGCTAACCTTGAGCAAAAAGAAGCCAGGGACAGTGCCCAAGCCCTGAGTCCAAGGCCCAGGACTGGCCAAAAATAAATAAAAAAAATGAGTAGATCACTGTCTTTATAGAATCAGCAAAGGTCTTTTTTTTTTTTTTTTTTAAGGTCTAAGACTGGGATTCAAATTAGATACCTGACATGTAAGACTGTAAGACTGGGATTCAAATTAGATACCTGACACGTAAGACTGGGATTCAAATTTGATACCTGACATGTTCCTTCACTGGCAAGCGTTCTACCTACTGAGCCAGGCCTCCAACCAATGTTGGCCTCCAGCAAAGGTTTTTTTATTAGGTAAAGTATATATTATAGTAATACTTGCTAATTTGAAGATTTAAGATCTTACCTTTGGAGATGTTACAGAGGAGATAAACTGAATTAGAACTGTCAAGAAAATAAAAGTCATAGGGAAGTAATATTTAGTTCCTTTTAAATTAAAGCTGTTCTAAAGTAGAATGGAGTTCTCCTTTTTTTTTTGGTGTTGGTCCTGGTGCTTGAACTCAGAGCCTAGGCGCTGTCCCTGAGCATTTTTGCTCAGGGCCAGGACTCTACCACTTGAGCCACAGCTCCACTTCCAGCTTTTTGCTGGTTAATTGGAGAAAATAATCTCAGGGGCTGGGAACGTGGCTTAGTGGTAAAGTGCTTGCCTAGCATGCATGAAGCCTGGGTTCGATTCCTCACTACCACAAAAGCCGGAAGTGGTGCTGTGGCTCAAGAGGTTGAGAACTAGCCCTGAGCAAAAGAAGCTCATGGACAGTGCCCAGGCCCTGACTGGTTCAAGCCCCAGGACTGGCAAAAAAAAAAAAAAAAAAGAATCTCAGGGACTTTCTTGCCTGGGCTGGCTTTCAACCGTGATCCTCAAATCTTAGCTTCCAGAATAGCTAGGATTACAGGTATGAGCCACTAGCACCCAGTATGGATTCTCTTTAGATACAGTTGCATGAACAGCTATCAGCCATGTTGAAGGAAAACATTCCTAGAGCTTAAGAAGTACTGGGACTGGAACATGGAATATAGGTCAGTGGTAGAGCCCATGCCTGGTGCATGCCAGGTGGATTTTACCCCTGCACTACGTGTCTGAGCCATGCTGGGATTTATATCTTGAAAGGGAAACTGGATAAGAAGCTTTCTCCAATCTCCCTCCAACAATGAGATTGTTAAGTCTGCAGACTAGAAGTTACCATTGAATACTTGCATGCCACATTTGGTCAATGTAAAGTCAAAGGGAGACTGACCACTTTCTGAACTCCCACAACCCTTGCCAAGTGCCTTGGATAGAGGGGAGGGAGGGAGGAGGCACTCATCTTTACCCCTCCTCTGAACCTTTGCTATTACCAGGACAGAAGACAGATGACTGCTTGTTCTGAAAATGATATTTATTATTACTGTTTATCACAAATAATCAAGTGCTGCACTGAGAAACATGATCACTGATAATACCTGTAGATTTCTATGGGTCACATCCCAAACACCAAGTATCCATGAGCTATAAAGTAACTATCACACAATAGAAATGCTTCTAAAGGCAGTTCCTCTTTGAAACATACCCTCAGAATGCTGACCAGCAGTAGCAGGAGATGAGACCATGTGAGGATGTTGTATTTGTGGCAATTAGGACTTCTGCTTTCACTTCAGCACTTCCCACTATTGTGCAGTTAACAATATTTCGAAAGGAAGTATATGAAAAGTTTACTTTGTAGTTTCCACTTGCAAGAGGCATATATCTTTCTGCTTAAAAGTATGCATTCCAGGGCTGGGGATATGGCCTAGTGGCGAGAGAGCTTGCCTCGTATACATGAGGCCCTGGGTTCGATTCCCCAGCACCACATATACAGAAAACGGCCAGAAGTGGCACTGTGGCTCAAGTGGCAGAGTGCTATCCTTGAGCAAAAAGGAAGCCAGGGACAGTGCTCAGGAGGCCCAGGACTGGCCAAAAAAAAAAAAAAAAAAAAAAAAAGTATGCATTCCAACAAAGGTTGATAATAAATGGCTATTATATGGGACTAAAGGCCTGGCGTGATGGTGAATATCTGCAATCCCAGCACTGAGGAAAATAAGGCAGGAGGATCTTGAGTTTGAGGCTAGTTTGGGCAACATAATGAGACCTCTTCTTAAAAAAATAAAATAAAACAGGCAAGGCACTGGCAGCTCACATCTGTAATTGTAGTTACACAGGAGGCTGGGATCTGGAGGCTTTCTGTTTGAACCCAGCCCAAACAGAAAAATCTTCAAAATAACCAGTAAAAAGCTGGGCTGCAGCATGGATCAAGTGGCAGAGCACCGCCTAAACCCAGAGTTTAAACCCCAGTACTGGCTAAACAAATAAATAGCTACATAGATTATTTTTCTCTTTGGTTAGTGCTGGGGTTTAAATTCAGGGCCTCTGCTACTTGAACCACTACACCAGGTTTTCAGGTAAGATTTATATTCTTTCCTAGGGGCTGACAAGACCATGTAGCTGAGAAGACAGATAAGTATCATAATTAATGCCCATTCAGATGGAGTACTGCTAGCCCATCAAGCCCACCTATGACTAGCCTTGAACAAGCATGCAGTTATATCTCCACCTCCTGAGTAGCAAAAATTACAGATGTAAGTCATCGCTCCTGGCTTGAATTCAATACTTTTTACTGAAAATGTGCATTAATTGTACAAAGGGGTTTCATGAATGTGCTATTTTTACACATGTAATGTACTCTGATCAAATTCACTCCCTATCAATTGATTTTAAAATGACAGGTAACACAGTCTTCCTGTAATCTAAGCTGGCACTAAGTATGATTTTACTATTCAACATAGCAGTTCTCCTGGTGCAGCATCTATGAAAGAATGCTTCATTATAGGATTGAGTACCCATCCACTTCCTGTTAAATCTCCTTCACTTCCTGTTAAAATAGAGTAAGACTAAACTGACAAATACAACCACTTTGTGCAAACACAGGGAATTACTAACAAATCAGTTTAGATCACTATGACAATGTGCAATAGATCTATCTAACAAGACAGAAATGGAACTCCTAGGGTGGACAGCATGTGACAATGAGAACAGCAGCAACAACAACAACAAAACCCAACTTGTTCATAATCTAAAACCAGGAGAAATTTCCAACTTTACAAAGGAATGATACTAAGCCCAGCTCTAACCTATAGGCAATCAACATAACGGACATTCTTGTCTTACTTGGCGTTGGAATGGTAACCCAGGGAACAGGATTTCCAAACTTCAAAATCTTACTGATTGACTCTGAGCACACTGAACATTTCTCAAGGACCATTCATTCACACCTGGTAATCCCTGAACTTTCCATTATCTTTTGGGGTAATTCCACCTTTTGTTCATACCTTTATTACTCTTCAGGCTCTAGTCATAGATTTGCTCTGAGTAGATCACTTTCACCTTCAAAACTGGCTTCTTCTAGTATCAACTTTTCCACAAGTTTTTTTTTTTACCATAAATGATCAAAATTAGGCTTTTTGATAAAAATCTATCTATTTATCCAAAAGAAAGTACATTTAAACTGCAAGTTAGAAACCTGGGCTCTACTTCTTAGTCTAATGATGACTGGTAATCAAGGATAAAATTTCAGATATGCTCTATAGTTCAGCATTTATCTAGACTTAGAAAAGGCTTGAGAGATGCTATATAGAATTGACATTTTGTTTCTATTTTTTTTTTCCTTTTTTTGCCAGTCCTGGGCCCTGGACTCAGGGCCTGAGCACTGTCCCTGGCTTCTTTTTGCTCAAGGCTACCACTCTGCCACTTGAGCCACAGATACACTTCTGGCTTTTTGGTAGTTAGCTGGAGTCTCAGATATTTCTGACCCCCGCTGGTTTCAAATCTTGATCCTGTATCTCAACCTCCTGTGTAGCTAGGATTACAGGCATGACCCAATACTGCCCAGATTAAAGTATTTCTTGTATTGAGCTGGGTGCTGGTGGCTCAAGCCTGTAATCCTAGCTACTACTCAGGAGGCTGAGATCTGGAGATCATAATTCAAAACCAGCCTGGGCAGGAAACTCTGTGAGACTCTGATCTCCAATTAATCACAGAAAAAGCCAGAAGTGGCAATGTGACTCAAGTGGTAGAGTGCCAACCTTGAGCAAAAAAAGGAGCTCAGGGATAGTGCCCAGGCTCAGAGTTCAAGCCTGGGACCAGCAAGTAAATAAACAAATGTTTTTTTTTTCCTTGTATCTACTTTTTAGCCCAACTTCCTGTTATTGATCCACTTATATTCCACAGAATCTACAATGTTGTCACTGATGATTTTCAGATACAAATATAAAATTCATTTTTACTTCCCCAATGTAAGGTCATTTTCTAGTAATATTCAACTCATTAAAACAGTATGATTTGGGGCTGGGGATATAGCCTAGTGGCAAGAGTGCCTGCCTCGGATACACGAGGCCCTAGGTTCGATTCCCCAGCACCACATATACAGAAAACGGCCAGAAGTGGCGCTGTGGCTCAAGTGGCGGAGTGCTAGCCTTGAGCGGGAAGAAGCCAGGGACAGTGCTCAGGCCCTGAGTCCAAGGCCCAGGACTGGCCAAAAAAAAACAAAAAAAAAACAAAACAGTATGATTTGAAATATTTCAAGCTACCTATTATCTAAATGAGCTTTCTTTTACCTTTAGTTAAGTAAACACAGATTATGAGTACTTTGCCTCATACATGGAGAAATTTTATTCCCAGCATTTATATGCACTAGATTTCCTTCAGCCACAGTCATCAATCGAACATTAACGTCACACAGGAATGTAACATAAAAAAAAAACTACTCTGAAAAGCCAACATCTACCAATCCATTTCTACACAAAAGTCACAGACCTCAGCAAATCATTTGAAAGGATTATTATCAATAACTCATGTAAGCCCCAACAAAGTATATTCCATATTCAAATGTCTCCTTGCTTAATTACTGCCAACAATAGAAGAAAATAATCTGATTGATGGTTCCTAAAATGTGGGATACAACAAACACAAAATGCATTCCTCAAGGAGTGTAGTGGTACACACCTGGGATCCCCAACACTAACTAGGGAGGTTGAGGGTGGAGGAGCCAGTTCCAGGCCACCCTTGTCACAATATGAAAGGAAGGGGCCAGGTGCCAATGGCTCACACCTGTAATCCTAGCTATTCAGGAGGCTGAGATCTAAGGACTGAGATTCAAAGCCAGACTGGGCAGTGAAGTCCATGAGACTCTTTTCTCCAGTTAAGCTCCAAAAAAGGTTGGAAGTGAATCTGTGGCTCAAGTAGAATGCTAGCCCTGAGCAACAAACCTCAGGGACAGCGCCCAGGCCCCGAGTCCAAGCCCAAGGACCAGAACAAAAAAAGGGGTGGGAAGCAAAGAAGAGAAAAAAGGAAAGGCATTCCCTCTCCAAGTGATGAGGAGGAAGCCAAACCTAGGCATGTGTTTTAGAGTCCCAGTTTCTTGTTTCTTGTTCTTTCCAGCTGAGAATTTAACCTAGGGCCCCACACAGGCCAGGCCAGTGCTCCACTACTGAACTATCCCAACCCCAAAGCTTACCTTTTAAATATTATTTTGAGTGAAGGTCTCACTAAATTGGTCTTGAACTTGTGACCTTCCTGCCTCAGCCTCGCAAGTAAGTGAGACTGTAGACCTGTGCCACCATAGCGGGCCAAGGCTGGTCTTTATGAGAAGGCCGATTGCACTTCCCTACTTCGGGACCAAGAGTGTACTAGGCAGTAACCTTTCTTTTCTGGCTCTTACAAGTAAGCAGTGGTGAGTACTAAACACTGTACTAGATTCAACTCTCTACAGACAAGACACTGGAGTACCCACTGGCAGTAGGTCTAAAGCTGAAGAAAAAAGGAGATAATCGAGCCAAACTGCACATCAGGCACCGAGTCTTATTTCATTTTGTAACCATTCCTTGTGTGTGTGTGTGTGTGTGTGTGTGTGTGTGTGTGTGTGTGAGAGAGAGAGAGAGAGAGAGAGAGAGAGACAGAGACAGAGACAGAGACAGAGAGACACAGAGAAATGAGGCTTCACACTTGCTAGGTAGGTACTCTGCCACTGGACACTTGTTAGTAGGTACTCTGCCACTGAGCCATGCTTTTAGCCCTGTTTTCGTTTTTTTATCTTGTTTTTTCCTTTTGCCACTCCTGGGGCTTGAACTCAGTACCTGAGCACTGTCCCTGGCTTCTTTTTGCTCAAGGCTAGCACTCTACCTCTTGAGCCACAGCATTTCTGGCCTTTTCTGTTTATGTAGTGCTGAGGAATTGAACCCAGGGCTTCATGCATGCTAGGCAAGCATTCTACCAATAAGCCACATTCCCAGCCCTCTTTTTTTTTTTATCTTTTTCTTTTTCTTTTTTTTTGGCCAGTCCTGGGGCTTGGACTCAGGGCCTGAGCACTGTCCCTGGCTTCTTCTTGCTCAAGGCTAGCACTCTGCCACTTGAGCCACAGCGCCACTTCTGGCCATTTTCTGTATATGTGGTGCTGGGGAATCGGGCCTCATGTATACGAGGCAAGCACTCTTGCCACTAGGCCATATCCCCAGCCCTCTTTTTTTTTTTTTTTTATCTTGTTTTGTTATTTTCGAGGCAGGGTCCTGCTTCCTGCTGAAGTATGCATACAGACCACAACCCTTCCATCTACTTTAGGCTTGCATTGGTGCTGGACTCACAGGCACGGGCCAATGTGTCCAGCTTCCCTCTGCTGAGAAGCAGTCTAAGACTTCTCTGCCTGGGTTGGAATGGACACAAGATCCTCCCAATTGCAGACTCCTATGTAGCTTGGGATGACAGACACACACACCACTGTACTCAGTTATGGGTTGAGAAGGGAATTTCCCAAACTTTTCTGTCCAGACTGGCCTTGAACCTCAATCCTTCCATTTTCAGCCTCCTACGTAGCTAGGATTACAAGCATTTTAATACTGGTTTCATTTCAAATTTTAAGCTTCTCTCCAGTATGAGACATAACAGCCTAAAAAGAAATCAACTTTACACAACTGAGAAAGGCTGTGGAAAATAGGTTTGCAGAGCAACAACAAAGAAGGAAAGTCAGCAGCACAAGGTGTGGTTGACAGCTCAGGGCAACACAGAGCAAGCAGAAGTAGCAGTCAGTACTGAGATGGGACCTGAGTGAGGAGAGAGACCTAGCAAGTACAACCACATCTGAACAACAGGGAGTGGTATTATGGGGCAAGCTGTCATGCAATTCTATATCAACTCTTCTATTCTGCTACCTATAACAAAAACTCACTCCTGGAAAAGTGTCACACTCATCTGTCACTTAATTGTCAAGCTGCCACCACTAAGAATCAGCAGCAAAGGGCTGGGGATATGGCCTAGTGGCAAAAGTGCTTGCCTCGTATACATGAAAGCCCTGGGTTCGATTCCCCAGCACCACATATACAGAAAATGGCCAGAAGTGGCGCTGTGGCTCAAGTGGCAGAGTGCTAGCCTTGAGCAAAAAGAAGCCAGGGACAGTGCTCAGGCCCTGAGTCCAAGCCCCAGGACTGGCCAAAAAAAAGGAATCAGCAGCAAAGGGCAGATGTACTTCTACTTCCTCTCACAAGGTGCATTCACTACTAAAAACATAGAGCCAGGCAATTGTGGCTCACGACTGTAATCCTAGCTACTCAGAAGACTTGAGATCTGAGGATGGTGGTTTGAAGCCAGCTTGGACAAGAAAGTTTGTGAGACTTGTATCTCCAATTAACCACAGCTCTGTGACACAAGAGGATGAGCAATATAGTTTAAAGTTTTTCCTAGGCCAGGCACCTGTGGGCTCATGCCTATAATCCTAGGAGATTGAGATTTGAAGATCACATTTTGAAGCCAGCCCAGGCAGGAAAGTCCATGAGAATCCTATCTCCAATAAACCACCAAAAAGCCGGGAGAGGAGTAGTGGTTCAAGTGGTAGAGCACGAGTCTTGAGCACAAAGAGGCTCAGGGAGAGCCCCCAGGGTCTGAATTCAAGCCCCACTACTGGCACAAAAAATAAATAATAAGCTCTTCCTGAACTTAAAATGCTATAATAATTCAGCTGTGTAAAAGACTTCAAATTTTACCCAATATGAAAACAGCTATAACAAAAATAAGAGAATAAACAATATTCCTTCCACATATTGCAAGGCAAAACATCTACCTTAGTAGTATGTCGATGTTTTACTTCATATATGTTCCAGTGTAAGTTCCAGTTGTAACCGGCTGTCTTACTACCTTTGTCTGCTTATTTGCAGGGTTGTATCATCTATGTCATTTTCCTCTTTCTCCTAACTCACTTTTCTCCAAGTTACATATCCTATACTTTTCTTTTCTTGGCCAGTCCTGGGGCTTGAACTCAGGGCCTGAGCACTGTCCCGGGCTTATTTTGCTCAAGGCTAGCACTCTACCACTTGGGCCACAGGGCCATTTCTAGCTTTTTCTATATATGTGGTACTAAGAAATCGAACCCAGGGCTTCATGTATACTAGGCAAGCACCCTACCACTAGGCCACATTCTCAGCCCTCCTGGTATGTTTTATTATTGTTGTTACTAAGTAACTGTACAAAGGAGTTACAATTCCCTAAATGAGGTTATGAGCACAATGCTTCTTGGTCAATGTCACCCCTTTCTTCATTCTCCCTTATTTTCCTCCTTCCGAGGCTACCCTCAAGTTACACAGTTCATTTTTTACATAATATATTTTGAATATAATGACATTTGCTCACCCTTGCTCCCTCCATTCCTGTGCCTCCTCTTTGCCCACACACCACCCGCCCCAACATGTTTCCTACTTCCTGGTCCTGGTATTTTTTTTTCAAATATATTCTTATGGGGGCTGAGGATTTAGCTCAGTGGAAAAACATTTGCCTGGTAAGTGCAAGGCCCTAAGTTCAATCCTTGGCTCTGAGGGACACACACACACACACACACACACACACACGATTATTGTAAAGGTGATATAGAGAGGTTTCAGTTAGATAAGTAGGGTAGTATTTTTTTTTTTCATTTTGCTTATCCTGGGGCTTGAACTTAGGGCCGGAGGGCTGTCCCTGAGCCTCTTTGTGCTCAAGGCTAGTGCTCTACCATTTGAGCCATACCTCAGATCTCAGCCTCCTAAGTAGCTAGGATTGCAGGCGTTGAGACATTGCCCTGCTATGAGTACATTTCATTTAGGACAAGGTTACCTTTTCCCTCCCTTTCTCCAAGTTTTTTCCTCTGTCCCCACCCACAAGTTACACAGTTCATTTTCAACATAGTGTCTAGTGAATACCATTACTGTATTTGTTCCCTGTTGTTTTTTTTAGCTTTTTAATTTTTTCTTTAAAGATACTGAGATTTTTTAACTCAAGACCTGTACTCACTCTTACTAGTTCAGCCACACCTCCACCCCTGCCTTTGCTAGTTATTTTCATGATAGATGGGAGTCTCATGGATTTATCTGTCTGGGGTTGGCTTCAAACTGAAATCTCTATACCTCAGCCTCCTGAGTAGCTAGGATTACAGTGTAAACCACTGGTGTGTGTAGCATCTTGAAAATTTTTTGGGGGGAGGGGGGGTGCAGGTATATAGAGGCATGAATTCAGGGCCTCCCATGCTCACTCAGCTTTTTAAATTTTTATTTATTTTTTGCCAGCCCTGGGCCTTGAATTCGAGGCCTGAGCACTGTCCCGGGCTTCTCTTGGCTCAAGGCAAGCACTCTACCACTTGAGCCACAATGCCACTTCTAGCTTTTTCTCTATATGTGGTGCTGAGGAATTGAACTCAGGACTTCATGTTAGCAAGGCAAACACTCTAACACTAGGCCATATTCCCAGCCTCTTACTCAGCTTTTATAGCCACAACTACCACTCTACCACTTAAGCCACACCGCCAGTCTGGCATTTTTAAATTAATTTTATTTTTTGTTTATGTGGTACGAAGCAATCAATCCCAGGGCCTCATACATGGCTGGGCAAGCATTCTACCATATTAAGCCACATTCTCAGCCCCAGTCTGGCATTTTGATTACTGCTTTGGCTTTAGTTATTTTTCAGAGAGTCTAATGTTTTGCTTTGTTTTGAGGGGGCAGGTCTTGGGCTTGAACTCAAAGCCTAAGCACTGTCTGTGTGCTTTTTTTTTTCCCTCTTAAGGTTTAGTGCTCTGGTCTGGGAATATGGCCTAGTGGTAGAGTGCTTGCCTCCTATAAATGAAGCCCTGGCTTCAATTCCCCAGCACCACATATACAGAAAACAGCCAGGAGTGGCGCTGTGGTTCAAGTGGCAGAGTAATAGCCTTGAGCAAAAAGAAGCCAGGGACAGTGCTCAGGCCTTGAGTCCAAGCCCCTGGACTGGCAAAAAAAAAAAAAAAAAGTTAGTGCCCTACAACTTGAGCCACAACTCCACTTCCTACTTTTTGGTGGTTGACTGGAGATTAGAGTCTCATGATTCATGCCCAGACTAGCATTGAGCCTTTATCCTCAGATCTCAGCCTCCCGAGTAGGTAGGATTACAGGTGTGTACTACCATGACCCACTAAAATTTTAAAAACTCTTTTGCCAGGCACTGGTAGTTCACGCCTGTAATCCTAGCTATTCAGGAGGCTGAAATCTGAAGATCACAATTCAAAGCCAGGCTGGGCAGGAAAGTCAGGGAGACTCGTGTCCAATAAACTACCAGAAAACCAGAAGTAGATCTATGGCTCAAAGTGATAGAGCACTAGCCTTGAGCAAAAAAGCTCAGGGACAACGCCCAGGCCCTGAGTTCAAGCTCCACGACCACTACCAACAATAACAACAAAAATTCCTTTGTATCCTAGACCTGGCTCAACATATTTATTACATTCCTAAATGTACCACATATTTTTTTCACATTTTATTGAATAGCTACTTGAAAGTCCAAGACCAGGTGATTATAGTTCAAGGCCAACTTTGGCAAAAAGAAGTCTTCAAGATTCCATCTCGAGCTGGGAATATGGCCTACTGGTAGAGGGTTTGCTTTGCATACATGAAGCCCTGGGTTCAATTCCTCACCACCACATATATAGAAAAGGCCAGAAGTGGCTCTGTGGCTCAAGTGGTAGAGTGCTAGCCTTGAGCAAAAAGAAACCAGCGACAGGTCTGGGAATACGGCTTAGTGGTAGAGTGCTTGCCTTGCATGCATGAAGCCCTGGGTTCAATTCCTCAGCACCACATAAACAGTAAAGGTCAGAAGTGGCACTGTGGCTCAAGTGGTAGAGCCCTAGCTTTGAGCAAAAAGAAACCAGGGACAGTGCTCAGGCCTGGAGTCCAAGCCCCAGGACTGGCAAAAAAATAAAATAAAATACCAAGGCAGAAAGGTACTTGAGATACAGTTTACATGGTAGAGCAGCTACTTAGCAAGAATAAGACCTGAGGGGCTGGGGATATAGCCTAGTGGCAAGAGTGCCTGCCTCGGATACACGAGGCCCTAGGTTCGATTCCCCAGCACCACATATACAGAAAACGGCCAGAAGCGGCGCTGTGGCTCAAGTGGCAGAGTGCTAGCCTTGAGCGGGAAGAAGCCAGGGACAGTGCTCAGGCCCTGAGTCCAAGGCCCAGGACTGGCCAAAAAAAAAAAAAAAAAAAAAAAAAAGAATAAGACCTGAGTTTAAATCCAGAAGTACTGGGCTGGGGATATGGCCCAGTGGCAAGAGAGCTTGTCTCGTATACATGAGGCCCTGGGTTCGATTCCCCAGCACCACATATACAGAAAACGGCCACAAGTGGCGCTGTGGCTCAAGTGGCAGAGTGCTAGCCTTGAGCTAAAGGAAGCCAGGGACAGTGCTCAGGCCCTGAGTCCAAGGCCCAGGACTGGCCAAAAAAAAAAAAAAAAAAACAATAAATCCAGAAGTACTGGGATTTTCTAGATGAGAAAATTAAAATTCCAAATGGTTCTGGAACTTTTATCAAAGCAATGAAATCAGCAGTCAGCAGTTGTTTGGCTTGAACTGGGTTTGGGCCTTGACCCTGAGCTCTTCAGCTCAAGGCTAGTGCTCTATCACTTGAGCCATAGTGCCACTTCCAGTTTTCTACTTCCAGTTTTCTGGTGGTTAATTGGAGTTAAGAGTCTCACGGACTTTCCTGCCCAGGCTGGCTTTGAACCAAGATCCTCAGATCTCAGCTTCCTGGGTAGCTAGGATTACAGGAGTAAACCACTGGCACCCAGATTATAAAATAACTTTTAAGCCCAAATCCATCTCTGTCCAAAGTGCATGTTCTGTCCAGGACACTGCTCACTCATCAAATAACCCCCACACCAAGAAGTTACACAAAACTGCTCCTATTTCTACTCTGCACACACAGGTGCCTCTAAGCCCCAGACAAGTAAATTCTCCCTGGGAAAACAGACTGCAGCTAGTACAGGAAAGCTTCCTGGCATATTTACCCTAGAATGGAAATGGTGTTAATGAGAATAACACACTGCTCTCTCCCTCTCCACATCCAATTTTAGCCAGCTACATGGGGGAGGGGGGACTCACATCTTTCACTTTAAACAATGTAAACATTGACTAATTTAAAGTGCCAGCCACAGATTACATGTTCAGATGCTATTGCTTTTCAAAAAAAAACAAAAAACAAAAAAAAAAACACCCCAAACACTATTTTCAAACAGCTAGGCATTTGGGGTTCCGTCATTTCTGACAGGTTACTTTTATCTATGGGGTCCCTGAGAATCACTTTAAGCTTCATTCTCGGTTCCCTGTTCCACTCATCAAATCTTGTCACCAGGGACTTTTTTTTTTAAAGCACCTAATCTTTCATCTTCTTTTACAATGAACCAAAACACACTCCTATGGGTAATTCCTAAGCTGCAGACGTATATTTTAAAATAATATTCTTCCAATTCTTTTTCTAAAAAGCCCAGTTGTTTTTTTCTATTTAGCTCTAGTCAGGATAATTTTATCAGAAATGAGCTTCTCCCATCTCTTTCTGGATATAGGGAATACTGAAAAGATAAGTCTTTTTTAATTATTAAATGTAAATAGCTCATTAAATATAATCCAATTACTTTAATTGTAAAAAGGAGGTAATTACAATATTACATGCATTCTTGCCTAGTAGATTTAATATCTTAAATTAATCTTTTCAGTGTTAATATTTTAAATTAACCTTTGACACTGGGGGAAAAAAAAACAAGAAACTGATGTCTCTTTTTTTAAAGATGTATGTATAAAACTGTACTTTATGGATCTTTGTTGTGATTTTACCCATGAACAATCTTAGTGGGGAAGAGCCCACTTCCACATATAGGAGTAATTATATACCACCTGTCTATATTGGAATTTTTTTTGTTTGTCAAAAAATTATGTTACGGGCTAGGAATATGGCCTAGTGGCAAGGGTGCTCGCCTTGTATACATGAAGCCCTGGGTTCGATTCCCCAGCACCACATATACAGAAAAAGCTGTAAGTGGAGCTTTGGCTCAAGTGGTAGAGTGCTAGCCTTGAGCAAAAAAGAAGCCAGGGACAGTGCTCAGGCCCTGAGTTCAAGCCCCAGGATTGGCCAAAAAGAAAAATATATATATATATGTTTACGGGATCTGTTTAAATTCTAATGTCTTGGGGCTGGGGATGCAGCTCAGAAAGTAATGGCCTAGGCTCAATCTTCAATGTGCAATGAATGAATGAATGAATGAATGAATGAATCCATCTTAATGCTTTAGAGGCAGCCAGAAAACAAGTCAAGAGATGAGTTCTATGGAATTCCAATCATTACAAAAGCTACACTTGGAAAGACAACTGCTAGACAAAATGTTAGAAGAATGTTTTTGGTACAATAGCCTAAACTTTCTATTCCCTAATTTCTTTCTATTCTGTCACTCACTATCAATCAGCTCCCTGGGATTCCCCACCCCTCCCCCTCTTACAGTCTTCTTGTCTTTATCACATCTGGTTCGGCCATCTGGTTCTTTGGTTTTTACTCTTTCCTGGTGACCAACAGTAAACAAATTGTTTAGCTAACTAAGCCTCTACTAGCTGTTTTGAAAATGAGCTCTGCCAGTGTATGAACTGAAGAATATTTGTTAAAACAAAGAAGAGAAGGAGTTAAGGAGTTTGAGGAGCTAGGTTTTGGCTCATGCCGGTAATCCTAGCTACTCGGGTGGCTGAGCCACAGGGGCACTGTGGAAAAGCTAAGAGACAGTTGCCCAGGCCCTGAGTTTAGGTCCCAGGATCAACACCAAAAAAACAAAAATAAAAAAAAACTGCCAAAAAAAAGGCTTTGGATACATGGTTCAGTGGTAAGGATGCCGGTCTCTGCTTGAAGCCCTGAAGATGGGAGGAAGGACGGGAGGAAGGGAGGGAGGGAGGGAGGGTTGGTTTGAGCTGTTTTCTTCCCTCTTATCAAAATCTATGAATGAATATTATCTTAAGATATGAGTATTTATTTAGAAAAATATTACAGTATCACAGAACTTTAGGGTTTGCATACACACACACACACACACACACACACACACACACACACACACACTAGCTATCAACTGGAAGGCCAAGGATAGTAGTACACACCAATAATGCCAGCACCTTAGAAGCCTGAGACAGGAGGATCTGGAGTTTGAGACCAGACTGGGCTACATCCTGTCTTTAAAAAAAAGTAACAACTATGTTTGAACTGCAACTTCCCTCCAAAGCAGAAAAATTCTATTTAAAGGACTGGGAACCATGTGTTTATGTGTTTTCAACAATTCTCAAAGACTTCACTGAAAAAGATTTTCCAGTTCAAACTTTGTATTATTGAGCTAAAAGTACAGCTCTGCCTTACTAATACCATTGGCAATTAATGAAATGGATGAAGGTGACTAATTCCCACAGCTATTCAGACTGTGCATGCTGGAGCAGTTCCTGACTTCTGCTGTCCTTCAGCCTAACTTTGGCAAGTTATTTCATGGTCTGAAAGGACAGTGACATGGGTCACTGTGGGGGATCTGAACAGTCATCAAAGGCTAGCAAGGGATAGAGGTTGGCATCTGGGGATGATCACAGTGCTCCAAAGGACAGCACCATTACAAGATTTCAAGAAGTAGTTTCACAGGTAAAAGGTGCACCAGCAGTTAAAACTAAGCCCCTTTCAAAACTTCAAGGAGTCAAGTTTCATCTTGATAACACTAGTATTTTTGTACAAAATATATCTTATTAGCCCAGCTCTTAAATGTTAAAAAGGTGTCTTTAAATGCCTGCTGACCTAAAATTGCAATGTTCCATGCTTTAAAGGGATTGATTTTCTGGAAAAGGACAATAAGATGCCAAATTCTGTTCAATGGAGATCAGAATACTATTTGGTGAACCTATTCTGCACCTGTAGAAGTGAAAGAATAAGACTAGCTCACACACCCAAGAGAGAGGATGGTATTTATATGGGCTCTCCCTATGACCTCTTGGCAGCAAATGTAAGAAAGTCCTTTTTTGAGGCTAAGGGGCGGGCCCAGGACTTTCAACCATCCATTCAAGCAGGGTTACATTCCCCTCCTCCATAATTAAGTTCCCTTTCCTACTCTCCATGCATGCATGAATTGCAGTGACACTGACATGGGGGCCTGACATTAGTCTTTGAAGGTCATTTAAATCCTCCTCCTTCCAAGCTGCCCTAAAAGCAATGCATCATCCATTCCACAATGCCTGAGTGCAGGGTTTGACTAGACAGTAATCAAAGCAGAACCACCTAAAGAATAAAAAGGGCTCCAAATCCAGGTATAAAAAAGAACAAATCAAAGATATAAAACTCAGTTACAAGTGGGGTGCTAGGGTGGTTCATGCCTGTAATCCTAGGTAGGTACTCAGGAGGCTGAGATCTAAGAATCATGCTTCAAAGCCGACCTTAAAAGAAAAGTCTGTGAGGTTTTTTTTGAGGGGGGGGGCAGTCCTGGGGCTTTATCTCAAGGCCTGGGCCCCTGAGCTTCTTTTTGCTCAAGGCTAGCTAGCACTCCACCATTTGAGCCACAGCACCACTTCTGGCTTTTTTTCTTCTTCTGTTTATGTGGTACTGAGGAATCAAATTCAGGGTTTTATGCATGCTTCGCAATTACTCTACCACTAAGCCACATTCTCAGCCCCTCTGTGAGGCTCCTATCTCCAATTAACTACTCAGAAAAGGCCAAAAGTAGTGCTGTGGCTCAAATGGTAGAACGCTAGCTAGCCCTGAGCACAAAGAGGCTCAAGGACTGGACCCACGCCCTGAGTTCAAGCCCCAGGACCAGGAAAAAAGTA
This sequence comes from Perognathus longimembris pacificus, assembly GCF_023159225.1. Classification (NCBI taxonomy): domain Eukaryota; kingdom Metazoa; phylum Chordata; class Mammalia; order Rodentia; family Heteromyidae; genus Perognathus; species Perognathus longimembris. The sequence goes on from NC_063167.1 coordinate 16,910,893, forward strand.
AAAGTAAAACTCAGTGATGAAGCTGAATGCCAGTGGCTCACACCTGTAAACCTAACAACTCAGGAGGCTGAGATCTGAGATCCAAGCCAGACCAGGCAGGCAAATCCATGAGACTCTCTAATCTCCAATTAATCACCAAAAAACAAGAAGTAGAGCTATGACTCAAGTGGTAGGTGTAGAGTACTAGGCTTGAACCCAAAAGTGCAGGAACAGCACCCAGCCCTGAATTCAAGACCCAGGATCCCCTCCCATAATAATGATAATTTGTACAAAAGTGTAACTACAAACTGGGCATGATAGTGACACCTGTGGCAGAGGCAGAAAAATCTTAAGTTTAAAGCCAGCATGGGCAAAGTTGGCAAGATAAAGATCCTAGCTAAAAAACAAAAGACAAGGGCTGGGGATATAGCCTAGTGGCAAGAGTGCCTGCCTCGGATACACGAGGCCCTAGGTTCGATTCCCCAGCACCACATATACAGAAAACGGCCAGAAGCGGCGCTGTGGCTCAAGTGGCAGAGTGCTAGCCTTGAGCGGGAAGAGGCCAGGGACAGTGCTCAGGCCCTGAGTCCAAGGCCCAGGACTGGCCAAAAAAAAAAAAAAAACAAAAGACAAAAAAGTCAAGAGAAGAGGTGACACTGTCCAGAAAAAAATACTCTTTACCTGACTTATGTAATTGTAACTTCTCTGTACACCACCTTTATAACAACAACAACAAAAAAAAGAATATGGTGACCAATGTGTATTTCAAGGTGTTATGGGTACATCTAGCTCACTGGGGTGGGAATGGAGTTAGTTAAAGGATTTCTCAGGGCTGGGAATATGGCCTAGTGGTAGAGTGCTTGCCTTGTATACACAAAGCCCTGGGTTTGATTCCTCAGCACCACATATACAGAAAAGGCCAGAAGTGGCACTGTGGCTTAAGTGGTAGAGTGCTGGCCTTGAGCAAAAAGAAGCCAGGGACAGTGCTCAGGCCCTGAGTCCCAAGCCCCAGCACTGGTAGGGGGAAAAAATGATTTCTGCTTGGGTCTGTCTGTGCTACCAGCTCTCCCTCAGTTTTTATGAGAGGTCTTACCAGGTATCCCCAGAGGGCCTCAAACTGGCTATGTAACCCAGACAAACCACAAACACATGATCCTCTTGCATGAGCTCCTGAGTAATGGGATTACAGGCAAAAATGATATCTTCATCCCCCACAATCGCTGGTCCTGCGGCTTGAACTCAGAGCCTTAGAACTTAACCTCCTGAATAGCTAAGATTATAGGTGTGAGCAATCAGAGCCCAGATGAAAAGGGGTATCTTAAAAGACAAATAAGGTTGGTTAAGAGACAATCCAGGTGCAGGGAACAATAAGTACAGAAGCAAACAGTATTCTAGAAACAGCAAATAGCTTGGTGTGGCTGAAATGCAGGAAGCCATGAGTGATGAGGCTAATAAGGCAGACAGAGGCTGAGGCACAGAGGGCCTTGCATGCCATGCAATAGCACTTAAGAGTGTGCTGAAGGCTACATGAAACTATTTAAGTTTGGAGCCAGAGAGTGACAAGATCAGATTTGCATTTAGAAAGCTCTTTTTGGCATTAGTGTGGAGATTGTACAACATGACGGGTGAAAGACTGAGGCAGTAGCCCAAGCAGAAGCACTTGTAATGGATCGATAGAATCTACAGAATCTAACAGGAGAGATGCAATGAAAGATGATAGAAAATGCTCTACACTGAGTTAAATAGACACTGGATTCTATCACTGAAAAGGATATATACTGAAAATGGTATCTCATATACCTCTCTAATCTTTTTTTTTTTTTTTGCCAGTCCCGGGGCTTGAACTCGGGGTCTGAGCACTGTCCCTGGCTTCTTTTTTGCTCAAGGCTAGCACTCTACCACTTAAGCCACAGAACCACTTCTGCCTTTTTCTATATATGTGGTGCTGTGGCATTGAACCCAAGTCTTCATGTATACGAGGCAAGTACTCTACCACTAGGCCATATTCCCAGACCTGTACCTCTAATTTTAATGTGTATATTCTTTGGTAACTTTTCACCCTTGAACTTACTTGATCTTTCTGGATTGTAGGGTTCTATGCCAGTTCTATGGCTTGAACTGAGAGCCTAGACATTGTCCATGAGCTTTTTTGCTGAAGAATACTGCTCTACCAGTTGAACCATGGCTCCACTTCTGGCTTTTTGGTATTTAACAGAGATAATAGTCTCATGGACTTCCCTTCCTGGGCTAGCTTTGAAACTCGATCCTCAGATCTCAACCTCCTGAATAGCTACGATTACTACAGTTGGGAGCCACTGATTAAAGAAATTCCTGCTGGTATTTTTAAGACTTGGAGAAAGTGGAGTTCAGAAAAAAGAATATTTCCCAAATGGTCTGGAAGGAAGCAAAAGAACTAGCAAAATCAGGAGAAGAAAATATATCAAGTAAAGGTCTGGGTTCTGTTGGCATAAGAAAAAAAACCACTTATACTGCATTGAAAAGAATCCGTGGTAAACACAATTCAATTATAATGACACTATATCATGGTCTGCGATATTTGTTAAAACCGAACCTTGCCAAGAGGTATCCTTTTAGGGTGTCCATTCATTTTGGTTTATATCCATTGCCCCGCAGTGATTATTAAAAATATTCCCTCCTTATCCTTTAAAGTGAACGAGTTTACACAATAAATTACATGAGCACCCTGGCCTTGAAGAAGCAGGAGGCAGAGCTGTTAACACACATTGGTGTTTGGGATCCACAGTCCAGTAGTGAGAATTCAGTACAGATTCATTGATCTGCTGTGTACAGAGCAGCATCATAGCTGTAATTATGAATATGGATTCTGGGGGCTGGGAATATGGCCTAGTGGCAAGAGTGCTTGCCTTGTATACATGAAGTCCTGGGTTCAATTCCCCAGCACCACATATATAGAAGCACTGTGGCTCACATGGTAGAGTGCTAGCCTTGAGCAAAAATTAGTCAAGGACATTGCTCAGGACCTGACTTCAAACTCCATGACTGGCCAAAAAAAAAAAAAAAAGAAGAAGAAGAAAGAAGAAGAAGGAGAAGAAGGAGAAGAAAGAGGAGGAGGAGGAGGAGGAGGAGGAGGAGGAGGAGGAGGAGGAGGAGGAGGAGGAGGAGGAGGAGGAGGAGGAGAAGGAGGAGGAGGAGGGGGAGGAGGAGGAGGAGGGGGAGGAGGGGGAGGAGGAAGAGGAAGAGGAGGAGGAGGAGGAGGAGGAGGAGGAGGAGGAGGAGGAGAAGGAAGAAGGAAAAAGGAAGAAGAAAGGGAAAAACAAGAAAGAAGAAAAAGAAATTCTATATGTATTTGACATAGGTCTATCAATTATTAATATTTTGTCACAATTAACTTTCTTTACATATACACACTAGTTTTGCTACTAATTTTTAAATGAACTGATAATACACTGACTTAACAGTCCCTTTCTCCAAGTAAGTACTTCCATGTGTTATTTTCTAAAAACAAACTACAGTACAATTATCACGTTAGAAATTTAACACTGATAGAACATTATTATTTAACATAAAATTCATGCCTACATTCTATCAGTTGTCCTAATTATACTCTTTCTAGAAACTTTTACCTCAATTCAAGATCCCAGCACACAATCTTGGGCAAATATTAACCCTTTGTGCATCAGCTTAACTATCTGTAAAATGGAGATAATAACAGTACCTATCTTTTGAAATTACTGAGAAAAATGAAGGAGTAAATAAATGTAATAGAAAACTCAGAACAACTACTGGCATTAAGTACATTAGCTACTTTTAGAGAATGGTAGATACAGAGCTGTCAGATGACAAAAATAACTCTTTAGAAAAAAATATATAGATGCATGTATGAATTTTTTTTTTGTTTTTGTGCCAGTCCTGGGGCTTGAACTTAGGGCGTGGGCACTGTCCCTGAGCTTCTTTTTGCTCAAGGCTAGCACTCTACCACTTGAGCCACAGAACTATGTGGGCTCTCTCGACTTCCCCTCACTTGGGGGGGGGGGGAAGGGGCTTGTCCGCCCCTTCCTGGGTGGCCCTTTATCGCTCTCACGGGAGCGATGGCCACGGGTAGCCTCGGTGGCGTGTGGTCGCAGGGTGCCCCAAAGCCGCCAAGAACAATACGGACTCGTGGGCACCTGGAGAAAGCCTCTAGGGCTTCTGTTTATTCAAATGAGGAACCTCCCAGATATACCCTAAAGGCGGGCACAAGAGAGGGGCCCCTGATTGGTCCCAAGGAGCTGTCCCTTAAGTGATATCAGACTTCCTTCTCTTCGGTTAAAGACAGGAAGGGGAGGGACAGGCTGAGGTCAGCTGTGGCCCCTTAAAGGTGCAGCTGACCCCAACATCACTACTTCTGGCTTTTTCTGTTTATGCAGTACTGAGGAATTGAACCCAAGGCTTCATGAATACTATAGGTAATAAGCACTCAATAAGCCACATTCCCAGCCCAAGAATATTTTTGTGCTACCAAAATTGTACTGTTTTTAAAAGGAGGTTTGAAATCATGGTCTCAGGCTTTCAGGACAGACATTCTACCATTTCAGCCACACTTCCAGCTCCTTTTTGCACTGGTTATCTTCAAGGTAGGAGCTCACTTTATGTCCAGGCATGCTTGGGCTGCAATTCTCTCACTTGTGCTTCCTTCTTCCTGTTGCAAAGAGTAGGAAGTGCCACTGCACCCAGGCATTGTGCTTCTGCCACAGCGGGATACAAGCACACACCACAGCAAACAGTCATGTGTTCAGATGCAGTCTCTCAAACTTTTTACCTGGGCTGGCCTCAAATCACAATCCCCTAACCTCTGCCTCCCAAGCAGCTAGGATTTCAAACCGCAGCCACCACACTCAGCACTAGACATACTTTTGAAGCAATTTTTTATGAAAATATATCATGCTTATGCAGAGGATATTAAATATAACTTAATCCAATTTGGTAAATCAGGCCTTCACACCAGCAGTGGTGCTTCTATAATGCCGATAGAGACTCTTAGGGGAGGGCCGTTATCTTCTGTAGTGAAATGGCTGCAAATTTAGGATATATTCAAAGTTCTCAAATCTCCTGCTTAGCCAGGCACTAGTGCTTCACGTCTATAACTCAGGAGACTGAGGATCGTGGTTCAAAGCCAGCCCCAGCAGGAAAGTCTGTGAAATTCTTATCTCTAATAAATACTCAAAAAAAGCCAGAAGTGGAACTGTGGCCCAAGTAGCAGAGTGCTACCTTGAGCAAAAACCCTCAGGGATAGAAGCTAATCTATATTATTTTAATAATACTTATGGTCACAAAAAGCACTTTCACATCAGCTCTTAGTAATTCAATAAATATCCACTATATCAATCATTTGATTAATCAGCTCATTTGAATCTTACAAGTAGTGTGTTAGACAAAACAAAAATAAAAATGTTTATCTTCAAATCCTAGTGCTACCTTAAAAAAAAAAATAAAAGGCTAGAGGGCATAGCTTAAGTGGATAGAGCACCTAACTAGTAAGGCCCTGAGTTAAAACCCAAGTATCATCACAGAAACAAAACCACAAACTACTGCTCCCATTTTACCTACCTCATTAAGATGAGGAAATGAAGGCTCAGAGAGGTCAAGTGATTTATTTGGGGGCACAAGAGTCAACAAGCAACATAGCCCTTGAATACACAGGTCCTGTGCCTCAGTATCCAGTTATCTATGTGAGGCCTTGTGATGCTACTTTGAGATGAAGTAAAACAGCTTCCTGGAAGTTTTCACAACTCAGAAGCACCTGGTGCTTACTTTCAGATGGAATTACAATCTGATGGCTGAGACTGCCAGACTTGCGATACTCCTCTTCTATACTTTCTTTTTTTTTCTTTTCTTTTTGCTCAAGGGTAGCCACAGTGTCATTTCTGGCTTTTTCTATATATGTGGTGCTGAGGAATCAAACCCAGGGCTTCAAGTGTAGGAGGCAAGCACTCTATCACTAGGCCATATTCCTAGCCCCCTGCACTTTCTTAAATATTGGTCTAAGCTTCTCTGAATTTTACAAGCCAACAGTTCATTGATATAGACTTCACACATTTGAAACTTGAGATAAATTCAGATCTGAGCTAAAGTTTACCTCTGTACTCTAATAAAGAAAAGACTAAGAAAACTGTGTAAATAAGATTGCAGGGAGAAACATTTAATGAGCTGTTTTTAAGCATTTCAAGAGTCTAATTTACATAAATTAAAGTTAAATTGCACATCATTCTCTGCTATTCATTAAACCAGGTACAAGGACCTCTATCAACAAAATAACCTAGTAACACCATTAGCCTAGTTTCAGTTACTGTATGAACTCAAAGTAACAGCTGCACCTAAAGAAAAACAACATACAACACCCTCACCAGGTTTCCCCCAATTAGCCCTAATTAATGAGGTTTGATTGTACCTCCAATGATGACCCACAAAACTTGTCTTCCCCTGATGGCCTAGAGTAGATGTTGAAATGCAGCTAAACCACCCATCCTAGAAACTAGAGGGAAAAAAAAACACAAGAGTAAAACCAGAGGGCTAGATTGTGGGCAGATCATTGCCTGTTAGACCTTGGTCAAATCACTCAAGTTCATTGGCCTTCAGCTGTGTCATTGACACAGAGACCTTGAGTTCTTTGGGGGAAAAGACTGGGAAGCACACAGGATTAATTTGGACATCAACTAGAACATCTTTTCTACTGAAATGTGAGAAATACATCTACTACAAACTATACTACAAAGCCATAGTAACAAAAACATCATGGGATTAACCAGAACAAAATCAGACCTGAAGACCAGAGAACAGAAGACCAAAGACTAACACAAAGAATTAGATATATTTAATTCTTTTTTTTATTTTTCTTTCTTTCTTTTTTTCCTGGGGCTTGATCTTAGGGCCTGGGCACTGTCCCTGAGCTTCTTTTGCTCAAAGATAGCACTCTACCACTTGATCTACAGCACCACTTCCGGCTTTTGTTCTGTATATGTGGTGCTGAGGAATAGAGCCCAGGGCTTCATGCATGCTAGGCAAGCACTCTACCACTAAGCCACATTCCCAACCTCTATATCTAATTTTGACAAAGCCAAAAATATACACTGGAGAAAAAGCCTCTTCAACAATGGTAGTGATACCTGACCTAGAGAAGGGAAAGAAAAACAGGGCGTAAGATATCACAAGAAATGTACACACTGCCCTACTATGTAACTGTACCCTTTTTGCACAACACCTTGTCAAAAAAATTTGTGTTCAATTAATAAATTAAATTTTTTAAAAAATGGTAGTGAGGGGCTGGGGATATGGCCTAGTGGCAAGAGAGCTTGCCTCGTATACATGAGGCCCTGAGTTCGATTCCCCAGCACCACATATACAGAAAACGGCCAGAAGTGGCACTGTGGCTCAAGTGGCAGAGTGCTAGCCTTGAGCAAAAGGAAGCCAGGGACAGTACTCAGGCCCTGAGTCCAAGGCCCAGGACTGGCCAAAAAAAAAAAAAAGGTAGTGAGAAAATTAGACTGAAACTTGACTCCTCTTACCAAGTACAAAAATTAGAACTTTAAGTATGTAGGCAAACTCTGGAAGAAACAGAAACAAGTTATTATATTCTAAATAAAATTAAAACTGCCCAGAAAACAGGAACAAGAACTGACAAATGGAACTATATCAAATTAAAAAGTTCCTGCAGGGTGAGTCTGCTCAAGGTATGTTGCAAGCATATATAAATATGCCCAAATGAAACCTTGAACAATTAATTGGTGCTAATAAATAAATGTGAAAAAAACACTAAAAATAAATAAAAGTAGTTTGGCTCACAACTGTAATTCTAGCTACTCATGAGGCTGAGATCTGAGGACAGCAGTTCAAAGCCAGCCCAGGCAGGAAAATCTATGAGACTCTTACCTCCAATACTCAGAAAAAGCCAGAAGTTGCTCAAGTGGTAGAGTGCTAGCCTTGAGCATAGAGAGGCTCAGGGTCTCAGGCCAGCCTCTGAGTTCAAGCCCCAGGACTGGCAAAAATAAAATAAAATAAACTTTCTGACCAGGCACTGGTAACTCAGACTTGTTATCCTAGCTACTCTTTAAGAGGCTGAAATCTGAGGGTTTCATTTCAAAGCCAGCCTGGTCAGAAAAGTCCAATTAACTACCAGAAAACAGGAAGTGTAGCTTTGGCTCACAGTGGTAGGACACTAAGCTTTGAGCAAGAACACACACACACACACACACACACACACACACACCACCCCACCCCCCCCCCAAGTGAAAAGAACTGCAAAGCCACAGGTGCTTAGTCAAGAAAATCCTTATTGTAGTCAAAGAAAAGGCTGGCAATGTAATTCAGTTTGTAGAACTGGGATCAGCCCCCGGGACTGCAACTGTGCTTAAAAGAAAAAAAATAGTCAGGTACTGGTGGCCCACACTGATAATCCTAGTTACTGAGGAAGCTGAAATAGAAAGAAAAGAAAGATGGAAGCCTACTATGGACTACACATTGATGGACAATAGGTAGTGACAGAACTGTAGGTAGAACTGGACAGATGGGTAGGTATGTTTGTTTTGCAGTGCAAGGGTTCCAAGCCAGTCTTACCCTGGGGCCTAATGCATGCTAGACTACCACTGAGCCACATTTCCAGTGAAGTATACTTTCTATTGTCTTTTGGTTTTTGTGTTATTGTGCTATAGTGCTAAAGATCAAACCCTAGGCTACTGTAAAGAGAAAACAAACTACTTTTTCCTCTTGAAGAGAATTCATTTAGAAACTGAGGGAAAATTTGTGATATAGTCCCTTCTTTAGATAAAGATGTACAAATAAATGCTCTCCCAGGTAGTCAGACTGACCAAATAACATTTAAAATTTATCCAGAAAGAAGACTAGTGAAATCTCTCCAGTTTGCAAAAGACTCTATAGTACTAAGTACTAAAAAAGAGGCATGAAGGTAAAAAGTTGTATGTGTTCAGAAATACAGAAAATAATGTTCATATAGATAAAAGTAATGCTGTAATGGAAAAATAGTCTAAATTATCATTATTGGTTGATGAGCTTTAAGCTACCTGATATAACACAGGAAAGGGGTTTCGGAATCTGGTCTACATCCTGAATACAAAGGCCACAAAATGATGAATGTTATTACGAAAGCCTGGGAAACACAGAACATATTATCCTATCCTGGTACAAACTAAAGTGTATCTGTACCTAGAATAGAATGTGCAGTTGTAGTCACCGTAACACAAAGAAGGTAAGTAGGGAAGGCTAGAAAAATGTCTCAAAGACCAAGAAGGGCAGAGGGGCTTCTGCTTCCATATGAGGACAGTTCTTAAAATTATATAGATGTGTCTAGATACACACACACACACACACACACACACACACACACACACACACATATTTATATGCTACTTGAATGTGAAGCAAAGAAAGAGTAAAATGGTAGAGTTCTACATCAAATCTTAAAAGTTATAAAGCAACACCATGTACAGCAACTTCAGCAACAATATCAGCACCTGGAAGACTACATCAGGAGGAACTCAGGTTTGAGATCTGCCTGGACTTCACAGACTGAAAGAAAGAAAGAAAGAAAGAAGAGAAAAAAAGCTATGAAGCAGAAATCTAAAGAGGTAATTACATGTGTGCACACACACACACATACACACACACACATTTTGAGCTCAGGTTCAGATAAAAGGAGTTTTTGTGGTTGCTTTGGATTTTGAGATGGAGTATTGCTATGTGGTCCAACTGATCTTTAACTTCCAATCTTCCTGCTTCAGCTTCACTAGGGGCTGGGAACAGATGTACACCACCATAGCCAGAGAATAAGGGTCTAGTTCTTTCTGTGACTAGGGGCTGAATTATTTTTTTTAACCTTTCTTATCTGTAAATAACTAATTTGAAGAACTACTATAAGACTGGAAATATGGGGCTGGGAATGTGGGCTCAGTGGTAGAGTGCTTACCTAGCACGCGTGAAGTCCTGGGTTCAATTCCTCAGTACCATATAAACAGAAAAAAAAAAAAAGACTGGAAATATGCACAAATGCCTAACACATACATTTACTATATAGTAGCTATTTTATTAGAATCAATAAAAAGCAAGTTACTACTCGGTCTAGTATATAAAGTAATAAAACTCACTAACAGGTAGAGAGTAGAGCCTATAACAAAAAGCAACTCAAAGATACTATAGATAAATTCACAGATGACATTTCCATAAGAACTACCAACAATTATGAATTTTAGACAAGAAAGACCTAATTTTTTATTTTGTGTGTATGTATGTGTTTGTGTATATGGGGGATAGGGAGCAGGCAGGCTTGAATTCCAGGCCTTGTGCTCTGGCTCAGCTTTTTCATTCATAGCTGGCACTTCATCACTTGAGCGAAGCCTCCAGCTTTTTGTTGGCTATTTGAAGATAATTATCTCCAGCAAAAGGTCAGTCTGGAAGTATGGCCCATAAAGAATAGCACCAGCTATAAGCAAGAAAGCCAAGAATGAAAGGCCCCATGTTCAAGCCATGACACTGTGTACTACCTCAGTGTGATACTAAAGGCCAAGGCCAACACCCAGATCATGTGCGATGGGGAGAAAACTTAGGTTCAACTGGCCAGTAACTACAATGTCAACAAAAGTGGGATAATCTAGCCAGGTACTGGTGGTTTATGCCTATAATCCTAGCTACTTCAGGAAGCTGAGATCTGAGGATCATAGTTCAAAGCCAGCCCAGGAAGGAAAGTCTGTGACTGTGACTCCTATCTCCAAATAACCACCAAAAAAACAGAAGCGGAGCTATGGCTCAAAGTGGTAGAGTTTTGAGCAAAAGAGCTCAGGAACAGCACCCAGGCTCTAAGTTCAAGCCGGACAACAGAAACAAAAAACAAAAAAACAAAAAAAAAGTTGGATAATCTAAACTGAATCCACCTGGCAAATCCTAAACATACCTTTTTTTGTTAATCATTTAAAAAAAGAATTCAAGCTGGGTGCCAGTGGTTTACGCTTGCCTATAATCCTAGCTACTCAGGGAGGCTGAGATCTGAGGATCAGAGTTCAAAGCCAACCTGGGTAGGAAATTATGTGAGACTCTTGTCTCACAGACTACTCAAAAAAGCCAGAAGTGGCGCTGTGAGTCACGTGGTAGAGTGCTAGCCTTGGGTAAAAAGTTCAAGGAAAGTGCCCAGATCCAGAATTCAAGCCCCAGGACTGGGGGGGGGGGGGGGGGGAGGGCCCGGGGTGATTCTGGGGGCTGGGGATGTGGCCTAGTGGCAGAGTGCTTGCCTAGCATGCATGAAGCCCTGGGTTCGATTCCTCAGCACCACATATACAGAAAAAGCCAGAAGTAGCGCTGTGGCTCAAGTGGCAGAGTGCTAGCCTTGAGCAAAAGGAAGTCAGGGACAGTGCTCAGGCCCTGAGTACAAGCACCAGAGCTAGCAAAATAAATGAATAAAATAAAAATAAAATCCCTACACAATAGGTTTAACTGTGGTAAACAAAGTGGGGAAAAAAAAGAAAATGTATCAAAAATTTACCTAATGGGTTGATAGGTGACTCTATAGTTTTGTCTTTGATATAGGTTCTTACTATGTAATTTAGGGTGGCACAGAAGTTGAGATCTTCATGACTCAGCTTCTGAAGGCCTAGGCTTACAAGTGTATGCCAGCCACCACGCCTAGTTATGATAGGTGATTCTTACTCTCTGCCTGATAGTATCTAAATTGGGCAACATTTTTTCTTTACAAAGAGCACTTATTTCCATAATTGGAAAAAAAGGCAGCAATAAAAATGAGTCTGAGGATATTTTTACGCTTTATTCACTTCTGCTTACATAATGTTTTGCACTGAGCATTTATGACTTTGGTAATTTCAATGAGATACACTTTCTTAGTACTTTTACTTAGTACTCAGGGCTGCAGGCTTGCAAAGCAGGCACTCTACCACTTAGGTCATGCTTCCAGTACCCTTTGCAATGGTTATTTTGTAGGTAAAGTCTTGAGTTATGCCCAGGCCAACCTAGGCTGTAATTCTCCTGCTTGTGCTTCCCCCCAGTCGCTGGGATGATACCTGGCCATTGTGCTCCTCCATAGCTGGTACAACAAAACTGCACCACTGGGCTGGGGATATGGCCTAGTGGCAAGAGTGCTTGCCCCGTATACATGAGGCCCTGGGTTCAATTCCCCAGCACCACATATATAGAAAATGGCCAGAGGTGGCGCTGTGGCTCAGTGGCAGAGTGCTAGCCTTGAGCAAAAAGAAGCCAGGGACAGTGCTCAGGCCCTGAGTCCAAGCCCCAGGACTGGCCAAAAAAAACAAACAAACAAACAAACTAAACTGCACCACTGGGGGAAATGAGGAAGGAGGTAACAAGTAGAACAAGAAATGTACTCACTGCCTTTCATATGAATCTGTAACCCCACTGTATTACACTTTGACAATAAAGAAAAAAAAGAAATATAATGCCAAAACTCAACCCACAAAACAAAAAAACAAACAAACAAAAAACACAAAACTGCACCACTGTACCCAGCCATTAGTTGAGATGAAGCCTATCAAACTTCTTTTTGTCCAGGCTAGCCTGAAACCCTGATTCCTTCTCTCTGACTCTCAAGTAGCTAGGATGACAGGCTTCAGTCACCATTCCCACAATGAGATTTCTGAAACAATATGGGGGGGGGGGGTAATTACATGTAAATACCAAAGTAAACAAGTAAACAATGGGGAAGTTGGGGACATATGCACAGTAGAAGAGCACATGCCTAGTATGTAGGTGGGTTTGGTCCTCAACCTATTTTTTTAAAGTGAGGTAAGAATAACCAAATTAGCACAAGAACCAGGCGTCAGTAACTCATGCCTGTAATCCTAGTTACTCAGGAGGCTGAGATCTAAGAACCACAGTCAGACAGGAAAGTCCCTGAGTCTCTTATCTTCAATTAATCACCAGAAAAGCTGGAAGTGGCATGGTGACTCAAGTTGTAGAGTGCTAAGCTTGAGCAAAAGGAGTCGTGGAGCTGGGCCAGCTCACTCCTGTAATTCTAGCTACTCAGGAGACTGAAATCTGAGGACAAAGATTTGAAGCCAGGGCCAGGAATACGGCCTAGTGGCAAGAGTGCTTGCCTCATATACACGAAGCCCTGGGTTCGATTCCTCAGCACCACATATATAGAAAATGGCCAGAAGTGGCGCTGTGGCTCAAGTGGTAGTGTGCTAGCCTTGAGGAAAAAGAAGCCAGGGGCAGTGCTCAGGCCCTGAATTCAAGCCCCAGGACTGGCCGGAAAAAAAAAAAAAAGATTTGAAGCCAGCCTAGGCAGAAAAGTCCATGAGACTCTAACCTCCAATTAACCATCAGAAAATCAGAAGTAGAACTGTGGTTCAAAGTAGTAGAATGCTAGCATTGAGCACAAAAGCTAGAACTTAGGCCCAGCGTTCAAGCCCCAGGACTGGCCAAAAAAAGAAAAAAATTAGTACACAGCCATGATAAAAAATGAAATCATGTCATTTGCAGGAAAATGGATAAAATTAGGAAACATTATCTTGAGCAAGATAAGCCAAGCTCAAAAAGGCAATACCGTATGTTTTCACTCATATGTGGAAGCTAGACCTAAAAAATGTACATATGTATATATACTTACACACACACAAAGAACGTGATTCTAACTATGGAAATTCAGAGAAAAGTGAGGAAAAAGGAAAAGGGGGAAAAGATGGTGGTAAATAATTCTGAAATACAGTTGAACTATGTATTTGAAAAGAAAGCAAGCCAGGTACCAGTGGCTCACAGGTGTAATCCTAGATACTCAGAAGGCTGAGATCTGAGGATCACATGAGACTCTCCTCTCCAGTTAACCACCAAAAAAAAACAGAAGTGAAGCTGTGTCTCAAGTGGTAGAACACTACAGCCTTGAGCACCAAAGTCAGGGACAGTGTCTCTAGGCCCTGAGTTCAAGCTTCCAGAACCAGGAAAAAAAAAATTCTATTTGGGGACTGGTAATCAGTGGGAAGAGGAAGACTAAGAGGATGAATGGCCCACATAGTTTACTGGAAGCTATGAAAATATAACAATGTGGAAGTGGGATGGGGGAGAGGGACAGAGTAGGTGAGGTTGATTGAGATACACTATGTGTGGAATGTCACAATAAACCCCCCTTGTACAATTAACATACATTAAAAATGTTTTTAAAGGATAATCAAATGAGGAGCTATGGTTTATCAGAAAAAATACTATATATGCATCAAAAGACTTGGGTTCATACTGATACACACATTAACATGAATGAATCTAATATTTTTACATTAAAATACAAAATGTCAGGGGCCAAAGAGTATGTATATGGTATAGTTCAAACAAAGTTATTACTTATGTGGAAATAGAAGTTGAAATCAATGGTTGTCTATGAAATAATAGGACTGACCTTGAAGAGAAATGAGCAAACTTTTGAGGGTTACAAAAATGGTCTTTTGATTGGCTACACAATCATCAAAACATATAAGCACTCCTATGCATTTTTGTGCATTTCACTGTATGTAATTTTTACATTTTGGAATCTCTCATTTAGACTGTGGCTCAGTAGTACAGTACTTACCCAGCAAAGGAGTGCTACCTGTGTTTAATCCCAGCACCACTTCAAAAAAAACCTTATTTAAAAAGGGGGGGGCTGGGAATATGGCCTAGTGGTAAAGTGTTACCCTCGAATACATGAAGCCCTGGGTTCAATTCCTCAGCATCACATATATAGAAAAAGCCGGAAGTGGCACTGTGGCTCAAGTGGTAGAGTGCTAGCCTTGAGCAAAAAAGAAGCCAGGAACAATGCTCAGGCCCTGAGTCCAAGCCCCAGGACTGGCAAAAAAAAAAAAAGGACATATCTTAAGCCAGGCCTTGTGCTACACATCTGTAATTCTAGTGCTTGGGAGACTGAGGCAAGAAGATCAAGAGTTTAAGGCCAACCTCAGCTACATAGCAAGACTCTGTCTTAACAAAACAAAAACAAAACCCAAGACTGCACAAGTGGCTCACGCCTGTAATCCTATCTACTCAGGAGGCTGAGATCTGAGGACCAAAGTTTGAAACCAGCCTGGGCTGTTAAGTCTGGAAGGTTCCAATAAACTAATAAAAAAAAGCTGGAAGTAAAGCTGTGGCTCAAGTGGTAGAGCACTAATGCTCCCTTGAGTTCAAGCCCAGGACTAGCACAAAAGTAAAAAAGTTAAGAGAGGTACAAAGTTAGTCTACTTCTCATAACCCTCAGATATCTTTGGTATTAGAAATACTAGTTCCAGTTGTGAATAACAACAGCATGACTCAAGACCTTCTATAGAGTTAAAGAATTTCCCAAGACTTGCTATGAAAGAGGGTTGAGATTTGTTTTTGTTTTTAGGATTAAGTGCTTGCTAGAACAATGGCGTAATCAGGTGGAGAAAGGGTTTCAACTAAATACTCACAAGCTGGGACTGAAACAAACCATAGCTTCTCTTTGGGAAAGAGTTTTTCTTGGGGAGAGGGGGTGGCCAATACTAGGGCTTAAACTCAGGGCCTAGGTACTCTTAGTGTATGTGTGTACGTGCTAGTCCTGGGGCTTGAACTCAGGGCCTAGGCAATGAACTATTTTGCTCAAGGCCAGTGCTCTACCACTTGAGCCACAGCTACACCTCCAGCTTTTTCCTGGTTAATTGGAGATCAGAGTCTCAAAGGCTTCCTGTTCCCGCTAGCTTTCAGGCTTCAAACCGTGGTCATCAGATCTCGGCCTCCTGAGTAACTAGGAGTAGAGACATAAGCCACCAGCACCCACTAAGAAAGAAAATCTATACCCTAAAAGATATTTATTTTGGGGCCAGCTGCAGTGATTCACTTATCATAGCTACTTCGGAGGTTAAAACTGGGAGAATCATAGTTTGAGGTGTTGTGCTCAGACACTCCGAAATGCAAAAGCAAGGCAAGGCTTTATTTAACGAGCTGCCAACTCGGGCCTCGTCCTACCCACCGACACAGCAGAGGTTAGGAGGAAGCCCCGAGCTGTGATTACACAGGGCTTATAAAGGCAAAGAACAAGGTTACAACAATCAGCTGTGCAAGCAAGATTAGAACACAGGTACAAATCTGATTGGCTCAGGGTTCGATTCTAAAATGGGGTTCACGTGGTGGGGCCTGACTTCAAAGTCTGGCACCTCATTTCCCCCTTTTTCTTTTTGGTACATGGGAGCCAATCATGGCTCCATTCTGTCCATTTCAATCGCTTGCATGTCTAGGGGATGACATAGAGGTAAGGCATGGGCCAGTAGGGCCCAATGTAGTAACCAAAGGGCCTGTCACCATTTCTTACAAGAATAGTCTCTGTACCTCTGTTTTGCATGCCTCTAGTTTATCCTGCCTCATCTTCACAAAAACAACTCTGGTCCCTTGATTTTAAAGGGGGGCTGATGGGTGAAGATCATCCATCTTCTGTAATTTCTTCAGGCTGACTCAGGGGCGTTGACCTTACCTAGCCAGGAACCTATAACCTTAGTCTACTTTTCCAAGGGACTGCAGGATTGCTGCAAACTGAAAATTAACTTTCAGCTATACAGACTTACCATTAGCTCTATAGTGTTTAGTATCCAAATGTAAGCAACAAAATAATACATAAACTTCTCAACTGTGCTCTAAGGGTCGGGTGGCTATACCCGTATTCCTGAGCAAGCTCAAAACTACCTAAAATAAGGGGGTCACCTCACTTTGGAGTGAGCTGCCAAAATGACATCAACACTAGCCAGGGTAGTAAGGAAAGAAGGCAAAAAGAAAATTATAACAATATTCAGTCTAACTTTCTTTTCTTGAGGCAAAGGCGAAGCGGCCCAGCTGGGTGCTTGGAGACCTCCCATGTTCCATCACGGTAGTTGTCATCCAGGGCAAAGGGGTCAGCTGGCCTGGCGTGGGAGCAATGAACCCAAGTGGCGATGCCGTCTAGGGTCCCTTCCACCGTGGTTAATCTGTTGATTGGGGGCATTGGCAAGCTGACAGGCCTTTAACAGATCTCAATAAGGACACAACACAATCTCAGGTCTACAAGCTTTCTTTCCTAAACAGATGTATCAGCTTAAAATTCTTACTGCCAGTCAGGGCTTTGAGTAAATGTGGGGGGTGAGATTTTAATCTATCCTCTCATTTGACAAACTTACCCTTACTAACCACTATCACAGATGACTGGCAAATTCCTGCCCAGTAGACAGACATGGGCATTGGAAAGGCATGCTTATGAACTATTCTTCTAGGACTTCCCGGCTTTAACTTTTGAAAGGCCAACAGTAGTGACTCTAGGATCTGACACCATCTCTGCCATCCAAGCAGTGGCTTACTGCCTCTGGATGCTCCATCACTTTTGTCCCAGGAGGAGTGACTTTTGACTTGGACTCAGGGCCTGAGTGCTGTCCCTCAGCTCTCCAGCTCAAGACTAGCACCGTACCACTTTTGAGCTCCACACTACTCCATTCCCAGCACTCTGCTGGCTGATTAGAGACAAGTCTCTCACAGGGACCTTTCTTTGCCCGGCTGGCTTCGAACCGCAGATTCAGATCAATGAGTCTTATAAGGGGCCACTTTACTCCAATTATAAGCAACAAGGTGGTCCACACAGAAGTAGTTTTTAAGCATGCTCTCTTACCTGGAACTTATTAAGGGTCAGTATTAGATCTTGACAAACTTGTAGGAATCACCTGTGCTTCTCTGTGGGCCTGCTGGAAACTGTTACAAAAAAACCTACAAAGAAGCTGGAATGGCAATTAAACATTTTGGTAGCCATAATTCTCCTTTTCTCACTTTGCAATAATTATTTAGGACAATTTTACTTCCAAATTTCTTCCAAAAGGCTACAAAAACAAAACAATTAATACAAAAGGAGGAAAACACACAGGCCTAAGAAAAGCTACGAGTTGGAGATCTCCCAAGCTGGCCCACAACCTCCTACAAGGGTGCAGAAGGAATGGACCCGAGTTGGCCCACAACCTCCTGTAAGAAGGAGTGGACCCGAGTTGGCCCACAACCTCCTGCAAGAAGGAGTGGACCCGAGTTGGCCCACAACCTCCTGCAAGGGTGCAGAAGGAGTGGACCCGAGTTGGCCCACAACCTCCTGCAAGGGTGCAGAAGGAGTGGACCCGAGTTACGAGTTGGAGATCTCCCAAGTTGGCCCACAACCTCCTGCCAGGGTACAGGAGGAGTGGACCCAAGTACAAGGTGGGCGGGTTGAGTCTCGTTTAGGAGGCCCTCCTGGTCAGTTCCGGCCAAAAACCAAACTGACTCGTGCCCTACAAGTATAAGCAAAAGCAAAACAGACAAACAGACAAATTACAGGACAAGACAAATGAACAGCGCTGTTTTCTCACCTTCGGAGTCTGGGATCTCGGGGTCTCTGGGGCTATCCCGGACGAGCCCCCAAATGTTGTGCCAAGTCGCAAGACCACCCCCAAGAAGACCACCGAGATTCAGACACTCCGAAATGCAAAAGCAAGGCAAGGCTTTATTTAACGAGCTGCCAACTCGGGCCTCGTCCTACCCACCGACACAGCAGAGGTTAGGAGGAAGCCCCGAGCTGTGATTACACAGGGCTTATAAAGGCAAAGAACAAGGTTACAACAATCAGCTGTGCAAGCAAGATTAGAACACAGGTACAAATCTGATTGGCTCAGGGTTCGATTCTAAAATGGGGTTCACGTGGTGGGGCCTGACTTCAAAGTCTGGCACCTCAGAGGCATCCCAGACAAAAGGTCACAAGATCCCATGAGAACAAACAACTAGGTACGGTGACATGGGACTGTCATCCCAGGAAGGTATACAGGATGCTAACCTGAAGGATGGTAGTTCCAGACAGGGCAGAAAAAGTTTGCAAGACCCCATCTCCACAGAAAAAAAAGCTGGACATGGTGGTGTAGGCTTATCATCCCAGGAACAGCAAAGCTGAAATACAAAGATCCAAGTTCAGACTACAAGGGAAAAAAAACAACACCAAAGACCCTACCTCAAAAACAGCTAGAGTAAACAGTGCTAGATGCCTAGCTCCAGAACAAAGTACTAAATTCAAACCCCAGTATTACCTCAAAGAAAAGAAAGGGGGGGGCTGGGACTGTGGCTTAGCAGTAGCGTGCATACCTAGCATGCATGAAGCCCTGGGTTCCAATTCCTCAGCACCACATAAACAGAAAAGGCTGGAAGTGGCGCTGTGGCTCAAGAGGTAGAGTGCTAGCCCCAAGCAAAAAGAAGCCAGGGACAGTGCTCAGGTCCTGAGTTCAAGCCCCAGGACTGGCAAAAAAAAAAGAAAAAAAATGATGTTATTTTATTCAACTGAAATTAATCTTACAAGAATGTATCTCAGATTTTTTCCATGTTTTACCAAAAAATAGAGCTTAAAAAGAAATACCATACGTATAGTTAAATACCTTCATCTATCAATCTCATACCATTTTTTATTTTTGCTTTTTTGAGACAGGGTCTTCCTACATAGTTCAGGCTCTCCTAAATTCCTTCTGTAGCTCAGAGTCAGCCAGAATTCATAATCCTACTCCAGCCTCCTTAATGCTAGGATTACAGATGTGTATCACCAAGCCCAGCTTCAAACTGTTTATTACCCTGGAAATTATAACAAAAGCAATTTTTCCTATAACACTTCTATATCTGAACTTTATTTCCTCTGAAAGCATTCAACAATTCTGTTCTTTTTTCTAATTCAATTCTGTTTGGTTTCTAAGTTAAGAAGTGTGTTTCATTTGCATAAATGGTAACTATTCTGAGATACTATTCATAACTATACATTTGAATTCTCCAGAGAACCATTCATGACTTCAAATGAAACAGAAAAAAAAATTCATTCAACTTTGAAGATCTTAATGGTGACTAAGACATGAATGACTATAATGCTATATTGTAAAGGGTTGGCCAAAAGAGAATAAAGTTCTGAAGCCCTGTGTGGTGGCTCACGCCTGTAATCCTAGCTATTCTGAGTGTTGAGATGTGATGATCACAGATTCGGTGGAAAGTCTCTCTCTGAGACTCTGATCTCTAATTAACCACCAAAGAAGCCAGAAGCAGACCTGAGCAAAAGAGCTCAGAGACAGCAACCAGACCCTTAGTTCAGCCCCAGGACTGGCACAAAAAAGAGTAAAGTTCCCAAATATCACTACTACTTAATTTCTGGATGCCCAAGAAACCAAAGACTATAACCTTGACCAATCTACCCATCTAAAAACATTCAGCTAGCCAGGTGCCGGTAGCTCACACCTATACCTATAATCCTAGCTACTCAGGAGGCTGAGATCTGAGGATCACAATTCAAAGCTAGCTCCAGCAGAAAATTCCCCACAAGACGACTCCTTCCCCACCCCCCCACCCCCCCCACCCCCGGCAAGTCTTGGGGCTTGGACTCAGAGCTTGAGCACTGTCCCTAGCTTCTTTTTGCTCAAGGCTAGCTAGCACTCTACCTCTTGAGCCACAGTGCCACTTCTACCACTAGGCCACATTCCCAGCCCCCACCCACCCACCTTATCTCCAATTAACCACTCAAAAACCAGCACTAGGGCTGGGGATATAGCCTAGTGGCAAGAGTGCCTGCCTCGGATACACGAGGCCCTAGGTTCGATTCCCCAGCACCACATATACAGAAAACGGCCAGAAGCGGCGCTGTGGCTCAAGTGGCAGAGTGCTAGCCTTGAGCAAAAAGAGGCCAGGGACAGTGCTCAGGCCCTGAGTCCAAGGCCCAGGACTGGCCAAAAAAAAAAAAAAAAAAAACCAGCACTAGCCTTGAGCAAAAGAGCTCAGAGACAGCTGCCAGGTCCTGAGTTTGAACCCCAAAATGTACATAAATAAATAAATAAAAATAAGACCATTCAGCTTAAAAAAGCATGCTCACTGGGTACTTAGTGGCTCACACTTGTAATCCTAGCTATTAAGGAAGCTGAGATACAAGGATCCCAGTCCCAAGCCAAGGCAGGAAAGTCTGTAAGATTCTTTTATCCAATTAACCACCAAAAAGCAGGGAAATGTAGCTGTGGCTCAAGTGGTAGAGTGCTAGCCTCAAGCAAAGGAGAGCGGTGACAGCACCTCAGATGTGAGTTCAATCCCTAGGACCAACACAAAAAAAAAAACAAAAATTTTTTCAGCTATGAGCTTATCTGAGAAAGTCTTTCATGCATGGTAGTAATATGCTAGTTAAATTTTACTCCATCTAATCTTAATCAGTGATAGAAATTGAATTTACATAGATTTGCATAAATAATTCAGCTATCTGTTCTGCTCTAATATATTTAAAGTGAATAAAATAATTTGGGCAGAATAAAAATGATGAGGCTACTTTACAGTTGTCATTTCCTGATTTCCCTCATTTTCCTTTCTTGTCCAAAGCGAAAGAAGAAACAAAGGGAGAGCACACATCTGAGGATATCTACATTCAAGCCCTGAACCATTCCACCATCACTACCAGTTAATTCAGCATTCTCAACAGGGGGCAACTCTGCCTGCCAGGGTACGTGTAACAACGTCTAGAAAAATTTTTAGATGTCATACAAGAAAAGAGAGCATATTGGTATCTAGTGGGTACCAAACAATGCTTCTTAATAATATGATCTAACAATGAAACAGAAGAGAAAAAACTCATAAAAATTAAGCAGACGCTGGACATGGTGTATTCCTATAGCTTCAGCAGTCAGGATACTAAGGAAGGAGGATTGTGAGATCGAGACCAGCATGGCTACATAATGAGACCCTGTGTCAAGGGGGGCAGGGGGGAGGCATAAAAATAAATTTAAATATTAAAAAAAAAGCTGTGCGCTGGTGGCTCATGCCTGTAATCCTAGCTACTCAAGAGGCTGAGGCTGAAATCTGAGGATTTGGGTTCAAAGCCAGCCCAGGCAGGAAAGTGGTAGAGAGCTAGCTTTGAGCTGAAGAGCTCAACAACAGCACCCAGACCAAGTTCAAGCCACACTACCAACAAAAAATAAATAAAATAATAAATCTAGAGGTCATGATTCAATCATTGTAAGCATATATACATACATTTATTAGCTTACTCTGTACTATATATTGATTATACAAAAATTAACAATATATAGAAGCTTTATATATGATCAAAGTACATTAGATAAACCTATAGAAATGACTGATGCACAAATTTCAAAATACCTTAAAACTATGCATGAAGAGAGCATAAGGCACCTCAATGAAAGCTATTGACCAATGAAAGAGAAAGGAGAAAGCAATAGGGAGGGATATTCTGAGAAAAATATAATAC
Source organism: Perognathus longimembris pacificus (assembly GCF_023159225.1). NCBI lineage: Eukaryota > Metazoa > Chordata > Mammalia > Rodentia > Heteromyidae > Perognathus > Perognathus longimembris. The sequence continues at coordinate 16,933,082 of NC_063167.1, forward strand.
ATGAGTATCTTAAATATCATGGTGAAAACCTTTCACACAATTAACACAAACTGAAAAAGAAAAAAAGAAGCAGCAGCTGAGCGATGGTGGCTCACACCTGTAATCCTTGCTACTCAGAAAGCTAAGATCTGAGGATCACAGTTCAAAGCCAGCCTCAGCAGGAAAGAGACTCTTATTTCCAATTAACCACCAGAAAACTAGAAGTGGTGCTGTGGCTCAAAATGGTAGAGCCCTAGCTTTGAGCAAAAAAGCTTAGAGATGGTGCCCAGGCCCTGAGTTCAAATCCCATTACCAACAACAACAACAAAAAAGATGACAGGAAAGCAAAATAGGTTTTGTTTGGGGGTTGGACACTAGTCGGAGGGGAGAGGGCAAAGAAGGTGAGTGACTATGAATGATCAAAATAGTTTTGTTTGCATGTATGAAAATTAGAACAATGAAATCCACTGAAACTACTTTAAGTTGTGGGGAGGGGGAAGGAAAAAGGAGGGTAATAGAGGGTGGATAGAAGTTGACAGGGATACAATATACACACATGTGTAGAAATGTCACAATGAGCCCCCTTCATTGTACAACTAATGTATGCTAATAAAAAATAAAATAAATAGAAAAACAAAGAACATAGGGGCTGAATGTACTGCTTAGTGTAGAGCATTACCTGGCACAGGTGAGGTATTTGATTCAGTCACCACTATCATCAAAAACAAAGAGCAATCTAAGTTCTGTCCTTAAGGAACATGATCACTGTCAGGCAGGACATTTTTAACTTATGTGATACCAGTTTTGACTCTCTGATAAATACTTTCACAAAGGAGAAAACACACAAGAGAATCAATCAACTTTCCCAGGGATGGCATCAGGAATAGATGACTTCTTAGACCAACACTGAAGGATAGCAGGAAGCACCTTATTTACAGACTAAAGTCCTCTTCCCAAACAAGAAGCACTCAGATCTTTAGCCAACAAAAGCTTTGAGGGGGACACTGGTAGAAATTCAAATTCTTGGATGAGGGAGGTGGGTACCACCATCACTGGGGACCACTAATACCAGAGGAAGAAATGGAAAATTCTAATCTGAGTCTTCAACTGATGCTCCAAGGCTGCTTTTTTTTTTTTTTTTTGGCCAGTCCTGGGCCTTGGACTCAGGGCCTGAGCACTGTCCCTGGCTTCTTCCCGCTCAAGGCTAGCACTCTGCCTCTTGAGCCACAGCGCCGCTTCTGGCCGTTTTCTGTATATGTGGTGCTGGGGAATCGAACCTAGGGCCTCGGGTATACCAAGGCAGGCACTCTTGCCACTAGGCTATATCCCCAGCCCTTTTTTTTTTTTTAAATGAGAAGAGTCTTATGCTTTATGCCCAGGGCCAAACTCAGACTCTGATCATGCTACCTAAGCCTCCAGAATACCTGGGATTAAAGAGTACATCACCATGCCTAGAGTGTCTGGTTAAGATGAAGCCTGCCTCTAGAACAGTTTCAGTTGTAAACAGACTGCATCCAATACTGCCTACTCACAAAATGGAAGTGGCGATATTGGCAATATACCTAATAAACTATGGATACAAGTATCTTGGAAAACTATCAAAACTATCTTAGTTTATGGGGGGGGGGGGGGACCAGACTCCTACTTTAACTCAATTCATGTCAATATCAGTAGCAAATGAATTTTAAAAAACAAAATTTCAGTGGTGCTGTGGCTTGAATTCAAGGCCTTCTGCTTGGTAGGCAGGTACTGTATCACTTGAGTCATACTTTCTTCTAGCCCCTCAAAAAAGTGTTGAACATTTACAATGTCAATGGTTCTCAAACATTGCTGTGTGCTGACAACAGTACTCTCAAACCAAATACACACATTTAATGGAAAATTTGAATATAAGTTTGAACTCTGGCCTTTAGACATTAATATACCAAAAAAAAAAATCTATACAAGACACAGTACCTAGAACCACACAAAGTATATCAGAATAAGATGTTAGTTAAAGCAGGTGCCGGTGGTTCATACCTGTAATCCTAGCTACTTAGGATATCTGAGGATACCGGTTTGAAGCCATCCTGAGCAGAAAAGTCTGTGAGACTCTCAACTCCAATAAACTATCCCCAAAAAGTCAGAAGCAGAGCTTTAGCTCACTTGGTAGAGCACTAGCCCTGAGCAAAGAAGCAGCTAAGGGTCAGAGCCCATGATGTAAGGTGACTAATTTGTAATTATTCTGCAATAGTGTCAGTACTTATGAAATAGAAGTGAGGCATCCAAGTAAGAATTGTTCATATTCCCTAGTCTAATCATGCCTACTCCACCTGCAAATCCTGATGAAGAGTTCCACTCCCTTCTATATCCCAGACAGTGAAGGTGCCATTCTCAGGAGCCAGAAGTCAACCCAAGTAGGAAGATAAATGGAGGCCCTCAAACCAGGTGGCTACATAGTTTTCTGGAGACAGAATGCTTTAAATCCTTGCTGTCATGAGGCTTCTTCTAAAGAGAAGAAACAATTCATCTTCTAGCAATACTTGATCCCATAGTAGAAGTGGTCCACCAGGAAAGCTAGAAGTAATCTGATTTTTTTTTTAAGCAAAACTATGTTCATAAGCCAAGTACTAGTAGCTCATGCCTGTGATCCTAGCTACTCAGGAGGCCGAGATCTGAGGGTCCCAGTTCAAAGCCAGCCCAGGCAGGAAAGTCCATGAGACTTTCCAATTAGCCACCAAAAAGCCAAACGTAGAGCTGTGGTTCAAGTGTCACAGTGTTAGTCTTGACTTTAAAAGCTCAGGAACTACATTCAGGCCCTGAGTTCAAATTCTAGGACTGGCACATATGCACACGTGTGAGTACACACACACACACAAATGTTCATAAAAGTCCCTGGCCACTTAAACCACCCAAATGCATATGGCTGATAAATATAGCATACACATTAATACTCTAGATTAAATATATTTTAGTAAACTCCCTAAGCAAGATGTGCAAACTATGAAAGCATCACAAATTAAAAATTTTTTTAAAAACTGACACAAAGTTCATCTAGTGGTGATTATCTCATACTATCACACTGAAGTGGGAACAAACTCCGCTCTACAATGCTGCAAACATGAATCCTCACATGATTAGTCTTTCTCTGAATTACATGGGAAAAGGTATTACTCTTAATTGCTATACAAGAAAAGGATGAGCAGACTGCCTACATATTACTATTTATAAAAGAAGTGGAAGAGAAGTAGAGAGAGCTGCTGATGTAATTCAGTGGTAGCATACACAGAGAAAGCCATGAGCACCGCAGAAAAGGAAAGAAAGCAAGGAGGGGGAAAAAGGTGAACAGAGTCATTTTAACATATTGAGCCAGTGACAGTATTAGAGACAAATTTGACACAGGTTAAAATGCACATCAGCAAGCTCAGCATGGTGTTGCACACATGTAACACCAGCCCTCAGGTGGATGAACCACAGGATCTTAAGGTCAAAGACAGCCTGGGTTATCTACTTGCTATAGATCAGCCACCTTCCACCCTGCCTCAAAAAAAAAATAACCCAGATGCTTTAATTAGAGTAAGATTTTTATTTTTTATTTTAACAGTATTGAGGTAACGTTAAGATTTTTATATGATATAAACCAAAACCACAAACCTCTTCTACATATACTATCTTTAGGAGTTTGGCATTAACTTGGTTATACAATATTTTACTCTATTACTCAGTATTTTTCCTTACTATGCTTGCCATCATATAAGGTTTATCACAGTCCCTCCACTTCAATTCTAAAATCCAAGACTTGGAGAAATGAGTTTTTCATTATTCATGTGGTGGCAAAATCTGACAAGAAATGAAACAAGACTATAATATTTACCCCAGTTAGAGTGAACACTCAAGCATTTGACTACTGAAATAGTAATGTGTTTGATTACAACACAAGGATCTAAACATTTCTGTGTTTTACATATACACAGTACATATTCCACACTTACTTTCTAAAACCTCCAAATTTCTAAATTCAAAAACATTATTTGGGGGCTGGAGATGTGACTCAACTGGTAGAGAGCCTGCCTAGCACACATGAAGCACTGAGTTCAAATCCCTGAACAGAAAAAAAAAAAATCTCTGGCCCCAACAACCTTTCTTTGGCATCAAGGACTTTGAATTAGATACTATAGATTAGCATATTAACTAATTAAAACTAATATAATACTCAGAATTAATGTAGGCCTTCACATGTAATGAATTCTGTGTGTGCCCCCCTCCCTTTTCTTAGAAACCAAAGCATTAAGAAGACTTAATAAAGGTCAAAAGCCACAGGACGTGGTGTATACACCTGTAATCCCAGCACTCAGGAGGATGAAGCAGGAGGACAGAGTTGGAGGCCAGGCTGAGCTACATAGCAAGACTGTCTCAAAAGAAAAAAATATAAATAAGTATCAGAAACTCTATTATATTTTTCAAGTGATGATAACACTTACATCCCCTAATATCTAAGTCAATTCCTCTTAGATTGAAATCCACTGATTTAAATCACAGACAAAACACAGCCCAAAACTGAACTAGTAAATATGCTGAGGAAATGAATCATGAGTAATAAGTAATTTATTCAGTAAAATGTTGACAAAAATAACAACTCTATAGATTTAAAATTATCTCATTCTAGAAGGCAACTTCTAAAACACTCAACAGATCATAACTGACTTTCTCTATGAGAGCAGGCCTCACACATGGACAAGGACAGCTCTTAAAGATCTTTGAACAGGAAGATGAGTTTCACAGTTCTTCCCTTCCTTCCTCCTTTAGCTAAGGCTGTTCTCGATTTAGAATGTCAAACAAAGAAAATACATATTGGCTCCACTGCTGAGAACCGCCCTCTTTCTCTGCAACTTCCTCTTCCAATTTTTGTCCCCTGCATTGACATATGAGAACAATACCCAGGCCTAAACCATTTTGATTAAGCCCAAACTCGAGGTTTTGGAAAATATTAAGGGCTGCAAATTCACTGTACCCAACTACTTCCTGCCCCAAGTTCAAAGTCTTCAGATCAACAACTAACTCAGACAACATGATGGAGGCATGGCTCAGAAGTAGTTTCCTGGCCTAGGAAGCATAAGGCCCTGAGTTCAAACCCCACTACCACAAAGAGTAAAGTCTGACAATAGAAAACACAAAGAAAAACTAAGCTTAATCACAGGCAGGTTATTGAACATTTCACCCAAGGAATCCAAAGAAACTTGAACTAACAAATGGTAAATATCTCTATTTCAGTAACACACAGCCTTCTTAGGAAGGAGAGGAAAATAAAACAATACTAGGCTAGCATCACCCAAAATTAAAAGTTAAGTCTATACCCCAAGAGCTGTGAGCGTTTTTCCCAATAAGACACCTAAACGGGATACAAACTGAATTCTGAATTCTCTGAAGTTAGGGCACTTTTTAAGATGACTGAGAATTTCAAATATAGAAATGGCCCTCGCCAACATATTATGAACAAAAGGGATAGGCTGATAATTAACCATTAATTAATAATCTTAGATCAAGATCCAGCCAGTCTCCATGCCAGAAGTCAAAGTCTGTCCGTCCATCCGTGTGTCTGTCTCTGTCTCTTTCTCTCCCTCCATCTGTAATAAAGCAAACTTCCATATCTTTAGGTGGGCAGTGACTCACCCCTACCCAGTGACTCTCAGGGGAGACAACACATGGGCCTGCACTTTGCTGTGCGGCCCTGAGCATGTTATTAAACTTCTCTGTAACTTCTCAACTTCTCAGGGGTGGCTGTAAAATGCCTTAACCGGGCTTGACACACAGTATGCCAACCATCCCGTTCTTCCTCCTCACTTCTGGTCCCAGATTCCAGTCTTGGTCCCGAGGCTCCCCGGATCCCTTCCTCACCCCCTCAACCCATGGGCAACTACACAAGGCTTCCCCACCGCCACCCCATCGAGCCCTGGGCAGCGCCCGGTGACCTGGGAGGGGCCCCTGTAGGCCGACCCTCCCCGTGATTCGCAGCCCACCCAGCCGGTGCACGCGCGCCTCCCTCCAGCTCCGCAGGTTCGGGGCCCACAGATGACCCCAGGGTCCGCTCGGCCCGGGGAAGAACTTGTCAGAGAGTTCAGGAAGCGCTCGGAACCCCGACTCCCGTACTTCTGCCCGTGAACTCTCTGCTTCACATGTGACAAACCCAGGCCCGAGGAAGGGAAGTGACTTGCCCACGACCCTACGGTCACTTGGTGGTGGCAGACCCGGGTCTGGTGGCGGCACTCGTGGCCTCACACCCTCGCGGGAGCCTCCAAGTTTCCAAGGAAGGCCCCGGGTCACCGCTCCCTGAGGGGTGGAGGCCCCCACGGCTCGCGGGCTCCGGCGGGTCCACCGCGGGGGGCTCCCCCTTCAGCCCCGCTCGGGCCCGTGGGGCGGCCCAGCTGCGGCCCGCGCCTCACTCGGCGGGACCCGCCCAAGGGGACTTGTTGCTCACCTGGCCTCGCGCAGTCGCCCTCAGCCACAGGAAGGGCTGACGGCTGCCCAGCCTCCGTACCCAGTCGGCTCCCGCCGACCGCCTCGCGGGCTACTTCACAGATGGACCCCCCTCAATGCGCTACGCCCCCAGCCGCGCCTGCCGGGCCTGAGTCCGCCATTACGTGATTCCCCGCCCCGAGACGCAGCCACACCCCGCCAACGGCTCTGATTGGCTCTCTGCCTCACCCGCCCTAAGCTTCTGGCCATCCCATTGGTCTCCATGGATGCCAGTTAACTAACTACGCAAAAGACGTACTCAAGAAACTGTCCCGGGAGCTCCACCCGAGCGACTTCCGCAATCGGAGTAAACAGCAAGGGGCAAACCAAGTGGAAGGGGAGGTAGGGATGAAGGTGAATCTTCTCATAAACTCAAGAGTGCAAAAATCCCACAGAAGTAAATGCGAGCCCTCACCTGAAGGGTGAGGAAAGACGAATTCTTTGGATGAGAGTTCAAAGGGCCTGTGTCTTTGGTTACAGGGAGGAGGAGCTGAGCTGGTGAACTTTCTGAAGCCACCCCTCGAGTTGTAGATAGTTCTGTCCCTTCACTCCCTGTCCCGGGCGGGGCCGAAAGTCCGGTGGGAAGGGGGTGGGTGAGTCACTCACGGCTCTCTCCGGGACGGCCCCGCCCCTGAGGGATCGGGCCCTGGCCGAGCTCTGCTCCCGGGACTGGGCGCCGTTTCCAAGAGGCCACTCTCAGGTGAGCTGCGCCACCTTACTTTGTCACCTCAGCCAACTCCCTGAACTTATCCGAGTCTCGGTTTGCCCATAGACAAAATAGATGCAATAGGTTTGGGCATCCTCTGCCGGGCTCTTGCCTCGGCGTCAACTTCTGCGGGCGGGGCCTGTTGATTAGGGAAGGCCGCGGCGGCGGCGGCGGCGGGGCGGTGGATGGGCAACAACGGTACCAGCAGAGTCACAGTCTCATCCTCTGGAACAACTCTGTAAGCAGATATTTTCCTCATCTTGCAAAATAAAAAAACAAAAAACGGAGTCCCTGTGGCATTGCATAATTTTCTCAATGTCACCGAGGAAATGAGGAACAACCTTGGGGCTCAAACCTGTATCATTGCTGGTCGCCTGTGGCTCATATTTGTAATCCTAGCTACTCAAGAGGCTGAGATATAAGGATAGTGGCTCAAAGCTAGCCTGGGCAGAAAAGTCGATGAGACTTTTATCTCCAATGAACCACCAAAAAGCCAGAAGGGAAGCTGTGGCTCAAGTAGTAGAGGGTTAGCCTTGAACACAAAACCTCAGGCACAGTGCCCAGGCCCTGAGTTCAAGCCCCAGGACTGGCACAAGAAAAAACAAAACAAAAAATACCTGTATCCTTTTGTCATTTAGCTTCTTTCTATATTTCTCCCCCCGGGCATAGTATCACTTGAGAAAATCTTCCCTGGCCACCCATTCCTTTAACAAGTCAAGGATGGTCTTAGGGGTACCAGGCCAGTCTCCCCACTCTGGTCACCATAGACTTGGGCACAGATTATAACCTCCACCACTGTTGTTTACCACCACCGCTATTGTGGAAAGTGAACCTGTGGTGTGTCCGATTTTCTCGCATTCGAGGAGTCCCAGCTGAGTAAGAGAACAGGTGGATCAGCTTTCTAGGCAGAATCCTCTATAAGGACATCACTGAGTCCTCCACAGGGAGGCCTCATGCCACAATTTAAACCTAGGCCTGCCCAATTCTCAGAATAGGGATCTATTTACCCCAGGATTGTTTTTCCCAAAAGGGCTGCCTTGATGATATTTCCTCCTCCTGTTCCCTCTTTGGAAAGAAATGAGACCAAAAAGGAAGTGGGAGGGGCAGTGGCCTTCAGAAGGCCAGAGACTTCCACGTGGCCACGGCCATCAGGGCCCATCATGACAATCCGTTGGTGTCCTCCAGGCTTGATGCCTGTGACTATTGAGTACTGGGAGGCACCAGAGCTGCAGGCAGTGACTTTGGGGGTTAGACAGACCTGAAATAAAATCCTAGCTGAACCTTCCTTCTCCAAAATGGAGGCCCTGGATAATTGTAAGGATGGGGTGAGTTACTTGTGGAACAAATGAGTCATGTGTGTGAAGTGTCAGGTAGCTATTTCCTCCTTTATGGATTCATTCACTCAGTAAGAGATGGCATTAAATGTACAGTGCAGAGAAATGACAGTGGTGAGTGGGCCTCAGATTCTTCTGGAGCTTGGCATCTGGCAAAAACAAAAGAAGGTGGTTAAACAAGTGATCAGTCAAAGGCAAACAGGAACTCCAATAAGGAACAAGAAGACAAAGGGCAATGTGTTTATGAGAATGAATGCCAAAGAATTGAAAGGATCAAAAGAAATTTCCCACCAGGCGCCAGTGGCTCATGCCTATAATCCTAACTACTCAGGAGGCTGAGATCTGAGTGAGGATCATAGTTCAAAGCCAATCCGGGCAAAAAAAAAAAAAAAAAGGGTTGGGGATATAGCCTAGTGGCAAGAGTGCCTGCCTCGGATACACGAGGCCCTAGGTTCGATTCCCCAGCACCACATATACAGAAAACGGCCAGAAGTGGCGCTGTGGCTCAAGTGGCAGAGTGCTAGCCTTGAGCGGGAAGAAGCCAGGGACAGTGCTCAGGCCCTGAGTCCAAGGCCCAGGACTGGCCAAAAAAAAAAAAAAAGGTCCCCATGAGATTCATCTCCAATTAACAATTCAAAAACCAAAAGTGGTACTGTGGCTCAAAGTGGTAGAGCACTAGCCTTGAGAAAAAGAGTTCTGGACATCACCTTGTCAATAAAATTTAATTAAAAAAAAAAGTTTCCCTGAAACTTTATCCAAAAGAGCTGAATGCCAATGGTTAATCTCAGAGGATCAAGGTTCGAAGCCAGTGCAGACAGAAGATTCTTACCTCCAAACAACTATCAAAAAGCCAGAAGTGATGGGCTGGGAATATGGCCTAGTGGTAAAGTGTTCGCCTTGTATACATGAAGCCCTGGGTTTCATTCCTCAGCACCACATATACAGAAAAGACCAGAAGTAGCGCTGTGGCTCAAGTGGTAGAGTGCTAGCCTTGAGCAAAAAGGAAGCCAGGGACAGTGCTCAGGCCCTGAGTTCAAGCCCCAGGACTGGCAAAAAAAAAAAAAGCCAGAAATGAGCTGTGGTGCTAGTGATATAGCATTAGTCTTGGGCAAAGCAGGTCAAAGACAGTGCCCAGGCCCTGAGTTCAAGCCCCAAGACCAGCATATACACAAAAAAGATTAAATAAAGCCAGTGTTGGTGTAATCCTAGCTACTCAGGAGTCGGAGAATTGAGAATGGTGGTTTAAAGCCAGCCCAGGCAGGAAATCCCTGAGGCTCTTCAATGAAACTTACACACACACACAACACACACACACACACACACACACACACAGAGTGGAGCTGTGACTCAAGTGGTAAAGTACTAAAGTACTAAACTCGGGGAGTTCACGGGCCCTGATTTGAAGCCCCAGGACCAGCACCAAAAAGAAAAAAAAAAAGGGGGGCTGGGAATATGGCCTAGTGGCAAGAGTGCTTGCCTTGTATACATGAGGCCCTGGGTTCGATTCCCCAGCACCACATATACAGAAAACGGCCAGAAGTGGCGCTGTGGCTCAAGTGGCAGAGTGCTAGCCTTGAGCAAAAAGAAGCCAGGGACAGTACTCGGGCCCTGAGTTCAAGGCCCAGGACTGGCAAAAAAAAAAAAAAAAAAGACAGTAAATGTGAATCATGTAACACAGTGATTGATTGGCACATAATAGGTTGCTGTTGGATATTGTCTAATAATAACCATTATTATTTATTTATTAACAATAGCAGTGTGTTGGGAATGTAGCTTAGTGGTAGAGTGCTTGCCAAGGATGCATGAAGCCCTGGGTTCAATTCCTCAGTACCACAAAAACAGAAAAAGCCAGAAGTGGCACTGTGGCTCAAGTGGTAGAGACCTATCCTTGAGCAGAAGAGATGCAGAGACAGTGCCCAGGCCCTGAGTTCAAGGCCTAGAACTGGGAAAAATATTAATAATAATAATAATTCTTCCCTATTCCCTGAGAAAAGCAGAAAACAGCCACTCCTCCTCCACAAGGGGAGGCAGAGAAAGACATTCAAAATCCCCAGAACTTGGTTTAATCCCAATGGCTCTGTATTTTTGCCAAGTCACACATATTTGGGCCTCAGTTTCCTTATCTACAAAGTGGGTTCCTGGATGGCTCACACGTATAATGGTAGCTTCTCAGGAAGCTGAGATCTGAAGATTGCAGTTCAAAGCCAACTTGGGCAGGAAAGTCCTGTCTGTGAAACTCTCATTTCCACTAAGAAGCCAGACATGGAGCTGTGGCCTAGTGGCCAGAGCATCAGCTATAAGTGAAAAAGCTAAAGTGTAGTGCCTGAGTTCAAGCCCTAGTACCAGTGCGCGCACGCACACACACACACACACACACACACACACACACACCTACAAAGGCTGAGAATCACAAGCAATAAAGCCTACAAAGGATAAAGTACAGTCCATAGAGTACCTGCCTAGCGAGTTTGAGATCCTAAGTTCAAACATCAGTACTGCCAAAATAAATAAATAAATAATAAAGTTCCGTAGAAGTTCCTGTCCTTGTTGCTATGGAGTTGCCGAAGGGCTGCCAATGTAGCTTAGAGGGAAGGCGTTTGCCTAGCATGCACAGGAGATGCTGAGCCCTTTGGGAGAGGAGCCTATCCATCCCGCAGGCTAGATTGCCACCTGTGGAAAAATAGATAAACAGATCAACTCCTAGATCTGCCTCTTACATACTGTACAGAGCAGGATGTGGTGGTGTATGCCTGTAATACCAGACCTTGAGAGGCTGAGGCAAAGAATCACCAGTTCAAGGCTGGTCTGGGGGTACATAGCAAAATCTTGTCTCAAAAATTAAAAAAATAATAATAACAAATGAAAAAGCTCAGGGACAGTGCCCAGGCTCTGAGTTCAAGCCCCATGACCAACAAAAAATAGAATTAAAAATATTTGCTAGGTGCTGGTGGCTCATGCCTGTAATCCTAGCTACTCAGGAAGCTGCGATCTGAGGATTACAGTTTCAAAGCCAGCCAGAGCAGGAAAGTCCATTAGCGTCTTATCTCCAATTAACCACCAGAAAGCTAGAAGTAGTGCTGTGGCTCAAAGTGGTAGAGCACTATGCTTGAGCAAAAGAGCTTAGGGATCGCCTCTAGCCTCTGAGTTCAAGCCCCATGGCTCACAAAAATAAAATAGTAAATAACTCAAAAGCAAAAAACCCAAGTCTGACCTTAGACAAATTATGTATCTTGGCCGAGCCTCGGTTTTCTCATCTATAAAGGAGAATGAACAATGGGTATCTTTTTTTTTTTTGTCAGACCTGGGGCTTGAACTCAGGGCCTGGGCACTGTCCCTGAGCTGCTTTCATTCTACCACTTGAGCCACAGGGCCCACTTCCAGCTTTTTCTGCCTATGTGGTACTGAGGAATCGAACCCAGGGCTTCATGCATGCTAGGCGAGCACTCTACCACTAAGCCACATTCCCAGCCTCAACAATGTTTATCTTGTGAAGCTGGAGAGAAAATGCAGTGTGGAATGTATAAAAAGCCATGAACCAGAGCCTGGCACAGAACTGGCAGAGCAAGAAACAGAGAGCAAAGGGACCAAGAAGAATCACCCTCCGTATCCCCCTGGTTGTCTGAGGGGAAGAGCCTAGGATCAGTCTCCTCCCTCAGTATCCTCAGTTCTCGGTCCACAGCACCCCCTACCCCCATGTGTCTCTCTTTCCTCTCTCCTTTCACTATCTCCCCCCATCAAACAAGTTCTCCTCCACTGAGCAGTCCCAGCCCCCTCTCGGTTCCAGTCCAGCTCGCAGGCTTTCCCCCGCCTCCACAGCCTTAATCCGCAGTCTTTGCATTTGCCATTCCTTCCACCTGGAATGCTCTCTCCTCCCTGGAGCGCCTTTGATGGGGAAGGGGGGTGCTGGAGGGGAAGGATCTGGAAGGATGCTCCCCTCCCTCTCCCCCCTCCCCGGCATCTCCTGTGGCATGCCTGACCTCCTCCTCCCAGTGAGGGGGCTGAGGCAGCGCTGGAAGGGGGAAGGAAGGGGGGAATCAGGGAAGGGCCCTCGGTGGGGTTTTTTCACCTGCTTAGAAGAGGCAGACAGAAATGAAAGCTCTGGAAAAATGCCTGCTGCTCTGCTTCTGAGGCCCCAGCTTGGTGAAGCCTCCCTGCCTTCCCACCATGCCACCGTGCCACCTCCTCCCCCTCCGCCTGCAGGCAGGTGCCACATGAAATAACATGAGTGGGTAGCAGGGCCAGAGAGACCCAAGTTCCAGTCCCTCCCCTGCCACTTAGCCAGCAAGTGACCTTTGCCAACTGCTCCACAACAATCCCTGCCCCTTGGGGTGTTGGTGAGGACGGAGATGGCAGATAAAAGTGCCTGGCACCACTCAAGTGCCTGGTATTCAAGATAAGCACAGTGGCAGCCAAGGCCATGACCAAGTGCACCTGGCACTGTTCACAGTGCTTTTGTCGGACTGCCCAACTCTGGGTGAGGTGGAGACCATTACATTTACAGATGAGGAAACTGAGTCACAGAGAAAGCGTGAATGACTTTCCCCAGCTCACAAAGCTGGTAAAAGATGGAGACTCATCTGGTTCTCACTCAGCCCATTATGGCTTACTCAGTGGCCTTGAGAGTGAGGACGTGGAGTTCTATGTATATTAATTCCAGACCCTCGGTGGTCAGAACATGTCATTTCCCCCCCCCCTCCCTCTTGCAAAATCCTGCCTGGGAGCTTAGGTGCAGGGGGCTCACACCTATACTCTTAGCTATTCAGGAGGCTGAGATCCAAGAATTGTGGTTCAGAGCCAGCCTAAGTAGAAAAGTCTGTGACATTCTTCTTTTTTCCAACGAACACCAAAAAAGCCTGAAGTGGAAGTGTAGTTCAAGTGGTAGAGTGCCAGCCTTGAGGGGAAAAAGAGAAAAAGCTTAGGGACAATGCCCAGACCCTTAGTTCAAGCCCCAGAACCAACACACACACACACACACACACACACACACACACACACACACACACACACGACTTAGAGCGTGAAAGTGAATGACTTTCACCAAAAAAGGAGCCAAGCTGTAGGCAGGGCAATGGGGCAGAGGCAGGAGATAGCCCTTGGGGAGCTCAGAGACCAGTGATTCAGAGACAGAGGGGGAAAAAGGCATGAAAGCGGGGTGGAGAGAATGGACGGGGCGGGGGGGGGGGGGGCAGGAATCCAGATCTTGTCACTGTCACGTATGGAGGAGGTGGCCAAGTGGGAAGGGAACAAGGTCCCCAGCCAACTTCCGCTGCACCCCTACATTGTCTCAGCCCCACTGAGCGCTGCAGTTTGATTCTTCCTGGCTCCACAAAGGCAAAGCAGAGCCTGGAGGAGAAGGCGGCGGTGAGGAGGGCGGCAGGGGGACAGGCCCGGGCCTCTCCTCCAGCAGCGCCGTTCCCCCAGTGCCTGCAGCCAGCACACTGGGGAGCAGAGGTTGCAGGCAAGGATTAGGAGCTGCTTGGGTTCCTCCCCCCTCCAAAAAATAAAAATAACATGGCTGCATTTCTCTCTCCCTTCCAGTCTCTCTCTCTCTTTCTTTTTCTTTTTTTTTTTTTTTTTTTAAAGAAAAATGTTCCTGTGCATGCACCCGGAGGCTTTTGCAAGAGGCGGCTTTTGGAGAACTGGGAAAACAAGCCAAGAAATGAGCGAGAGAGGGAAAAGACCACGCCTCGCCTGGCAGATTCCTGATGGCCCAGGAGACCGGGGCTTGGGGTGGAGGGGGGTGGGAGGAGGCTGCTGGGAGCCAGCTTGGGTGGGAGAGGAGGACAGGCCGAAGGACAGCCACTTGCTGGCTGGTGACCTTGGGCCGGACACCGCCTGCTTCCCTCTGGTGGGGCTGGGGAGGAGGAGGCAGGGGCCGCGCTGGCCAGCTGAGGTCACAGCAAGGCCCCTTCCAGTCTGAAATGCGATCTCGGGATGTGGGGCCTTGCCAACCTGCAGCGACCCTGGGCCAGCAGAGATAAAAGGCTGCCTGTCCCCAGCTTCCGGACCCCCAAGGCCCCAGTGCTTCAAGCTAGGAGGACAGGAAAGCTGCTGCAGCTGGCTAGAACCAGTTGCTGGCCTTCCCTGTCCCACTTAGCTCATCACCCCCTCCTTTTACTCTTGTTTTGTAAAGGTCTACTCGGGCCCAGAGAGGGCAGGTGATCTGCCGGATGTCACACAGCAAGTTGGAGGGGCTAAGCCAGCCAAGAAGCACTTCAAAGCTGGGCTCCTCCAAGTCCAGTCCAGGCCTCTTTGCTTTTCCCAGAAACTTGACCACCCTGGGGGCTTCCCCGGGGGACGTGGAGAGACCTCTGACCAGGAAGGACAGTTCTGAGTTGTGTCTGTTTGAAGTCAAAACTCAATGTTGACTAAAGCGGGTTGTTGTGTTGTTGTTGTTTTTTTCAAAGACCCAGAGAAAATTCCTGGGTTCTGCCTGGGCCAGGACTTGCCCTGCTGGCAGGGGGGAGGAATTCAGCCTTGGCCACCACAGCTGTTGGTCGTGGCCAGCTGCAGCCTCCGCGCTGATCCCATCCAGGCAGACACTGGGACAAAAGCCTCTTCTTCCCGGGTCCCCCCCAGCCCCCGGGGCGGCTTCCTCACAGATCATCCAAATTCGTTCTCCCCTGCGCCTCAGTGGCCTTTCTGTAAAGTGGGGACAGGGCTGTGCCCAACCTGCTTCCTCTCAACAGCACCCTAGGATTCCAAGTCACGGAAACTCAAACCTTCCAGAGCCCTTCAAGAAGGGCCCTCCCGCTCACTGACCCTTCTGCCTCCAGCCAGCCCCCCTCCTCCAGTCCCCCTCCCTGCCAGCCTTCTTCCTCCTCCAGCCCCCCCACTCAGCTTCGTCCAGCCAGCCCAGCTCACTCTGGGAAGCCCGCCCTCACCTCCAGCCCGCATCATTCCTTCAGGGTATTTATCGCTGTTGTAATTAAATAATTAATTGTGTAATTGGACCTGTCTCCCCACTCAAATGCAATACCAGCAGCTAACACCGAAGGCGTCCCTGGTGCCAGGCCTTTGATGCGTTTCAACCCACTTAATTCATGTCTTGCTGTCAGGTTCTCCCCCGTCTTCCAGATGAGAACATGGAGACGATGAGAACTTCCATCATTCAGCTGAAGTCACAGCAAGCTGAAGGCTGAGCCAGAAGCCATGCAAGTAAATAGAAGAACCAGACCTCCAATCCAGTCTCCTCTCTCCTCCCCCCACTGACTGCAACTGTTTATTTAGTGTACCTGTACTGAGGCTTGAACTCGGGGCCTTGTGTGCTCATTTGGCTTTTTCATTCAAGACTGGTACTGTACTATTTGAACCACAGTGCTACTTACAGCTTTTTGGTGGTGAATTGGAGCTAAGGGCCTCATAGAGTTTCCTGCCCAGATTGGCTTCCAACCATGATCCTCAGATCTCAGGCTCCTTGAATAGCTAGGATTACAAGTGTGAGCCACACCAGTGCCCCACCTTAGATTTTTGTTTTGTTTTGTTTCTTTTGCCAGTCCTGGGGTTTGAACTCAGGGCCTGAGCACTGTCCCTGGCTTCTTTTTGCTCAAGGCTAGTACTCTACCATTTGAGCCACAGCGCCACTTCTGGCCTTTTCTATATATGTGGTGCTGGGGAATTGAACCCAGGGCTTCATGTATACAAGGAAGCACTATTGCCACTGGGCCATATTCCCAGCCCAGTATCATTTTTTTTAACCTCCCTCCCTCTACCACCTCTATGGCTCCCCACTGCTGTCTGGATGAAGCTCACATTCCTCACTAAGCCTCTCCCAACCCCTCCAGCCTTACCGCCTGCTCCTATCCCCACCTCTCCAATGGCCTTTACCCATGCTACAGTGGTGTAGTAGAAGGTCAGAGAAGGACATGCTTTGCGGGAAAACAAATCTATTCACCTCTTTCAGCCTCAGTTACCACATCTGAAAAATGGGCATCACTATACTATTTCACAGTGGAGGTGTAGATTAGTTTATACACTGAACACAGTCCTTCTTAACGTTCCCCATAGTTATTGTAATTCCTTTTATTTTTCCTCACAGTACTGAGATTTGAAATCAGCACCTCATGCCTAGCTAAGCAGGTGCTCCAGCACTTGAGCCACATTTTTTTTTTTGCCTGTCCTGGGGCTTGAACTCAGGGCCTGAGCACTGTCCCTGGCTTTTGTTTGCTCAAGGCTAGCAGTCTACCACTTGAGCCACAGCGCCACTTCTGGCTTTTTCTATATGTGGTGCTGAGGAATCGAACCCAGGGCTTCATGCATGCAAGGCAAGCACTCTACTACTAGGCCACATTCCCAGCCCCAGATGCCCAGCTTTTTATTGAGATTTGGGGTGGGGGGGCTGGTCTTGTTAAAGGCCTTGAAACTTGATCCTCATGATCTTTGCCTCCCAAGAAGCTAGGATTACAGGTGTGAGCCACCACACCTGGTTCTCTATAATTATTATTATTATTTTTTTTTGGCCAGTCCTGGGGCTTGGACTCAGGGCCTGAGCACTGTCCCTGGCTTCTTTTTGCTCAAGGCTAGCACTCTGCCACTTGAGCCACCACGCCACTTCTGGCCATTTTCTGTATATATGTGGTGCTGAGGAATTGAACCCAGGGCCTCATGTATACGAGGCAAGCACTCTTGCCACTAGGCCATATCCCCAGCCCCTCACTATAATTTCTTATACTTCCCTTTGCTACAAATAGCGTTTTTTATTGGTATTTGTAGTCACTGTGTGTCTATGTATGTAAGGGACTGGTCCCTTAACTTTTTTGCTAGCGCTCTACCATGCTCTACCGCTTGAACAACACCTCCACTTTCAGCTTTGTTTTTTAGTGGTTAATTGGAGATAAGCATCTCATAGACTTTTCTGCCAGGGCTGGCTTTGAATCATGATCTTTAGATTTCAGCCTCCTGAGTAGCTACTTTGTTTGTTCTTGCTTAGCTCAGGCGCTCCTTCTTACATGGTTCCTCAAGTAGAAGCAGCGTTGCTTTCCACGTTCTACTTTGCACCTCTAGAAAGGACTTTGGATGTGGTTGGCTGTGTAGGTCACCCTTCCCCCACACTGCCCAAGGATTCCAAGAGAACTGAGTGAGGGATGGCCTCCTCCCCCAGTGCAGGCCCTGGGTACGCAGCAGGTACTCAATACAGGTTGATTGGATCCGATGGGGTCAATGTGCTGCCTTTCCTGAGAGCCTGCAGGAGGAGAATGAGATGGGATTGTGTAGGGCCAGGTGCTGAGGCTCCCACCCCCCATCGTCCCCCCCCCCCACCCCCCCACCCCACCCCGCCAGCTCTGGCTTGGAGGGAAGGGGAGGGGAGAAGGTGCAGGTGCTTAGCCGGGCTGGGTGGGGCTGGAGCAGGGTGTGGGTGGGAGCTGGCAGAATCCAGCTCCTCTAAGACCAGGGCTGGGCCTGGCAGGACAGGGCCTCTCAGTCCCAGTCCTCACCTGCAGGGCCCCACCTCATCCTGGCACCTGGATGAAGTGACTTTTCAAGTTGTAAAAGTACATCTTGATTGCAAAGGCACCGGCTCCCAGCCTGGCTGCCTCCTCCGGGAGCAGGGAGAAAGGGGCGGGCTCCCTTTTGTTTCTTTTTGTGTAGGCAACACCTTGCAGCCCTGGGCACATCAAAGGAGGTAACTGTGGGTTTTCATTAAGGTCACATTATCTCCAGCCTTTCCTTCCATTGCCATTCCTGCCACCTCCCTACAGAAAATCTTCCTGACAGCCTAGTGCCCTCAGGATGAAGTCTCAACTCCTCCTACCCAACCCACAGATCCCTAGGTGGTCTGTCCCCTGCTCTTACAATTCCATGTATACCTCACTTTATTTCCTTTCTTTCTTACCTTTTTTTTCCCGTGTGTGTGTGTGTGTGTGTGAGTGTGTGTGTGTGTGTGTGTTGCTTCTGGGGTTTGAACTCAGGGCCTGGGCTTTGTCCTATAACCTCTCTGTGCTCAAGGCTAGCGCTGTACCACTTGAACCGCAGCACCACTTCCCATTTTTTTCTGTGTATGTGGTACTGAAGAAGTAAACCAACCGAGGGCTTCCTGCATGCTAGGCTGTAAGGTCCACATGCCTTATCTAGGGCAGGGGGCAGGGAGGTATGGCCGGGTGGATTCAAATATGATCTCAGAGAAAGGGGAGATAACTGCCTCTAGGTGTGCCAGTTACCTAGGTAAAACAGGCACTGGACTGGGTGGAGACTTAAACAGGTGGGGCAGGGATGGGGGGGGGGAAATGCCTGCAGCCGACCCATGGGTGGGCCTCACCAAGCAAGCACTACCACGCTACCACTTAAGCACTCTACCACTTGAGCCACATCTCTACTTCCAATTTTTGGTGGTTAAAATGTACCCAGAAGATGACACAGAAGACACAGAACATTTGCTGTTCCCAGAAGCCTCTCCTAAGGCTTCCAGCTTTGATTTTTTTTTTTTCTTGGCAGTACTAGGGTTTGAACTCTGTTTTGTTTGTGCTAGGCAGGCACTTTACCACATGAACCATGCCCACAGTCTTTTATGCTTTTGTTAATTTTCATGTAGGGTTTTGCTTTTTTTTTTTTTTTTTTTTTTTTTTTTGGCCAGTCCTGGGCCTTGGACTCAGGGCCTGAGCACCGTCCCTGGCTTCTTCCTGCTCAAGGCTAGCACTCTGCCACCTGAGCCACAGCGCCCCTTCTGGCCATTTTCCATATATGTGGTGCTGGGGAATTGAACCGAGAGCCTCATGTGTAGGAGGCAAGCACTCTTGCCACTAGGCCATATTTCCAGCCCATGGGTTTTGCTTTTTTTGACCAGATAAGACCGTATTGCAATCCTATTTATGCTTCTGCATAGCCAGGGTGACAGGAGCTTACCACTACATCCAACATTTTATTGATTGAAATAGGGTCTCATACCTGTAATCCCAGCTACTCAGGAGGTTGAGATCTGAGAATCATAGCCAGCCTGGGCAGGAAAACCCATGAGACTCTCTAATTAACCACCAGAAAACCAGGAGTGGTGCTGTGGTTCAAAGTGGTATAGAGCACTAGCCTTGAACAAAAAAACTCAGGGACAGTGCCCAGGCCCTGAGTTCAAGCCCATGATCGGAAAAAAGAAAAGGAAGGAAGGAAGGCACTAGTAGTTCAGATCTGTGACCCTAGCTACTCAGGGGGCTGAGATCTGAGGATCACAGTTTGAAGCCAGCCTGGGCAGGAAAGTCCAGGAGACTGCAGTCACTCAGCCTCCTGAGTAGCTAGGATTACAGATTTGAGCCGTCAGCACTAGGCAGTAAAGGGTCCTTGAAGACGTCAAGCAGGCTCCAGGCCTCTGAGCACTTCCTGGAGCCTGGGAGCCTCTGGGGTTCCACCGAGCCAGGCCCAGAGCTGGGAGAGGGAAACACACGGAGATCTGCCCTGGGGGAGGGAACGCACGGTCTGGCCATGAGACCTAGTGTGCAGCCAGGAACCAATGGAAAATGGGCTGATGGTCCAAATGATTCTGTCTGTGTGAGGTCAAGGGAAAGGGGATGGAATGCTGGGGGGAAGGGGGAGTAGAGACCTAGGGTTGAGGGTGGGGGAAGCTAGCCATGGCTTCCTGGGGGAGAAACCTCTGGAAATTGGCAGGGCAGCTGAGGGGCCTTCCCAGAGATGGGAGGAGGCAGGAAGAAGGAAATTGGGTCCAGGTGACCACAGAGCAGCAGCTTGGCCTGGTGTGTGAGAGGCAGGGCTGGAGGGAGCGTGGGCGTCGCCCTGCAGCTGTGCCTGGGAGGGGTGGGGGGGAGGGGTGGACTGACATGGCCTCAGCCCTGGGAGAGTGCCATCTTCTCAGGCCACAGGCTGGGAAGGAGGGCAGAGCAGCAAGCCAGGGGGCCTGGCTCTGAACCACCCTCAGAGCGCTGCCTGGCTGTCCTGGACTGCAGGACAGAAAGAAGGAGCAGGGTCAGGCCCAGGCCCCCAGAGCCTCTCACAGGGGCCCCCAAGACATTTTGAATCACATTTCTGCCTGGTTTTGGCTTTACAACCATAGCATCTCAGTGTCCCATTCCTCAGGCACGTGACCGAGGCAGGTAATTACCAGCCAAGTGAAAGGACAAGCATCTAACCATGATCATAGTAATAGGCAGCAGAGCTAGGGTGAAGAGTTTGACTGCCAGGGTTCAACTCCCAGCCCTGCCACTTAGGAGCTGTGCCATCTTAGGCAAGTCTTTTTTTTTTTTTTGCCAGCGCCTTACTGTGTATTCCAGGCTGGCCTTGATTTACCTGCCTCAGCCTCTGAATTGCCAAGATTACAGGTATGTGCTACTATGCTTGGCAGGCATGTCTCTTAACTTTGCTATGCTCATTTAGAAAATGGTGTGATAATATTTTATAGGGTTGTTGTGACGATTAAGTCAGGTAATAGATGTCTAACATTTAGGTATAAAGTGTTGTCACCTCAGAGAAAGGCTTTGGAAAGTCACTCTAGTCTGGGCCTTGGTTTCTTTATCTCTAAAATGGGCCACCTGTGATTTGGAAGGACAAGCTATTCCCTAGTAAGAGTACCCTGAAGGTCCTTCTTTTCCTGTACCTCCTCCCTGCCCCCTTGTTCTGTTCCCTCGCCCCTGGAGACAGCTGCCTTTGGCCAAGCCTAAAGCCCAGGAATCCACCCTGGCACTGTGGTTTGGACTAGGGCAGGGCCCGACCAGGCCCTGAAAGCAAGCTCAGGAATTCCAGGATCCTGGGTACCCAGAGCCATTCCAGAAGGGGGTGGGGTGGCCTCCAGCTGGCTATGTCCTATTGGCCTCTCTCACTCCTGACCCTGTGGGAAGGGACAGGGGAGGAAGGCTGAAATGGCTCTCTGCAATGCTGAGGCCCCACCTCCTGGGGCTCCTGAGCCTAATGGCTGTACTAATTAACAGTAAATGACAAAGCCCGGCACAGCACATGGCGGACACTTGGGAAATAGTAAAAATGACTGCCATTCTTTATCTTTGCAGCAACCCCCAGAGACAAGGGCCTTTGAGTTCATTTTGAAGATGAAGACACAGACTCAGAGAAGTATAACCACTTGTTTTGGGTCACACAGCTATATGGAAAGGCAGAACTAAGATTCAAAGCAGAGGGCCTGGGAATAAGGCCTAGTGGTGGAGTGCTTGCCTCGCATACATGAAGCCCTGGGTTCAATTCCTCAGGAACACATATATAGAAAAAGCCAGAAGTGGCACCATGGCTCAAGTGGGGCTCAAGTGGTAGAGTGCTAGCCTTGAGCATAAAGAAGTCAGGGACAGTGCTCAGGCCCTGAGTTTAAGCCCCAGGACTGGCAAAAAAAAAAAAAAAATCAAAGCAGACTCTGATTCAAAGGTGCTGCTAGCTGGGCACTGGGTACCTGTAATCCTAGCTACTCAGGAGGCCCAGATCTGAGAATCAAAGTCTGAAGCCATCCCAGGCAGGAAAAGTCCATGAGACTCTTTATCTCCAATTGATCACCAAAAAGCCATATGTTGGGGCTGGGGATGTGTCTTAGTAGTAGAGTGCTTGCCTAGCATGCTCAAAGCCCTGGGTTTTATTCCTCAGTACCACATAAACAGAAAAGCCAGAAGCGGTGCTGTGGCTCAAGTGGTAGAATACGAGCCTTGAGCTCAGGTACAGTGCCTAGGCCCTGAATTCAAGCCCCAGGACAGGCAAAAAAGAAAAGAAAAGTCAGAAGTGAGGCTATAGCTCAAGTGGTAGAGGTCCAGTCTTGAGTGAAAAAGCTTAAGGGGCAATGATCAGATCCTGTGTTCAAGGCCCAGAACTAGCACACAAAAAATGGATGGACTAGGGCTGGGAATGTGGCCTAGTGGTAGGGTGCTTGCCTAGTAGCATGCATGAAGCCCTGGGTTCGATTCCTCAGCACCACATATACAGAAAATGGCCAGAAGGGGCGCTGTGGCTCAAGTGGCAGAGTGCTAGCCTTGAGCAAAAGAAGCTCAGGGACAGTGCTCAGGCTTGGAGTTCAAGCCCAGGACTGACCAAAACAAAGGTATGGACAGACATTTCCTTTTTTTTTTTTTTTTTTTTGCCAGTCCTAGGCTGTGAACTCAGGGCCTGAGCACTGTCCCTGGCTTCTCTTTGCTCAAGGTTAGCACTCTGCCACTTGAGCCACAGCGCCCCTTCTGGCCATTTTCTATATATGTGGTGCTGGGGAATCGAACCCAGGGCCTCATGTATAGGAGGCAAGCACTCTTGCCACTAGGCCATATTCCCAGCCCCTGGACAGACATTTCCAAAGTCACCAGAAGAGCCAGGAGACAGAGGCTGGGCTGGACTGGATGTGTGTGTGTGTGGGGGGGGGGGGGCTCTGTCCTGGGATGGAGAATGTGGGGGTGGGGAGGGCTACCCTCAGTAATCTGCCCAGGAGCCCTTCTCATGCCCCTCCTGTGATAACCTGAGGGGCGTAAGCCTGCCCACCTCGGCATCCTTGCCATGCTCCACTGCTGAGCATGAAAGGGGATCCTGACCCACGTTGACAGGGCCGGAACCACCGTGGGTGGGAGGATATAAGAGGGCGGGATTTCCGTTAAAAGGGGGAGACGCCAAGTGGTGCCTCGTGGGCCTGCGGACAGAGGAGTTCCGAACCCCAGGCCTGTGGTGCAGAAAGGCCTGAAGTCGGGCCTGCATAGCAGAGAGGCCCGAGCCACCGGCCTGCGGACAGGAGAGACCCGAGTCCGGACGAGTGGTGCAGGGAGGCCCGAGTCAGGACCGGCGAGGCCCGAGCCTGAACCGGCAGTGAAGCGAGGCCAGAGTCCGGGCCAGCGGCGCCGGAAGGTCTGGAACTCGGACCTGGCGAGAAGAGGCCCAAATCCGGGCCTGCAGAGAACAGAGGGTGGAGCGGCCGGGGCTCCAGACTGGTGGAGAGAGGTGAGGCCTGCGGAGAGCCACGAGGCCTGAGGAAAGGAAGAAAGGAAAGGAACTCGCCCCCTTGGAAGCTGCAACTGCTCCTAGCTCTGGGGTAGCCAGGGGCAAGGCAGTTGCAGAATGACTAATAAAACTCACTTGTCACCTTTAACTGTGCCTCGGTGGATTTTCTCATCCCCAGGCCACAGCATTCCCGCCGCCGCAGTCTACCTAGACTTAGTCATTTTGTACATTTGCACTCCAACCTGTGGGTGGAGCCACGCGTTGGGCCCCCGAGGACCCTGAATGAATCAGGCTTGAACTCTGTCTTCGGCGACTAGCCTGGTACGGGAGGTAAATACACAGCCGAAAAAATTTTACCACAGCATGGACAAGAACTGTGGCAACAAAGCCAGGCTTCAAGCCCAACTCAGTCACTTTACTACCTTTGGGAACTGGGCCAGTCACTTCACTTCTCTGAGCCTCAGTTTCCCCTGAGTAAAATGGGGATAAGATCTTTACAAGCTAGTCATGACTGGTGAAATCAGATCATGGACACAAAATGCTTCAGATCAGGGACACAAACTGCTTACATAAAGTGTGATAAAATAGTCCAGGAGCATCAGTTTGCAGTGATTCCGTGTGGAGAGAAGATACCTGTTCCTGTGGAGGAAGCTTCAAGACATCTGAGCAGAGCCCTCAAAGGACAAAGTGGGGGAGAGGGCATTTCAGGAGGAATGTATAACCAGGGCAAAGGCCTAGAGACGCGGAAGGATATGACTTGAGTGGGTGCGGCTAGCAGAGCTGGCGGGGAGGAGTGGGAAGAAATGAGGTTGGATAGGCGGCTGCTTGGGCCTGGAGTCCCGCACTGCTGAGCTTGGATTTTAAAGGGCTGTGGAGATAGAGCAGGACTGTGCCTGTTTTGGACAGATGATTCTAACTGTAGCGTGGAGAGCGAACCGGAAGGGGAGAGGCTGGATGTCGGGGAGCAGATCCAAGCATGCTTCCCCTTGGGCTCAAGTCCCATGGTGGCTCCCCACCAGCCTCCAGATCCGGCTCTGACCTCTCACTTCCTGCCTTCCCACAGGCGTGTTCTCTTCTCTGTTTGGAACATCTTCCCCCTTGCTTTGCAGGTCTCAGTGCGCCTTCAGGTCACGGGTGATCTGGATTTCCGCCTGTATCACGGCTAGACCCCTGTCTGGGTTAGATCCTCCCACTCCTCTGCACTTCATTTACACACCTGCCAGCCTCCCCCGGGCTGGACTTTGGCCCAGGGCAGGGACTGGGTGCCTGCTCACTGCTGGAGCCACAAGGCCCTGTGGCCCAGCAACAGGCACACAGAGCGCCTGACCTACGATCAGAGGAACCGAATGGCTGGGCCAGCTAGGGGCAGGGATGAGTGTGCTGGGGTCTGCAGAGCCAATGAGAAGAGACGGGGTAGGAGGTGACAGGACAGGAATGAGGAGAGGTGAGCACCTAGGAAAGAGTGGGCGATGACTCAGAGGTTTCTCTGCACTTGGATAAGGAAAGGGGGTTAGAAGCTAGGAGGGAGGAGCAGGCAGGATGGAGGGGTGGGAGACTGGGGCCTGCCATCCCTGCTGGGAATGCTCCTCCCCTTCTGTCTGCCCACAGTGGAGCCTCACCAATGTCCCTGACTCTCAAAATGTTGTCTCCTCAGCAAAGCCACCTTGACCACTCTAAACAGGCTGTTCCCAGCAGCTCTCCATTTCCTCCCCAGCCAGCATGCTGCAGTACTTTACTGTAGCTTAGTGTTGTCTGTGAGTGTGTGTGTGTGCGCATGTGCACACAATACTAGGGCCTCCTCACTTGTAGTTTCTGGTCAATTCTGGACTGCAATCTTCCTGCCTGTTCCTCCACTACAGTGGGGGTTGCAGGTATACATCACTGCAACCAGTCATTCATTTTTCTTTTGTTTTTGGTCACTTGAGCCATAGTTCCACTTCTGGTGTATTTGCTGGTTAATAAAGAGTCTCAAGGACTTTCCTGCCCTGGCTGGCTTCAAATAGAGATCTTCAGATCTCAGCCTCCTGAGTAGCTAGGATTAGAGGTGTGAGTCACCAGTGCTCAGCTCATTTTTCTTTTCTTTTTCTTTCTTCTTCTTTTCTTTTTCTTTTTTTTTCTTTTGCCAGTCCTAGGGCTTGGACTCAGGACCTGAGCACTGGCCCTGGCTTCCTTTCGCTCAAGGCTAGCACTCTACCACTTGAGCCACAGCACCACTTCCAGCTTTTTTTTCTTTATGTGGTACTGAGGAATTGAACCCAGGGCTTTATGCATGGGAGGTAAGCACTCTTCCACAAATCCACATTCCCAGCCCCTTATTTTTCTTTTCTTAAGATAGAGTCTCATGGGGCTGGGGATATGGCCTAATGGTAAAATGCTCACCTCCTATGCATGAAGCCCTGGGTTCAATTCCTCAGCACCAAATATACAGAGAAAGTCAGAAGTGGCGCTGTGGTTCAAGTGATAGAATACTAGCCTTGAGCCAAAAGAAGCCAGGGACAGCTCAGGCCCTGAGTTCAAGCCCCCAGACTGGCAAAAGAAAAAAGAGTCTCACTATGTAGCACAGGCTGGCTTTGAACCAGAGACCCTTTGCTTTGGCTTCCTGAGTGCTGGGATCACATGTTTCACTGTGGTAGGCAGCTGAATCTCTCTTGAACTGGTACTGGGGTTTGAACTCAGAACTTCTGAGCTCTCACTTGGCTTTTTCCACTCATGGCTGGCACTCTACCACTTGAGCTCATGCCTCCACTTCTAGCTTTTTGGTGTTTACTTGGAGATGAGTCAGGCTTTTCTTTCCCTAGTCTGACTCTGAACTTCAATTCTCATATCTCAGCCTCTGAGTAGCTAAGGTTATAAGTTCAAGCCACTAATGCCCAGCTTGATTCTCTTAATTTGAGAGAGGTACGTGTATGTTTGTATGTGTGTGTGTATATATGTGTATGAGTGAGAGAGAGCAAGTGAGTGAGGCTTGATCTTAGGGCCTAGGCACTGTTCCTGAGCTGTGTTGTTGCCAGTCCTGGGGCTTAAACTCAGGGCCTGAGCACTGTTCCTGGTTTCTTTTTGCTCAAGGCTAACACTCTGCCAACTTGAGCCACAGTGCCATTTCTGGCTTTTTCTTTTTTTTTTTTTGGCCAGTCCTGGGCCTTGGTCTCAAGGCCTGAGCACTGTCCCTGGCTTCTTTTTGCTCAAGGCTAGCACTCTGCCACTTGAGCCGCAGCGCCACTTCTGGCCGTTTTCCATATATGTGGTGCTGGGGAATCGAACCGAGGGCTTCATGTATAAGAGGCAAGCGCTCTTGCCACTAGGCCATATCCCCAGCCCTGGCTTTTTCTATATATATACACGTGGTGCTGAGGAATCAGACCTAGGGCTTCATGTATACAAGGCGACCACTCTTGCCATTAGGCCATATTCCCACCCCCCCCCCCCCTTGGGCTGCTTTTGCTCAAAGCTAATGCCTACCTACCAATCTCCTGAGTAGCTAGGATTACAAGTGTGAGCCACCAGTACCTGGCAAAATTTGCGGGTTTTTTTTTTTTTTTTTAATAGTGTGTCTTCCTTGCTAGACTGGAAGTTCTGTGGAGGCAGGGACCTTGGAATCTAATGGAGGGCCTCACCCATACTAGGTAGTGCTGCACCATTTAGCCACACTCCCAGCCCAAAGGTAGAATCTTGTTTATTTCATTGAAGGCTCCCTAATGCATAGTAGGGTGCTCAGGAAAGATTGGCTGAGTACATGTGTGACTGCCTGAAATACCACGATAAGGAATTAGACTCAGCCTCCAGGGTATGGGGTGCCATGGAAAGTTCTTCAGGAAGGCGGTGTCAGGATTCAGCTCGTGTTTGAGAAGTGTTTTCCAAAGCTCACCCTGGTGGCTGTATGAAAGATGGATTATGGATTGGTGAGGGAAGGCAGGCAACCAGAGGAGGGGGAATGGAGGAGCTGCTAGGGGAGACAAAGATGCAGCACCTGGGGCTGGGCCTGGCGCCCCCCTGCCTGTGAGAGCCCTGAGCCCCCCATCCCCCGCCACCTTGCAGGCCTGTTGTCTCCAGCCCAGCGGCAGGCGGTGGGAAGAGCAGGGCTGGCAAAGCTGACACTCACTAATCACGGCCCTCACCCCGGAGCCGCACTGACTGTCTGGTCTCCATGGAGACACGGCAACCTCCGGCCACTTGTTAATGGCAGCTCAACAAGGCTGCAGCAACAAGGGATGGGCCCAGCCGGCATGCCCAGCTCCGTACCACCCGTCCTAGCCTCGGCCTTGCAGAAGACCCCAGGGGTGCTGGAGTTGGGGGACAGGACAGAGAGCTGGTGGCTGGATTGGCTTTGCATCTCTCCACAGCCCCGCCTCCCTTGGCACTGCCAAGCAGAGAGGGCAGAGGCGGCCTCTGCCCAGGCTGACTCCTCCGCAGGGCTGCTGGGAAGCTGAGCTCATGCGGGTCACCCAGGCAAGGCCAAAGGGCTGGCGGGAGATGGTGAGGAGTCCAGAGGGGATCTGACTGCATCCCACACACAGCAGAATGGAGAGGGACGTGCCTTGCCTGCCCTGACAACCCTCGGTAATGCTAGCCGGAGGCAGGGGCCCAATTGGGAACCATCTGTCCAGAGCCTCTTCCCAGAGCATTGTCATTACATCTGAAATGCCACCATTAGCAATTTGCTCCTTCGGGAGGCAGTGTGGCATAGCGCACAAAACCCTGGCTTTGCAGTCAGGCAGGCAGACCTGGGAGCAAGGCCTGGTGCTGGCTTCACCACTGAGTGTGGATTTCCCCATCCGTAAGATGGGGATAATAATTGCGCATGCACAAGCACATGTTCACCCCAAGCACCCCTCCCCCTCCCGCATGCTAAAGTTGACTTGTCCTGGAAACCTAAACTCTACACCTGGCCACTTCTCCTCCCAGAGGCTTTATTTATTTGGAGAGGGGACTAGAGTCTGAATTCCCGGCCTTACACATGCTAGGTGGGTTTTCTACCACTTGAGCCATCCTCTTAGCTCTTTTTGCTTTAGTTCTTTATTTGTGAACTCTTTTCTTTCTCTTTCTTTCTTTCTTTCTTTCTTTCTTTCTTTCTTTCTTTCTTTCTTTTTTTGCCAATCCTAGGGCTTGAACTCAGGACCTGGGCACTGTCCCTGAGCTTCTTTTGTTCAAGGCTAGCACTCTACCCCTTGAGCCACAGTGCCACTTCTGTGTATGTGGTACTGAGGAACTGAACGCAGGGCTTCATGCATGCTAGGCAAGCACCACTAAGCCACATTCCCAACCTTTAGTTCTTTTTTTGAATAGAGTCTTGCATTTATGCTCATGATTTTGATTGTTCTATATATGCTGTCCTCTTAGCTGGGATGACAGATGTCATGATCCCAGCTGGGATCATCGTACTCAGCTCTTTCTTTTTTTTCCTTTGTGTTGGTCCTGGGCCTTGAACTCAGGGCCTAGATGCTGTCCCTGAGCTCTTTTGCTCAAGGCTAGCCCTCTACCTTTTGAGCCACAGCTTCACTTCAGGCTTTTTAGCAGTTAACTGGAGATAAGAGTCTCAAAAATTTTCCTGCCTGGGATGGCTTTTAATTGTGATCCTCAGATCTCAGCCTCCTGAGTAGCTAGGATTAGAGGCGTGAGCCACCCGTGCTTGGCTCCAAGGTTTTTCATTATCCCTTTAGACTAACGGAGTTCTTCATCCACAGTACCCAGAATGGTCCCACAGATTAGCTCCTCACCTCTAGCTGCCCCTGATCCCCTATGTACCCTTTCCACAGCCTAGGACCAGTAGGGCTGGGTCGTGAGCAGCAGGAGAGGGCCAGGAAGTAAAGACCAGAGCTGGGTAGGGGAAACCTTGGCCTTTTGTGTTCCTTCCTCTCCTTAGCACTCTCTAAGCCCCTGAGCAAGGGTTCACAGCCTCTGTCCCCCTCCCTCCTTTATACCTTTGCAGTCCATCTGCCCCTCCATCCTCTGGCAACCACTTCCGGAGTCCCTCCCTTCCTCCCCGTGTGGCCCCTCAGAGGAGGCAGGCGGCCTGCAGGAGAGGCAGGGGCCAGCTTCCCACCTCCCAGACCCCTCAGGCACACCCAGCTGCTCAGGGACTGAGATCCAGCCATCTTCCCTTGCTCACTCCAAGCTGAAAGGGTCCTTGGAAATCTAGTCCAACTGAAGACAGCCAGCCGGAGGAAGAAACTGAGGTCTGGGGCAGGCCAACATCCCCCAGCAAGCAGCTCTGTGTCTGAGCTGGCAATGTTCCGATTATGTGCACTTGCTGGAGAGGTGAGAGGCGGGGTCTGGCTCTCCGGGCCCTGCTGACAGCTGTGCTCTGGTGGCAGCTGGAATGCTAGTGGGAGACCTGTCTGGCCTTTGCACCCTGATTTCCTAGGGCAGAACCAGGTGACTCTGGTAGGGCCCAGGATGGGGTAGGGTGAGGCAGTGACTGATTCTGAGGGGACAGTTGGGGCATGGGATGACTGGAAGATGTAGCAGCAGTGTTGATTTTATTACTATTAGTGTTATTGTTATTTTCTTGTGCTAGTACTGGAGTTTGAACTTAGGGCCTGGGCGCTGTCCCTGAACTCTTTTGCTCAAGGCTAGCACTCTACCACTTTGAACTCCAGCACCACTTCCAGTTTTCTTGTGGTTTATTGGAGATAAGAGTCTCACGGACTTTCCTGCTGAGGCTGGCTTTGAACCGAGATCCTTAGATCTCAGCCTCCTGAGTAGCTAGGATTATAGGTGTGAGCCACCAGTGCCCAGTGACAATGTTGATTTTAGAGAGCATATCAGAAACTCCATTGTCCTGTCACATCTCTCTCATCCACTTGCTGGGTAGTTTGGGGTATATTGCTTGAAAACCAAGCCTCAGGGGCTGGGAATGTGGCTTAGCAGTAGAGTGCTTGCCTAGCATGCATGAAGCCCTAGATTCCATTCCCCAGCACCACACAAACAGAAAAAGCTGGAAGTGGCGCTGTGGCTCAAGTGGTAGAGAGCTTAGCCTTGAACAAAAGAAGCTCAGACAGGCCCTGAGTTCAAGCCCCAGGACTGACCAAAAAAATGAAAGAAAACAAACAAAAAAAAATTGGAGGGCTGGGACTATGGCCTAGTGGCAAGAGCACTTGCCATGAAGCCCTGGGTTCAATTCCCCAGTACCACATATATAGAAAAGGCCAGAAGTGGCGCTGTGGCTCAAGTGGCAGAGTGCTAGCCTTGAGCAGGAAGAAGCCAGGGACAGTGCTCAGGCCCTGAGTCCAAGGCCCAGAACTGGCCAAAAAAAAAAAAAAAAAAAAATTGGAGTGGAGCTGTGGCTCAAAGTGGTACTGTACTGGGTGTCTGCAAAGGAGCTCGGTCAGAGCCCAGGCCCTGAGTTCAAGCTCCACAACTGGAAAAACAAAACAAAACAAACAAAAGCCTCAGTTTTCTTGTCTATGAAGTGGCCCAACCTGGCTGGGCATGGCGGCTCACACCTGTGATCCTAGCTACTTGGGAAGCTGAGATTAGCAGGATAGCAGTTTGAGATTTGATTACACAAAAGTTTGTAAGGCTCCATGTTAACTAATGAATAATTTAAGTACAGAAATGAACACCTGTCACCCCAGCTATAAGAGTTACATGAGAGGTGTAAGCACCAGGTTATGGTCTAGGCCATATGAGGAAGTGGGGGAAGCAAGACTACTCAACAAAGAACAAAATTAGCTAGGTGCTGGTGGCTCACACCTATAGTCCCAGCTATTCAGGAGGCTGAGGTCTAAGAATCACAGTTCAAAGCCAGTCTGGGCAGGAAAGTCTATGAGATTCATCTCCAAGTAACTACCAGAAAACTGGAAGTGAAGCTGTGGCTCAAAGTGGTAGAGTGCTAGCCTTGAGCAAAAAAGCTCAGAGACAGCACTCAGGCCCTGAGTTTAAGCCCTACAACTGACAGAAAAACAGAAGAGGCTGGAAACATGGCTCAGATGGGTAGT
Organism: Perognathus longimembris pacificus; assembly: GCF_023159225.1. Classification (NCBI taxonomy): domain Eukaryota; kingdom Metazoa; phylum Chordata; class Mammalia; order Rodentia; family Heteromyidae; genus Perognathus; species Perognathus longimembris. Next base: position 16,964,374 of record NC_063167.1, read on the forward strand.
GCATCTGTATAGTGAAGTGTAAGGTTCATTCGAACCCTAGTACTGCCAAAAAAAAACAATAAACAAATAATAAATAAATGTATTGGTGGACAACTTCTATAATCCTAGTTACTCGAGGAAACTGAGGTCTGAGGCTATCAATTTGAAACCAGCCAGGGCAGGAAAGTCTCTAGAGTCTTATTTCCAATTAACCTCCAAAAGTTGACAGTGGAGCTGTGGCTCAAATGGTACAGCACCAGCCTTGAGTGAAAAAGGTAAGGGTTAGTGCTCAGGTCCTGAGTTCAAATCCCATACCTACACCAGAAAACAGAGTGGTGCTACCTTTGTAGAAAGGAAATATTTTGGCAATGGTAGTGGCTGGACAAAGGGCAAAGCCGGGGCCACAGCGCCAGCCTCTGCCTCTGTCTGCTGTGGGTTTCCTGAAGGAAACAAGGATTTGAAAGACGCATGCAGTGCAGGCTTCCCGTCCTGATGGAGGAAACAGGGCCAGAGATGGGCAACAAATCGCTCAAGGTCACCTGGTGAGTTTGGGGCCAATGTAGGCCCATGGCCCAGGCTGTGCACAAGGTCCCCCTGCCCAGCTGCCCTTGATTTTGTCTCCCCTAGTGAGTGGGCCCACAATGGGCTCCGCTTCCTTCCTGCCGCCCTGCCCGCCGTCTGCCACGTTGGCAGCCGCCTGCAGCCTTCTCACCCCTGCTGCTGCTGCTGCCGCATCAGCAAACCCCGACCCTCGGCGAGGAGAGCTTTTGCCCAGAGCAGCCAGGGCTGCCTGCGCCAGGCTGGGCTGGCTGACTCTGCCAGACAGGAGGGAGCAAGCCAGCCCCCAGCCTTTCCCTTCCCCCGGCCTGCCAGTGGAGGGGGGCAGGAGACTGGGTTAGGGGAGCCTGGTAGTGAGGTTCCATCCCCGCAGGTGTGTGTGCATACGTGTGTGCATGGAAGAACTCGTATTGGGGTGTTTGCTTCACTCTGGGCAGATGCTGCCGAGTGTATTTGTACCAACACGGAGCCATTGTGTGTGTGTGTGTGTGTGTGTGTGTGTGTGTAAGCACAAGGGAAAGCTGGGAGTGTGTCCTGAGTTTGAACACAGGCTCTGGACAAAGAAATGCCATGTCTAGCATCGTGTGCCCCCGGGAGTGGATGTGCACCACATGGGTGACAAGGACTCTGTATGTCCCCAGGGAGGGTCCACATGCCTCCTCCGAGTTCCTTATGGTGTACAAGAGGAGAGTGACACACTGCATACAAGGACTAGCAATTGTGTGTGCAAAAGGGGCTGCGGTGTGGGCCTGTGGGTTTGTGCACGCCTCCATGGCCTGGCAGACAATGTATAGCCATGTGCGTCCATCGTATCGTCCAGGAATGCCAGAGCACCTGGATTCCAGTGGATTTTTGGAGTGTGGCTTTTCTTTTGTTTGTTTATCTGTCAGAGACAGGATCTTACTATATAGCCATAGCTGGCCTGGAACTCATGATCCTCCGGCCTTCCAAGTGCTGTGGTTACAGCTGTACACTACCACACTCACTCTGAGTGGGTTGTCAGTGACAAAGGGGACACAGTGGCACTGTGGCTGCATTTACACAGGCTGGATTTGGTGGCAGTGGTGGGGAGATGGCGATGGTATTGTCTCTGTGCACTAGGATTGCCCTTGCTCCTCTGTGTGCCACAGCCAGTGTGTGACTGTGTGTGTGCCTGTCTGTGAGAGCTGCGTGCTGCTGAGTGTAGGCAGAGGGATGGAGGAGGTGGCTGGGTTTGTACTTGTCTGGGAGCCCAGGGTCAAATGTGCGCTGTGGGTGCCCAGGTGGCCGCCGTGTCCAGCCGTGTCTTTGTGTGTCTCGGGTCGCCTGAATGCGCCCAGGAGGCAGGCGTGGGGGGACCGGAGTGCGTGCCTGTGCAGGCCCCTTTAACGTGGCAAGTCTAAGAAATGTCGGCCTTCTTGGCAGCAGATCTGGGCTTGGCTCCACTGGGGGTGTCTGCTGCAGAGAGGGGCTCTTAGAAGGGACGTGCTTGAGCGAGAGAGACAGGAAGGGAAGGGGGGGCAGCCCCAGCTCGGGGCTTCCAGGAGGGAAAGGCAGACATTGGAACTTGTCAACGCCGCTACCTCCTTCTCTACCCCCACCTCTCTGCGGCTGCCTCTTCTCCTGGCGCCTGAAGGCTGTTGGCAGACGGACAGACAGACAGACAGTGCACACACAGACTGGCTCAGTGGCACAGAGCCCAAACCCAGGACCCCAAATCCACAAGGCCTGGCCATGGAGGTCCAGGAGGGCGGAGGAAATGGCCACTCGTTGGAGGAGCACATGTGTTTATGTGTTTTAGGACCAGGCGGTGCTGGTGGCCTCTAGTGCACTAAGCAGACTAGCAGGCCTGCGAGGGGGAAGGAGGCTGCTGGGGGGAGGGAGCCCCCGGGAAGGGGCTTTTGTGGCTCTCACCAGGCTCCAAAAGCGCCCAGCTCCATTCTCTGTTTATACAACTGCGGCAGTGTCTGACATTCCTGGTGCCTCCAGACTCACCCACTGCAACTCCCTCTTTTGACCTAGACAGAGGAGGCCCAGAGAAGGACAGCAAGGGATCCAAGGTCACTCAGCAGAAGCAGGACTGGAACTCAGGACTCCTCCCCCCCATCATCACTGCTGTGAATGTGAGTTCACGGGCCAGATAACCCTTCCTTCCTGTCATTCGTTTAGCTCTTTCTTCTTTTCAAGTCTGCAGGGGGTGATAATAAACCCCCCTTCTACTCCCCACCCCATTCCTGTTTGACTGTTAGCCCACGTATTGGTCACAGGGGCTCTGATACTGTGGAATGAACCCAGAAGAGGAAGAGAAGACATTGACCAAGAAGAACAAAGAGGGGCGAGGGGGCAGATCAGAACAGCACAGACCATCAAGGCACACGCAGAGTTCAGAGTCCTACCTGCCTTAGGGGCTGGCATTGGGGAGTCTTGGTTCCCTGGACTCGACCCTTAAACCCTGGGGGCTGGAGAGTAACAAACTTAGGGAATCATTGCAGGAACACGCTGGCCTGACCACTGGGCTGACCACACTGAGCTCATGAGAAAGAGGCTGAGGCCGAGCCCAGGTGCCTGGGTCTGTGCCCAGTCAGTGTAATTGTAAGCTTGCTAGGAAATCCACTGTCCATCCATGACTGTGGGCAAGTAGGCTGGGACTGCACAGGGACAGAGGGGGACTTTGGGAGTGTGTGTGTGTGTGTGATCGTCAGCGAATGGTTGTGCACAGGATAGTTGTGTGATTCTGTATATGTGTAGGTACATTATACCACTATGTACAGCAGTGTGTGTGTATATGGCTGGATTTGCATATCTTGTGTATAGCTCTGTGTGTGTGTGGTTGTGTGTATGCATGATGTTTGTGTTTTGAGGTACACATCTATTGTATGAGTCTTGACTATAAGTAGTTGTATATAGTTGAGGGGCAGTGAATGTAGGGGTTCACACATAGATTTTTAAGTGGATTGGATCTTATATGTAGTTATTGTGTGTGTGTGTGTGTGTGTGTGTGTGTGTGTGTGTGTGTGTGTGCACATGCTGGTATTAGGATTTGAACTCAAGGCCTTGTGCTTTCACTTGGCTTTTCATTTAAGGCTGGTGCTTTCCCATTTGAGCCATACCTCCACTTCTGAGTTTTTTGTTTTTTTTTGGCCAGTCCTGGGCCTTGGACTCAGGGCCTGAGCACTGTCCCTGGCTTCTTCCCGCTCAAGGCTAGCACTCCGCCACTTGAGCCACAGCGCCGCTTCTGGCCGTTTTCTATATATGTGGTGCTGGGGAATCGAACCTAGGGCCTCGTGTATCCGAGGCAGGCACTCTTGCCACTAGGCTATATCCCCAGCCCCACTTCTGAGTTTTTGCTGGCTATTGGAGATAAGAGTTTCATGGAGCTGGGTGCTGGTGGCTCACACCTGTCATTCTAGCTACTCAGGAGGTTGAGATCTGAAGATCATGGTTCAGAGCCAGCCTGGGCAAGAAAGTCCATGAGACTCTTATATCCAATTAACCACCAGAAAATTGGCAGTGAGGCTGTGGCTCAAGTGGTAGAGTGCTAGCCTTGAGCTGAGGTGCTCAGGGACAGCAAGCCCAGAGTTCAAGCTCCAGGACTGACCAAGAAAAAAAAAAAGAAAGAAAGAAAAAAAAGGAGTTTCAGGGACTTCCCACCTGGACTGGCCCCAAAACATGATTCTCACATCTCAGCCTCCTGAATAGTTGGGGTTACAGGCAGAAGTCTCTGGCACCATATGGCAAGGTGTTTTGTTTTTGCAAGTCCTGGGTCTCTGGGTCTGGATGCTGTCCCTTAACTTATTTTGCTCAAGACTAGCACGCTACCATTTGAGCCTCAGTGCCAGTTCTGGCTTTTGTTGTTGTAGTTTATTGGAGATAAGAGTCTTTCCTGTCTGGGTTGGCTTTGAACCATGATCCTCTGATCTGAGCCCCCTGAGTAGCTAGGATTACAAGCATGAGCCGCGGTGCCTTGCTCTTGGCAAGTTCTTATCTCTTTTTTTCACAGTCCCTAGTGTCTAGAAGAGTGCCCAATATATAGTAGGTGCTTGCTAAATACTTTCATTGTTGTTGTTCTGGTTTCAGGGCCTTACACTCTGGCTCAACTTTTTCCATTCATTGCTAGACTGGGACTTGAACTCAGGACCTGACATTTTCCCTCAAAGGCAAGCACTCTACCACCTGAACCATGTTTCCAGCCCTCATCAGCTTTTTTTTGCTGGCTAACTGAAGGCAGAGTCTTGAAGCCTTCTTCGCCCCCCCCCCCCCCGTCCTGGGGCTTGAACTCAGGGTGCTGTCCCTGAGCTTTTTTGCTCAAAGCTAGAGTGCTTCCACTTGAGCAACACTTCCACTTCAGGATTTCTGGTGATTCACTGGAGATAAGAGTCTCACACACCTTCCTGCCTGAGCTGGCTTCAAACCACAGTCCCCAGATCTCAGCTTCCTGAGTAGCAAGGATTATAGATGTGCACCACCAGCACCTGCCCTACATACTTCTTGAATGAATGATAAACAAGTGAACGTATACAGGGCCACATGTAGGAAATGTGTTGTATGTATGATGTGTGTGTATGTCTGAACAGACACATTTTGGTGTGTCCAGGTGTGTGACATTTCTGGCATATGTGGCATTTGAGCCAAGTGTGTGCACAGGTAGGTATGTGTGTTTAGGTATGGGACCTTTTGCCTGAGGCTTTGCCACTGTGTGAGCCCTGCGAGGGTTGGGGCCATGGCTGTGTGTGCACAGTTGTGTGTGCGTGTGCGTGTGCATGGGGGTGGGAAGGCGCTGTCGGCTTCTCCCAGCCTTCAGCACTCACTCAGCTTCACCCCAGGTCGCCTGCTGCGAAATGTCAGTGGCAGAGAAGCTAAAAATATCCACTCTCCTCCTTCTGCTCACTGCTTGGGCTGATGGGACTGTGGGGCCCCAGCCGGCCCCTGGGGCCCTGGGGGAGGAGGCACTGCTGGATGAGGGGGACGGGAGAGGGGGTGGTGGAAGGAAAGGAGGCCCTTCTGGGTACATACCCTTCCTTCTTCTTCCTGGCTCCAAAGCCAGGCCCCAGGCTTGCTTCTTTCAGGAAGCCCTTTGAGAAGCCCCTGGAGCTGCCACAAGCTCTGCTCCCGGGTCCCTGTGTGTGTCGTCCATCTGTAGCCACAGCATCCCCGTCCCCCCACTATGGTCTCCATCAGAGGGGCTCCTGAGGCAGGATCCTGTCTTGTCAGTTCCCAGGTTCCAGAGGTCAGAGCTGTGTTTCCATTTGGATAGGGGATTCCCACAGAAATTGCTGGAACCGTCTCCTTAGCCGGCTGAGCCATTTCTTGGGCTTATGTGGCCTTGCTCCTCTGACCCCAAGGCAGATCTGCTGCTACTCAGAACTTGCAGGAAAGGAGGAGTCTCAGCTCTTGCCCGCACCACACCCTAGGCTGGCACATTGAGGATGGGACGTGTCGGGGCTCGTGGTCCTTCAGAGAGAGTTGTACCTCATCCCATGTTAGGCTCTTGGGTGTGTCTGCTCTGTGCCAGTGGTGTTTTGCCATTGCTTGCCCTGGGCACTGTGGACAATCGGTAAAAGTCAGGTGGGTCATGTGTTCTTCCGGTTTTAATGTGCGTGTGGATGCCCAAGGGTGTTGTTAGCTACATGTTGCTGCTTCTTGTCATTCAGACCTGAAAATACTAGCAGAAATGAGGGGTGTGCATGTGAGAGGAGCTGAGATTAATGTGGGGTGCTCTTGTATGCCTGTGTGTTTGAGTATGCTGGATAGTCAGTGCTGGTTTGTCCTGTGTATTACGCATCTGTGGCTCTATTTGTGTGTCTGTGTTTTAATCATTTGATGACTGTGTTTCTGTGGGTCTGTATGTCTGTCTGCTTGGATGTCATTCTGCCTACGGAAATCTCTATACCTTTATCTGGGGTCTGTGATCCATGTTGGTATTCTCCGTGTGCCTTGGCATGTGGGTCCCTCTCTCCTTTTCTTAGTCTCTTACCATTCGGTTGCAGGCCTCAGGCGCATGTGCGCATGTGCAGACATGCACACGTGCACAGCAACTTTCTAGGGCCCCAAAGCCTCCAGTCCTGAGATCTCTCCCACCCACTCTCTCTCTGTTGGACTTGAGGTGGGAGCAGAATCAAAGAGGGCAGACAAGCATGGAGCCCACGACAGGCAGGGCCAGGACCAGGCCGCCAGCCATGAGGGCCCTGCCTCAGCTTTCCTCCAAGCTAGCGCTAAGCCAGAGCCTCGGTTACATGTAAACACCAGCTGTGTCAAGACAGCGCAGCTTCTTCTAGGTCAACAGACAGCTGTGGGGTTGCTAGGCAACCGCCTGGCTCCCCCCTACTCAGCCCCCCTCCCACTGCTTCTACCTGCAAACCTTCTGCTGGCTGCCCCCACCCCAGAGGCCTCCCCCTCCATGCCAGTTAACACAGCAGGGGCTGAGGGGGTGTTGGGGGGGGGGGTTAGGGCAGCTCTGGGACTGGGATCCAGGTAGGGGAACATTAACCCTGCCGGTGCCACCGCCCCCCCCCCCCCTCAGCCCTCGGTGTCCTCCTCCATGTGCCCCCCTCAGCCTGCCCAATTTAGGGCTGGCCTGCAGAGCTGCACAGCAGGTCCTGAGAGACGGGCACCAGCCAAGCTGAGGAGGGTCTGCAGGGCAGCAGGACGCAGGGAAGGTGCGCGGTCACGTCCGCATATGGTCAGGCTGGGGGGCGGTGTGTATGGGGGGGCCCCAGTGGCAACAACGCAGGGCTAAGTCCCTCTTTATTGTCCCCGTCCCACCCTCTCCCAGGATGGCCGCCCCATTTCCCAGACCGCACCTGCGCTCCCAGCTGCCCGGCCCTCCAGGTGCCAGCGCCCAGGCGCGCAGGACCCTGGGGGGCCCCCCCGGCCCAACCCGCCCCACGGGGGGGATCAGGGCGGGACTGAGGCTCCGGGCCCACTCGAGGGCTCAGGCTGTGCGTGGGGCGCGTGGGCCGGCAGGAAGGAGTGGGCGGCGAGCGGCCGACGGGGGGCAGCTGCAGGGGCAGCGAGCGGCCCTCCATTAGCATTCGGGCCCGCGCCGTGCGCCATGGCAACCGCCCCCTCCCGCCGGCCGGGCCGCCCCGCGCACAGCGCGCACCTCTCCTCCCACAGGTGGCGGAGCGCGCACGCGCAGGCACGCGCAGGCACGCGCACAGGGGGCCGCGGGGGGCCCGGGCGCGCGCCCAGGACGCCAGGTGCCCCAGAGCCCCCGGCCCCGCCCCCCCACGTCCTGCCACCCATGGGCGTGTCTCCAGGTGTGCCAGAAGCGCCCCGAGGGAAGCGGGAGGGAAGGGGGTGCCTCTCGGTCTCTGATCGCCCGTTGAGGGCTCATGCCCGCCCTGCCTGAGCTCATTTGCCTCTTTATCCCCAATGCAGGTGGCTCTGAGTGCGATGGCCCAGAGGTACTGAGTGTCCCTACCTGTGCCTTTGTGTGTTGCTGTTCCAGTGTGTGCTTGCATCTGCTCTCTTTGTTTCTTGTGTCTGGTGTGGTGGTGGTGGTGGTGGTGTGTGTGTGTGTGTGTGTGTGTGTGTGTGTGTGCATGTTTGAGGCTCTGGGTTTTCCTCTAGAGGAATAACCTGGGTGTGTCTGGATGAGTGTGCGCGTGCCTCAGTAATGAGCATGTCCGCCTGTGTGTGCTCCATGGATAGCTACATGTGACACATACAGCACCCCCCACCCATCTGTCTGGCTTCCTTAGGTACTTTTGGGTGTGGCTGTATGTGCAGTTTCGTGCTTGTGTGTTATGGCTCTGTGTTTGTGTCATTGTGCCCTTAAGTGTGTGTCCTAGAGTGTGCCTGTGTCCAGGGACTGCTGGCTCTTTGCCCTCCTGGGCTTCACTCCCTGCTGCCTGAGTGAGCCCACACCTGCTCCCTGAGCATGGGCCCCTCCCCCCACCTGGCAAGGACAAGGAAGGACAGAGGCAGACATGGAGGAAGAGACAGAGACATAGAGGGGGATACAGAGCCAAGGAGACTGAAGAGGTGGAGACCCAGAGTCATGTGATCCGCTTCATAGCCCAAGACCCAGAAGAGAAACAGATGCCAAGATCTGGACGTTACAGAGAGGGACACCCAGAGCCACACAGAAACCCTGGGTCCGGAACTGCTGAAACAGAACAGAGATCAAGGTTGTGGCTCCCTAGCTCCCCCCCCCCCCCCCCCCCCGTCCCAGCTGTGCCTCCCCCACAAACCCAACCAAGAGCTGTCCTGGCTATGTGACCCCAGCTTCCTCCTCACAGCTGCTGCTCTGTGTGTGTGTGTGTGTGTGTGTGTGTGTGTGTGTGTGTGTGTGTGTGTGTGTGTCATCAGTGTGTTCTGGGCTGGTGCCTACGTTACACACAGCCTTCCACTCTCCCCCACTGTCCACATTTTCACAGGCTCAGGTCTTGGACACAATTATATACATGCCACAGTCAGGCCACACTCATGTCAACCCAGACACACATCCCGAGCCTGTCTCTCAGTCACCAGAGCACCCAGCACACAAGCTGCTCCACGGGCGAACCACTTGTGCCCTAAGCTCTGCCAGTCAGCCACACACCCCTCGGCAACTCTTCACTCTCCAAGGGTTCCAAACCCCTACTAGAGAGGAACACACCACCAAACAGGTCAGTTGGAGCAGGCTGGATGCTCAGAGGCAGGGCACTGGGTCTGTGTCTGGCACTGGTCCCCATCGAGCTTGGGCCAGTGTCTGGAAACTTGCAGGGGACAGGCAGGACAGCGATATGGAGGCTCATGCAGCATCTACAGCAGCCACTCCAAGAAGCTATAATAACTTCCAGGCCCTGTGTGAAAGGCACTCCTGGATACCACAGTGTTCATACACATTAAATATGGGTGTGTGCACACAGGCGGCTGTTCCTGTGCGAATGCTCAGCACAATGGCTAGATTAGAGGCTCAACTTTGGCTGCTCATTTCGAACCAAGCAAGAGCCTTTAAAAATCCCAATGCCCAGGCCCCACCCCAGACGGAGAAAAGCAGAACTGCCTGGGGTAGGGCCGGCACCGGCAGTGGGAGGCTGTTCTCTACTGCTCTTGTTGAATGGCTGGAAAACTCTGCCATGGGATATCAATGGGGAGGTCGATAGAGACCGTTTTCAGTTTCTCTTCCCTGGTGAGGATTGAACCCAGAGCCTGGCTCAAGAGAGGCCGGTGCTCGACCAATGAGCTACATCCCAGTCCTTAAGTTTTCATTTTAACAGTTCAGTGAGCCCAGGTGCCTGTGGCTCATGCCTGTCATCCTAGCAACTCAGGAGGCTGAGATAGGAGGATCACCGCTGGAAGCCAGCCTGGGCAAGAAAGCCTGAGTCTCGGGCTGGGAACGTGGCTTAGAGGTAGAGTGCTTGCCGCTTGCCGAGCATGCACAAAGTCCTGGGTTCAATTCTTCAGCACCACATAAACAGAAAAAGCCGGAAGTGGCGCTGTGGCTCAAGTGGTTAGAGTGCTAGCCTTGAGCAAAAAGAAGACTCAGACCCTGAGTCCAAGCCCCAGGACTGGCAAAACAAACACACAAAAAGCTGGAAGTAGAGGTGTGGCTCAACTGGTAGATTGTCAGTCTTGAATGAAAAAGCTCAGGAACAGCACCCAGGCCTTGATTTTAAGGCCCACTACCACACAAAAACAAAACAAAACAAAAGAGCAGCACAGTGGAACACAGATCCTGAGCCTGACTGCTTGAACTCTGGTGTCAGCACTTACCCAGAAGTCTTTGCAAAGTAACTCCTCTGCCCTTGAGCTTCTGGTCTACAAGGTGGGAATAATAATGGTTAATAATAAAGCCTGGGGCACTGTTGTGGAGACAGAATCAGTGGCTAAGTATGTAAGGAAATTATTTTAAAAAATCTGATGTCAAGGGCTAGGGATATGGCCTAGTGGCAAGAGTGCCTGCCTCATATACATGAGGCCCTGGGTTCGATTCCCTAGCACCACATATACAGAAAATGGCCAGAAGTGGCGCTGTGGCCCAAGTGGCAGAGTGCTAGCCTTGAGCAAAAAGAAGCCAGGGACAGTGCTCAGGCCCTGAGTCCAAGGCCCAGGACTGGCCAAAAAAAAAAAAAAAAAAAATCTGATGTCAAGAAAATACTGTGTAATTTTTTTTAACTATTGTATTTACTATTACTGTATGTTTATTATTATGATAGAATTGGGGCCTGAAGTCAGGGCCTAAGTGCTGTCTCTTAGCATTTTTGCTCAAGGTTAGCACTATACTTAAGCCACTGATCTACTCTCAGCTTTTAAATAATTAGAGATGAGTCTCACCATCTAGGAGCTGGTGGCTCATGCTTGTAATCCTAGGTACTCAGGAGGCTGAGATCTGAGGATTGTGGTTCAAAAGCAGCCCTGGCAGGAAAGTCTGTGGAGACTCTTATCTCCAATTAACCACCAGAAAACTAGATGTGGTACTGAGGCTCAAAGTGGTAGTACACCAACTTTGAGCAAAAAAACTCAGGGACAGTGCCCAGGCTGGGAGTTCAAGCCTCATGACTGACCAAAAAGAGAAAGAAATGTACTTTTTACTTGACTTATGAAACTGTAACTCCTCTGTACATCACCTTTGTAGTAATTTTTTTAAAGAAGTCTCACTGACTTTCCTACCTGGGCATGTTTCAACCCTTGATCCTCAGATCTCAGCCTCATGAGTAGCTAGGATTACAAATGTGAGCCACTAGTGTCCAGCAACACAGTTTTTTTTCTTTCTGATTTGTGGTGTTGAGGATGAAACCCAGGGCCTCCAGCGTGCTAGGCAAGTGCTCTACTATGACTACTGATCCCAACTCTGAATTATTTTTACTACAGAATGTACTGGTTTTTGTTTCTATTTTTTTTTAGAGTATTGTGGCTTGAACTCAGGGCCTAATGCTCATGCTGGGCTTTTTCACTGAAGGCTGGCACTCTACCACTTGAGTCATGCCTCCAGTTCTATCACTTTGCTGGTTAGCTGGAGATAAGAGTCTCTTAGATTTGTCTGCCAGAGCTGGCTCCCCACCAAGATTCTCCAATCTCAACCTCCTTGAGCAGCTAGAATACTTATTTTTGTGCTGGTAGGAGGGATTTCAACTTAAGAGCCTTGAGCTCTCTATCTGCTTTTTCATTTATAGCTGGCACTTTGCCATTTAATCAATACTTCTAGTCGGGCATTTTGTTGGTTAATTAGAGATGGACTCTCTAATTATTTATTATTTTTGTCTAGGCTGGCTTTGAAATATGATCTACCAGATCTCAGCCTCCTGAATAGCTAAGATACAGGGATCAGCCACTAGCAACTTTCATTTTTTTTTTTTTTTTGTCATTGTGGGGCTTGAACTCTGGGCCTGGATACTGTCCTTGAATTCTTCAGCTCATGGCTAGCACTCTACCACTAGAGCCATAGTGCCACTTCCTGTTTTCTGGTGGTTAATTAGAGTCTCACAGACTTTCTGCCCAGGCTGGCTTTGAACCTTGATCTTCAGATTTCAATCTCCTGAGTAGCTAGGACTACAAGTGAGCGAGCCACTGGTGCCCGGATTTCAATTGCTTTTTTCTTTTGGCACCAGTCCTGGGGCTTGAACACAAAACCAGAGCTTTGTCCTTAAGCTTTTTTTCATTAAAGCTAGCATTCTATCTCGAGCTACATTTCCACTTCTGGCTTTTCCCGTGGTTAATTGGAGATGAGAGTGTCACAAACTTTCTTGCCCAGGCTGGTTTTGAACTGCAATTCTCAGATCTCAGTCTCTTGAGTAGCTACGATTACAGGCTGAGCAACTGGCACTGGGCAATTTTCCAATTTTATAAGCAGAGTGTTTTGGTACTGGTGCTGGGGCTTAAACACAGGCCTGAGTGTTATCCCTGAGCTTCTTTTGCTCAAGAGTAGTGTAGTGCTCTATCACTTGAGCCACAGCTCTACTTCTAGATGTTTGGTATTTATTGGAGATCAGAGTCTCATGGTCGTGTGTGTGTGTGTGTGTGTGTGTGTGTGTGTGTGTGTTGTGTCCCAGTCCGGGGCATGATCTCATCAGGGCATGGGTACTGTCCGAGTCCCACTTCCATCTTTTTCTGTTTATGTGGTGCTGAGGAATCGAACCCAGGGCTTCATGTATACTAGGCAAGCACTCTACCACTAAGCCACACTCCCAGCCCTCAGTATTATTATTATTATTATTATTTAAATTGGTGCTCGTGCTGGGAATATGGCCTAGTGGCAAGAGTGCTCGCCTTGTATACACGAAGCCCTGGGGTTCTGTTCCTCAGTACCATATATATAGAAAAGGCCAGAAATGGCACTGTAGCTCAAGAGGTAGAGTGCTAGCCTTGAGCAAAAAGAAGCCAGGGACAGTGCTCAGTCTCTGAGTCCACACCCCAGGACTGACCAGAAAAAAACAACAACTGGTGCTCAAACCTAGGGCCTCGTGTATACTGAGCACGTCTATTCCATGGAGCCACATACCACAGTCTTTTTGTTTGTTTGTTTGGTTTTGTTCTTTTGTTTGGTTTTGTTTTTTTGCCAGTCCTGGGGCTTGAACTCAGGGCCTGAGCACTGTCCCTGGCTTCTTTTTGCTCAAGGCTAGCACTCTACCACTTGAGCCACAGCGCCACTTCTGGCTTTTTCTATATATGTGGTGCTGAGGACTCGAACCTAGGGCTTCATGTATAAGAGATGAGCACTTTACCACTAGGCCATATTCCCAGCCCACATCACAGTCTTTAAATACATTTTTTTTTTTAAGTTAGGAAGAAGTGAAGGCTTGGAGTAAGTCTTTGGGTCAATGTACTTCTGCCACTTTCCATGTGACACTGGACAAGTCACTCTGAGATAAGTCACTTATTCCAAGTCTATGAAGCTGTCATGTAAATGATTGTTTTGAGTAAAACATCCCAGGAAGTATTTAATAAATAGTACAAAACCCTAAATAATCTAGAAGCCACGTAGCTTTGATACAGCCTGGGATCAGGTGTGGCACTCTGGCTGCGGTGGGGCCCTGCCCTCTGAAGTGGACAAGTTCCAGCAGCATAAGGACCCCTGCCCCGCCCCCCCAAACCTGGAGAGCTTTGCTACCTTTTCCTCAGGGGCCCCAGAACCTAGGGGCTCTAAAAGTCATCAGAACTCTTCTTACCCTTTCCTCCGCTATGACTCCTGCCCTCTCATGGGGGGATCATCTGCTCTCCCACTCCTTCGGACCCTGCTCTTCTCTCAGGGAACTCCAGTTCTCCCCAGGACTCTCTCCCATTCCTTCTTTCATTCTCTTTCCTCATCCTTCCCTTTTATTTATTTTTTTGGTGAAGGTCCTGGGGCTTGAACTCAGGGCCTGGGAGTTGTACCTGAGCTTTTATTTATTAGGCTAGTGCTCTACCATTTGAGCCACAGCTCCATTTCCAGATTTTTGGTGTTCACTGGAGATGAGTCTCACAGACTTTTCCTGCCTGGGCTGGCTTTGAATCTGTAGCTAGGATTATAAGGGTGAATTACCAGTGTTCTGCCCATATTTTGATTTTGTCAGTCATGGGGCTTGAACTCAGGGTCTGAGCACCACCCCTTAGCTTTTTTTGCCCAAGGCTAGTGCTCTACAACTTTGAGCCACAGCTCCAGTTTTAGTTTTCTGGTGGTTAATTGGAGCTAAGTGTCTCATGTACTCTCCTGCCCACACTGACTTCACACTGTGGTTCTCAGATCTCAGTCTCCTGAGTAGCTAGGATTCCAGCACAACCTTTGTTTATAAGGACGTGCTGAGCTGTGGTTACCTCCCTAACTCCTTTCTTCCCTGAGTCTCTCTTCCACACAAGTCCTGAGCGCCAGGACACACAGCCCTCTACTATTCTTTATTCCGCTTCCTTTGGACCCATCTCAGTTGAGCCAGTCTTTTCCACTACCTAATCTCCCCAGCTCCCCAGGAAGCCTCACCTTCAGACTGAACCCTCATTTCCGTAGAAGCCAGTTCAGCTCCCCCACCCCTCCCCCCAGGCCCCCAAGCCCCTTCTGCCTCCTCAGCAACTGCTGAACACATTCATTTTCTCCCTGCAGGCAATTCTTGGGGCTGCAAACCATCTTCTCTTGGGTTGGCTCATCCCAGCCTCCTCTGATGGGTTCTCTGACCCCCCCACCCCCCCACCCCCTGCTGCACTGACCTCTCCAGAAGCCCCTCCCCCTTCAGGATCACAAGCAGTGTGCTTTCCAGACAGAACCCACGCCTCCTCCAATCCGCTCCCATCTCTGCGCCCTGGCACGTGTTCTTTTCTCTCCCTTCATTTTTCTGTTTAGCATCCTAAGCGTGGCTTTTTTTTTTTTTTTTAAACTTTCTGCAGAGCCCTCTTCTCTGGTCCTCAGGGTCTTAACTGCGTCCTGCCCCCACTTCTGGCTCCCCAGCGGAATGTCAGTGCTACAGGCTGTCTGCAGAGAGGACAGAAAGCCAAGATGAAGATCTTGGTGAGTTGTGGAAGGGGCTGAGCAGGTGGACGAGGCTTCACATCAGCACAAAGGCCAGAGTATCGGGCTATGATATAGGACCCTCCAGCTTTTCCCAGGCAGGAGGGCCCAGAGGGTGGGAGCCCCAGCAGCCCAGGGTTCCTTTGTCTACCCCATCGCCTGGGCCTAGCTGGGGGGATCAGGGAGGCCAGGTCACATGAAGCTGTCTCTTAGACAACACTGAGGAAGCACAGGGAGAAGTCACATGAGCAGAGGTTTAACATAGAATGGGTCATGGGAAAACTGTGTCTGAAGATCAGGAGACCAAAGTGGCTGTTGTTTGGGTGAGGACAACGGAGAGCTCCCCCAAAGTCAGGGGAGAGCAGTTCAGTTCTTCTAACCTAGCATTTGGGGATAAACACTGGGGTGACTGGCATGGTCCTACCTTATGTTGTGCAGATGTGCCTGCGGTGTGTGGGTTAATACAGGGGGGGCCTGGAGGTAGAGGGGGCCCAGGACCTAAGACTAATGAGGGAACACATAGCAGTCCCAGGGGGAAAAGAGTCTCAAAAGTGTTCTTGGTGCTGGGTGCTGGTGGCTCACACCTGTAATCCTAACTACTCAGAACACTGAGATCTGAGGATCAAAGTCTGAAGCCAGCTTGGGCAGGAAAGTCTGTGAGACTCTTATCTCCAATTAACCACCAAAAAGAAAAAGAGCCAGGCGCCAGTGGCTCACGCCTGTAATTCTAGCTACCCAGGAGGCTGAGATCTGAGGATCATGGTTCAAAGCCAGCCTAGGCAGGAAAGTTCATGAGACTCTTATCTCCAATTAAAGACCAGAAAACTGGAAGTGGTGCTGTGGCTCAAGTGGTAAAGCATGCCCCACGACAAAAAAAAAAAAAAAAAAAAAAAAGTAAGAAAGAAAAAGCCAGAGTAGAGAGCTGTGGCTCAAGTAATAGAGCATTAGCCATGAGGGAAAAAAAGAAAAAGAAAAAAAAAAACAAAAAACCTCAGGAACAGGGTCTGGGACTGGAGTTCAAGCCCCAGGACCAGCCCAAACAAACAACAACAAAAAGAACAAAAAGGGCTGGGGATATAGCCTAGTGGCAAGAGTGCCTGCCTCGGATACACGAGGCCCTAGGTTCGATTCCCCAGCACCACATATACAGAAAACGGCCAGAAGCGGCGCTGTGGCTCAAGTGGCAGAGTGCTAGCCTTGAGCGGGAAGAAGCCAGGGACAGTGCTCAGGCCCTGAGTCCAAGGCCCAGGACTGGCCAAAAAAAAAAAAAAAAAAAAAAAAAAAGAACAAAAAGCTAGTTATTGGCGTGGTTCAAGTGGTAAAGTGGCAGCTGAACAAGAAAAGAAAAAACAAATGTGGGGGCTAGAAAGCCAGAGATACAGAACAAATGAAGGCAGAGTTCTGAGACCAGGGTTAGAATGAGGGGGCCCGGATTCAAGAGCAGGCACATAATGCGGGTTCCTCAGGGAGACTGATGTCCCCCCACCCCCGCCCTGCCAAGTCCTAGGGCAAAATGAAGACCAGGAGGTAGAACTTTCTTCACTTTTAGGACAGAATGCATGGACTGAGGCAGAGGCAGGACAGGTCCACAGAGCACAGTGGAGTGGGGGACCCTGGGTTTCAAGCAGATGTCAGATGTAGCAGGGAACACATGTAGGTATTTCAGTCCCTCTGGGGACCCAGCGGCTGGTGACAAAGCCCAGCTGTGTCCCTTCCACTCCACCCACCCTCACTCACCCCCTTTCACAAGACACAAGGTTTTTTTTTTTTTTTTTTTTTTTTTTTGCTTTTTTTCATTTCTTTTTAATACAAACTTGGATCTTTGGGTGTGTCCTGCCAACAGAAAGCAACAACAACAACAGAAGAGAAAACCCAAAAGAGTGAAAAATAAGAAAGAAAGGGGGAAAAAAAAAAAAAAAAAGCTCCCGTAAGAGGTTCTTCTCCCTCCCCCCCACCATGCGAATTTGCACACCACGGGACCACAGCAGGTTTACAGAATGCAATATACAATCCACGATTTATAATAAAACAGTATATACAATAAATAGGATATTGTTCATTTTTGTCAAACGACCTGTAGATAAATTTCTCAGTGCATACTTGCAGGGGCTCTGGACACAGCGAGGCCCTGCTCGCAACCTCTTGCACACGCACTCTCTCTCGCTCTCTTTTTTTTTTTTGTCTTTTTCTAAAACTGTGTTTTTGTCTTTAAGTTTTGTACATTTTTAAAAAGTATTTACAATTGCTGGTTTTGTGCAGAAAGGGCTCACCTTCGGCTTCTGCGTGGAGGAGATGGGCAGGGAGGGTTGGGGATGGGGTGGGAGGCAAGGGGCAGGCTTTCCTGCCGGAGGACAATGTGGACACAAGGAGGGATCTTGGCGTTGGTTTTCTGAAAGCTGCAAAGAAACAAAAGAAGAGGCAGAAGTCAGCAGCAGGCAGACACTGGACTTTGAGACCAAGAAGACCCAAGAACCCTGTCCCCTGCTCCAATCCCACCAGGATTCTGGAAGAAGCCAATCACATCGTTTCTTCCCCCAGATCTAGCTCCCACATAACTCGGGGACTACATGTGGCCAACTCCGAGCTCAATTTCTCTCTGTAAAACAAGCATGGGTGAGGCCACACGTAAGAGGTGAAGGCTAGGCTGAGGGAGCTGTCAGGGTCCCAGGCCTGTAAGAGCTTGGGCTCTTGGAGTTAGGCACCACTGAGTTCAAATACAAGCATCACCGTTTAAGAGCTCTGGGCCAGCGGGTTGAGTTAGGCTTCTATGAGCCTCAGTTTACTAGTAATCAGTAAAAAGGGGTTAACTAGAGTTGGGGATGTGAGGAGAGAGAACTTCCAGTTTTAGTCCAGTCTGGACTACCCAGCAAGACCCTGTCTCAACAGGTTAACACAACACACTAGGGGTGTGGGCCCGCAGAGATTTGTTGGCAGGATTCAGTGTGGTAAGGCAGAGGAAGACTGAACACACGTACACAATACACATATTACGGCTCGCTATTATCTTTCTGGGGCCACTTGGGCCCTCCGAACCTCAGTTTCCTAGTGTCACAATGAGTTCATTTAGTAATTCTTTCCCCTGCCAAGGAGGTTGTGAGGAACACTGCAGGGAGGACACAACTGTGAACCACTGCTTCCATTTTCTCTACATCTAACCCTTTCCCTAGCCCTACCCATGCCACCCTGTTCCTTAGAGAGAGGTGATGAGGACATCTGTCTGAATGGAGAGAGAGCTGCCCAGCATGCTGCCATCTGTGCTCAGTGTGATGCTGCCTTCCCAAAGCTCAGAAACTCCAAGTCCACCATGAGCAGTGGACTGGGGTGCTGCCCTCTTCCTGGGCAGCCCCAATCCTGTTTAGGAGACTCGACTTGCCTATCCAGACCCCCAGTCAGGCTAGACCCTCTGGATTCACAGCTTTGCGCCATGAGGACTGAGCTGCCTGGAACAGGGTTGGCTTGGCAATTCCCTGTTCTGCCCCCCACCGCCATGGGCCACGTCCTCGGGATTAGGCACAGGGTGTGGGTGCTCAATGCACCTCCTAAGCCTCCTCTGCAGGCTGGGCTGCAGGAGCCGGCAGCGACAGGAGGTGACTGAAAGCTCTCCTTCCTTGCACTTTCTTGGCTTCCCGTTTGCGAGGCCACATTGACATTCTGCTCAGCCTCAGCTGCTGTCTGTTGGGCAGCCAGCCCTGGGGACGACTTTTGTCCTCAGGCTGGACTTGCCAGGACACCCCCCAGGAGCTAGGGGACTGGGTGGGCTCCTGAAGGGCAAGGGCAGCACCCAGTCCTGCTGGCTGGCTGGGGCAGCGGCACCCACCGCCACACCGGCAGGTCTAGAGAGTGAGCAGAGTCCGGAGGCGGCCACTGGGGTGGGAAGCAACAAAGTAGCTCTTGGTCTCTGCAGTGAGGGTGATGAGCAGGATTAGCTGCAGAATAGGGGGCAGGAGCATGCTCTCTGGGGTGCCAGCCCCCCTCCCCCCAGGGCCTCTATCCAGAAGCTGTTTATTGCAGGTGAAGGAGAGTGGCCAAGCTGGGTAACTAGCAGGGGGAGATTTACAGTGGGCCGTTCCAAACACTCTGCACATCAACAGCGATGAACCTCAGCTTTTCCCCCAAGGGCCTGGGGCAGGAAGAGAGGCTCTGCACAAATCCCTGCCTCTCCCACCCCCACCAACCCTCAGCCATTGCCAGTGACCCTCTCCAAGCCAGGTCTCCATGGTGATCTCAGCCCAGCGGGCGGCTTCTGCCAGAACCTTCCTGCGGTGCCCGCGGCCAGGCAGCAGGAGGCTTTCTCACCCTCCGCCAAGCCGCCCAGTGCCCAGCGAGCTCACCTTCCTCCTCCCAGAGTCCTGGACTTGGCCAGCCACAGACTGTGGCAGAATCTGGGAGATGATGGGGGGTTGGGCGGGGTAAGGGGAGAACTCACATCTCACTAGACTCAACTGTCCACATGAGAAGTCCAAACACCAAGGTGCCAAGCCTAGCACCAGCCATTAGAAACAAAGCGGAGGACAGGGCAACCCTGTTCCTGCCTTTGAGAGGCTCATGCAAAGCAGGCCTAAGATGGGCACTTTATGCGGGGAGATGAGGGAGAACCAGGAGTGGGGTGCCTAATGGTCTTGGTGGAAGGCACTGTGGCTCTCAGTTCACTGTTGGGCACAGCGCCCAGCACACTGGTGTCTCAAATGTGGGGACGGAAAGACAGAGTGATGACTGATCAGAGACAGGTCAGCATGTCAAATCAAGGTCCAGCTCAGCTCTTGCACACCTCCAGGATGCCTCCTTAGAGCACCCTGTTACCATAGCTACCAGTGTACTTATCATTCTCTCCAGGGCCCAGGCCTGCAGGTGGTACCTCTGTACTCTCAATCCCAGCATGCACCTGGCCCCAGAACACCAACCACTGTTCCCAAGACTTAACCTTTTAGTGACTTTACAAGGAGCCTCAGAGCCAGCTTCCACTGGGTCCTCAGGTGCAGTTTTTGAATCTGAGGTGCCATGACCTTCATTGCCTCTTGCCTGGCAGTGGAGTAGGCTCAGTGAGCACTAAAGGGTAGCTGAGTTGAGATTCAAAGGGCTATAGAGGATATACAGCAGGTTTCCCAGAGAGCTGGTCTCTCCCCAAAAGAAGGCTACACTTGCACATTTACTTAAGCAACCAGGAAACATGCATTCACACTCACTGGCAGGACACGCGCTATGACTTAACCTTCACTAGTTTCTGCCTCAAGAAGAAGGGGGTTCAATGACAAATAAGAGCAGAAAGCAAAGTGTATGAGAATGAGACTTAGTTCACTGTGATCTAGAGCAAGGCCCTTCCTGCTCTGGGCCTCAGTTTCTCTTCTGCAAAAGAGGGGCTCATGGGCTGGGGATATGGCCTAGTGGCAAGAGTGCTTGCCTCATATACATGAGGCCCTGGGTTCAATTCCCCAGCACCACATATACAGAAAATGGCCAGAAGTGGTGCTGTGGCTCAGGCGGCAGAGTGCTAGCCTTGAGCAAAAAGAAGCCAAGGACAGTGCTCAGGCCCTGAGTCCAAGCCCCAGGACTGGCAAAAAAACAACAACAACAAAAAACCAAAAAAACAAAAGAGGGGCTCAACCAGGCACCAGTGGCTCACATCTGTAATCCAAGCTACTTGGGAGGCTGAGATCTGAGGATTGTGGTTCGAAGCCAGTCCAGGCAGGAGACTGTGAGATTCTCATCTCCATTAAACTACTCGAGAAAGCTGGAAGTGGTGTTGTGGCTCAAGTGGTAGAGTGCTAGCCTTGAGCAAAAGAAGCTCAGGGACAGCACCAAGGCCCGGCAAAAAAAAAGAGGGGGGGGGAGGAGGGGTTCAAACAGGTAATAAGCGGGACCCACAGTAGCCAAGATGGTCCCCCAAGGACTACAGTTGCCTGAGTGGCCTACCTCCCAGTATTTCCAGGCTGACAAGCCTGAGCCGCCTAAACGCACAGATGATACCATTTCAGGGCCCAGACTACACTTGCCTGGCAGAAATACCATCAGGTAGGGTGGGCCTGCAGTCCATGAGGTCTCACACTGAGGTTCACAACTGGGGAGGGACAGGATGTGTGTGTGTGTGTGTGTGTGTGTTCTCCTCTCAGTTTTAAAAAATCAGTGTCTACTACTGGCAAGAGGCATACACATAACATACACCGAGAGCTTTTCCACTCTCCTAGCTAGGGATAGCTTATATGCAAAGACAGGGGTGAGCAACTAACTGCATGTGTGGGACATGAAAAGGAAGTGGGGGGAGGCTGAGCAAAATAAGAGTACCTGCCAGGAGTTTGGCTTAGCGGTAGAGCACTTGCCTAGCATGAACAAAGCCCTGGGTTTGATTCCTCGGAACCACATATACACAAAAAGCCAGAAGTGGCGCTGTGGCTCAAGTGGTAGAGTACTAGCCTTGGGCAAAAGAAGCTCAGGGGGAGTGCCAAGGCCCTGAGGTCAAGTCCCAGGACTGGCAAAAAAAGAAAAGAGAGTACAATGGAAATGGGGTGATCCTTGGCTCTGTTATGTGCTTTGATGACCTGCTGGCTGAGTCCCTAGACCAGTCTAGACCAGTCCTCTGTCAATTGGCTTCTAAGATTTGGGTCAGCCCTGACAGTTCGATCCAGTTTACTTATATGACCCTGGCCCACTCCCCACTCTTCTGTCTTTCATGATTCTCTCATTCTCCATGCTCATCTTTGACTCAACTTAGAACACAGACATACTCTCCGACCTGTCCCAGGAACAATGAGACACTGGGGTGGGGAGATGGTAGCAGAGATGAGTAAGTGGCCTAAAGGGGGTTGACGACCTGTGAGGACGTTCTCAAGAAGGGCTGTCACCACGCACACAGGGCCAGAGACTAACCGTGCCCGGGAGGAGGTGAAGTCAGCTGAAAGGCAGGGACTGGCAGGTGGGAAGACCATGGTGGACAGGAGAGGACAACGCAGGCCAGGGAAGAGTGAAAGACCCCTCCCATAGTACCCTCCTCATGCCACGTGTCCTCAGCGGGCAAGAAAGGGCGAGAAGAAGATGGGGCTGCAAGAGAGGCGATGCCAGGGCACAAGCCCCAAGTACTTTCCACCCCCGGCCAGGAAGACTGGCCTGTATTCTGCAGGCAAGGAGGCTGGAGAGGAAGGATGCAATCAAAAGGTGTGAAGCATGGAGTTGCAGGAGCAGATGTGCTTTAATCAATTCATCCAATAAATATTTTAGGGGCTCCAGACACCATGCATCTAAAAATACTGAACAATAAGCACTTTGGCGGCCGCGGTGGGGGAGGGGGAGGGGGGGCTAGAAATCCTCACTGTGAAGGAGGGCTCCCAGCTCAGGAAGCCCTAACTGCCTGCCCCATGCAGGTGACTCTAGAGAGGGGCTGAGTCCCTCCCCTGCAGAGTGGTGACGTGGAAGTTTTTAATGAATCCCTGCTGACAGGCTGGAAGTCCCCCGAGGGCAGGGCCTTGCCCATCTGCTCCCCGTGTGCATTAGCACAGGACACTGCCTAGCCCAGAGCAGGGAGCAGTTCCTGTGTGCTGAACAGATCCCCCACCCGCCTACCCTCAAGGCTCAGACTCAGGACACTATTGCTCCAAAGGTTACAAAGAGAAAGCAGCCCGAGAAGTGGTGAAGTGCCCTGGGGGAAGATCGAGACACATTACAAAGTTACCAAGAGTTTTCCGGATTATTTGTGTTGGGAGAGAAGACTGGCGAGGGTAACTCTGGGAAGGGTTTCTGGCTGACTGAGGTCTTTTTTTTTTTTTTTTTTTTTTTGCCATTCCTGGGGCTTGAACTCAGAGGCTGGGTTCTGTCCCTGAGCTAGCACTCAAGGCTAGCACTCTGCCACTCGAGCCACAGCGCCACTTCTGGCTTTTTCTATACATGTGGTGCTAAGGAATCGAACCCAGGATTTGTACATGCGAGGCAAGCACTCCACCACTAGGCCATATTCCCAGCCCCTGCCGAGGTCATTTTTGAGTCTAGGCTTTATTGCTCACCAGGTCTGGGTCCTTTGGGGGTGGGGCTGACCTTTTCCCTGGGAAGGCAGTATCTGAGGCAAGGAACTCAGGTATTTCAAAACCTCCCCATGCCCATGAAATACAAGGTCCCTGTTGGAGGGCAACAAGCTACAGAGGCTGGAGGACTAGATCTGGACTGAGCCAAGGCCCAGAAGCTCAGGAAGTATGCGAGGCACACACAAGCTCTGTGGGGAGGTCTCCATCCACCATCCACCACCCACTGACTGCATGCTTGCTGCAAGCCAGGACCCTGCTACGCGCTTCCTTCACATGCAATCTCCCTTAATTCTCACCCGAGATGCAGAGCTGAGTGACTCACTCCTAGGTCATGTAGGTGTTAAGGGATGGAACCACATGGTACACAGAGGCCTGTCTGCGACTACAGGTAGGCTTTTGGCTATTGTCCTTCAGTTTGGGGGTTCTACTCTGGGTTGTGGGGTGCTGGGAGAGAAACATGAGAGGGCATGTTCACGGAGATGGTGCTTCCAGGAAATAGGGTTCTTAGAACAAGGCCGTCTCACAGCTGTGAGAGGGGCAAGAGATAGGATTAGAGAGAGGATGGCCTCATAGCAGGGGGAAGTGCAGGAGCCCAGGAGAGGCAGGGAAGGACTGGTTGAGCCATGATGTGAGACTTCTCACCCAGAGCCAGAGGCAAGTTCAGGTGACCTCTCAA
Organism: Perognathus longimembris pacificus; assembly: GCF_023159225.1. NCBI lineage: Eukaryota > Metazoa > Chordata > Mammalia > Rodentia > Heteromyidae > Perognathus > Perognathus longimembris. The sequence continues at coordinate 16,987,973 of NC_063167.1, forward strand.
GGATTCAAGACAGACAGGGCTCTGAGCAGCCAGGCCTGGCCCATGCTTGAGCGTGCCTGCTGACCCCAGCTGGATGGTGGCCTTGGAAACCATCTCCTGCTCTGGTTAGGGCCCAGCTGGTGTAACCTTGGAGGACCTGTGACATTTCTCTTGGCCTCAGTTCCAAGCCTGAGAGGGAGGAGGACAGGGAGAGAGGCACCAGAGATTCTCCAACACCTAACAGGTCCTTCCTACCTGTCGCCCCTGCCCTGAGGGTCTGGTATGGCTGACCTTTAGCCTATAGGGTCCCAGTATAGTCAGTCTGCCTTGCTTTGCTTTTCATTCAGGCAAGAGAAAATGTCTGCGTGGGCCCAAGGTCTGTCTCCCGAGACGAGTCTCCTGTCTCTTTCCTGTCAGTCACAGCTCTCAGCCCAGCCACGCCCAACAGTCCCTAGTCTCCTGACCTTTCATCCTACACTGGCATTTGCCAGGTGACCTGCCTGAAGTGCTCTTCCCTGCCACCAAAGCTCACCTGTTCTTCAAGGTCAAGTTCAAGTACAGTTTCTTCCACAGACCCACAAAGTCCAACCTGACAGTTTGCAGACACGGAACCCGGGAGTGGAGTACAGAGGAAAGGAGCAGCCATGTGGCAGGCCCAGAGAGGCAGGAGTGCGTTTGTTCCAAATCTGACACCACCATTTACTAACTACAGATCCTCCAGGCAGCGTCCTGTCTCCTCCTCTTTTCACCTCTCTCCGAGGGGTTGCTGTGGGCAGTAGCACACAAAGGGCCCGCAGCAAATCAATGTCCCTTTTTTCACTAAGTAGGCAGAGGGATGACTTCTGAGCACTCACTGCCTGCTGCATCGTCTTTGACCCTCTCAGAAAACACATCCTTCCAGGTGTGTTTCTATTTTTTTTTTTTTTTTTGCCAGTCCTGGGGCTTGGACTCAGGGCCTGAGCACTGTCCCTGGCTTCTTTTTGCTCAAGGCTAGCACTCTGCCACCTGAGCCATAGCGCCACTTCTGGCCATTTTCTGTATATGTGGTGCTGGGGAATCGAACCCAGGGCCTCATGTATATGAGGCAGGCACTCTTGCCACTAGGCCATATCCCCAGCCCTCTATTTTTTTTGCTTGTACTGGAGCATGAACTCAGGGCCTGGGCACTTAACTTTTTCACTCAAGGCTAGTAGTGCTCTGAGCCACAGCTCTACTTCTGTCTTTTTTGGTGGCTAACCGGCGATAAGAGTCTCCAGGCTGGCTTCGAACCGAAATCCTCAGAACTCAGCCTCCTGGGTAGTTAGGATTACAGGCCATGAGCCACTGGCGCCCAGCCTGGCATGGCTTTTTGTTTCTAGGTTCTTTGTGTACTTGTAGCTTCCTTGGGTGGATGCTGAATTTGAGGACAGGAACCATATCTGCTTTGTTTCCCCAGCACATGGCATTGAACGAGCAGGGCGAGGTTCAAGATTCATGGGTAAGCTGAATTATTGCTTCCCTAGTGCCCAGCGTCAAAGCTGCTCACTGCCTGTTGGCGAGTGAGCGCATCATTGTCTTCTCTGCTTAAGCCTTCTGTTGACAATGTGACTCCCTCTATTAATTCTTCCTCACTACTCTGCTCCGAATTCCCCCACCCTTTGTCACTGCCACCTTAGCTGAAGCAGGGAGCCCATCCTGCTGGTCCAGGTCACGATCTCTGCCTGCCTGAACTACTGCAGTTGGCCTCCCTATTTCAATGTCTGCCCAGTTCCAATGTGCCCCACTCTCCAGCTGAGAACCTTCTCTTCAGTGGTTCCCCACGTGCCTTGATTTGAATAATTCAAACTCCTTGCAATGCCCTGTGTGCCTTGCCTTCACTTGCTTTTGTGTCTTCCTACCACTTCCTCAGAGCTCAGCCCCTTCCTGCCTGCCTCCCGGCTGCACACACTGCTGTTCTCTCTGCCCACAGCTTGTGCAGTGGTTTAGCCCCCTCGTCGTCCTTCGGGTAGCCGCCGCAAGGTCTGGGCAGTGGGTTACAGGTTCTCATAATCCCCATGGCTTCCTTTTTCTCATACTTCCCTTCCTACAGCTGTAACTACCAAAAGTTCTGTGTCATTCTGCTTGCTGTCTTTCCCTCTAACCAAAAGCTGCCTGAGGACCAAGTGCCTCACCTGTGGTGTTCACTCCAAAGACTGGCACAAAGGGGGTGCTGTGCAGATGTCTTTGGGACAACTGCATGCATTGGCTTGAGGACAGTGCTGCTAACTCGCAGCCCTGGGTGGGGAGCGGGGCCAGAATGTGGTGCTGGATGGCATCCCAGTTCCTCCTGTGTTCAGGCCTCACTGGGTGGTTCCATTATGCATTGCACTGAGCTGTGACCTGCCCAAACACCCAGCCCCCACACCCGTTCCTTTTTTCCCACCCAGAGCCTGGGAGGAACAGTTTTTGGATTATTCACATTTCTGGATTATCCATGAGACATCTTCCCTCCAGTGAGAGGGATCAAGAGTTTGACATTTTAAACCCTAAGCAGCTTCTCCCAGACCTGCCTCAGATCTGCGGCTCTGCTGCTTGTGGCGAGAGGCATGGGGAATGGAAGACCATTTTAATCTTGGCCTGGTTGCATTAGGAGAGAAAATCTGTTGCCAAAAAAAAAAAAAAAAGGAAGAAAAAAAAAAAAAAGAAGGTGGGTCCATTGTCTCTGCCATGCAGAGTGGTATAAGCCTAAGAGATGACTGAGGTCAATTTCCTGAATAGATGGGGAAACAGAGGCAAGAGTGGGGCAAGAGCTTGATTAGGAGCATGGAGCATGGTCCTCCCAGAGGCCTCGGCTCCCTGGTGCTGCTCTTTGTCCCCCTCAGGCCCCAGGGCAGCTGGAGTCTAGCAGAGAGTGGATAGTAAGCACCAACTGACTTCACTTCGGAACCCTGGGTCACTGTGGCCCCGAATGGCCTCCTCAGAGCAGAGCTGGGGCTTTCCCGGAGGCTGTCCCATCCGTCCCCAGGAAGGGAAACACCCTGGTGGCTTGGAGCAGCAGGGACAAAGAGTGAGGGCCTCAGACGTGTCACCAACTCACCTCACTGCCAGTTACTACATCAGGGCCAGCGTTGTGACAGGTACCTGTTGTCTTAAGTGGAGCTAGCTGTGGCTGTATTCTGGAACAGGTTGGGCTACAGAATATCATTTCTTCAACCTTATTCCTTTTGGTCACCTGGGAATTTTTTTTTTTAACATTCCTTTTCTAAAATGCAAACTCTTTTGTGTGCCTGTACCTGTGTCTGCTGGGGCTTGAACTCAGAACCTTTGTGCTCTCCCTTAGCTTTTAATGCTCAAGGTTGGTGCTTGAGCCACACTTTCACACTTCAGCTTTTTGCTGGTTAATTGGAGACAAGAGTTTCTTAGGAGTTTTCAAGCTGGGCTGGCTTCAAACTGTGATCCTCCAAGACCTCAGCCTCCTGAGTAGCCAGGATCATAGGTGTGAGCCACTAGCACCTGATACTATCGTACAATATTTAACTGGTCTCTTGGAGAAGCATTTGGTATGAGGAAAAGGACTGGCTTTAGGGTCAAAATATCCTACCTGGGACAGAGATATTGGTGGCAGGTTTCCAGGGAGAGTCAGTTCCTGAGTGGATCCCCTTATCACACTGAGCCTATCTTAGGTCAAAGATGTTTAAAAAACGGCCTTCGCAGACACTGGGGGGAGGCACGTGGAGAGGCCCTGGGTCATTCTCCAAAGGCATTTGCAGAGTGTGTGACCAGGACACACGGGTTGTGCCAGGAGTGTCCAACGGACCTAGAACTCCGGATTAGCCCTAGGTGGGTGACGGATCTGCTTCTCCCTTCCTCGACTCATGGGAGGATGTAAACACCCTCCCTTGTGAAGATCAAGTGGTGAGAATTTCTTGCCCAAGGCCTAGCACGCATGAGGGAAACCTTTGTTTGATGAACCAAGCTAGGAGTTCCTATCTAGTCCATGTTTTCCCCACCATTCCAATGATCAGTATCTCTAAATGTCCTGCTGGGTTCCTAGCCAAGCTCCATTTCAGCCCCAGGACTGAGCTTCTCTCCCCTGCTGCCAGGTCCCCCCTTTTGTCCTTTGACCTTACAGATGAGTCCTGCTCATCTCTTTGTACCTCTTCTTCCTGTCCAAGCATTAACATGTTCAGTTTTGCCCGCCGCCCAGGCCTTTGCCCACTCCACCCCAGTCCCCAGACTCACCCAGGAACAAAACCTCACGGTCCAGTCGGCACTTCAGTTGGCACTACAGGGAGGTGACGGTGAATGTGTCCTCAGGGTGAGGTTCCGCCATGGGCCCCAGGAAGCTGCTCTTGGGGCCCCCACCCAGGCCAGGATGTGCCTGCGGCATAAAGCCTGGGTACCTGTAGGCAGTGTCCTGCAGGGGCAGCAGCGAGTCCCTTGGCACAGGGGACAGGGTCAAGTCACTAAGGAGTGGGCAGCCATAGCCAGCAGCGGCTGCAGCAGGGCCACGGGGTGGACCGGGAGGCCGGGCCATCTCCAGTGGCTCCTTGTCGGCCTTGGGCGTGGCCGGTGGGCTAGCCAGGTGAGGGGCACTGAGGCACGCGGCCTCCGTCCTGCCCAGGAAGTCAGCCAGCAGGCCCGATCCCACCTTGCCTTCATAGGGTGGGCTACGGGCAGCAGAGCCTGGCGGGTACCAATAAGCTGTGCCCTTGCAGCTGGGGGAGTCGTAGTGGGGCTGGCCCAGCGGCAGGTCCCGGCAGCTCAGGTGGGCCTGGGCTGCAGCTGTGTGGCCCAGACTGGCCCCCTGGAGCCCATGCTTGAGGGGTTCACAGGCAGTCAGCTTGGTGGGTGGTGGCCGCAGCTCCTCCTTGAAGCCTAGTGTGGGTGAGCAGGTGGGCGAGTAAGCCTTCTGCAGGCCAGCATCAAACACGGTGGGTGGGTGGGCCAGGGGCGGGAAATGCTTGCCATCGAGCTCAGGGGCACCCAGGCTGGGCGAGTCGCAGTGGAAGCCTTGGCCAAAAGTGCCGTCGGAAGGTGTGGATGGGTTCATGGAGTAGGGTCCCATGAAGTCACAGGGGTCTCGTTCTCCCACACCGAAGGCCCTGGACTGGGAGGGCAGCGGAGACATGCTGCTGTCCCCGCTGTAGTAATCGAGGCCCAGGTCTGGGCTGTCCTGAAACAGCGGGTTGACCGGCTGCGGCTTAGGGATGAACTTGGCTTTGGCTGCTGCACCACCTCTCTCCTTCTTGGCTGAGCAAGCCCCACCCCCCCGACCACCCCGTGGTTGCCGGGGCCCAGTGCTCCGTTTGGAGGGGTAGCCCGAGGCAGTGGCCGAGGCCGATGTGGAGAAGCCTAGATGCGAGGCTTCGAACAGGTCCACCTTCTTCCGCCGTCCACGGCCGGGCTTGGAGCTGCTCTGGAAGAGGACACTCTGGTTCCAGTTGTAGCCGGGAGCGGAGGATGCCTCGTTCCAGTCCATCATCAGCTTCTCCAGGCTGGACAGGCTCGACTGGCCCTCGCTGCTGGAGGCCTCACTGTTGGCACGCCGAAAGCCGCCCCCTCCGACGGGCTGATTGAACTGGGTGCTGTCGGAGGATGACTCGGAGAACGTCTCGGACACGGTGGTCTGCTGCTTCACCTTCTGCGGCGTGTAGTTGGAGATGTCCAGGATCACATTGGGCTCGCTGACGTGGCAGTCGAAACTGGGATTGTAGAGCTGACTAAAGGCCTCAGAGGCCCAGTCCAGGCCTCCGTAGCCCTGCCGGAAAGGCCACTGAGAAGCCCCCGCAAACTGCCGACAGTTCTCAGGCGAGGGCTGGAAGGAGGAGGAGGAGGAGGAGGCGGCAGAGGCTGCGGAGGTGGCAGAAGCTGTGGTGCCCTTAGGCACCATGTAGCCACCGGGGGAGACGGTGCTGGCACGACTATCACAGCGCAGGGGTGTGGGGGCTGACCCGGAGAAGGGGGTACCTTCAGAGCTGTTGAAGAAAGAGGCTTTGCCAGGCGGCAGGCAGGGGCCCCCGGCCGGAGGGGGGGCATAGCCAGCGCTGTGGGCACTGCTGGGAGAGGCAGGAAGGCTGTTGCCACTGCCGTAGGCAAAGCTGCAGTCCTTGCTGTTAGCACAGTCCTGACCCGAGAAGGGCTTAGCCGGGGCGAACACACTTTGTCCAGCCCCGTAGCCACCGTACTGGGGAGGGTAGGTGTTGGCAGGGGGGTGGGTGGTGGGGGAGCGGGCCACAGCTGAAGGCGGGGGTGCCAGCTTTGGGAAGGCCTCAGCCGCCCGGCAGTCTGACGTGGCTGGAGTTATCCCATAGCTCGTTGCCCGTCCCGGCGGGAAGGTCTGGCGACTGGAAAGAACAGGCTGGAAGGAGGGGTCTGCGCCGCCTCCACTGCTGCCCACCGACACTGGGCTGGCCTTGGCCCCCCGGCTGGGGAAGGTGGCCAGGCCCCGCTGGGCAGGCAGGGCACTGGAGGGAGGCCCTGCATAGGTGCCCGATGCCTTCCGGGACTCTGGGCGAGAGGCTGAGAGGGCAAAGTCCAAGAGGTCGGAGGAGTCATCCGAATCGAGCAGCGAGCGAAAGTAGCCAGTGAACAGATTTTGGCGTTCCTGGCTGAGCTCCGTCTGGCCCGAGGGTGCGCCCGGGCTGTAGTAGCTGCCGCGGCCCGAAGCCCCACTTTCTAGCCCGGCAGAGGCGAAGGCCCGGGCCTCGGCCCCCTGGAACCCACAGTTTCGGCCAGCTTGCCCACCTGGGTGCCCATGGTGAGGGGCCCAGCCACCACCCTTGTCCCCTGCCCACTCAGCACCTGCCTCTCCAAAGCCCGGGCCACCCGGCACCTGGTCTGGAAAGAGAGTCCCGTTCTTCCGAGACCTCCTCTTGCGCTTGGGTTTGCCGGTCATGGCATCTACCTCCCCTCGGCCCCGCTTCCGGGGGTGCCCCAACTCAGCGAGGCCGGGACCCCCGACCCCAGGAGATGCCACGGCTACCACCTTCTTTTTCTTGCCGATGCCCTCAAAGAAGTCGCTGAAGGAGCATCGAGCTGCCTTGGCCGCATGACCCCCACCCCGGCCCCCAAAGCCACCTGTTTTGCCTCCGCGCCGTCGGAAACCCTGCACGCGGTGCAGGAAGTGGGAGATGCTCTGGGTGTCCGGGGCCTGGTGCACGGACTCGGGCTCGCTGGGCGTCCAGCAGCGGGGTGGGGAGCACCGCCCGGCACACTGGCTCTGGCGGTTCAGGAAGGCCAGCTTGGCGAGGACGTCGGAGTACTCGGCCTTGCTGTCGTTGGCATCGGCCGCGTAGGACGGCTGGGGCGAGGCCAGCTTTTGCTTCCGCCGCCGTCGCTTCTTCACTTCCGGGATGGCCAGGGTGGCCGCTGCCACGGTGGTGGCCTCGGCAGCCACCACGGCTGGCTCCTTGGGCTTGCCGGGCCCCAGCAGCAGGTTCTTAGGAGGGCGACCACGCTTGCGCTTGAGAATAATGGGCATCTCACCCGGAGGGAAGACCACCACCACATTGCGCCCGTTGTTCTTCATCTTCAGCAGGGGCGTGGGCTCTGCGGACACGCGCAGGCCCAGCTCCTTGCCCTCCACGCTCAGGCTGCTGCTCAGGGACGACACTTTGTAGGTGGTCTTGTTCCGCCGCCCCAGTGATACAGGGATTTTGGCCATTTTCACCACCATGCGCCGGACACCCCGACATTTACTTTTGCGGGGAGGGACTCCGGGGGTCTGGGAGGACTCTGGCTCCAGCTCTGGGACCGGGCCTGGCAGGGCAGGAGGTGGTGGGGGCGGCGGTGGCGGGGGCTCAGCAAGGGCAGCTGCTAGCCCCGTAGGCATAGGCAGGGGCAACAGGCGGCCCTCAGGTCCAGCATCTGCCTTACGACCCCTGCCGGCTTTCCGCCGGCGACACAGAATCTTTGGCCTATCGGTGCGCCGCAAGGCATACTTGGGGTGGCCCTCAGGCCCAGGAGGGCCATGGGGTGAGCACAAGTCCAGGCGCAAGGGCTCAGCCAATGGGCAGTGCCCCAGTGGCTGCTGGGGCTCCAGACGGCGCCCAGGGACATCCAGCAACTTAGGCAAGGGGTCAAGTGCCTGGGGATCGAGTAGCTGGGATTCTAGCGAGTCAGGAAGCGTATCCAAGGCCTGCAGAGCCAGGCTCGGCAGTCCCAGAGGATCCGCAAGGGGCTGCAGTGGGGGCAGCTCCAAGGCTTCCCCAAGTGGCTCTAGTGCCTGCGGGTCCAGGAAGCGGGGCTGGGGGTCCAGAAGCTGAGGCTCTGGCTCTGGCGATGGTGGCTCAAGGGCCTGGGCCTCCAGCAGTTGGGCCTCTGGGCAAGTAAGGGAGGCCAGCTCACTGAGGATGTCAGCGTCGGCAAGTTCAGAGTAATCAGGGCCATCTGGCTCAGGCTCTGGGGGTAGCCCAGTGGCTGCAGCCGCTGCTCCAGGACTATGGCCTTGGCCAGGCTGAGGGCTGTCCCTAGGTTCGGGCTCAGGCTCATAGAGTGGGTGGCCGGGCCGCTCTGACTTGGCATGAGGGGTGGTGCGCTCCTCAGGACTGCGGATGCTATTGGCCAGACTGGGTGAGGAGAAGAAGCTGTACTGCAGGTCCCCGGGTGGAGGGGCCGGGGGCCGGCTGAGCCGCAGCCCACCACAGTCCAGATGCACACCGCTGTGCTGCAGGTCCTGCGAGAGCCGCGTCAGGTCCTTCATGATGTCAATCAGCTGCACCACCGGACGCAGGTTCACACGGCCGTTGTCCCAGTGGCAGCGGGAGCTGTTACCGTCTCCGGCTGGAGTGGGGCAGCGGGCCTGGGAGATGGGCCGGGCTGCCCGAGGGGGTAGTGGGTCGTCTCCCTTGGCAAGGACGGGTGGGCGCCGGGTGCTGGGGTCCCGGCGTGGGGGTGGGCGTGGATTCTCGGAGAAGGTGTGGGTGGAGAAGGCCTTGTCAGGTGGGCTGGCAGGAGGTCTGGTAGGAAGCAGGGGCCGGGGGGTGGGGGGACCGCTGGGGTAGTACTTGGGCTCCCGGAGGTAGTCAGGAGAGCTGCACACGGCACTGGAAGTCACCACCAGGCCCTGGGGCTTCACACGCATCCTGACCTTGTCCTCCGAGGGCCGCCGGGCGGGGCCGGGGCTGACATGAGGGTGCGAGAAGCCGGGACCGGGACCTGGCGGGGAAGGACAGCAGGAGGACTCACACTGAGCATCCTCAGCAGCTTCCCCCAAAGGAGCTTACCCTGGGGCCTCCCTGCCATCTCATCCTCTTACTCCAGCCCTGCCCCAGGCCGCCTGTGCGTCCCAGCCACCACGGGCCCAGTGGCTCTATGGACAACTGACCCCCTGCTACATCCTGTGTCAGAGAGGCCCACTGGCTGGATGAGGTGACCACTTCAGTGCAAACCTAAGGGGAGGGTCAGAAGGTCCTACTGTGGGCACAAACTCTTTCCTCCCCCCTCCCCCCCATCCCGGGGATTCCAACAGAATGCCAGCCACTCACCCTCGGCTCTGCCGCCTGGGCCGTCACGCTGGAAATCTCTGTGGACAAGACAGACAACAGATCTGAGTTCTCCATATGACTTCATGGCCACACTAAACCCCAGCCCACTGGCCCAGCCTCCACCGGATGCCACCGCCGTCCCCCCAAGCCCCCGGCTCCCTCCAGTGTGCCCACCCAGCTGACCTGGGAGAGAAAGGGCCCCCGTGCCTGGGGGCTCTGCCAGTCGCTGGCTGTCGGCTGGGGATGTGGCAGAGCAACTTCGGCCTGAGCCCAGGCCTCGGAGTGCGGACAGCGCCTGGAAAGGACCATCGCAGCTCAGGTTTAGTGAGCACCTACTGTGCGCCAGGCACTGGGTGGGAAGCTGTCCAGGCATCGCTTCATTTAATTCTTCATACCAATCCTGTGAGGTAGGGGCTATTAATAACCCCGTTTTGCAGACGAAGAAATGGAGGCTCAGATATAAAGTAACACCATTCATTCATATACTCATTTATGGGGTGCCTACTCTGCACAAGCAGACATTGTCAGATAATTATAAGTGATTTAATTATTAGTGGGATAAGAGCTTCAAAGAAAAAGTTACAGAGTGCCTGAGGTCAGAGGTCTAGCAATCACTAGAGTCAGCAATAAAAGCCCGTATTTTGGGGATACTTTCTCTACTGCCAAGAGTGGGCCAAGCACTTCACATAGATTATCTCACTTAATCCCCCTTCGAATCTGAGATCAATACAATTGTCCTCACCCACTTTTAGAAAAATGATCTACTGAAGGTCCTAAGTACCACAGGGGCAAGGATGTCTGTCGTATTCACTGAACAGCCGGAACAGCATGTAAGAAGCTGGAGGCATAGTTTAGCAGTAGGGTGCCTGCCTTGATAGCACCAGGTTGTGTTTAAGACCCAGTTACCACCCCCCCCCCCCACGCACACACATAAAGGCCCAGAATACCAGAACAGCATGGGCTATGTTGGCTCCTCCTTGTAATCCTAGCTGTTCAAGAGGTTGAGATCTGAAGATCACTGTACTAAGTCAGCCTTAGCAGTCAAGTTTATGAGAGTCTTATCTCTAATTTAAACACCAAAAAGCCAGAAGTGGAGCTGTGGCTCAAGTTGTAAAGTGCTAGTAGCCTTGAGCAAAAAAGCTAGGAGACAAAGCACAGGCCCTGGGTGCAAGCTCCAGTACTGGCACACACTGCATGTGTGTGCATACACACGCACACACCACACACACACACAGGTTGAATAAATGAATATGGCACATAGAGCTATCGTCCCTGCCTTTTCTCATGAAGCTATTTCTCTCTTTTAAAGATAGGGTTTCAACACATAGCCAACTGGCTGGAACTCATAGTCCTCCCTTACCTTTGCCTCCACAGTGTTAGGCTTACAGACATACACCACCATACCTGGCTCTCATGAAGTTCCTTCTTAATTCTTTTCTAGCTCCAAAAGACCCAAGGAAGACACTGAGGGAAAGCCAGACATGGATGTGGAAAGGGCGAGTCTTTGGACCTTCTTTGGTTTTCCTCAGACTCTGTGAAGCCCCATCCTACCTCTGGCTCTGGTCAGGCCTTGGCTACTGACTCCCAGGGCTCTATCTATTTCACCTTCATAGTATTTATCACAACTGTAATCAATTACTGGTGTGACTGGCTGTTTCATGTGTCTTCCCTGAGAATGTTGGCTTTTCAGGGGCAGGGATCACATCTGGCTTGTTTACTGCTGTCTCCTCTGACCCCAGAGCCTGGGCTATGGATGCTACATAAATATTTACCGAGTGGCTCCCTGGGCCGGTCAAGGCAGAGCTGGGATTTAGATCCAGGCATCTTTGACTCCCAAGGGAGTCTAAAAACTATCAAGAGTTGGGCTGATACCCAGGAATTAGGATCCTGGAGGTTGGGGGACTGGATGGGAGCTGATCACTGTGAAGGTCTTAAGAGACACAATGGCCAAGGCCTAGTGTTTGATCCTGACCTAGCAATGGGTCCCGAAGGCCTACCCGCTACGATAGACAGGTATGGATTCAACTGGCTGACATACTGCTCCATAGGAAGGCTGCAAAGCTGGCTCAGGCCAGGATGTGTGAGAAAGGATACTCCTTTGTGCCCCATTTGATCTACGGAGTCTTCACAGCAACCAAGGAGGCATGGACGGTTTATTATCCCCTAGGTACAAGGAAAACAGGCCTAGAGCCCTTATGAAACTTGCCTGAAGTCACACAGCTGCTCAGAGGCTGCTTCCTAATTCTGCCCTAAGGCCAAAGCCTCTTTCTACTCCCAGCTCCTCACAACTCTCTTTTAGCCACTTCTGGAAAAGCTCCTTCCAAGCTGTGGTCTAATTTAGGTCTGGGAGGGACCTTAAAATTATCTAAGCCATTGGCTTCCAAACCCTGGGCCTGGGGGAGCTGTGTCACATTCCAGATACCCAGGCCCTAGTCCAGGGGAGTCTGACTCACACATCTGAGGGACATCTGGGGATCTGTATTTTTAATCCGCTACCCCAGTGGGTATACTGTTCTAGTGCCATCTCATGCCCTTCCATTTCAGATGAGGAGACTGAGATGGGAAGAGGGAAAAGACAGACTTTGCCTGAGGCCACATAGAGCAGAAGGGCCCTTTTGTTGCTCTTCTCTAGGTGGACCATTGCTCTGCCTGGTAGATCCTTCCGTCTCAGCAGGTCCTAGGCCTCAGTAACTGCTCCCCATTGTCCCACCTATGGGCTCACTCTAGGCTGTGTGCTTTCCTACGCCTGGCTGTGGACCTGTCCCCTCAGAGGGAGTGCCTTGGAGATGCTGGAATCTCCAGTAGCATGGTGGCCCTCTGGCTGCCGCTGCCCTGAGACGCCCACCAGAAGCCACCGTCCCCCCTATGTGCAGTAGATGAGGCTCACCAACCCTACTGGCCGGCAATGGAGACCTCCCACTTGGGGCCGGAGGGTGTGATCTTGGCAGAGGAGACAAACCTCCTCCCCAGTGGCGGCTTCTGTTCCACCCACCCGTGAAGACCTTTGGCCACGTCCTTCTGACTCTGTCCACTGCTCTCTTTTGCAGTCTCCAGGATCTGAGGGAAGCAGCTGGCTCCCCTCCCCACCACGCCCCAGCAGGCGGCCATTCTCTTGGCCCCCTCCCAAGGATACCACCTAGCCCTGGTCTGAGAACAAAGTGGAAAGAGTCCTTCTGTCTGCTGGCTGCTTCTGGGTCAGTGTGTCTGAGCTTGCCCACGGGGACACCAGCGGGCTGGGAGGGGCCCCAACCTGCACCGGCTCAGTGCCGGGAAGCTCCAACCCACATCCTTGAGTCCCCAGCCCCACCCTCCCCACTGTGGCTGTGACCACCCCACCCCTTCCCCAGCCCCCCCTCCTCCACCCACAGTCTCCCTAGGGGAACCAGACTGCCAGCCCCAGCCCTCACTTCCGGCCTCATGACCCTCTCTCCAGCCTGCATGTCCTCCCTCTTCCATTCCCCTCCCAGTCTGGTCTGAAAACCCAGAGATGTCCCCTTCCTCCAGGCAGTGGAAAACAAGGCCGGCCGGAGACTTTCCCCATCGCCTCCCTTCCCCTCTCCTCAGGGGCCTTACCAAACAGGATCAGCTTCCTCCCTCCCCCCAGGAACTAGGCATCACCGCCTCTGTCTTCTTCCCTTCAGCCCCCTACCCGCTCACCCCATCTGCAGATCTTCCAACTCGATTCTAGCTCCAAATCACAACCAAAGTAGCAAGGATGGAAATAATGATGGTATGGGTCACTTATTGGCATTTAAAGGTAGCCAAGTCATTCCATTCAGACTCTGCTGGAGTCTGAACTTGAATTTAGTTTTGTTGGGCTCCTCTAAAACCAAGCTTTGCTCTCCAGAGTCAGCCTCCTCCAACTGTCCTAGTCCTAACTATCATTTCTAATTTTTGACTTCTGTCTTCCTCCTAGCTGCTAGTCACCACCTCCCACCAGTCATCTCCATGCACTACCTTCCCTTGCCACTAGGTGTCCCCTTGGAGCCACTGATGCCCCCAAGGGGAGCTGGTCCTGCCCCGCCTCCAAGGCCATCACCCCCCCCCCCCCCAGCACAGCACTACACAGCACAGCACACCCCACCCTACCCCCAACCACACAGAGCTCCTTTGTGCAGCCCTCGCCCACCCTCTTCCTGTCCAGAGCAGGGCACCTGGCAAGCAGGTCTGTCCCTGAGCCGCCCCCTGCCAGCCCCCTGCCCTGGGTGCCAGGTGTGTAGGCGTGACTGCCAGCTCTCCCTGGACGAGGGTCACCCTGTTGGTGGCCCTCCCTTCTTCCCTCTGAGGTCACCCAGGGACTGAACTTCCCGCTCCGCTCCACCCCCATCCCCTCCTGCCCTTGGCCCTTCCAGACTCCTGTCCTTGTCTTTCCTTCTGTCTCCCAGAGGACTCTCTCCTCCAGCCCCACCAGGCCGTCCTCCCACCTCTCACCTCCCCCCACCCTCCCCAGAGAGCGAGCTGGGCGCCTGCCCCGCCCCTCCTGCCCGCCCAGGTCCGAAGAACTCCTCCCCCTGGAAAGTCACTGCTGGAAAGGAAGTGACTTCAGCGATTTGGCCACCAGGCTGGGCACTGCTGAGCCCAGCTCTGCTCCAGGCTTGCCCGGCCCACCTCCAAAGCACAAATGGAGCCATGTGCACACGCCACCCCACTGTGCACCCAGAACCTCGGGCGCACATCCTGCCGCTCCAGGGGACTCAGGTCTCCTTGACACATCTCTACAGTACACACCAGCTCTTGTGCCCGCACAGCACCCGTGTGCCCACAACTTCCCAGAAGCCAGCCCGCATCCCATCCCACACACTCACCACTCCAGTGCGCCACACAGAAAGTCCTTGACCCACCCCACCCCCCAGCTCAGTCCACTTACATAATTCCTGTATACACAACCCTGGGCACCTGAGGACAGAGACCCACACACACCTGCTTGCACACAAGCCTGCCCGCCAGGGCATTTTCAGACAGGTAGCACACTCAACTTGAGCCTCCCACAGCCCTACCTCCCTACCTTTCCCATCCCAGGAGGCCACACCCCCAGACCTCAGGCCCCAGGAATGCTCCTTTGGAAGCTGGGTGGGGTCCCTAGCAGGCTGGGTTCTAGGGAGCTTCCTGGAGCCCCAGGCTTCATGTGTCAGTTCAGGGAGTTGCCACAGCAGGGCAGGGCAGCCCTACCTGGCCTCTGCCGCAGGGAACCAGGGTGGGCTAACCTGGGCCAGAAGCAGAGAGGCAGGTCCTGCCACTGGCCCCACCCCCTCCAGGTCCTCTGGGCTGCCTAGCACACCTGGACCACCTGAGCTCTCCCGGCACCTCACCTGGGCCTCCCAGCTCTTCGCTTCCTTCCACAGACTCTGACAGAGAGGGGTCCTACAGGGCTGGCCAGCTGCACACACCAGGCACTCTCAAGTGGTACTCACTGGATATCATGAGCCTCAGTTTCCCTTTCTGGACAATGGGGAGGTTGAGTAATCTGGGTCAATATCCTCTGATTCTTGGTCTATACTGGGAGGGGATCCCTGAAGGACTAGCAGAGGCCCAGGTCCAGCTTCAGCTTAGTTACCTGAGCAGGCTCAGGCTGTGCAGAGGCCTGGCTCAGTAGGAAGGGCCCGTCTTCGCCAGCGTCTCTGGGGTGGTTTCCTCGGAGGCCTGAGGATAGCCCCTCACCTGGAGCCCTCTGCACAAGCTCAGCTGGGCGGGCTCTGGCGTCCAGGCCGATGGGCAGACGATCAGGCAAGCTCCCATCTGTGGAAGCAAACACAGCACAGTAGGAATGAGCACTGATGCAAGGGGAACCACCACGGCAGAGCAGAGGGACACTGAACTAGGAGGAGGCTATTCTAGATGAGGTCTAATCCAGCTCCAACCACATCCTGCAGCGGAGCTGTGAGTCTGTCTGTCTCTCTTTTTGCCAACCCTGGGGCTTGAACTGAGGGCCTGGGCACTGTCCCTGAGTCTCTCCTGCTCGAGGCTGGAACTCTACCACTTGAGAAACATCTTCCTTTTGTTTCTGTGGCACTGAAGAATCAACCCAGAACTTCATGCATGCTGGGCAAGCACTCTACCACTAAGCCACATTCCCAGCCCAAAGGGAAGCAGCATCTTTGTATATCTAGATACAGACAATGGTTGAAGGAAGCTGGCTTAAAGCGTCAGATAGGCCTTGGCTCATTAGCTTCAGCCAGGACCCTCTCTGTTTTTCCCTTTCCTCATCCCTCAAGTGGGGATGTGTGCTAAGAGCTTGTTCTCTGCACAGGTGGGAGAATGGCTGTTCTCAGTGGTGTGGACACAGATTTCCACGAGGACGTGTATGCAGCTGGCGCTTGCCTGTTTCCAGCAGCAACTGGCTATGTCTCTTGTTTTCTTTAACAACCATGGCCTTCCTCAAGCCCCACCCCCCTTCCTGCCCATTTGTATGCCGCCCTGAGGTCTGTACCGGAGCCCAGAGGGGGTCTGGGAACCAGTCCTCGTGGACTGCTTCTAGGTTCTGGTTGCCTGGGAATATGTATGTGTGTGATAGAGATTTCGGCTGTGTAAATACATGGCTGTGAATGTTCAGTTGTCTGGGTAAATACACCTGTAATGTGGGTTTCTGGGTCTACTTAGCTTGTCTGCATTTCTGTACACCTGTGTGGGGTACATGCATGCTTAAGAGTGTCCATGTGTGGAGGCTGGAGATGGGGCTAAGTGGTAAAGTGCTTGCCCACCATTAGCGGCACTAAGGGGGTCCTGGGTTTGATCCCTGGAACCACATGCCAAAAAAAAGTAAATGTGTGGGACCACGTGTTTGTTCACTCATGGCTTGTGTGTCCATCATGTGTCAGAGTGTGTGCACGCCAGGAGACTGATCAGCGTCCTATATGTGTGGTTACCTAGACATGTGGCTATGGACACCAGCTGTAGTCAGGCTGGGAGTATGCTTACGTGTGTACACACTGTGCCTGGCTCTGTATCTCACTGTGTCAGGAGCCAAAACGGGCTCCTGCCTGTCTCAGCTCTCTGGGTGTGTGTTGGGCAGGGGGTGGGGGTGGGCGGCTGAGCCTCCACCATCCCTGCAGGTTTCTAATCTCCAGGCCTGTGACTGCAAGCACTGTGTCATTGCACATCAGCACTGTTTCCCTCCTACCTCTTCCTTTCTGTAGGTTATCAGGGTCATGGTGGCCCTGTCAGTCTGCTTTGCCACGGGTCAGCATGTGCTTGTGGGTATGCCTGTGAATATGTGGGTTTGTATGACCTTAACGGTGTCTGCACCCTGGGCATCTGTGTGTGTGTGTGTTGGTGGGCCCTTGCAAGAGCAGTACTATGCCACTGCATGTCTACACCCATGTAGCTGTGTCAGTGTCACCCTGTGTGAGAAGTCCTGTGCTACAGTGTGCCTAGTGTGCGTGTCAGCACCATGGAGTGTTTGTGTAACTGGTGTGCATGCATGCACAGGAGGCAGACCCTTTGTGAGACAGTGCGCCTGTGTCACTGTGTTTGTATGTGCCTGCTTCCCTCTTCTCTCTCTCTCTCTCTCTCTCTCTCTCTCTCTCTCTGTAGGAGCCAGACAACTCCCCAAGCCTGGATTAGGGACAATTTATCCACAGGCAGAGAAGGAGAATTCCAACCTGCCAGAGCCTCCCTCCTCTGATCTGTCCCCCTAGCCCTGTGGTTGGGTGGGCACAGAAATGCAGCCCAGCAGCCCCCAAGCCCTCAGGGAGCCCCCACCTCTTCAGCTTCCCAGAGGCCCAGGAGGGTGGAAAACATGGAATTTTGGGTGGCTCTAGAGCCCTTCGGGGAGGGGGGTGAACAGGCTGCCCCCCCATCCAGGCCTCCATGGCTCAGCTCTTCTTGTCTTGGCCCTGTTCTCCTACATATGGTGTGTGTGTGGGGGGATCTGCTTGGGGTCTGCCGGCCCAGAGGATGAGCGAGCAGCTGCCCTCAGCCCCTCCAAAGCCTGATATTCCCCAACTGATAAATGCCAGCCCCCCTCCACGTAAATAGCTGGGGAACTTGCAACAGTACCCACTCAAGCTGGGGAGGCAGAGGGCAGAGTGGTGGGGGGAATGCGGCAAGGGGGAGCTGGGCTGGGCTGGGACTAAGGCTCCCTTCACGGTGCTCCAGGCGCAAGGCAGAATCACATGTTTCCCATTAGCTGCTCTGGCCTCCTTGTTCAGGGGGTGTTGGCTGGGGGAGATTTGTTCTGGTTGCAGACACCAGCCGAGACCACACAAGAGAGAGAGAGAGAAAGAAAGAGAGGGAGAGAGAGAGAGAGAGAGTGAGAGAGAGAGAGAGAGAGAGAGAGAGAGAGAGGAGAGTCATAGACAGGAAAACAGAGATACACAGAGAGACAGAGACGTGAGAGACAAACTGTGAGAGGCAGGCACACACAAATGAAATAGCAGAAACAGCGACTGGCGGTGTGAGGCAGAACAGAGACAGCGGGGGATATAGGGATATAGGCAGACAGGGACAGGAATGGGGGGGGGGGTGTCGGGCTGGGACCCATCAGTCAGAGGCTGAGAGGCAGGTGGGGTCAGGCAGAGAGGAGAGGGGCATGGGGGAAGAGAGCCCAACAGAGTGGGCAGTGGGGAGGGACAAACAAGGATCAGGCAACCGTTGACGCCTGGAGAGGGTGGTGAAGCAGATAGGGTGGGCCAGGCTGCATGGGCAGGGGAGTGGATGCCCGGGGCGGGCGGGGGCAGCCAGTGCCTGGGCCTCCCGCCTGCTGACCCTCGAGCCTGGGAGATAACAGGCCCGAATAGTGCTGACTTGCGGTTCAGAAATCCAATATCCTCCGCGGCGCACTAATCGACTACCTGAGCTCCCGGCCTGCGCCGCGCTGCCCCGATTAATCCTGCGGCTCCACAGCCTTAATTAGTTTAACAGTTTCAGGGGCAGAAGAGGTAGGGAATAGGGTCCCCAGCCTGTGGGGACAACGCCTCCCAGGCAAACCCTGCCTGGGCCCCAAAGGCCCCTTCCCACACAACCTGAAAAACACCCACTTTCCTTCCTAGGGCCCAGTCCCAAGGGCCGGGTCAGAAGGTGGGTCATGTGCGCCGCACCATGCCCCCCCCCCATTCGTCCGGTGCTCAGGGCAGCAAGTGTTTCCTCTGGCTGGCCCTTTGGGGCCCTGTGGTCTGCGTGGGGCAGGCCCTACCAACTGCCAGCCCAAACCAGGGATGACAACTTCCCAACAACGTGAGACACTCACACAGGTCACTCCCCACAACAGCCAGGCAGGGCACATGGTAACATGCTCTCACACAACAGGCAGACAGGCAGAGTAGGTGACAACCCTTCTCACAGGAGGAGCCAAGTATTAACCGGTGACTTGTGGTGAGTGTGAGATGGTCACCTGTGACACCCTTTTGACAGACTGAGACAGGTCTCCAGTTGTCAACCCTATAAACTACCTAACCAGGCACCCCAACACCCACTGACAGGATGTGGGATGCACAGAACCTGTCACACATTGCCTACCAGAACAGCCCCTCCCACAAGCAGGACAAGCCTCTTCCCACAAGCCGCTCTTGGAGGGGCCCTGCGTGCCCCCCAGAGCCACTGCGTGAGGCAGGCACACAGCCTCACCCCTTCTCTGGGTCCCTCCCTGCTTTAGACAGGTGACAGTCCACCCATGTCCCTTCCCCATCACTGTCACCAGCCTGGGTGGTGCTGTCCTCTGTCTGCAGAGGTGTCACAGTTCACAGGGCATGAATGTCACCCCAGTGCTGCCAGAGCCAGGCAAAGCTACACGTTGCCCCAGTGACAAACACCTCTGGCCCCAGGAGGAGGAGGAGGAGGCACGCAGGCTCGGGGTGTGGGTGTGCGCTTGCTCCCTGGACACCGGGAGGGGAGGTGCTATGGCTTCTGCCTGGGTAACCAAACCGCCAGGCCTGGTGCTGAAGAGAGGAGCCGTGGGGAGGAGGAAGCTGCCCGGGCACACAGACAACCTGGAAATGCCACCTCTCCAAGCCCTGACCCCACCCCATCTCTAACTCTAGGGAGGGGGCAGAAGGGACAATGGAGAAAGGACTGTGGCTAAGGTCAGAGTTTGCTGGTGCCATGCACTCCTGAAGGACAATGGCTTGAGCCCCTCTATACTACCAAGGGTGCCCCTCTTCCTTCCGAAGGCCCCCTCTCTAAACTTCAGGCCACAGGACTGGGGACAAGAAGGACAAAGTCCAGGGGTATGACTCAGCCGGGGAACAGGCCTGGCCTGCTGGCCAGAATGGTGAGGGAGGCCAGGAGCCAAGAGGCCTGGGTTCAAGTCTGAGCTCCTCCCAGGTCAGGCTGGGTGACCTTGGAGCAGCCGCTCAGCCTCTTTGGCTTCAGAGAGAAGGAAGGGGAGGCCAAGGAAGTGCCAGGGTCAGAAAAAAGCTGGGGGTGGGGGTGGGGGAAGGCCACTGAGCTCCTCTCCCTGCTCTGCTGCTTCCTCACAAGGAACCTCGTTTTCAGGCATCTCAGTGTCCTCATCTGTAAAGCAGCCCAGGAGAACAGGAGGCAGAAGTGGCATGGGAAGCTGCTTTATTGGAAAGACGGTGGAATGGACCAAGAGTGGCCAGGGGATTTGCCCAAGCTGCAGAGCAGACCGGTATTGGCAACAACTCTGCCTCCACTGCCTGGCTTCACACCTGGACTTTGAAGATTACTTGGAGCTGGGCCTGTAATCCTAGCTACTAGGGAGGCTGAGATCTGAGGATCGCAGTTCAAAGCCAGCCCAGGCAGGAAAGCCCCTGAGACTCTTATCTCCAACTAACCACCAGAAAACAGGAAAGTGGCGCTGTGGCTCAAGTGGTAGAGCACTAGCCTTAAGCGGAAGAGCTCAGGGACAGCGCCCAGGCCCAGAGTTCAAGCCCCAAGACCACCACCAACAACAACAACCAAGATTACTTGGAAGTGGAGAGTGGGGGTGAGAAGCAGGGTTTCTGTGGATAAGAGCGGAGTTCCCTAGTGCTAAGGATTCAGATAGGAGTCTTGTCTTCCCCCTCACTTTTACCCTAAGCCTCACTTGGCCTACCTTCATTCAACCCTTGAGCTGGAGTAGTAAGTAGCTCAAAAGGGGCAGGCGAAGGAGTTGCCCACACCCCAGGCCGGTGACCCACAGCACACCTGCTGCTTGCAAGGACTGGAGAAACTAGAATGGTAGTGTTCAGGGCCTCCCTGTTGTACAGGAGCCCAGAGAGGGACAGGCATCGCCTGAGGTCACACAGCAGGACAGCAGCAGAGCCCAGAGCTCGGGTCAGGACAGCCTCAGAGCAGAGTCCTTCTAGCCCTAGCCCCTGGGGGTGGCTGGAGCCAGAGGGGCCCCAGGGACTTAGCAAAACGTGGCGACAGATGGCCTGCCGAGGCAGCGGCGATCTGGGCGGCTGGCAGGCATGCTCGCTCCCGCGCAGGGAAGCAGCTAATTTTAGCTGAGGCCTCGATGCCAGCTTTGTTCCCCCCACCCACCCGCCGAGGGGGCCCAGCATGCCTTGCGTGCAACCCGCCTCCCCCAGGCACCCCTACTCCCCCGCCTTGGTAAGTAGTGCCCGGACCCCAGGGTCCTACAACTGCCTGTTTCACCAGGCTGCACCACACCCACAAGCAAGGGCTGGGCCTTGGAGGCCTGGTTCCCCACCCCCGGGCCAGTGTGCCCAGGACTCCAAGCTCATTCCTTGAAGAAGATGACAGGAGGAAGGCTACAGGCCACTGCCCAGACCGGAAGGGCTGGACAGCAGGAGCTGCCCATCTCCAGGGAAGCAGGCACTGCCTTCTACCTAGCATTTAAGGAGACAGGACCCATACCACCAGACCTCCAGTTTTTCTGGGCTGGAGTCATCTTGGTGGTGGGGGTTGGGGTGCAAGAGTTGCTCTAGTCTTTCCTTGTTCCTCATAACTTTGACTTTGCTCCAGGAACTCAAAAGTTCTTTAGAAGAGGTCCGAGCTACAGCAAGGTTAGTACCCTTGTGCCACTGGCCCAATCTGAGACAGCCATCCTGGTCATGGGGAAGATGAACACAAGCAATCAGTGAGGCCTAGACATCCTTACAGCTAGGGGTCTTCTTGGCTGGCTTCGCTGCTGCGAAGCCCTACCTGGGCTGGCAGAGGTAGACCAGGGGGATGAAGCCATTCCCTGCAACCCTCTCAAGGAGGCCTTGCACTCCTGCTTCTTGGTATCCCAGCTTCTGTGGACTGTTTTAACTTGAGATTTTCCTCATTTCAGGTTCAACTACACAAGCCCAATGGGGCTTTGGGGATTTAAAGCACCTACTAGAAAGGGGCTCCTTTGGGGTGAGTCTGGAGGGCTTCCTCAGCTCCCCAACTAAAAGCTATGAGGGAAAAGTATGAAAGAGACCTGGAGCACTCTATGAATTGAGAAGGAGGGAAAAAAACCAACGCAGAGAATCAAGACAGAAAGCAGAACATCATGGCGGGGGCACAAGAAAAAGGGCTTGGGAAGAGGTGAGGGAAAGAAGGAAGATGGAGCTGGGGGAGAGACAAGGAGCATGACAGAGGAAGGAAGACAAGAAAGAGATTCATGAAGGAAGAGAAGGAAGAAGAAAAAACAAAGAGAGGCAGGATGATGCAGAGACAAAGACACACACAGGGAAGGAGAAAGGGAGAGACAGACACACACAGGGAAGGAGATGGAAAAGGAGTCTGCTACAGACAGGCCAGTGTACAGCAACCCAGGGAACTGGAGACAGACAGAGAGACTGACACACCCAGAGACCAACAGAGACAGTGGAAGGGGTGAGACACATTCACAGGATGGGGCGGGAACAAGGGGGAGACACTAAGTGATAGATGGAGTGTGGGGGGAACAGCAGGAGTAGGCAGAGGCACAGAGGGAGGGGGCGTGAGGAGAAAGAGGAGGAGGGGAGATGTCGTCGCCAGAACTAGGGGGGACAGAGGACAGAAATGGAATGTGGGTCTGGGCATGAGGCTCACAGATGCATCGGCTCCGGTTTCAGCTGGGGCAGTTGGCTGCTAGGGTAGGGGGAGGAAGGAGCTGAGCTGGTAAGAGAGGGGGCCTGTTGCCATGGCGGCGGGCACGGCAGGGGCACAGTCTGCTGGCACTTGGAGCTCTGGGCATGGTAGGGGGCTGACTGAGGGGGAGAGGGGGGGCATGAAGAAGCCTTGCCCCTGTCCTTAGGGCTCTATGGAGGGGAAAGTTTCCAGAGAGTAGCTGGGAATGGAGCAGGGCTCTGGTCTCTGCCTGACTCCAGGGGGCACCCTCTCCAGCCTGTGCCAGCCCAGGTTCCCATCTGTGCCTCAGACTGGCCCTGGGGACCCTCCTCTGCCCCCTCCAGTCTAGCTGAAGATCCTGCATGCTGCTGCTGCTGCTGCTGCAGTTTGCCGGGAAGCAGCAAGATTGTGAATTCAGGATCTGTAATCCTAACGCAGAGCCCAGGCCTACCGGGCTCCAGTTGCCAAGGCGACGGTGGGTCAGAGGGCAGCGCAGGGCGCCCGCTCCTCCAAGTCAGAATCCCAATTGTTAAAGCCCAAGAATAAACAGCTGAAACGGCTGTGGGGGGGCCGTGGGGGGGCTGAGGTCTGCATCGGCTCAGTGTGGTGTTGTCAAGCGAGATGTCACTAATTGTCTGAAGGAACGGGCTGAGGCAGCTCTTAACTGCTTCCGTGCCACCGGAGACACCTTGGCTGGCTGGCCTCATCCCTGGGGCCTCCCAGCATTCCACTGGGCCAGACTGCCAGGGGAGGGAGTGCTGGCCCAGCACAATCCTTGCCTCCTTTGCACTGAACCCCCACATACTTTGGCTCCCAACACTCTTCTTTGCTCAACTTGGAACCTCCTACTTGCAAGCTAAATCTTTATGTCCCCAGAACCAGTACCCACCCCAGTCACAGGGCTCACAAGAGTCCATGTAGCCCAGAACCATCGTCCCCCTTACCCTGGCAAAAGCCCTCTTAGCACCCTCAAACAGCGATTCCTAGAACTGAGGTTCGGGATGAGAGACCTAGGGTTCTTCTGAAGAGGAGGAGGGATCAGGCAGAGACCCTTCCAAGTGGAAAGGCCTCGAGCAATTCTCTATGTAACGCTCAACTCTTGGTCACACACTATCCATCAAAAGCCTGAGGGGGCCAGGAACTCTGGTTTCCAGTTGTGATTGTTTTACCTACTTGTTGTGTGACTCTGACACTACTGCTTTCCTCACGGTACTGTGGACACAGTACTTGTCCATCCCCCACAACCTACACATTTAAGTAGTGCCACTGTGAGCCAGACTGCATCTGTACTCCTGTCCAGGGGAGCTGCCAACCCACTGGTGAGAAGGTCTCAGCAACTCAAGAAGTCAACAGCGATACTTCAGGTAAGACATTCCCTCAAAGCCATCAGACAGCGTCTGGCACACTGGCGACAGAGGCAGCTGGAGTAAGTACTGCTACTAAGTAGTCAGGAATAAAGACTTGGGGGGGGGGCAAGGGGAGCTGGTCCCTTCTGAGGCGGCTTTCTACCGGGAGTTCTTGGAAAGATCAGGCCAGGCCAGCCCTCCAGGACAAGGGTCTTACTTGGTTGTTAGGGGCTGTGATGCGCACGCGGTCTTGGGGGTGCGGCCTCTCCCCTCGCCGGCCCCTCCCACCGACCCCACCCACCGCAGGCCCAGCACCTTGGGTAGCGGCAAGGGGGCGGGGCACCCTTGGGCCAGGCTCCTGGGGATTGGTAACACATGAACTGACGTTACAGGGGGTGGGGCCGAGCACCGGACACACCCTCCTCCCGAGACCCACCCCCTTCCCCAGGCCCTCAGCACAGATCCCTGGGACCGCCAGAGCCCCTCAGGTGGGGGCTGGTGGTAGGGTAGTCTGGGGCGCTGTCAGTGGGCGGGGAGCCGGGCTCGGAAACAGGGGATCCCCCAGAGAGAGCCCAACCCAGCCGGGGGCTGGAAGCGTACAAAAGGCAACTTGTTCTTTCACGAGATGCCTGCGCCTTCTCAAACATACCTACAGCCACACTCTGGGGACAGCTACACCCACACAGCCGCACAAAGCCTGCCAGGGTGGGCTGTAGGAACAACGCTGTCCTGAACTATCCCCTGCCACATACTCAGCACCATTCTCACGCCATCCCATCCCAAGTCACTGGTATATGCCCCCAACAACAGCTTCAGTGCTGCCCTGGGACACGGACCCAACCCCATTCCCAAACTATCCTCTCCCTCCCACTTGTCTGTGGCTTACCAACTCCTACTCTGGAGTCCCTCTGCTAGCTGCACTGTAGCTCCACACTGGAACCCTGGCACCCCATCAGGCTTATTGCCATCTCTTGCACGCACGCACGGGCACCCTAGTGCTGGGGCTTGAACTCAGAACCGGGGTGCTGTCTTTTAGCTTTTTTGCTCAAAGTTGGCATTCTACCACTTGAGCCACAGCTTCACCTCTGGCTTTTTGGTGGTTAACTGAAGGTAGGAATCTCATGGACTTTCCTGCCCAGGCTGGCTCTGAACCTCAAACCCAGGTCTCAGACTCCTGAGTAGCTAGGATAGGTAAGTCACTGGCATCTGGCTTCTTGTGTCTATTGGGAGATGGAACTCAGCACTCTGAACATGCCAGGCATGTACCACTGAGCTACACCCCTATCCTGGCTACCATTACTTTTTATTGAGTACCTGTTCTGAACAATCTTTATAATTACGCTAGAGGATATTGTCTATCCTATTTGGGGGATAGGGGAACTGATGCTTAGGTTTAAAACTTGCCTAAGACAGAGGCAAGGATTTGCACATAGGCCAAGATTGACTTCAGAGGCCAGTTTGTGTTTTTTTTCCCCCTATGTGCTGTCATCTCTGCCTCCTACCACACCATCTTACACCCTAGCACCCTACTACATCCACAGCCAAACAGCAAAGCCATCTGAGTGGAGGTGTAATTCTCCACTACATACACATCTCAATGTCACAGGGTAGTATGAGGCTGGCCACTCTCACTAATCTGAGAGTATGTTTACTGGGGGGAGTGTCTCTTACTTCTTCACTTCCTGTATCTCATGCTGACCCTGAGTTATTATAAATGGGGCACAGAATCAGAGTGAGGCCTGAACAGACTACCTCTAACCTTTCCAGTAGGATCACCTCCACCTCAACTAACCCCAGCATGACCAAGTCCTGCCATACTGGCTGGGGTGCCTAGTTTGCAACACTCCCTGACCCAGAGTGTCTGGACTTTCCCCTAGCCCACAATCCCTGCTGAGAGTAAGAAGATGTCCTGGGGATGTCAAAGGGCCTTTCCAGGGGGAGGTGGTGCTGTGACCCCAGAGTTGGGCTATGGAGAAGGATCTGGTTACTCTTCCCCCAGCTGTGCTTTGGACTCCTTGGGGCTGACCTTTCACCTCCTCCAGGCCAAGACCCAAAGGGGGCTGGAGTCCAGCCCTCACCTCATGTTAACCCTCTGCATTCCTCATGATTTTCATTCCTGGGCCCCTGCCAGGTCTTAGGAAGCCAGGTCGAACATGCCAACCTTTCCCTAACCTCCCATCCTAGCGTCCGGTTTCCCAGAGAGCTTTAGAGAATGCTCCTCGCTGTCCCCTGCCCAAGATGCCCTGCCGGGATCAGATACCTCCGCCCAAGCAGCTGAAAATGACCTGGGCTATTTTCGCTACAGGATCACATTGCAACTCCCCCTTGAGCTGGCAGCTTCCCATACCTCTCCAGACCATGGTCCCCCACCCCTCATCTTGTACCCAGAGCCACTAACAGGACAGGAGGGCTTTTAGAGATCACTGGACTTTACCCTCGGATGAGAAGACTGAGGCCAGGAGGAGCCAGGCACAGGGCTGGGCAGAGAACCAGGCTCCCTGGGTCCCCGCCCAGGTCTGTTTCTACTGTCTAGCACAGCCTGCTCTGTACCCTAGATCCCAGGGCCTCTGACCTAGCCAACCTCCCCCAAGCACCAGAAAGTCACACTGGAGGCTACCCATAATTCCCAGGGCTGCCTTGCGTGTCAGAAACTGCCTCTGCTACTCTCTTTTCTTTGTTTAGAATTGGTACCAGGTCTGTTCCTATGTCATAGGCAAGGAGGACCCACCCAGGTGGTGGTAGGGGGGTGCAAACTGCAAGGAAAGACAGAGACTGAGGCCTACAGAAAGAAGAGGTACACTTACGCTTTATTCCTAGCTGCCCCTTGCCCCAGCTTCTTGGTCATGTCCACTCCCACTCCCACCCTGGGGCCTTCCATTCCTACAATCTTAGCCCCCTCCAGGCCTCTGCCCCTGCCCCCTACCCCCAGCTTCAAGCCCCAGCCCTCTTGGGTAGGAATGTGACTGGTCAGGTCTGAGCTGACCACATGAGTGGCTATAAGGTGACAGACCCCCATCCCCCCAGCCTGAGGGGGAGCTCACATACCAAGGTGTGTGTGTGTGGGGGGGGGGAGCAACTGCTTTAACCCTTTGCAGCCTGGCTTTTTGGGGAGAAAAGGATAGGTACTCTACTTCTTTCTTAAGGCCAATTCCAAGGGAGGGCTGCTGGGTAGGGGCAACGCAGGCAAGGGGAGTGGCACAGGGGCACCTGCCTGGCAAATTCTCATTAGGAAATGATCCTGTGCCACCCTAAATGTTTAATCTCATCTCCCATGACACTGGAGAAACAGCCAGGGCAAAGAAAGAGGACAGGCATCACTGAACCCCAACCTCAGGAGCCCCTAGTCTGATGGGAGAAACAGAAGCCTGCCCTGGGGAGTCTGACGGGGGAGACCAGGCACAGCAGAGGCTGGGACAAAGAGCTGCGAGCAGAGGAGAGCACGGAGCTGCTGCACAAGTGGGAGGAAGCCAGGGCAGAACAAGCCAGGTGGGGTCAGGCTGGGCAGGCTTCCCGGAGGCCCCTCGGCCCACACCCCTCCCCCCAGGTCTGGAATCTGGGGGGTCAGGGCTGAGGGACAGCTCCACCCCCTGCTCCCCTCAGGCTCAGGAATTCCACCAGCAAGGGGGGAGGCTTCGTACTCAGTCCAAGTTGGCTCCCACTGGACCAGGAACCGAAGCTCCTCCTCGCCCCCCACCCCCACCCAAGTCCCTGGGCTGGCCCTCAGCCCCCTTCCCTCCCCCTGCCTGGCTGGCACGGTGTGTGCCAGGCGCTGGCAGAAAACAAACCCGCCGGGGTGGGTTTGCAGGGAGCGGGGTAACCTTGACACAGTTGCGGCAGTCGCTAATGGCAGACACACACTCCGCCTGTTCTGGGGGGACTGTTGCCGTTGCTAGGAAACCAGCAGCCGCGTGAATGGAAATGGGTCAGTAAACCTGGGGAGAGATAGTGTGACACTCGAACCACTGCAGCTGCTCCAGCCCACACCGAAATCCCTCCTCTTCAATATTTATCACTCCCGCCTGGGCCCTCAGCTCCTGCCAGACCCTGCACCAGCTTGGCCCTCAGGCCCCCCCCAAGGCCTGATTCAGGTGGAGGGAGAAAAGCGTTGGAGGGAGTTGCTTATCCTTATCCAAGGTTTGGGGGCCCCCCGGGCGGGATGGAACTGGTTCTGGAGGAGATTGAACAGGAAACAGAGTCTAATCCCGTGGTGGGGAAGGGGTTAAAAGGTCAATTCACGCCTGTTCCTGACTTAGGCACCGTGGTAAAATTACTGTGAGTGAGCAGGCTTGCAGCTGCCTGCCTACCTGTGGAGGGACTGAGGAAGGCAGGAGGCCTCCCTCCTTCCCTGTGTCCTGAGGCCTCCCTTCTTTGGAGGGGGTGGAGGGAAAGAGGCACCCCAAAACATAGCTAGGATACACTGGCAGCCTAAAAATACCCGTGAACAACCCCAGTAACATCTAGTAGGACCCCAAATGGCCAGCGCCCACTGTTTTACAACACTGTCATACAGTCATATCAAACCTCGCAGATATGCACTGTTCAGAAAACTGACAACACCCTTACACAGACAGCCCCACAACAGAGCGTGTGACAACTGCAATTCAGAAGAGTGTGTGGTTCAACTAACTCCCAACTCCCGGCTCCAAGCTGACAACCTTAGGCACAGGCAAAACTTTCACCACTCCCCACCCCACCAGGTTGGAGTCTGCCCAGCGGCCTGCCCTGACCCAAAGCCCAGTCCTCTGGCTCAGGTATAGTTTTTCCTCCCTCCCACTGCCAGGTTCCTTCCTTCCCTTGCACACACCCTGATACCCTGCCCTGTGATGGCCCTTTTGGACTCATCATCCCACAAGTGAGCTGCCTCTCACCCCATCCCCAGAGGCTGATTGCTCCCTGACACATACATTCTCTTCCCAGAGAAGCATGCCGTCTCCACGCCCTGCCTGACACAGCTCTGGATCCTTAGCACAAGCCTCCCTCCAGACAACAGGGGCCTTGGGAATCAACCACTCACTAGGTGATATGTGCCTGCTACCCACTACAGTCTCGGCCAGGGTGTGTCTCAGCAAGGGAGGCATTCTAGCTGTTTTTTTTTTTTTGGGGGGGGGTGTTGGGGGTGGAAGGAGGCGGGTTACCTTGACAGGGATCTCCCAGCTGACTTGGTTCTCGGTGTGCTCCTATCTCCTAGGATACATCAGTCAACACAGCCTGGGAGCCTGTCAGAGCTGGAAGATGCCAGAGGGAGTCACTAATTCAACCTCCCCCATTAAGCAAGAGGAAACAGAGAGGAAGCAACCCACCCAAAGTAACACAGCCTAACTGCTGGTTCCAGCTTTTCTTTTACACTCCCTCACTGTGAACCTCCATGGGTTAGTGAAACTGGACAGATATGGGTATATCACTTGCCAGTGGGATCTGCTCTACAATCCCAGGCTGCAACTCCCCCCTGCTGGGAATTGAACTCCCGTAAGTTTGCTAGGCAAGGGTTCCATCACTTGAGCCACACCCTCACTCCAGCCAGCCACATTTTCTGGCTCTGCAAAACAGGCTGCTCTTGTGTAGTAGTTCACAGTGGGCGGGACTTCTGGTCTACCTCATTCTAGCCATGGGGCAAGTTTCTAACTTCTCATCCTAGGGCCCCAGAGCACCGCCTCCCAGAATGGAAGGAAGGTTGCTTTATTCCCAATCCTGGCCTTCAAAGCAAATTCCCTCTAGTTCCAGGGTATCCCTGTTATGCATTATTTAAATAGATCTCTGCCAAGATGCCTCTGGGATAATGAGTGGAGTTCTCCTAGGTAATTTGAGAGAGAGAGAGAGAGAGAGAGAGAGAGAGAGAGAGAGAGTATGTCTAGTGTTGGAGATGGAATCAAGGGCCTTGTGCATGCTACATCTACAGTACTTCCTATGCAGTGTTAGCTTCACTTCATATTCCAGAAAAGCTCATAGAGGTGGGGTAATTTGGTCAGGTTTAAGCAGACAACAAATAGAACCCTGAGCTCCTTCCAGTACACTAGTCGTTTCCAGTGGATAAGGAAGGCCAAAGAAACTAGAGCCAGAGAGAGCTGCAGGAGGTCGGGTAGGGAGTTGGTGGGAACAACACAGGCTTGGGAAGACCCCCGGAACTGAAGTGGAGACTAGAGGCATCTGAACCTGTATTTTGGTATCTGGCAGTGGTGGAGAGGAAGGTCAGCAAGGAGTTGGGAGGAAAGAGAAAGCAAAGCAGAATTCTACTAGCTTCAAGCATGCCTGGGCTATACTCCGGGGAGCCAGGCCAGTACACTTTGCCAGCCCCCACCCCAGTGTAACAACAGTGGAAGCATTGTGAGGGGACCAGCTCCTCCTTGGGCCTTGGTTTACCCTTTGAGCTGGCTGGCCGGTCAGGAAGGACTTCTAAGGGCCTTTCCAACTCTAATATACAGTGGTGAGCATGATGGCAGAGGCAGGAAGATGAATAGTTCAATATCAAAACAAACAACAAAACCTGGGCAGGAGGCATGGCTCAAGTGTCACAGTGCCTGTCTAGCAAGCACAAGGCCCGAGTTCAAATCCCAATACTATCCCCAAATAAATACTTTGGCACAGCTTTAGCAATCTCTCCCCCCTGAAGAGAGCTAGCTGAGAGTAACAGCAGTAAATATATGCATCTGAATAAATGAGCACTCAGTGAAGCTACAGGCTCTCCAGCCTATTTACCATGATACTTTTACTGGGAAGCCACAACTCCCACGGCTGTGGAGGGGAAGGAGTTACACAGGTGACCCTAACTGCAGGCAGACATAACTACCTTAAATGTTCAAATTAAGTCCCCACACCAAGGCCACAGCCCAGCCTTCTGCTGTCCTTTGCTTTTGGGACAGCATAGCTCACAAGTGCAGAGACTTGCCCAAGGACACACAGCCAGTGGGTGACAGAGAAGGCATAGCAACTGGGCGGATCCCCACTGCTGGTGTTGAGAGTAGAAGAGGGCAGGCTGGGAGAGGGGTGGGGGGTGGACCCAGACGGGGGGGGGGGGGGGGGCGGGGGAGACGTTTGCTGAGTAGCCAAACGGCTCGTCGGTCTGCAGAGCACCAAATGGTACTGCTGGAAACTCAATGGGGTGGGAAGGCAACCCCTGCCCTCTCCCACAAAGGGCAGGCGGGGCTTGCTTTCCTCCCGCGCGCCACAAGGCCATGAGAGAGCCCCCAGAGGTCTCCTACCGACTCCCCGGGACCTCAGGAAAAGGAGGCCCTTCCCCCCACCCCCACCCCGGGCCCTTTTCTGTACCCTAAAAGGTGCAGAGTCGCTTTCTTTGGGAGCGGCCGCCGCCGTCGGGAAAATTATCCCAGACACTTCCAGCAGCCCACCCCCTACCAGCTTCGGGGCTGGGAGAGGCACCGACGCCCGCAGGTCCTGCGGTCTCCGAGCTCCCTCCCTCCCCCGCCACCGGGCCCCGCAGCCCCGGCTCCCGGCCACCCCGCTCTCCCCGGGGGAGGCCTCCGGGAGAGGTGAGGCGGCGGCCGGGGGAGGGGCGCCGCCCGCACCTGGCCCTCTCCCCGCCCCGACTCGGAGGGGCGGGCCTGGCCGCCCGCGAGACTGGAGAAGGGCGGCGGGGAGGGGCGCACGGCCTCCCGCCGCACCCGCGGCCCGGAGCCCCTTCCCCGGCCGGCCGCGCGCTCCAGCCGCAGGAAATTCCAGAAGCTCTCCATCATCCGGGCGCAGCGCAGCCGGGCTGCCAGGCTCCCCGGAGGAGAGCCACAGGCCGGCCGGCCGCTCGCCGGGCCGCCCGCCCGCGCCCCCACCCGGGCGGCCTCCTCCAGCCCGCCGCCCCGTCCCGCGCCCGGGGCCGGCGGAATGCGTGGCAGCCCCGGCCGGGGGCTATTTTGAGCGGAGGGGAGCGGCCGGGCCGCCGGGTGTTTTTGGTTTTTTTCCTGGCCCCCGGCCCGCCGGCGGGCCCTCGGCTGCCCGCGGGAGGGGTGGGGTCACGCGGATGGGAGCCGGGGCCCGGATCCCGGCCCCGGTGGCCGTCCGGACCCGCGCGCTGCCCCGCCGAGCGCGCCGGGAAGCCCGCTACCTGCGCGCCCTCCGCCGGGAGCGCGCGGCCTGGGCACTCCCTCCCCGGCGGCGGACTCGGGCCTCACTGGATAGCGCCACCGAGCACCAGTGGCCAATCACCGGCCTCGATGTCCTCACCTGTGAGTTGGGGTGAGCTACCTGGCTTTATATGGTGGGTACCACATAAGGACTCTGCTTGCTGGATGCCTCTTCCTGAGCAACACGTTTTCAGGTTCGGGGACCCTCAGTTTATCAGCTTATGAAGTCACAGTCTCCAAAGGCCCTTTCAGGGGGAAAGACCCTTCCATCTGAACAAGGAGTTTTCCCTTACTACTTGAGTCTATCCTCACTCCATCTCAGCAGCCAACACTGAACCGAGTCTTTGACCTACTTTATCAGAACGCATGAGCCCATCAAGGTATATTCCCCTTTTTGCTCTCCTGGAAACTGAGGCTCAGGAAAGTTAATTGACTTGCCAAAGACTACACAGTGGCAGAGCCCAGAGTTAGACAAGCTTTTCCAGAGTCTGAGTAGACCACTTGTGCTGTGACACACACAAGGCAAGCACCACTGACTGTGCCATTCCCCCCCCCCCCCATTTTTTTAAAAGAGGGATGAACAACTGAGTCTCACAAGTGTGATTTGCCCAAAGTTACTTTTGGACAGTTAAGGGGAGAGGCAGCAGGCACTCAACACACATCTTTCAACTCCCAGTCCAGTGGCCTACTCTAGACCTCTGGATCTGCTCAGCTCCTGTCCTGAGACAAACTAGAGTCGTTCCCAGATAGGTTCCTAGTACCAAGCTGGCACCTAGGGGCCTCAAGTCTCAGGCTACTGGGTCCCTAGGATTTGCTAATTCATCACATTCTAGATTTAGTTCAGTCTCAGGTCAGGGATGTGGGGGTAAATGACATATGGGAGCAGCCTGGGATAGGGCCCTGGAGCTGCTTCCTGCTCCCCGACAACCCCAGCAAGGAGGCACAAAAGCTGGCAGGCCCCCCCACTCTGCCCCGGAAACCTGGCAGTTTATTTCTGTCTCTGGGCCCCCTGTTTCCACAGAGTCAGTCCAGGAAGGCTGGCAGCAGCCGGCCCAGAGGGGTGGAGCTCCTGCTCCCTCAAGGGTCCAGCTGCCACCGTGCCATCCCCCACCTGCCAGGCCAGACCAGGCTTGAGTCAGAGGTGACATTGTGATGAAAGGGAGGAGCTGGGGCCAGTGCCGTGCAGAGAGGTGATGCTGAACTCTAGACACCGCAGAAGAGAATCCACTGTAATCCCAGGGCTCCTCAAGCCAGAACTCAGGTGCTCTCCTCAGTTGAGTCCACACAGCACCCAGTTCAGGTCTACGAAGGGTGTAAACCTCTGACATGTCTGGCCTTATTTATTCCAGATCATTTTCTGAAAGAAGAGCCTGCTTCTGGACCTGTACTGTCCATACAGCACAGCCACTTCACATGTGGCTACTGAGCAGTGAGACTGGGGGGAATCCAAACCCTGATGTACTATGAATGTGCTGAAGGCTTACTGTTAATTTTTTTTTAAGAAAGGTAAAATATCCCAATCATTTTTACAATGATTATATGTTGAGATGATTATCTCTGATATTCTGGTTGGATAAGATGCACTATTAAATTTAATTTTACTTGTTTAATGTGGGTATTAGAAATTTTTAAATTACCTATGTGGTTTCCATTGCTCTTTCTTTCTCCTTCCCTCCTTCCTGTTTGTGGCAGTGCTGGGGATTGAGCTCAGCCTTGTACTGGCTAGAATGGAGCTGTACCACTTGAGTCACACTACCAGCCCCTTCCACTGCATTTCTGTTGGGTTGGACAGAGCAATTCTAGATCATACGGTGTTCTGGCCTAGAACCAAAGCTAGGCCCGCTCTAGATCAATATCTGTGTGGCTTAGCACACCTACCTCCCCATATCCAGACCACAGCCTTCAGTGTGGGTCTAAATCTTACTGCCCAACCCCACCCCACCCCAGCTTTCTGGGAATTCAGGCTCAGCCAAAGATTTTGACTAATGTCTGTTTTAAACCACTACTTACTACATTGCTTATTCACCAATTCCCAGTAGCTTGATCTCAGCAACTATGGCTCCAGGTTAACTTCCATGTTAACCTGCCACAGATCAAGGATCTGGCCTGACACCTCAATCTATCCAGTAAGGTTTCAAATCCATACCCCCTCAGGAGGAATGAGGTTCCCATTTGGATCTGTTTCCTGATGACCAACATGCCAACTCCAGTAAATCTAGATTCCAGTCTGAGAGCATAGTCTAGTCGAATGCAGATCTACTGTGCTTCTAGATAGTGCTGCAGACCAGGGTCTAAACCAGAGCCCTATGAGGTTCCCACGCAGCCTGGGACTGCTAAGCTCAGCAGATGGGCCCTAGAGTGCCTCTCTGGAATGGAAAGAGTGTCTCTACTTCTGAACTCCTCTAGAGAGATCAAGGCCTGCTTGCCTTTCTCAGTGGCCTTGGGGTAGGGAGGGAGGGTAGATTCCAGGGACAGCACTGAAGGCTAAGTCAAAGGGTCAGTGATAATAAGCCTTCCATGCCAAGGGGCTGAACATAATCAGGCTTCCAAGCAAGAGCAGCCCACATGCCACCTTTCCCCACAGACTCCCTAGCAGGTTCCTAAGCTGAGGGACACATGGGGCAGACACCAACCCTTCTGGAAGTTAGGCCAGGGGCTCCAAATGAAATAGCAGCAGCCCCCCTCCATTGCCTGATACCTCTTTCGTCAAGGCGAGCTGGCACCACTGACACCTTTCCCTTACCTCTAGCTCTTCCTTCTCCATGGCTTTCTTGGAAAATCCTCCCCATAGCTGCCATTTCTCCCTCCTTCATTCTAGAATACTGGGATAACGCAGGCTGACAAACCCAGGCTTAAACTCCTGCTGTCACTGACAAGTCACTTCACCGCTAGTGCTCCTCTGTTTCCTCATCTATAAAGCAGAATAAAAACAGTAGTACCTATTTCATAGTGTTGTTGTATAGCTTTAATAAGATCATGAGGTAGAGCAATTCGCTCAGCACCTGGCCCAGAAAAGGCATTTAGTGCTAGCTGTTGTTTTTAATATTGATCATCTAGCTTGACTCTATGGATAGACTTTGACAGGTTTGCAAACCTCACAAAGTGTAAAGAAAAACTTGTTCTTGTGTCTTCCTGAAGAGAAAGCTCTAGTAGCCCTTATATTTTCAAAACGACTGTAGCACAAAAGATTTTTGGGGGGGAAAAAGCCAGTGGTTCATATCTGTAATCCTAGCTATTCAGGAGGCTGAGATCTGAGAATCATGGTTCAAAGGTAGCCTAGGTAAGAAAGTCCATGAGACTCTTTTTTTTTTTTTTTTTTTGCCAGTCCTGGGGCTTGGACTCAGGGCCTGAGCACTGTCCCTGGCTTCTTTTTGCTCAAGGCTAGCACTCTGCCACTTGAGCCACAGCGCCACTTCTGGCCGTTTTCTATATATGTGGTGCTGGGGAAATCGAACCCAGGGCTTCATGTATACGAGGCAAGCACTCTTGCCACTAGGCCATATCCCCAGCCCTCCATGAGACTCTTATCTCAGGTTAAGCACCAAAAAAGCCAAAAGTAGAGCTATGGGTTCAAGTGGCAGAGCGCCAGCCTTGAGCGAAAAAAGCTCAGGAGCAGCACCCATGCCCTGGGTTCAAGCAGAGGCTCAAAGTAGGGAGAAAAGGACCAGCTGAGTGGTCCTCAAAAAACCTGGGCAGACCAATGGCCGGCACCCAGGACTTATGTCCCAGGCCTGACTCCTTCGACTATTCCAAGCTGTCTGTGGGATGTGACCTCATCATCTCTCATCTGCTCAGCATGCAGGCCTCCCAGTGGGATTCCACCTCCAGTAGCTCCTATGGAATCTCCTCCACCCAGTGCCAGGTACACGGTCCTCAAATCCCCTTCTTGTGACATGGGGTCTGTCCTGAAACCCTTAACAGCTCTCCACTGCCAACGACAACACGAAGGCCAAGGTCTCTGGCCAGGGCTGGCCCTGCCCCCCTCTTCCGTGTTCCCTCTCATTTGGTCAGTGGGCTGGCTACTTCTCTGCTCTTTTCCCTCCTCTTAGTGGCAGTGCCACCCACATACTCACGCAGTTCTGGACAGCGTCTGCCCCTCTGCTCAATCACACAGTGTTTCGGGCCTAGCCTGCTGCCCCCAGCTCTGCCCTCAGGGTTGCTTCCAGGCCCAGCCACTGTCTCCACTCACCTGGAGCTGACCTGGCCAAGGGAAGCTGACCCCAGCTCAGCTCTGTGCCTGGACGCTGGCTTACCTCCCATCAACTCTTCCTATGCCCTCGCCACACGAAGTCAGCTGGCAGAGTTTTGCCTTCAAAGGCATGACCCCCACGTCAGTCTCCTGAGTCTCAGTGTCCTTCTCCCCTACAAGATGGAGACAGTAATATCTATGCATCACCTGAGTCTCATGAAAGACAAATGGCACAGAAACTGGAAGGTGCTTTGGGTGTGTGTGTGTGGTCTGGGCACTGTTCCTGGGCTATAGTGCTCAAGGCTGGCACTATACCATACCACTTGAGCCACAGCTCCACTTCCAGCTTTTTGGTGATTAAATTGTCTCATTTAAATCTCATGGCTTTACTGCCTAGGTTGGCTTTGAACTGTGACCCTCAGATCTCAGCCTCCTGAGCAGCTAGGATGACAGGCAGGAGCCACCAGTGCCTGATAAGAGTCTCACAGACTTTCCTGATCAGGTTGGCTTCAAAGCACTATCTTCAGATCTCAGCCTCCTGAGCAGCTAGGATTACAAGCATGAAGCCACAGGTACCTCACATTGGAGGGTTCTTTTTCTTCCTACTAAAATCTGCAAATAATATAATAATCACCTCCATTTTTAACTTAATTTAGAATTCCAATCAATGCCAAGCAGTTGTGTGCACTTGTAGTTCCAGCTATACAGGAGGCCAAGGTAGGGGAGGATATTTAAGAGGTTGAGACCAGCCTAGACAACACAGAATCTATCTTAAAAATAATAAAGGGCTGGGAATATGGCCTAGTGGCAAGAGTGCTTGCCTCGTATACTGGGTTCGATTCCCCAGCACCACATATATAGAAAGCGGCCAGAAGTGGCGCTGTGGCTCAGGTGGCAGAGTGCTGGCCTTGAGCAGAAAGAAGTCAGGGACAGTGCTCAGGCCCTGAGTCCAAGGCCCAGAACTGGCAAAAATAAATAAATAAAAATAATAATAATAATAATAAATAAAAATAAAAATCAATAATCCTTCAACTGTGGCATTCTCTAAGCTCCTGCTTGTTCTATTTTCCTCCTTGGCACTTATCACTATTCATGTGAATATATTTTTAGTGAATTAATTTAGACATAGGGTGTGGCCACATAGCTCAGGCTTACCTTGAGTTCACAATCCTCCCGTCTCAGTCTCCCACTGAGATTACAGGAGTGGACTACCTTGCCCAGCTAGCTAACTGGACATGTGTGAACTGTCTGTTCACTCTCTCAATGTAAGCTTCTTGAGAGCAGGGATTCCACCCCTCCCCCGTAAGAAGTTGTACAAAAGGGTTTTAATTCCATAAATCAGAATATTATGAATATTATTATTATTATTGTGCCAGTCCTGTGGCTTGAACTTTCCTATAGTGTGCACCTACCACCAATATATACTTGAGTGAATTTATGAGCCACATACTGACTGTGCCAGGCACTGGACTAAGGTGCCAGGGATTTCCATTACCCCCTATTTTCAAAATGGTGACTGTGACACAGCTTGGCTCTTGGACTCCAGAGTCTGCCCTGTGGACCACCATGCTCCATTTCCTTTCCTGTTGACAAGCTTCATCCTTTTAAATCTGTCACCCTCCCTATCAGCCCTGGGGCTGTCTCCCCAGGGTGCCTCTGAGGCCACCAATCCTCCCAACTCACATACTGGGCCACTTCCTCCCACTTCTTAGCCCTAAGCTAAGTTTCTTAGTCTCACCTCAGGGCCTTTGCCCGTGTCCAGCTTGGAATGCTATGCTCCCCCACCCCCAATTTCTTTCAACTTGCCCATTTCTCTGGGAAGCCTTCCAGCCAGCTTCGTTTTCTTCCTGCCCTGAGCTCACTAACCCTTGTGGGCAGGTTAGTGAACTGGATCCAAGCCCCACCCCACTCTATCTCCTAAACCAGGTTAAGAACACAAAGCAGCCAGGCCCCAGTGGCTCATGCAGGTAATCCTAGCTACTCAGGAGGCTGAGATCAGAGGATGGCAGTTCAAAGGCAGTCCAGGCAGAAAAGTGAGACTCTTATCTCCAATAAACTACTCAGAAAAAGCCAGGAGTGGTCCTGTGGCTCAAGTGGTAGATCGCTAGCTTTGGGCACAAAGAGGTTCAGGGACAGCACCCAGGCCCTGAGTTCAAGCCCCAGGACCAGCAAACACAAATACATACATACACACACAAAGCTTCCGCACTCAAATACATACATACACACACAAAGCTTCCGCACTCAAACTACAACTCCACCCCTACCAGCTGTGCTGCTGTGGGGAGGTAGCTATCCCTCTCTGAGCCTATCACCCTTTCTCTGCAAAATGGGAGCCAGCCCACGATTACCTCTATGGCATCTTATTGTGCTGCTCCCTCTGCTCTAAAAGCCTAACTACTCAATTCCTTCTTCCCAAATGGTCCTTCTCTGTCTAGATGACCACCCTAGAAAGACTGCTAAAATGTACTGGCCCCTTACTCTCTGCTCACTGGAAACAGATCTGGCATTTAGCAGGTGCTCAATAGTACTTGATGAATAAAGTAATCAATTAAATGCCCACCACAACCTATGGAGTAAGGAGACTGCTATCATACCATCTTACAGACAAGGACATCAAGGCTGGGAATGGCTGGGTAAACTACTTCCCAAAGACAGGATTCAGCCTCCAGAGCCAGGCCCATCACTGCCTAGCTGTGTTCCCAGTGGCTGGGCACGTTCTTCCTTTAGGTGTTGGCTCTTAACATCCAGATGGATGTTCACTGAACATCAGCTTCAGAGTTCTAGACTTTCATATGTCATCTCATTTGACCTCTCAAAACCCCATGGCAAAGGCTGGGAATGTGGCTTAGTGATAGAGTGCTTGCTTAGCATGCATGAAGCCCTGGGTTCAATTCCTCAACACCATATACACAGAAAAAGCCGGAAGTGGCACTATGGCTCAAGTGGTTAAGTGCTAGCCTTGAGCAAAAGAAGCTCAGGGACAGCGCCCAGGGGCTGAGTTCAAACCCCAGCACTAGCAAAAAACAAACAACAACAAAACTCAGGGCAAGCTCAGGCATAGTGGTTTATACCTGTAACCACCGCTACTCAAGAGGCAGAGATTGGGACCATCAGGGTTTCAAGTCAGCCTGGGCAAAAAGTTAACTGATAAATAATAAACTGGTGGGTGTGGTGGCACATGCCTGTAATTCCAGCTATGTAGGCGATGAAGTGGGAGGATCTTGGTCCAGACTGGCTCCAGCAAAAACATGAGATCCTATCTGAAAAATAAAGCAAAAAAAAGGACTGGGGCCATGGCTCCAAGGGATAGGGTGCTGGCCTAGCAAGTTCAAGCCCCAGTAACACCAATACCATTTGGCAGTGGGGACTAGGAGATCAAACTTATAATCCTAGCTACACAGGAGGCTGAGATCTGAAGATCACAGCCTAAGCAGGAAAACCTGTGAGTTCAGTTCACTACCAAAAAAGCAGGAAGTGAAGCTGTGGCTCAGGGGTAAAATGCGAGCTTTGAGTGAAAAAGCTATGCAACAGCACCTAGGCCCTGATTCAAGCCCCAAAACAAAGTAAATAAATACCCCATGGTAGTAGTGTTCCATGATTATTTCACCTTGACCGGTAAGGAAAACAGTCTGAGAGAGGAATCAAGTAACTAAAGACACATGCGATTCTAAAGCCAAACTCACAGCTGCATTGTGGTTTTGATGTTCCCCAGGGTCTTATCCATCCACCCTTGAACTGTTCACACACATGTACCATGTTTCTCCATCAGAAGAGTTCTGAGGCCAACCCTTCCACGTCTCCCAGCCAGCGCCAGCACTGCAGCAGCTGGGTCAGGCTCCACAGGGCTCTGCAGCGGCTGCTCTGCCCGCCTGATGCTCTGCCAGTTTCCCCCCGAACAGGTCTTGATGTGTAGGCCTTGTCCGTCCTTCCAAATACAGGATTGGTGAGGGCAAGGTTGGGCCAGAAGCTCCCCAAGATACCTCATGTCCTGCAAGCTCAAAGCTCCCACTCCTACTTCCTATTTAGGGTACCAAGGAAGACTGATAACATAATGGTTCAGAATGAGGACTCTGTGTGTGTGTGTGTGTGTGTGTGTTGATAGTGAGGCTTGCATTTAGGGCCTTGTTACTCATTTGACTTTTTTGTTCATGGCTAGTGCTTTACCACTTGAGCCACATCTTCAGTCTATATTTTGCTAGTTAATTGGAGATTTAGTCTCACAGATTTTTCTTCCTGGACTGGCTTTGAACCTCTAACCTCAGATCTCAGATTCCTGAGTAGCTAGGATTACAGGAACAAACCACTAGTACCTGGCCAGGAGGAAGACTATGAATCTCAGTGTTCCAAGTTCAAAATTTCTGACTGTGTGTGACCCAGCATTGTACCTCAGCCTTTCTATGCCTCAGTTCTCAGGAAAAGACATCAAGACTGCGCATGAGACTGGCTAAAACCAAAGCCTATAAATACTGTTTTCCTACTAAGCATACCTACATATAAAATTTTATTTACAAATTAGGCAGTGATAATTATTAATAACCAAATAGAAAAATTACAATATATGGTAATAAAAGTTGTTTAAAACTTATGAGTTGTTCTTTTTTTTTTCTTTTTTGGTGTTGGTACTGGAACTTGAACTCAGGACCTGGGCACTGTCCCTGAGCTTTTTTGCTCAAAGCTGGCATGCTACACTGGAATCACAGCTTCACTTCCAGCTTTTTGGTGGTTTATTGGATGGAGATAGGAGCTTCACACTTTTCCTGCCTTGGCTGGCTTCGAACCTCCATCCTCAGATTTCAGCCTCCTAAGTAGCTAGGATTACTGGCATAAGCCATCCGTTTCTGGCAAATTGTTCATTTCTTTGATCTTCCCGTTAATATTTCTGGACTGCAGTAGGCTGTAGCTGACTGAAAGTGAAAAATGAAACAGAAGACATAGGGATGACTATATGTAAAGTAAGGACCACAACAGGGAAAAGAAGGTGATTAGATGAATATCAATTTACAGGAGTGTCTGGAACATGGTAAATGTCTGTTAAATAAAAGTTGAGGCTGGCTCCAGATACTGGTGGCTCATGCTTATAATCCTACCTACTCAGGAGGCTGGGACCTGAGGATCTCAGTTGGAAGCCAGCCCAGGCAGAAAAGTCCATGAGACTCCTACTAGCCACCAAAAAGCCAGAAGTAGAGCTGTGGTTCAAGTGGTAGAGCACTAGCCTTGCATCAGAAAGCTCAGGGACAGCACCCAAGCACTGAGTTCAAGCCCCAGGACATTCTCTCTCTCTCATGCACGCACTCGTGCACA
Organism: Perognathus longimembris pacificus; assembly: GCF_023159225.1. Lineage (NCBI taxonomy): Eukaryota > Metazoa > Chordata > Mammalia > Rodentia > Heteromyidae > Perognathus > Perognathus longimembris. Next base: position 17,029,227 of record NC_063167.1, read on the forward strand.
CACATACACGCACGCACACAAAGTGGCTCAAATGGTAGAGCATACACATCTAGTAAGTGTGAAATCCTCAATTCAAATCCTAATACTGCTGTAGATAGATACAGGTATAGGGTTCTACCCAGTCATGGAAAGGTCCGTGTGGCAGGGTACCCCAGTTCAAAACAGACAACTGAAAACATACCAGGAAGTAGAAAGAGGCAGCAGAAATCTTCCCCTTTGGGATGCCCCTTGTGGCAGGAACCCACTCCCCAACCCAACATCCTCCTGAGCCAGAGGACCCCATTTCCTGACCTGACCAGTTCTCACCTAATCCTCTCCCCAAGTCCCTACACCCGCCCTCCCTCCAGCAGTTAGCCCCTCCATACAGCCTGACACGCTGCAGCTGGAGTCAGGGCTCTGCTTCTCCTAGTTGCTCTGTGACCTCTGGCTAGTCACTTAACGTCCCTGAGCCACCCCCTCCTCCTCGCCTTGGCAAGGGACTAATCCCGCTCCTCACCAGGTCTTGCCCTAGGGATTAATAACTGAAACCATGCCCATAGATATTTCCACAGGACCCTGGCATGCTGGTGTTCCACAGGCCTGGCCACATGGACGGGCATGATATTCGAGCACTGGGGTAGGAAAGGGGGCCGCCAATGAACACTCACTCTCTCTCTCTCTCTCTCTCACACACACACACACACACACACACCACGTTTCCCCAGCAGCCCAGAGCACCACCCAAGCAAGGCAGGTGGCCTACCATGACCATGGGGATGATGCAGAAATATTGGAATAAGCACAAGCTGGATGTCAAACTTCTCAAGGCCACAGTTGCTACAGCTGAGGCCCTGAAGCAGACCTGGGGGTGGGGGCAGTGGGAAGACCCTGAGGTGCGAGAGGAGAGTGGGTGTGTTCTAAGGCTCTCCCTCCGCCCTTGCCTCAATCTAGTGTCATTTAGCCTGGCCTTCCACCCCTCCAAAAAGGAAGAGAAGCCTGAGGCAGCCAGTCAAGTCAGGAGAGGCGATTACCTCTGTTAATTAATTAAAATAAACAGCAAATTAAATACAGCAAAATTAAAATAGCACAGGAAATTAGTTCTCTACCAGCCCCACCTCACAGGTGAGAGGCTTCCAGGCCCCCTGCAGGCAGAACCTGGGCAGCACTAGACCTCCTGCCTGGCACCCTCGATTCCTGGCAACCCCAAATGCCAGTGGCAGACCCCAGCTACCCCATGGATATTCAGCTCTGTCACTGCAAGTGGGCATCCTAGCACCTTAGCCCTAGGTACTCCAAGCCACACACCACATTTCTGAACCCAAGCCTTGCTCCCCCACCCCCACCCCACCCCCCCTGGCTGGACTTGTGCCTTCCTGACCGTGTTGGCCTCATCCACTGCCACTCCTGTCAGGAGAGAGAAGGGCTCTTTTTTCTGGTGCTTGGAGTCAGAGCCTAGAAAGACAGGACCCACCCACCCCACCCCCCACCATTTTATTTTATTTTTTAAGGCTCAAGACTGGGACTTGAATTTAGTACCTGCTGCTTTTGCTCATTGTTAGTACTCTACCAACTGAGCCACACCTCCAACCCCAGAAGACACCTTTCCCTGGGCTGTGTTCTTGCTCCTCTTCAGGGTGTCCCAAATCTGTGTCTGGACACCTTTCACTTGGCTGTTTTCTTAAAATGCTCAGGAAGAAAGCACTGCAGAGGCCTAAAATCCCAAGCCAGAAGATGCCTGAATTCCCCTCTACACCGACAATTCATCAACAGTGGGAAAACTGAGGCAGGTGAGCAAGTGAAGAAGCCTGCAGCTAAGTCTCAGTGAGCACATCCCCAAACAGACTTCAAGAGCAACTTGGTTCTATCTTGACCCCGCCCCCCCCCAAGGCCCAAGGCCTTGCCTCCACAACCCTAACTCCACCTCTCCCTCTCGTGCCCTACCTCAGAGGGATGGAGGCTCAGCCAACCCTTCTGCCCCTGCCCTCAGGCTACTGATCAGAGTGCGTGGTGCAGCACCTGAAGCTCCTCCCCCAACCTCTGCCCACCAGCAGGGCCTCACCCCCACCTAGGCCCCTCTGCTGGCTGCATGATACAGTTACCAGGTGGGCTGCTGGCCCCAGCACCTGACATAGTACCCTGCCCCTTACCCTGTCCAACTGACAGCTGGCCACAGCCCAGCACCCACACTGCCCCACGGCACTTGAGGGGCCTTGCTCCTGACAGTGTATGTCTCCCCCGTCACAGTGATGTTGTGTACATGAATCTCCTCTCTGTCCAGCATACCCATTGTAGGTTACACCCCTGAGTTCCTGTCTGTCACTGATGACTTCCTATAACCTCTGCTCTTGGCATCCAACCCTCAGTGGGTCTGCTCTGACATCCCATGTTCTCCCAGCATATCATGCTTTGATTCACTGCCAGGCTTTGTATATGCTGTTCCCTCCACCTACAACACCCTTCCCATACTTTTCCTGTTACGAATTCCTACATATCCCTCAACACCCAAAATCAAGGGCTACCTTTCAACCTAGTTAGAAGAGAGTGGTTGGGCTGGGGATATAGCCTAGTGGCAAGAGTGCCTGCCTCGGATACACGAGGCCCTAGGTTCGATTCCCCAGCACCACATATACAGAAAACGGCCAGAAGCGGCGCTGTGGCTCAAGTGGCAGAGTGCTGGCCTTGAGCGAGAAGAAGCCAGGGACAGTGCTCAGGCCCTGAGTCCAAGGCCCAGGACTGGCCAAAAAAAAAAAAAAAAAAAAAGAAGAGAGTGGCAACAAACCACCAGGCTGCTCCCTCAACTGCCAACTCTGGGAGCGAAGGGCCTAGGTCTGTCCTAGTCACCTCTCTGCCCAGGAACCAACCCCAAGCAACGCTTAGTCAGTACTTGCTACATGAATGAATGCTCCACATCACCTGTTGACTAGACAGAGAAAAGACAAAAGAATACGAGGTCACAGTCCACAGGGCCAGAGGGTGGAGGAGAGACTACTGAGGCCAGGCTGGCCAAGAACAGGGAAGAGCAGTGACGAACGCTGCCAGGGGCTAATCTCTGTAGCAGAGCCACACTCTTGGCAGAGGGAGTGTTTGTGAGAGACAGAGAAAGGAAAGTGATGGGAGGCTCTGAAAGTATGCGTGCTTGTGTGTGTGCTGCATTTGTCAATTAGCCCATGTGAGAAGGCAGAGATGTGTGAGGGAGTGGATGGGGGTCGGCACATGGAAGCCATGGAGGCTGTGGGCATGTATTAGCAAGCAAGGCTGTGTGTGCATGGGTGGATGTGCCGTGTGTGTGTGTGTGTGTGTGTGTGTGTGTGTGCGTGTGCGCGTGCTCGCTCAGGCACACATGTGCACCCTGGAGGTTGTATAAGCCTGCTGGGGGAGAGTGGCTAAGAGGGGGCACATGCCTGGGGGAGTGTGAGACTGTAGGTGAGGGGCTATGGAGAGCACACACAGGGAAGATAAGAGTGCTTGTGAGGGTAGCCAAGAAGGAAGAGGTGTCCCAGCGCTTCTGAGGGTGTGGCTGCTGTGGCCCCAAGCCTAGGGGTGGGCGCTGGCCCTGGGTCCAGGGTAGAGAGCTGTCACAGAGCACCAGATTCCTCAGAGTCTCTCTGGAGCCACAGGCGCCAGCTTATCAAGTCCCCAGGCGGGAGGCTGAAGAGAAGGCCCAGATGTGCGTGTGCCTCCACATCTGTCCACAGCAAAACCTCTGGGCATTTATTTGTCTTTGTCTGTGTCCGGGTGTGCACGCCTGTGCTTGTGTGAGCCCCGCTGGCTGTGTGTCTGTGCCTGTCTTTGTCTCTGTATGCATTTGGGCCTTTGTCTCAGAGTGTGATTGTTGGTCTATGCCTGTCTGCATGGCAGGGGCTCGTTTTGTGTGTGTCTGCATGTCTGTCTACGGGATGCCATGTGTCCATGACTCTGCATGTCTAAGGAGTGGGTGCATGCCACCTCTTGGGCTGCCTGTTTGCACCTGTGGGGCTCCAGCCTCAGTGTGAGGACACACTGTGCTTTTGAAGCTGCGGAAGGTCTAGATCTCGGGATAGCTAAATGTGCATGTGTGTTAGCTTCTCAGTGGGAGCCCATGCCATGTTGTGGCATAGAAATGCTTATCTGTGTGATATGTGTTTGTGCCTCTGTGTGTGTGTGTGTTGGGTGTGAGGGGTTTGTCACAGACTGGTGAGCAAGTTAATCTTAGACTCTGTGACACGTGGAATAAAATCACGCTCCCATAATGGGATCATTCGTCTTCCTGTCCAAGGAGAGAACCAACTCTTCACCCTCCACCCTGGGGGAGTCTGAGGGGCCAGGGCCAGGCACCAGCCCCCACCCAGGTCCCTTTGGGGCTTCAGTACAACACCCCCACCCTCTGCTGCACTGGGCTCATGCTGCCTCCAGAGTGCCCTGGTGCCCACTGCAGACTGGGCAGGCCTCCAGAACATGTGACTGGGCCTTAGAGGCCTGTCCTGGGCCCCCCAGCCCCACCCACTGCCGAGGAGGGCCCTGCCCCAGATGGGAGGGGGGTGCAGGAAGGAATCTTTGGGCCCCTCCTCCTCCCAGAGGGGAGGGATGAGCTGAGCTGCAGGCCCGGCCGGGATTTTCCATCTCTCAGCAACAAGATTCCTGGTGAGCAGGCTGCAGGGTTTGGCAGGGCGCCTGCTGGAGACCCGCCCTCACCCGCCAGGACTCCTGGGTCCCCAGGGCCAGGCAGCAACGGGTTCCCTAGGGAGCTGGGAGGGCCCCAGAACTACAGCCTACTGTTGCCTGGGCCTGTGGGAAAGCCAAACCCTTCTAGCCCTTTCCCCCTCTTCTAACCAAAGATGGCTTCCCAGCCCCCCCAGGCCAACCGCCACCCTTCCTCTGGCCTCCCCCAAGCCTGGCCTTGGCTTGAAAAAGCCTTCCCAGGCCAGCCACCCAGCTCCACCTCGCCTGACCTCAGCACACACCCAGCCGGGGTTCTAGACTTCACCTCAGTCCACAGACTCACAGGGCAGGGCTGTGCTGCTCCTCTCGGACTGGGGGCGCTCAGGGCAAGGCTGTGCGTGCTGCATCTGCTAAACCCTCTTGGTATCCGGAAGTTCTCCTTCCAGACCAGGAAAGAATGTCAAACCCAGAGCTGGGGAACCAGGCAGTGAAGCCCTCTGCCCTACCTACCACAGTGAGGCAAGAGGAAGATCCAGTAAGTCTGGACACTCTTAGACCCGCTCCAGGACTGTGGCTGCACCTTTCTCTTTCCCATGGGTGTCATTTCACAGGGTGGATCTCAGTGGGAGGGAGAGAAGAGTGGGCAGGTGGGCTGCTTCAGCCCCCAGAGCCTTGGATGAGCTGCTGGAGAGCAGGTTTGGTAAGAGATTAAGCTGGAGGAGAAAGGAGCCGCTGCAAGATTTATGAGCCTCATTCTTCTCCCTTAAATTCCCCTCCAAGCCCCCCAGCCCCCCAGCCCCCAGCTTGGTCCCTCCAGGGCTACGCTGTGGCCCCAAGCCAATGTCAAGGCCCTAACCCATCCATCAGCTATTGCCAGGGAGTTTCCACCCCAGCAGGTTCCAAAGGGAGGGGCCCCACTGACACTAGGGCCCAGATCAATGGGAGGGGGCATGGCCTTCAAGAGTCAGTCAACAACCCCATCCCCTTCCTAGGAGCTAGGGGCTAGCTCCAAGAAGAAAGCAGGCTGATGGGTGGGGCCAGGGGAGGCGGCCTCCCCGCTCTGGCACCACACCCAGCCCAGTCCTTTCAACAGGCCAGGAGAGCAAGGATCCCAGAAAGCCTGACAACTCACTGGGTGTGTGACCTTGGGTGGCTGCTTCTCCCCACCACCGCACACAGCAGGAAGTGGCTCAGATAAGCCAGGGTGGCCCTCGTTCAGCTCAGCCCCCTCAGTGCAAAGCCTTGCCCTCTCTTCAGTGCAGGGGTGTCACAAGAATCTGGGCCAGATGAGGTGAGGCTGTAGCAGCTGACTAGAAGAGTCCCTGAAGTCACCCAAGTCACATCTGAAAACATATTGTGATCAGCACCCCCCTGGCCCCTTCACATCCGTTTTCCGAAAGAGTGAAACTGAGGCCCTGAGAGAGGCTAAGAGTCCTCTCAAGACCTCTATCTTACTGGTGGGGTGACTAAGAGGACAAGCTCTGGGGATGGAGGAACCTGAATTGAAACCCCAGCCACACCAATAATTTGCTAGGTGAAGGGCTCTGTTTCCTGCAGGCCTCAAGTCCTCACCTGTATAATGGGGTAATAGTGCCTCCCTCCTAGGCCTCCTGAACTGAGCTGAGCTGAGAAAATGCACGTAAAGGGCTTGGCAGGTCCTGACACACTGAGCACTTGCACAGTGGCTGCTATCATGGCTGTGGTTAGTACTTCATTAACATAAACCCAAGTGGACAGAAGCCATGGGGAAGGGCCTGGCTGGAGGATGAGACCAGTCTTACCTAGAGTCAGGTTGGGACCCCCAGGGTCTCAGTCCAGGAGGGCCATCCAAATTCCTAGAAGCCCCCTAGCTGTCTCCCCTATTCGTTAAGGGCCTCTCATTAGTGAGCCTGGGCACCTGCCCCTCCGTGCGTAATAAGCCTCATTAGTATCTTAGCCCCAAGCTCTGAGCCCAGAGCCTATGTGTGTGCACATGTATGAGGGTAGGGGGGCTGCAACAGGCCACCAGCCAGGAGACAGCATCCTCGCCAACCGTACCCCCTGCCTGTCATCCACAGAACCCATCACCACCCAACTTGTCACCTGCCTGCCTTGCACCCGCACCACCTGTCACCCACCCAGACTCGTCACCCACCCAGCCCATCACCTGCACCACCTGTCACCCACCCAGCCTGTCACTGGAGCCACCTGACAGGCATCTGGGTGGGGGACAGAAGATGGGGAGGAGAAGACCACAGGGGTGTGGAGCTGGGGGCCCCAGAGACCCTGTGGGACCCCCACTTCAGCTCCGCATCCTGCAGTATCGCCATGGCAACCTCTCAGCCGCAACCACTTTCCCAAACATCCCCCGCCCCCCCCCCCCAGGCCCTGCTCTTAGCTGAGCTGAGACTGAGAAGAGCCTGAGTGACAACAGAACGGGGTAGGAAGGAGGGGGTTCATCAACTGGCTGGCCTTGACCATCCTTCTGCCCTTGGACTCGGTTACTCCATCTGCAAAATGGAGGGGCCAAAATGGGTGAGGCTTTTGTAAAGCAGTCCATTCATTTCTAGCCTGGATTGGTTGAACTGACTGCTGGTTACCTGGGAGGGCTGGAAGGCGGGACTAAAGGAAAGGAGTTTCTGGGTTCTTCCATGCTCCTTTGCTCTAGGCCTAGCCCAGAGACACAGGGACGTTGGAGGAGGAGCAACTGGAAGGGAGAAGGGCTCTGCCCTAAGACTGCTGGCTACAGGGGCCACACTGGGTTATCCAAGGTGACTAGGGCTCTCTTGGCCCCTCTGAGCTGCATGATGTATAAAAGCAGAGCTTGGAGCTGAGCAACAGCTGTGGCACTAGCACTCCAGGGGCACAGGCCACTGAGGGATGGCAAAGACAAGGTGCCTCCTTGAGGGAGATCCCAGGCTCCTCCGAGAGCCACCTGGGTAGGGACTGAGGTGGCAGAGGGGCAGCAGTATGTCCTCCCTCCCTTCTCCTCTTCTCCAGGCAGGCCTCGATAGGATTACTTCTGCATGACTGCCCACTCCATAGGGTTCCAGAGACCCTCCTGCCTGCAGCAATCTTTAAAATTCCTCCAGCTCAACCTCGTTTCCCTTTCTCCCTGCAGCAAGTGCTCCAGAGTCTACCGCAGTGTTCCCACTGCTGCCATGCTGATGTAAGGCCACCTGCCCTGCCACCAAGCAGGCAGGGCCCGGGCGGCTGCTCTCATCCTCAGGGGGCAGCCCTGCGTCCCTTGGCCCTCTTGCCCTGGGTGCTGGTCAGTGCCACAGACCACAAGTTCCAGCTGGGGTCAGGCATGCCAGCTGTGCCAAGGCAGGTGGGCACTGTGTGCAAACACACCTGGTGGTACTTGGCATACTTGCCTATGTCCTCTGCTGCCAGAATTTGGCTGCCTCACCCCTTGCTCTGACCCCCTCCCTCTCTCACCAATCCCCGCTGCCCCCTAGGGTGGGCAGACATCGAACCAAGCCAGTGCCCGTGGCTCCCTAGGGCACAAAGGCAGGCAAGAGATCGATCCACTGAATTTTTTAAGGCCCTAATGGAGCCTGCATCTCAGGACTTGCTGGATTGGGACACAAACAATATCTTTGGGACCCCTCCCACAGTACTGCAGTTGCTCCTCTTTTGGGTCTGAGGAATCAGGGTAGCCCTTCCATAAGCTTTCCCCAGGAGGGAAAGAAGCACCGGGACCCCTGGGAAAGAGATGGGACAAGGGTCTGTCTGTGAGTAACACCAGATCCCCCCTCCTATCTCCCCAGCCCTAATGCAGGCAGAAGCAGCTCAGCCTCTAAATCACTCCCCTCACACTGCCCTCTGAGGCGGATTCTGTGCATGTGTAATTAGGGGGTGGAACAGATGGTGGAGATTCCGTTTAAAATCATGCATCTAGTAAAGTAACCTTCACTGTCGGAACTGACTCCCAGGGATACCAAGCCCCACAGCCTGGATCTGGGGAGGGGGCCCAGCAAGCCAGCAACTCCCTACCCCTTACCCTGAAGCCCCAGTCCAGGGTCCCTCTCAAGTGAGCCAAGAGGAGGGTCTGGTATGCACCTGAAGAGTGTAGGCTGGGGGTAACTTCCCCTGCCCCCACATACATGCCACCTTCCAGGCATGGCTGGGTGCTCAGAGTTCTTGGCTGAGAGACCAGAGTGACCAGGTGCCAAGGGGCTCTGCCCACCCCCAAAGGGCCTCGAGCCCCCAAGTCCAGGCCAGAGTGTTCACAGCCCAGGGTCAGGGAGGGGGGAGGCTTTGAACCAGATGTCCAGTCTCTCTGTTCAGGAATGAAAGGCCTGGGGCAGTGAGGGGGTAGAGGTGGCTCCCTGGGAAAAGGAGTCTTTGGGAAGTAGAGGAGTCTGGGGCAGCAGAATGGGGGGGGGGGAGGAGAGACAGAGAGAGACAGAGACAGAGAGAGGAGAGGGAGAGGGAGGGAGGAGAGAGAGAGAGGCATGTGAAAGGCTAGGCTGTCTAGGGGAGTGCTGGATGGGGGGAGGGTGTGCTGGAATGTGTGGCTGGTAGGAAGGAGCAAGGGTGGCAGAAGAATTGAGGCGGGGTATGTGACAGGGTGTCAAGGGGTGCAGGGGGAGCAGAAGAGCTGTTTGTGAGCTCAAAGGAATGAGTGGGTCAGGGCTGTGACTAGCCAAGGCTGTGCAGCTTATAGATAAGCAGGGGTGTTTGGGGCACTGTGGAGCGGCCCCTGGCCCTTACAGGGATGAGCAGTGGAATGGTGTGTAGAGCTGGGCTACATCCAGGGAGTCAGTCCATAGGACTCAGGCAGGGCCGCCTGTGGAGGCTTGGGGGGAGGGGGGCTGGGGTGATGCATGAGTGCACACACAAACTGGGGAAGGTACTGGACACTGAGGACACTGTTTGCAGATAGACAAACTACATCTGTGAGTTTGAGGTAAATGTTGTGGCTGGATATGGGGGGGGGGTGATTCTTGTCTGAGTGGGTGTTGCTAGGGCTGTGCACATGTGTTTGCCAAGTCGTTGTTGGGAAGGAATTGGGGCAATAACTCTAGAAAGGGTCCTAGGATTTTCACTGGGTACCCGGTGGACTTGGGAGGAGCTGGGGCTAAAGAGTATGGCAGAAGAAGCTGTACCAGAGTGAGGCACCTGTATCCGGCATGGTAAGAAGGGGGACTCTCCCCAGAGAAGGTAGGGATTATGAAGTATATATGTGGGAAGGGATTCAGGCTGTACCTGGCTTCCTGGGGTTGTGAGCAGTGGAGTGTGCTAGTGTATATAGGAGGCAGCTGGATATCAAGAGGGTGTTCGTATCGAGTGGTTGTGTGTGTAGAAGTGTTGGGGCTATGTGTTTGGAGGTGTGTTTAGCAGTTGTGTTTGGAGGTGTCAGCGCTGTGAGAGTGTATGTGGGGTGGCTGTATATTTAGGAGGTGTTGGGGGCTACAGTTGGGTCCTGTGATCTGAGAGGTGATGCCCTCCGCAGATATTTACAGCAGAGTCCCTGGCTTTTGCTCTTCCAGAAGCCCAATTGGGGGCTACCCACTAGAGCCCCTCTGCTGGTTGGGGACTGTCGAAGACAGGAGGTCCATCTGTCTCTGCCTATGCCCAGGCCCCAGGAACAAGGCTGCCTCCTCACTCCCTGGGGGGTGGCAACGGATCCCAGCCCACCCATCTGCCTTCAGATGGTCTAGGCAGGAGCCTCCACAAAGCTGCCTGGAGGGCGTCACTATGTTTGAAAAGGCATGGGCTGGGGGTGGGGGAAAAACTACAGTCTTCATGGAGGCTCCTTTGAAAACCACTGACGCCAGGCAAGAGGAAGCGGGAGGACACGGGCGGGCATGTCTGTCCTTGGATGTCTGTGTGGGTCAGTGCCCAGCTGTGAGCCCCACAGTCCCTTCCCATGTGTTTGTGCTGACGGCCCCTTTTGAGGTAGCACCTGGGGCCTTGCAAAACACCCCTGCAGACCAGGCAACAGGCTCCCAGCTTCACACCTGCAGCTATGTCTTCCCACAGGCAAACTCCCTACACCCATATACAAACACCTCCCCCCCCCCACACACACATAATAAGCTGCCTACCTCTGCACGCTCACGCTCACTCACAGCTCACCTCTGTATCTTCATACACAGGCAAACCTTACCACAACCACCCCACTCTGAAAAACTGCAAGTCTCATCAACTTACACCCCCCTGCACATAAACATGCACTGGCATCCACATGCAAACAGCAGCTATCACACCCATAGCCCCTCCCACACATGCTTGCTCACACCATGACAGATACATGTGTGCACACCTCCCTCACCAACTCTTCCCCATGAACTCACCCACCAGGCCAGCTCCATGACCAGGCCACCCTGTACCATCCTAGAAAGTGCACTGATTGATGCGGTCCCCTGCCTCCCCCGCTCTGCCAGCAGATTGGGGGGGGGGGGGCGGCTATCTACTCTATTCCAGGTGTGAGCCTGGAATATGCCCTGAAACCCCAAGGCAGGGCCTGTGTGTCACCACCTGGACAGGCAAGAGGCAAAGGTGCTAGCTCACCAGGTGTACTGAGAGGCAAGTTGAGTGTGGGGGTGGAGCTACAATGTCACACAATGTGTGTGCTTGCCCAGGTGTGAGTGCAGGGGGTGCATTTCCACAGGCAGACATGGCCCAGGCCAACCCACAGCACTAGCCCCAACAGAGCAGCAGGGAGGAGGGGGCTCAGCCAGGCTTTACTTTCTCCCCCTCTTCCTCCCTGACCTCTTTAGCAGCTGGAAACTGAGCTGGGGGTGGAAGGAATGGAGACTTGGCTGGCCTGGGGGTTTGGGAAGGGAAGAGGCAGAAAACACCTTCCAGATTCTCATCAAATCCCTGTTTGTGGTTTGTAGCCTCCTCTCTCTCTCTCTCTCTCTCTCTCTCTCTCTCTCTCTCTCTCTCTCTCTCTCTCTCTCTCTCTCCCTCTCTCTCTCCTCCCGACCTTCCCCCCTACACCAGGTTTTTCCTTTCTTTATCTCTTCCTGCTCTCATTCTCTTCCCCATCTCTGTCCTTCCTGCTCATTCGGTCTACCCCTCTCTCTCTCCTGTCCTTCCATTTTCTGATTCCTCTTCCTGACAGCACCTCTGTCTGTCCGTCTCTCCCTGTCCCAGTCCATCTGTCCGTCTCTCTCAGTCTGTGCGTGGGTGTCGGTGTCCATCTGTTTCACCACCCATCTGTCTGGCTGTCTGTGTTAGTTCTAAGGGTGCCCACTCGCTCCCCAAGGAACCTTCCTTCAGGTCAGCAAAGGTCTCTCCTGGCCCAGGAGGTAAGGAAGGGGTGTAGAGCTCCAGCTTCTGGAAGCTTCAGTAGCAGCTGGGCTGAACTGGGAGTTGGGGCCAGCCAGCTGCAGAAGCAGCCCCTCCCCTGAGCTCCCAGGCCAAAGACCCCAAAGCAGAAGAGGAAAGAAAGCAGGGCCTCACTGCAGCTGAGTTTATTCATGGGGGCTGGGGGCCTTACTTTACCCTCACTTCACCATTCCTCCCAAAAGCCAGGCCTTAAAAGAGAGGGGTCCCACCTTCTTTATGCCCTAGCCAATGGGAAAGATGCTGGGATCCAGGAGGGGGGTACCCCTTGGGGAAGGAGGGACTGGGAGCCAGGGCTTCCTGTCAGCTAGGCAGTAGGGAGGGGGGCTCCTTTGCTCCTCTCTTCCAGGCAGTCTCTGGGGATCACTGCTACTCTGGTCCCAGCTCTCGGCATGAGGGGCTGGATAAGAGTTTCTGCCAGGTTTACCATAGTCTCTGCCCAGCTACCCACAGGGAAATGAAGAATCACATGATTGCCTCTTCAGCAACACTGGTGGCTGGTTTTGGTCATGCACAGGCTTTGGCCTAGTCTAGGCACTGGCTGTTCTGAGATGCCCTACAGCCCTCTGCCATTGCCAGGCAAGTCAGTCAGTTGGACAGATGAACAGATGAGCAGACAGACAGACACACCACACACACACACACACACACACACACACACACACACACACACACAGAGAGCGCATCTCAACTCACACTGCCTGCCCAAAAGTCCCCACTATAATGACACCGAGTTCGAGTTTCCCCAGAAAAACCTGCCCTCTACCTTGCCCTGGGGGAGCGGGGGAGGCCCCACCATGCCCTTAGCACACAGCCACTAGCTTGACACCACATCTCTCCCCTCTTTCCAGGCTAATTTGCTACCTGATTCCCTTGCCAATAGCTCACAATCCAAATGCCACAGTGGATGGGGAAACTGAGGCCCAAGAAAAGACAGTATAGGAGGGACACTGCTTTCCTTCTGAGGCCCTGGCATTGAGGCGTAGGATCAGAAATGAGGAATGAGGAAAGAACAAGATTGTGCAGACCCAGAATTCAGAATCAAGCTCCTTCCTGACCCACCACAGCTAAAGTCCATATTGGCTGCAACTCTGCTCCCTGGGCCAGGGCCAGGGGCTGGCTGCCTCCCCCAGCTCTCCTTGCCCCTGGCTGCGCCCCTCCTTCTCCCACTGTTGGAGCAGCCCTCCCTGCCCTCTCCCTCCCAGCTCTGGCTCTCTCATCCTTAGCTCTTGGAAGCCTGACTCACTGTTTCCCCTCCTCTCTCCCCTCCCTCCTTCTCCCTCCCGGCAGTGGCGCCTCCCCCTCCCCTGGGGGGGGGGGCCCTCTGGCCACAAGGGTGCCTGCCTGCTCCTCTCCCCAGGCTCCAGCCCCCCTCTGCACCCAGGAGGCCCCCTGCAGCTGTTCCAATTCTCCAGCTTCAGTGAGGTGAAGAACAAGAGCCTGGGCCCCAGCCTGGCCTTGCACAGTATCTGTGACCTGACTCCTGGGATCCCTCTTGTCAAACTGTGGGGGAGGGTGCTCCAAGGGGATAACTGCCCCACCTGCCCCCACATCCGGGGGTGGGGGGGGCTGATGTTTCCTACTTGTATAACATGGGTTACTCTTGGTAGCAGGCACCTGCCAACCTGTGGGGTGCTCTACCTACCTCAGGCCCTACGAAGCATTCAGCTATACCTAGACACTAGGGAAAGAAGAGAGAAATGCTGCTCCTGACCTGGGACCATTAGTTAAGACCCCTTGAATCTCCATTTCTCCTGTTCTTCTCTATCCTATGGGTTTCTTTTCTCTCTCTTTTCTCCCCACTGGTCCTCCTCCCTCTTCCCAAGATTATTTCCTTATATTTCCACCAGTAACAACCCCAACACGCCATCGTGAGAGAGTAGCCCTCAGGCCTCTGTTTGTGGCCTCAGTGTAAGACTGCTGAGTCCCCTGGCCCTCAAGGCCAGGGCCTGTAACTCCCTACCTCTTGCCTGTTTCCTCTTCCAGTCTCATCAATAGCTCAGTCTCCATCTTTCACCTTCTACACCAGCAGTGTGCCTGTCTGGGTCTCCCTCCCTCCATTCTCTCTCCCTGGGGGGCCCATCTGCTGACATTAACAACAGTGTTACCCTTGCTCCCTCTTGCTCCACCAGTTCCATCCCATCCTGGCTTTGCCCCTCCCCCTCCTCTGTCCCAGGAGGCTCAGGGAACCCAGAGACAGAGCTTGGCTCCATCCCATAATAGTGAGTCTGCTTGACCTCACCCAGCCAGACCAGAAGGGCCTGGGCATCTGCTACCCAGGCATGGCATCCCTGGTCTGGTGGCTGCCATGAGACACAGAGCCCTGTATCTCTCTCTCCCTCTTTCTCTCCCCTCCTCTCTCTCTCTCTCTCTCTCTCACACACACACACTCTCTCTCTCTCACACACACACACACAGACTCACACTCACATGGTGACCTGGGGGTAGTAGCACAGAGCGGGTAGAAGAGGAAATGCAAGAGGAGCTCAGGTTTGCCTCAGGAAAGCCTTGCCTGATGGGGAACACAGGCAGGAGGGAGTGGTTCAAAGCCAGTGCCTCAGGCTGATTCAAGAATAAGCCATGTCCCTTTGGGGGGCACTGCCAGAGTGACCCCCCCATCCAAACATCTTCTGCTAGGTACAATCTGCCCCCCCAAACCTCCAGCACTACCACAACAATTGGGTGGAGACCCCATCCCTTAGTCTCCTTTAGAGCCCAAGCCAATCTCCTCACAGTACACCTCCACTTAACATAGCAGGGGGTTCCAGGAGACTCTCTGCCAAGATCTAAGGGGGTGGGGGGACACAAAGCTCTCCAGACCCCAAGCCCCTTCACCAAAGACTCCATTAAAGGAAAGGGAGCAATACAAATTAATCCTGGAACCTCTACACACTAAAACTGAGAAGACAAGTCATGTTTCCATAGCACTTGGGGGTGTTGGGGGCTCCCTGCCCCCACGACCTTGCTCCAGACCCCCCAGCCCAGAAACCATAATAAACAGCAAGCTCTTTCTTTATGACACCAAATTTCTCCAAGCCCAACAGCTCCTTCCATCACTACCTCAGCCATAGATCACATTAAAAACTCACAGAGGGCAACTTAAACACATCACATTTGTTTCTCTCTATATTATTTCAAAAGTAACGGCATTAAAAATGGATTTTACTACAGAAAATAAATATCAGCACGTGGGCCCGGAGCCCAGGCAGGGGAGAAAGCCCACCAGGAGAACGTCCCTGAGGGCTTGAGCACAACTTAGACACTGACCAGGATGGTGGCTGAATAATCAAACAACACCGTGTGTTGGGGGGGGGGTGCCTGAGGGGGGGGCAATTCCTGCTCACCTGGGCACTTGCCCCAATGACAGGATAGGAAGGGGAAGAGTCAGGGGTTTGGACTGGGGTCCCCCGCCCCCCCCAAAAGCTCTTAACCTCACTCTTTGTGATCTCTAAAGGGTGGGAGCTCTGGGGCCAGAAGTTCACCAGCCTCTGGGGGTTACTTCCAAGTATTGACACAGTAGGGGAAAAAAAAGAATTCAACTTACTATCCAGTTTGATTTTCCATTACTATAAAAATAAATATACATCTGCTCAAAGGAGGGAGATGGCAAGCAGCATGCATGTGCCACCTGGGGGTCCCTCCGCTTACCACTCCAGCCCAGCCTGCCAGCTCCCCCCACATGGGGGGGGGGCGGTGCAGACTGCTAACCTTTCACTCGCAGCCCCAGCTCAGGCAGCCACATACACTGGGCCACAAGGAACAGGAACAAGCCAACAATAGAAACACCCCAAATGCCCCTGGCAGGACTCTGCCCAGGCCTGGGCACATGCTCCTGCCCTGCCAGCGGCAACAGCAGCAACGGACAAAATGTGGCCACCCTGACCCTGAGGCAAAGCTTGTCCTCACACCCTGAGCTCAGCCCAGAGAGCTGGGGCCAAGTCCCGCCTGACACCAACTGGTCCAGCGGGAAACGCCTGCCCAGCCAGACAGGCACAGGCCCCCCAAGGGTCCCTCCTTGTGCTTGGGGACCAGGGCTGGTGCAGCCCAGCCTTGCCTCCCAGGGTGACGCCTGGGCCCAAATTCAGCTGGCCCTGCCAGTCAGGCACTGGTGCAGAACTGAGGGCACCAGGCTCAGCCCCTCCCAGCCTAGCCCCAGGGCCCCCAAGCATAGAGGGAGGGGAGACTCCCCACCCCTCCACATCTGGCCCTGGCCCCCAGGGTCTGCGGTAGAGAATTCCCGCCCCCGCTTTGCTCTCTCCCTCCTCCCGCCCAGTGCTCTGTGCCCGCTGCTGCCTCAGGGACAGCCCCAGCTCCCGCCTCCGGCCAGCAAGGCCCACATCCTTCCTCTCTCGGCCTGGCCCCTTTGCCTGGCAGGAGGCTGGGGGGTCAAGCTGCTGGGGGGGGGTGGGCTCCCCACAGCTCCCACCAGTCCTCCTCCCCAGCCCCCCAACTCTGGGTTGCTGTGGAACAGGAAACAAGGTTATTTCCTAGACTCAGAGCCAGCCCCCTGCCCCTCCGGCTCTGCCCGCGGACCCAGACCCAGCAGGGGAAGGCGCCCTCAGCCAGAAAGCAGAGAGATTCAGCAGTTTACCCCTCGCTCCCGACCCAGGGGTCTGACAGCTGTCACTCAGCACCCCACCCCCTGGGGAAGAGGGGGCCGATTCAATCAAAGCCCTAGAGGAAACGCATTGATAGGCGATTATTTATTTATTTATGCAAAAGTGAGCCGACTTTGTTCGCCAGGTAACCGGGCACGCGGCCCAACCCCTCCGGCCCGGCCGCCCCCAAATCCCTCCTCCGCCCCACACCCCCTCCGGGTCATTAGGTCTCCGCCCCTCAACTCCCCGAGCGCCAGCGGAACCTTGGGATTTGGGGGCCAGAGGGGAGGGGCTCTTCCCTCCGCAGTCTCCCCGTTTCCCAGCACCGATCCTAAAACCCAGCCTTGTTCTCCGCTCCCACGGTCCCCCTTCGTGCCCCCCCACCCCACATTCTCAGCAAGCTGGAGAGCAAATTGCAGTTTTAAATCCAAAGGCGGAGGGAGGGGGAAGGAGGGAGGGGGTGCGCGGCAGCGCTGGGCGCGCACCTCGCCCCCGAGCCGGGGAGCCGCGGGGCGGCCAGGAAACCCGAGAACCCCCCCTTCCAGCCCCCCCTCCCCGTCCACCTCCCCCTCCCCCTTCCCGGCGCTGCCTGCCAGGCTTCGAGCCGAGCCCAGCCGAGCCGCGGGCCCCGGTGGAAACAAAGACCGATCGCAGTGCTGGCACCGCAGCCACGGGGTCCGGCGGACCGGACCGGGGGGTGCGGGCCCCCCCCCCTCCCGTGCGCTACACAAAAGAGCCCGGACGGCCGGTCCCCAGCGGGGGTCTCGGGCTAGGGAGCAGGCGCCACTCACCGGAGTGCTGGGCTGCCGGCTCCGTGGGTCCGAGCCAGGCGAGGGGCTTCGGGGGGCGTCTGTCTTCCGGCGGTGGCAGCGACGCGGGCGCCCGGCTGCTGGGGAGAGGAGTCGCGGGGGAGCCCTGAGCAGCCTGCCGTCGCTGACAGCATGGCTCGCGCCTCGGCTCACGTTCTCCGCCGCTAACTCCGCCGGACACGGCCCCCCGGTTCCCGCGGCGCCCCCCCCCTCCACCCCGGCCGCCCCCCGCCGCGCACTCCACAACCCCGGACACCCCCCGCCCCCGGCCCTCCCCAATCGCAAACCTGGGAGGGAACGCGCCCCGCGCCGTCCTCCGGCTCCTCCTCCGCCGCCCCCTCCCGCCCGCTCCCCGCGCCGTCCGTCCGTCCGTCCGTCCGTCTGTCTGCCTGCCTGTCTGCGGGTCTCTAGCTCGCGCTCGCGCTGCCTTTCTCTGCTCTCCGGGCTGGGTGGGAAAAGGAAATGAGGACAGAAAGCAGACGCTGGCTCGGGGTGGTGGAAGCTGGATTCCCTCTCTCCCTCCGCCCTCCTCTCCGCCCTCCTCCTGCCTTCTGCTCTCCGCTGCGAGCGGGGCTGAGCGCAGCCTGGCGGGTGGCTCGCTCTGCCCGCTCGCTCCGCCCGCCCGCCCGCCTGTCTGTCTGTCTGGTCTGCCTCGCTCGCTCGCTCCCTCCCTCCGTCTCTCGCCCGCGCCCTGCCCGCCTGCCTGCCCGCCCGCCCGCCTGCCTCTCTCCGTCGCCGCCGCCGCCGCCGCTGCCTCTGCGAGCTCGCCTTACCTTCGCCGCTCACCATCCGGAACCCCGGGGAGGGGGGGCGCGCGCGCGGCACGCCGGGACTTGTAGTCTCCGCCCCGGCCGGGCGGCGCTCGGGGCGGGCGGGGCGGCGCCGGCGGCCCCGACGGCGCGGCCCGGAGCGCGCTCGGACCCCCGGGGCCCCGGTCTCTCCGGCCGGGGCGGGGCGCGGCCCGGCTTACCGCGGGAGGCGGATGCACGGTGAGGGCCGAGAGACGTCCCCGACGCCGCACAGCCCCTCCGAGGGCGCGGGCTCCGGCCGGGGCGGACACACGGAGGGGCGGGGTCTGAGGACGGGCTGGCCGCGGGGGCCGCGACTCGGGGAGAGGACCGGCCCGCCCAATCAGGGGACACCGTCGAAGCCCCGGCCAGCGCCTCCCCAGCGCGGATGGCCCCCTCCCCTCAAATCCAACCCCGGGCTCAGCCCCCCTCCCCCCTCCCCGCCCCCGCCGACTCCTGGATTCGACCGAACGGGATCAGACCCAACAGCCGGAACGGGGCCGGGCGCCGCGCTCCCACCCGCGTCCACCCCCTCGGATCCCATCTGCTCTGCGCCCCCCCCCCCCCAGCTCCCGACCCATCCACGGGCGCCGCTGCACACCCCGGGACGGTGGCTGGAGAGCTCGGGAAGGAAAAGCTGCCCCGAGTCACGGAGGCCTGGGCCCCCCCAAGAGGAAGTGGCAGAACCCAGTCTGATCTAAGCCAGGGTCTGACGAATTCCAAAGCTCAAGCACTTAACCTCTGTCCAGGGCGAGGGCAGGGACACTTGTGATTTCCCCTCTCCCCCTCCCTGTCTGCATGTCTGTCCTTCCGTCGCCTGGGTCTGTGTGTCCTCCCTTGCTTGCCTCTTCCGTTCCACAGATATGTCAACTGAGGCATGCAGGGCTTGCCGGGGACACCGAGGTGAATAATGCACAGTCGTGTCCTGTCCTCCCTATCTGCCGACACCAGCCCTGACTGGTCCCGGGCTGGTCCCCACTTCACCAGTGTGTCTGACATTCCTTTGTTCCCGTGCCCACAGGCTCAGTCCACCTGGCTCCCTATCTCAAGTTCCTCCCACAAAGCCTCTGTGCTGCGCCTGCCTATGGTCTGACTCTTCCTTTGACCCTGAAGGGCGACGGGCAGCTTGTGTCAAAGGCAAGTGGTGACCCTGCCAACTGCCGCTCCCTCTCACGGACTTCTCTCTGCTTCCGCCACTCCTGGAGGACAGTTGGACACCCCCACCACCCCCACCACCCCCACCCCGGCCAGAGGACAGAAGAGGGGCCCCAGGGTTGAAGTGCAGCAGGAATAGGAGAGGTGAAGGGCTCTGTTGATTTGGCACCATGACCCACTCATGGCCTCCATCTGGGAACAGTTTCTCCCTACACACAAGATAGGTCCTGGGTTCAAATCTTTCTTCACTGAATGGGAAGTTTCCACTGAAGTCAGATATTAACAAAAGCACTGTCGCTGGAGGCCATTTGTAGAGTCAAATCCACATCTGAAATTTGTACAAATAGATGAGTTTCGATATTTTGCCTTAGCCGCCACCCCATAGGACCAGAATCTGGTACTGGAGAGGGCAGAAGCCCATATTCCTTCTTCTTTAAACCCCTACACACCTTAGGCTCCACTGATGGTCATGAAGCCCCTACTGTCTGAATCAAGTTTAGGGAAAGAGTTGGATAAAGTCGTTCAAGACAGTTTCCAGGAGACAGGGACCCCAGGTAGGGGAGAAGTGGGGACAAAGGGAGCTTTGGAAAGGCATGGAAGGAGGAAAGTTAATTAGGTGGGTGGGAGGGGGGAAGTAGGGCCCATGTCCCTGTGTATGAGGGGAATGCAAGTTGGGTCATTTTTTCCCCAAGCTTGCTGCTCCACCCCACACTGCTTCATCTGCCCTTTCTCCAATGCCAGTGGGTACAATTAATGTTCCTGCATAGTCTCCCTGCCATTTGGGGGGCTTGTTTTTCTTATGGATCCTTTCCAAGTTATCATCGGGGTCCCCCAAAGCGCAAGCCGAGTCTTCCTGTGGGCTGCTACTGCCACCTAGTGTCCAATCTCTATGTCAGTTTACACGGTTGAAGCTAAAGATTTGAGGAGCCTCGGGTTCTCCCAGAGCCTGCAACACCTCTCTCTGGGTTCAGTTATCTCCAGCCACTTTTGTTCCAGGGTAAGCAGCAGAGTAGAGCCAGACTCTAGGAAATCTTGTTGACAGTTCAGAGATAAAGCGGAGACCGGGTGGACTGGGAAGCAGACCACCTGATCCTGATGATTCTTTTACGTGTAGTAAAGTCCTTAACTTGTCTGACTCTGTTTTCCCGTGGGTGGAGGTGAAACTGTTGAGAAGAGCCAAAATATATGGATGTGAAAATGCTTTGAAAGCTGGCAAAGGGGATGGAGAGGGAGATTTTCAAGTCCTAATACCAAGGACAATGACCAGCAGGTCACACAGACAACTTTGGGTAGGACCTGAGGCTCCTCTTCCTGAATACAGTTCTGGGAGTGGCCCCACTCTTGGAGCTGCTTCAGGGAAGGTGCAGTTTTCTAGAGCCCACAGGAAGGGAGACTGAGGCCTAGAGAGCTTTCAGGCTTATCCTAAACCATGGAGCTGCAGATCCAGAACAAGACAGGAGCCACTATAGGCCTGTTTGCCCTCTTTTGAATGGAAAAAAAAAAAAAAAGAATAAACCCTCAGAGCAGAGGCCCAAGAGACCAGGGAAGCAGGAAGCCCCCCTCACTGTGGTACCGAGGAGACTAAGGCCCTCAGGCCCCCATTAGCCCTCCTCCTGGGCTGCTGCTCCCCTCCCCAGCAGAAGTCCTCCCACATTCCTCCAGGCAACAGGAAACCCCAGCTGCAGTCCAGACTTCAAACAGCTCCTCCCTCTGGGGCAGGGGGTGTGGGAGGAGAGGCCAGAGGCCACAGGGCAAAGGTCAGCTTTGTTCCTGCCTGAGGTGGTGAGGGACCTGGGGAAGACAGAGAGGGGGGGACCGGGGAGGGCCCTGGACCGCCACGAGGCATGTGTGTGAGTTCCCACGTGGCTCTCTGCCTGTCTCTAGGGGTAGCTGTGTGTCTTTGTGGACTGAAGTTAGAGAGCTGTTCGTGCATGGTTGTCAGCGAGTGCTCAGCTGGACCCCTCAGACTTGTCTTTCAGGGCTGGGTTTAAAGGCAATGAGGATGACTGGTGTGCTTCTTTGTGTTCAAAGGGGTGTTCCTCTCCCGCCACTTCTCTCCTCTTTCCTCCACCTCGGTTCACACACAAGGTTCCTTCTGAGAAGTGAATGTGACCTTGTTACTCTCTGCTCCAAGCCCTGCAGTGGCTCCCACTGCCCAGGGCTTAGAATCCCAGCCAAGTACAAACTGCTCCACCAGATCGCTGCCTCCTCATCCTCATTTTACCCATTAACCACCCTCAAATTTAATACTCTAGTCACAACCACGTGGAACACCCTGTAGTTCTATTTCCTGCCTTCCAAATTCACTTAATGCAATCCTGTCTAGAATGTCTGTCTTTTGATTTTAGAATACTGATTTGTATATTGTTTTTGGTGACAATGGGATTTGAACTCAGGGCCTCACGCTTGTTCAGTTTGCTTGTTTGGCTAGCACTCTACCACTTGAGCCATACCTCTAGCACTGCTTTTTGCTGGTTAATTGGAGATGGGATCTAGCAGACTTTTCTGCCCTGGTTGGCTTCAAATAATGATCTTCCAGATCTCAACCTGCTGAGTAGGTAGAATTGGGATTACAAGAATGAGACATTGGTTCTTAGCTTTTTTCTTTTTTTGAGATAGGGTCTCACTATGCAACCCAATTCTACCTTAAACTTGAAATCCTCCTGTCTTAGCCACCTGAGTTATGGCATATACAATTTCCACCATGGCTAGAACTTGTATGGATTTTTACTATGAAGTAAATTATTTTTCTTCTTTTTTAAATTGTCTCTAGCAAATTTTCTTCTTCTTCTTTTTAAAATTTTCTCTAACAAAGCAACACCTCCTCTGAGGGGCCTTCCCAACTGACCCCTGCCCAGCTGAATTAATATTCCTCCTCTCTCTCTTCTACCACACAACTTGCATTGTCATTTCTGTTGTGTCTATGTCTATCCACTAACCCTCTCATCACCATTAACTTGTGTCTGTGAGCATAGAATTGTGCTCTATCCCTCATTTTGGGAGAAAAAGTTTCTGAAGGGGCTTGGGGGGCGGGGTGGAGGGTGGAGCAATCCCTGAAAGTTTCTTGTACTTTTGGCTGTAGTGGCCAGAGCTTCCACTAGAGGGAGTCTAAACACCATTGCAGGACCATTTGGGACACTTGTAACCCTCCAACCCTCTTCCCAGCCTCATTTACACCCTTGACCCTCCTGTACATGATTATTTGTACTTATCTGAGTGGGGATTGTTCTGCCATACCTCTGGTGCCTTTGCACATGCTATTTAGAGATGACTTTATTATGGTTATTTCATCGGGCTTTCACATTAAAAAAAACAACAACACACACACAAAAAAACAACTCCCTGAGCTTATGGACTGACCTTGATTTCAAGTGTTTTAAATGTTTTCTGTTCTGCTTCTGCCCCATGGACAGATCCAGCCTATAGAAGACACCAGAAACTGTGCTAAATGATTCTTGTAGCCTCCTGAGGTAGCTAGTATTACAGGAGTGTGCCACCCGCAGCCAGCTCATCATGCAGTATTATACTTTCACCACTATGTCAGAGAACTGACATAGTGAGCTGCATACGATGAGTTCGGCTGGGCACCTGTAGCTCACGCCTAGAATCTTAGTTACCCAGGAGGCTGGGATCTGAGGATTGGGGTTCAAAGCCAGCCTGGGCAGAAAAGGCCGTGAGACTCTTATCTCCAATGAACCAGAATACTGGGAGTGGAGCTGTGGCTCAAAGTGGTAGAGACACTAGTCTTGACCAAAAAAAGCTCAGGGACAGGACCCAGGCCCTGAGTTCAAGCCCCACTACTGACAAAAACAGAAAAAAAGAAAAAGACTCTGAATTCAAATCCTGGCTCTATCATCTAGCTGAATGACCTTGGGTGTATGTTAAAGCCCCTTAGAGTCTTCATTTCCTATTTTGTAACATGGTGACAATCTCCCTTCTGCACTGCCTCTCAGTGAGGATCAAATTAGACGATGCATGCGAAACACCCAGCATTACTCAATTAGGTGTCCTCCTCCCCCAGCATGAACTTGGAAATAAAATTGCCCTCTGAGTCTCAAGCCAGTAAAATCCATGCATCGCAGAGGAGAGGAGCCAGGTGGGGGAGTGAATGAGGCGAGAGATGGTTTTGTACACGACTGAAGAGTTTTGTGAACGGTGCTAACCGCAATCAAGGTGACCCGCCTGTAATCTCAGGGAGGCAGGGCGAGGATGTGATTGAAATTGAGAAAGCAGAAGCCTAATCAATTGCATTGTGCTCTATCTGGAGGGAACAGAAGGCTATACTGAAACGGGGGTGCAGGGGAGGTTCTTGCATTCTCTCCCGAGGGGGAGATGGGGAGCCGGTAGGCACTGGGAAGCTCTCTTCTGTGGAGAGCAGTGAGAGAGAGGTCTGGTAAATTCCAGATGGATCGCTGCCCTGCCTGGGCCTCTGCTGAAACCACATGAGCACCCGGGCGGCAGGCAGAGCCCAGGGAGTAGGCCAGAGTGCTCTGCTCCCAGGAAAAGGCTCCACAGACTAAGAGCCCGAACTGGGGAGGCAGAAGACAGTGTCACTCCTTGCTTTGCCACTTAGGCCCCTGGCACCTGGGAAAAGCTAATAAAGCCTGAGGAGGCTGAGGCGGGAGATGCAGAGTTCAAGGTCATTCTGAGTGACCTATGGAGACCTGTTTCAAAAATAAAACAGAAAGAAAAGAAGCTGGCCACTGGTGGCTCATACCTGAAATCCTAACTAGTTAGGAGGCTGAGGTCTATGGACCAGAGCCTGCCTAGGAAGAAAAATCCAGGGGATTCTTATCTCCAACAAACCAGCAAAAACCCAGAAGAGGAGGTGTGGCTCAAGTGGTAGAGTACCAGCCTTGAGCAAAAATGCCCAGACCCTGAATTCAAGCCCCAGTACTGACACACACACACACACACACACACACACACACACACACACACACAAAATAAAAAAGGAAGGGAGGGAGGGAGGGAGGGAGGGAGGGAGGGAGGGAGGGAGGGAAAGAGAAATAAAGAAAGAGAGGAAAGCTGGAGATGTGGCTCAAGTGGTAGAGCACCTTCCTAGCAAACTCAAAGTGCTGCGTTCAAACCCCAGAAATGCCAAAAAAAAAAAAAAAAAAAGGAGAAATTTCTAAAGAGAAAAGGCTGGGTACCAGGAAGTCACATCTATAATCCTATCTCCCCAGAAGACTGAGATGGAGATTATCAGGGTTCGTAGCCAGCCCAGGCAGGAAAGTCATTGAGATTCCCTCTCCAAGATATCCAGCAAAAATCAGGGTTGGAGGCATAGCTCAAGCAGCAGAGCACCAGGTAAGCAAGCATGAAAAAACAATAAAAAGTAGACCTGCCAAGCAACTCACATCACTTCCGTGTTAGACAGAAGACCTTCCCTTTCCTAGGAGCTGGAAGGATGGAAGGGCAGTGTATACCTGACAGGATGCTTAGCAAGTCAACAGTGTAAATGGGAGGGACAAAGACAGCTAGCATGTGCCCAGCTCCTCATAGCTCCTTTGCAGAAGACCATAGTGAGGCTTGAAGAGATTGATAACTTGCACAAGATCAGTGAGTTTGGTTGTGTGCCCTTCAGGAAGCCTTGGCCACTAAGAGTTTGTCTGCAGATCAAATGAAGCTCCACCCCTATAATAACCCTTCCGAGAGCCACTTAGACCCTATTCATCTTTTTTTTCTCCTTTGGTGCAGGTCTTGGAGCTTGAACTCGGTGCTCTACCACTTTGAGCCACAGCTCTATGGCTGGTTTTTTTGGTGGTTGGTTGGAGATAAGAATCTCAAAGACTTTCCTGCCTAGGTTGCTTTGAACCATGACCCTCAGATCTCAGTCTCTTGAGTTGCTAAGATTATAGGCGTGAGCCACTGGTGCCCAGCTGACCCTATTCATCTTATGCTCTCATTCAACAATGGAGCCCTTGGCTAGGCCCAGGGATCTGCACTGCCCACTTTGCTCCGCTTTCTTAAGAACAACTGTATGATCTTTGTACACTATAATACCCCTGAACCTCAGTTTTCCTCATCCATCAGTGGGGCTCAACACTGGGTTGAAAGGTAGGGAATCTAAACACATCTGGCATTTGATAGACAATAAATGAATATTATTTGGGTGCTAGTTTCTCACACTTTTATCCTAGCTACTTAGGAGGCTGAGAGCTGAAAATTACAGTTTGAAGTTAGCCTGAGCCAGAAAGTCCATGAAACTCTTCTTTTTTTTTTTTTTTTACCAGTCCTGGGCCTTGGACTCAGGGCCTGAGCACTGTCCCTGGCTTCTTCCCGCTCAAGGCTAGCACTCTGCCACGTGAGCCACAGCGCCGCTTCTGGCCGTTTTTTCTGTATATGTGGTGCTGGGGAATCGAACCTAGGGCCTCGTGTATCCGAGGCAGGCACTCTTGCCACTAGGCTATATCCCCAGCCCCATGAAACTCTTATCTCCAATTAACCATCAAAAAAAAAAAAAAAGGCCAGAAGGGGCTGGGGATATGGCCTAGTGGCAAGAGTGCCTGCCTCATATACATGAGGCCCTGGGTTCGATTCCCCAGCACCACATATACAGAAAATGGCCAGAAGTGGCGCTGTGGCTCAAGTGGCAGAGTGCTAGCCAGGGACAGTGCTCAGGCCCTGAGTCCAAGCCCAGGACTGACCAAAAAAACAAACAAACAAAACAAAACAAAACAAAAGCCAGAAGTGGAGCTGTGGCTCAAGTGGTAGAATACCAGTCTTGAATGAAAAAGTTAAGAAAGAGTACCCAGGCCCTGAGTTCAAGCCCTAGTACCAGCATTTTTAAAAAAGTAAATAAAAAAAAATGAGTTATCGTTAGCATTATTTTTCCCCAGCCTCACAGACCTGCAGGGCAGGGACAGGTCTACCGGATGTTTGTTTCTATAGTCCTGCTAGCAAAGGCCCATCACAGAAGAGCTGCCTAGCAAATGCTTGTCACTTACAGCAGTAATTCCTAGGCTCATGAGTAAGGTCAACAAACATTTCCTTATTTTCTGCTAACCTAGCTTGCACATGGAGGATATCAGCTGCTAGTTTTTGAAAGAAAGACCCAGGGGACAGGACAATGGACCACAGGCAGGTGTGCTGCAGGTTTTTAGAATCTCCCACCCAAGCCAATAAGAGCTCCCACCCATTGTTACAAACAAAATGGCTCCACAGCTCCCTCTGGGATAGAACTCCCCTAGTGAGATCCAGGAGCTAGAGCAATGCCCCGACCCCTGCCTCTTCCTTCTGCTGCTCTCTTTTGGGGGTTCTGCTGTGGTATTCTCCCCTGCCTCTGTTGAGGGAGACCTAAAGTTATCTCACTGTGCCTTTAATTAATAACCATAAACTCCCGAAAGCAGGCAAAGAATTAGCAATCAAAGCCATCCATCCATTTCCATTTGCCCGCTATCTGGGGACAGCTTTCAACTCATCCTAAACATACGAGGATGATCAGTGGGACTGTAAAGTGTCGTCAAACTCTACCCCTTGGCTACCATGTGCTTGGTAGATGGTAGGACACTCTCTTACCTTCCCTTCTGCTCCCAAGAGACAAATCTGTTTCGTTCCCCTCTTACTGACCACTGTGCCTTCCCCAAAGAAGGCTTAAGGAAGTCAGGCACCTGTGGCTCACACCTGTAATCCTAGCAACCCAGGAGGCTGAGATGTGAGGATCACAGTTGAAGTCAGCCCAGGCTAGAAAATCTGTGAAACTCTTATATCCAATTAACTACCAAAAACCCAGAAGTGGAGCAGTGGCTCAAATGGTAGAGTGCCAGACTTGAACACAAAGGCTGAAGAACAATATCCAGGCCCTGAGTTCAAGCCCTAGTACACACCCACACTCCCCCCACACCCCCCACAGTCAGAAGTGGACACATTTTTCATAGTTTAAGTATTTATGTTGTCATTTTTATTATTTACATAATCCATAAATGTTCACATTCAGAGAGGCGGTGGCTTTCAGTAACATTCAGCTCTCTCTCTCTCTCTCTGTCTCTCGTGTGTGTGTGTGTGTGTGTGTGTGTGTGTGTGTGTCTCATCTGAGCCTGGACCCACTCCTTGACCAGAACAGCCAGCCAGCAAGACATGAGTCCAGCAAAGACTTTCCCTGAATTTGTAACTTACAGTCCCAAGCAAGAGTAGGGGATGAATTCTTAGGGCTTAGGCTAGAGGGGGATGATGGGAGGGGAGGAGGGCAGTAATAGGAGGAAAGTGAGGGAAGGGAAATAATGGTTTATAAATAACTAAATAGGGTGTGAGCATTTGGGGGAGAGACACACATGGAGGAGCTTTAAGACATGGAGGGGTCAGGGTGAGTGAGAGATGAGCTTGGAGCATCCATTCTCCCATCTGAGAAATGAGTAGGGTACCCTAGATTTTGGAGTGGGGCCTAGGTGGGAAGGGGAGACACAGTGCTTGGAGTGAGCAATGAGATCTTAGCCTCCATTTGCCCCTTCTGTAAAAGAGGGCTGCCCTAGCTGGCATCAGGCCTTCAGCCCCCCCCACCATATGCTAGTACTTTATAAGGTTGGCTTTTGTTTGTTTGTTTGCCAGTCCTGGGCCTTGAACTCAGGGCCTGAGCACTGTCCCTGGCTTCTTTTTGCTCAAGGCTAGCACTCTGCCACTTGAGCCACAGCATCACTTCTGGCCTTTTCTGTTTATGTGGTACTGAGAAATCAAACCCAGGGCTTCATGCATGCAAGGCAAGCACTCTGCCACTAAGCCATATTCCCAGCCCCTCTATAAGGTTTTAAACCTGGGCTTTTGGACCAGAGCCCTGGGGACTGTAAGGCCGGGTGGGCACCCACGGAGAGGGGGCTATGTCTGGTCTCCAGGTTGATACTGTGGTTCTGTGGAGGTAAAATAGTCTTCCAGGAAAGACTGCAGGTACTCGAAGGTGGGTCTCTCCTCTGGGTCCAGACGCCAGGTCTGTTCCATGACTTCGTACAAGGACACTGGGCAGCCTGGGGGGCAGGGCATGTGGTAGCCATGCTCCACCTGCTCCAACACTTCCCGGTTGTTCATGCCTGAGGGGTGAGATTCTGTCAGTCAAGGCCCTGCCTCAAAGAGCAGTTCAGAGGAAGTCCTGCCCATGCCCGCTGCACACCTGGGTAGGGGACTCGGCCCTTGCTGATGAGTTCTGTGAGCAAGATCCCATAGGACCACACGTCTGACTTGATGGTGAATCTACTATAGAGGGCGGCCTCTGGGGCTGTCCACTTGATGGGGTACTTGGTCCCTGGAAACATGAGAGATGGGAAAGGCAATTAGTGAGGGAACAGCTGGATTCATAGAATGGGACTTTGGGACTGAGCACCCGACCCTGAGCAGAGTTCTCTGGATATTGCCTAGAGGACAAGGTATCAAGCTAGCACCCACCATGTATACTGGAGTGCAGTGCATTTTCTACATATTATAACATTTCTCATAACAATAACACTTAAGATGAATCTAGTGCTTACAATATGCCTGGAAGTCTTTTTTTTTTTTTTTTTTAATAATTCTAGGGATCAAACTCAGGACCTCCTATGCCCCAGGCAAGTGAGATACCACTGAGCCATATCCTCAAGCCCAGGACTGCTGTATGTATGTATGTATGTGTGTGTGTATGTATGTATGTATTTTTTGCCAGTCCTGGGCCTTGGACTCAGGGCCTGAGCACTGTCCCTGGCTTCTTTTTGCTCAAGGCTAGCACTATGCCACTTGAGCCACAGCGCCACTTCTGGCCATTTTCTATATATGTGGTGCTGAGGAATCGAACCCAGGGCTTCATGTATATGAGGCAAGCGCTCTTGCCTCTAGGCCATATTCCCACCCCTTCTGGCCGTTTTCTATATATGTGGTACTAAGGAATTGAACCCAGGGCTTCATGTATATGAGGCAAGCGCTCTTGCCTCTAGGCCATATTTCCAGCCCAGTATTTATTTATTTTAATTAGCTAATTAATGAATGAATTTCTGTGCCCATACTAGGACTCAAACTCGAGGCTTCATGCTCTTGCTTGACTCTTTTGCTCAAGGTGGATGCCCTACCACTACAGCCACAGTTTTCCTTCTGGGGTTTTTGCCTGATGTAAGAATCGTACAGACTTTGCTTCCTGGGATATCAGTCTCTGGAGGATCTAGAATTACAGGCATGAACCACTAGCACCAGGTACTGTTTTAGGTTACATTGATACATCAACTCATTAAACGCTCTCCGAAAGCCCTTGGAGAAAATCCTGTGACTGACCTCATCTTACAAGGGCTGGGGGTGGCTTTGCCTTGCTTACACATCCAACCGGCTGGGATTCACCCTGGACCTTCCACATTATTGTACCCTCATACCTCACATCTGAGAACTAGAGCAGTGCCCGGTACATAGTAGGTATGTGGTAAATATCTATGGATGTCCTGTCTAAATCTTTTCATTTTACAGGCCAGAAGTTGTAACTCATGGAAGTTGGGTACATCACTCATAACATAGGACTGGTAAATGGCTAAGCTAGGATTTGAACCCACAACTGGCTGGTGATGACTGACTAAGGGTGGAGAAGCGCTCCAGAGGATGTGACCCACAGCAGCCCCTTGGAGCTTAGCCATCTGTAGAGGTCGGGTGAGGAGGTCACCTTGTTGGGGGTTGTACTGCTCATCCTCAATGAGACGAGCTAGCCCAAAGTCCGCGATCTTGCACACCAGCCATTCTCCCACCAGGATGTTAGCTGCCCTCAGGTCTCGGTGGATGTAGTTCATACGCTCCATGTAGGCCATGCCCTCAGCTACCTGGAGGCAGGAGAGGTTTAGGAGACATGGAATTCCAGCATATAGCCTGTGCAAGGGGTGAGGGACCATTTGAAAAGCCCACACTCTGGCTGGGGATGCCAAAGCTCAGAGAGCTACTGTACCCCAGGTCTTACCACTGACGGTGGGCCAGCCACACTTCTAGGTGGTTGAGGGCACAAAGAGACAAAGGGAGAGAGGTCTAGGAGATGAAGGCTGCTGGCTCAGTTTACCTGGGCCGCCATGTCCACCAGTTGGGGCAGTTTCAAGGCCTGGCCCTCTGGATTCTTGAGGAATTCCAGCATGCTACCTGGGGAAGAAGCAGCTCAAAAATCAGCAGCAGGACTGCCTAGATTCCTATGAGAACAGCCTTGTCTCCCTAGATGAAGCACAATACTGTGCCCTTATAAATTGCCCTGGCCTGTTCTTGCCTTCCCACCTGGATCTAGCCCCTTTCAGGGTCCTGCCGGGACTTCACTGACTGACACTCTCTATCCCACCCAGGCCCTTACCCTTGTATAGTTTTTGCCTCTGCCCCCTGGATACACCCTCCTAGAATTTGCCAAAGACCCTCTCTCATCCCAGACCCTGCCTGAGTTTGCCCAAGCCGGATCCACCAGCTGATCAGCCTAAAGTGCAGGCTCCTTCCCGGCCCCAGGCCCCCTCCCCCAATCGGTCTTAGCCCCGCCCCTTCGTCCTGGCCCCACCCCTCTGGCCTGGCCACGCCTCTCCGGTCTGGCCTTACCTCTCCCTATCTGTCCCAGGGTTGGTGCGGGTCCAGCCCCTCACAGGGGCTCGGCTGATGGCTCATAATCCCTCCCTGGTGGCAGCCTGGGTCCTCCCCCACCTGCCCAGATCCTGGCCCTCACCATGGCACATGAACTCCGTGACGATGTAGATGGGCTCTTCCGACACCACTGCATACAGCTGCACCAGCTTGTCGTGCCGCAGCAGCTTCATGATCTGCGCCTCCTCCAGGAAGGCCTTCGGGGACATGGTGCCTGGCTTCAGCGTCTTCACCGCCACCTTCGTGCTGCCGTTCCACGTGCCTGCTCGGCAGCCAGGGGCTTATCAAGCCCGGCCCCGTCTCCTCCCTCCTCCCCCCACCCCCGTCGGGCTCCTGGGACCCCCTTACCCAGCCACACGTCCCCAAAGCAGCCGGTGCCCAGCCGGCGCTCGAGCATGATGGAGTCGCGGCTGATCTCCCAGGCGTCCTTGGCTAGGCCCAGCGTTTGAGGCTTCATGGTGGTGCAGGCTGCCGTGAGCAGGTAACACAGCCCGTCGTTCACCTCTGGGGGTGATGGAGGGAGGGAGGGCACAGGTGAACTGGGCACCCCTTTCCCCATTCCTCTTTAGCCTAGCCAGCACCAGACCCTTCCTCAAGATCTGACTGGAACCTGGGCGAGGTCACAGAACTAGGTGGAAGGTACTCAACTCTCAACAGGAGCACCTATGGATGCTCAAGAAAAGGGGGTGGTACTTAGAGGGAGGGATGACCCCTCTATGGGGTGTGTTTGTTGGCTGGTACTCGGAACTTGGCCTCATTCTTGCTTTACTGCTGCTCTATCTACCACTGGAGTTACACCCAGACCAGCTTCCCTTTGTTTGTCAGTCCTGGAGCTTGAACTCTGGGCCTGGGCACTGTCCCAGGGCTTTTTTTGCCCAAGGCTAGCACTCTACCACTTGAGACTTGAGCCATAGCACCACTGGAGGCCTTTTCTGCGATTAATTGAAGAGTCTCACCGACCTTCCTGCCAAGGTTGGCTTCAAACCTCCATCTTCAGGTCTCAGTCTCCTGAGTAGCTAGGATTACAGGAGTAAGCAACAGATACCTGGCTGCAGCCTAGCTTTTCTCCATTTATTTTGGAGATGGAGTCAAAAGGATTTTTCTACCCAGAATGGCTCACACTTGTCTGAGTAGCTAGGATTACAAGTGTGAGCCATTGGCACCCAGAAAGGATTGGAATCTCTAAGGATAAAGTGAGATTTTGACAGCTGGATCCAGGATTGGGGGTTAGAAGCAAAGCTGTAAACATGAGGCCCCCTTCCTTCTCTGGACCTCATCCTTGACCTAACTAATCAAGGTGGAACCCAGCTAGCCTTCTTCTCCACCCCACAGCCAGGCTACGCAGGGAGGCCCACACCACTTCCTGCCCTGCTTCAGAGTCATCTGCTCCTGTGTACTCCCTCCCCCCCCATCTGACCTGGCCATGACCACCTTTCTGCTAGACCACAGCCATGGCTTCTTAACAAATCCCCATTCTCCCTTGCCACCTGCCATCCAAGGCTCACCCAGCACTGCAGTTTCTCACCAGCCCCTTCCACAGGCTCAGGCCTTGAGGCAAGAAGTTAGCCCATTCCCCACTCAGAAGTTAGGGGGTGCGGCTTGGCCATGGGTGGTGTCACACCCGTGAAGGATCCTGGGATGGAAACCTCCTCCATCATTGTAGTACCAGCCTGGCCACTCCTACTTCTAGGCGTTTGTCCCCCATGGCCATGCATCATTGACTTGGCTTGGCTTCCAAAGCTCTAGCTCACCCCCCTCCTTTTCGTCTTCTTCTCTCTCTCTTTTTTTTTTTTTTTTTTTTTTTTTGCCATGTCCTGGAGCTTGGACTCAGGGCCTGGGCACTGTCCCTGAGCTTCATTTTGCTCAAGGCTAGCACTCTACCATTTGAGCCACAGCACCACTTCTGGCCTTTTCTATATATGTGGTGCTGAGGAATCGAACCCAGGGCTTCCTGCATGCAAGGCAAACACTCTACCGCTAAGCCACCTTCCCAGCCCCCACCAGCTCACCCATGTAATGCCGCACCAGCTCCTGCACTGAATCGAACTGTGCCCTCGTGGTGATGTAGTAGCCACCCGTGTCCAGCTTGCGAATCTTGTAATGCTTTATGTGATCTCCTCTGGTTTGGTCCCAGTCACGGATGGACAGAGAGTAGGCACCTGAGAGGAAGCGTCACTTAGGAACTGTTCAATACCGCTCTACCCTGTTTGGGAGCAGAAGGAAGCCCCAAAGGCTGGAGATTCTGAAGTTTGAGGGCCACATCTATAGAACCTAGAACCAGCCCTAGCTGAGCCATCCTAGCCCCGCCCTTCCACCTGATCCCAGCCTCTACTGACCAGAATGGTGGGGCTTCCTGGGGAAAGTGGCACTTAGTGTTGTGCCCACCTTTGGTGGTTTCACTCTCCCGAATGAGAAAGGCCCCTTGCGGATTGCCTGGTGAGAGCAGCTGCCTCTCGGCATCCTTCCTCCCGATCTTTCCAAAGTACCACCTGTTGGCAAGGAGAGGCACAAATCAGATACACTCCCTTGAAACCCCAGCCCCGCCTCCTGAGCAGTCACACCACAAGCCAAGACTCGATGTCCTTCCTCATCTATAAAATGGGGTTCATATACCTAGAATGAGGATCCCAGCAAAGGGGGGCAGAAAATGCCTCACATACCGTAGGCTGCCTAATACTGGTTAGGGGTTTGTTGAATTAAAATTGGCAAAACCCAGTTTGGCATAGTGGTACATGTCTGTAATTCCAGCATTCAGGAGCCTGAGGCAGGAGGAATGCAAGTTCAGGGCCAGCCTGAGCTATGTCATTGCAATCCTGTCTCAAAAAACAACAACTGAGAAGATAGCTGTTGGGCACCAGTGGCTCACACCAGTAATCCTACTCAGGAGGTTGAGATCGGAGGATTGCAGTACAAAGCCAGCCTGTGCAGGAAATCCATGAGATTCTTCTCTCCAATTAGCCAGAAAAAAAAAAAGCTGGAAGTGGAGTTGTGGCTCAAGTGGTAGAGTGCCAGCCTTGGGCAAAAAAGCTAAGGCAGACCACCAGGCCCTGAGTTCAAGCCTCAGTCCTGTATTAAAAACAAAGGCTAGATGCCGGGCACTCACATCTTTAATACTAACTACTAAGGAAGCTGAGCTCTGAGGATCACAGTTCATAGACAGCCTGTGCAGGGAAGTCCATGAGACTCTTATCTCCAATTAACCACCAAAAAACAACAGAAGTTGGACTGTGGCTCAACGTGGTAGAGCACTAGCCTTGAGTGGAAGAGCTCAGGGACAGCACCCAGGCCATGAGTTCAAGCCCTATGACCAACAAAAAAACAAAATCAAATGCTTGAACCCAGTCACTAGTGACCTCATCAGAATGTCACGAGTCGCTTAGTCCATCTCACTGCAACTCTGCGTATATTCATTTTACAGATAAGGAACTTGAGGCTTGGAAGGGAAGTGAGTTATCTATGAGTCTGGCTGATGTGTCCCACCTAATCTTGTCAGCCACTCCCCCTAGTTTTTCCCCCACCACTCAGATCCCTTTCCCACCCTTAGCCCCACATTCCTTCCTGTGGCTTCTAGAGGAGCTGTCCTGCTTCTCTCCCTCTCTTTCTGGCTGTTCCAGCCCAGCACTGTCTACCACCTTCCACCCACACTCTCTCTCTTCAGTGTGGGTGTTGTCCTGAGTCTCAATTTTAACCTCACGCCCTACCCACTCCTGTTTTCTCTTGGCAGTTCTTTCTGGGGTTGAATTGTAGCCCTTTACCAGCTGGGAAAGTCCACTGGGGGAGATGAAGCGACCGCAGGCGTTATGGAAGATTTGGGGGTCATCCGATCACTAAATTGGTCAGGGACCATTTGAGCTGAATTAAAAAGGAGCTCGGTTTTCCCATCAAAGGAGGTTAAAGTTTCCGTGAACTCTGGCATGATCTGTCTTCTCCTGGATACTGGGCATGGTTTGGGGAAGAGGGGGAGGCACTGAGGGGAGTGGGAAAGGATGAGTTCCCTGCCCACACCTACATCAGGACGCGTCAGGATCAGCTGAGCACTTCTTTTCTCTGCACATGTCTTCATTTAGTTCTCCTAACCAGGCGGGGTGGTAGAAACTGTTCTCACTCATCCTACCAGGCAGAGGAGAAAACTGAGCTGCTGAGTGGCTAAGCATCTTCTGAGGCCACGGAGATAGCAGAATAGAGGCTTTCCTTGCTTTGTTTATTACGCTTCCTCCCCCTCAGTCTCCTACCCTATGGGCCTCCTGAGACTCCAGGCTCACACACTGTGCTCTGGACCCTGCTTGTTTCCCTCAGCTCGGGGGACTCCCCACCCTACGCCCCCACCCCCGCCAAACAGCCCCTCCCTTCCTCAGAGAACAGGTTCCATTGCCATCTTGCTCTCAACAGCCACCCGTCCATCCATCGGTCTATCTGGCTGTCTTCTCACCTTGACTTCACTCAGAAATTCGCTGCACACTCGGGTTTCACTTCCTCCCCTCCCTCCTACTCACTCCTAGGTTCTGCTGTCTCGCCTCTGCTCATCAAAGTCACCCCTATGCCAAGTCCAGTGATAGCTTTTGACTCTCCCTCCCTTTTCCTGAAATCTCCTTCCACCCCTTCCCCCTTGGCTCTTCTGTTTTGGCTTGGCCTGGTTTTCCTGCCTTCTTTGATGGCTCCTCCTCTTTGGGAGCAGGAGTGCTACCTGGCAGGGCCACAGTGAAGAAATTAAAGAACATTAGCGTCAGTTAGGAGCAAGTGTCCTTTCCTCTGGGCTAGTGTAGTGGTGCAGTGGGCACCATTTGGTCTAAAGCAGGCAGCCTCCTCTATCCTCAATCCAACAGGCCCACAAAAGCCACCTGTTCCTGTGTCCCCCACTGCAACAAGTAGTACTGCTACCCTCTCCCCAAAGCCCAACAGCAAATCAGTCACCAAATCCTGAGGAGTCCCTTTCTGTAAAGTCTTTCTGCATACTTTTATTCTGTGTGTATGCCAGTCTTGGGGCTTGAGCCCATGGCCTGGGCGCTGTCCCTGAGTGCTTTTGCTCAAGGCTGGTGCTCTACCACTTGAGTTGGCTCAACTTCCAGCTTCTTGGTGGTTAATTGGGGATAAGAGTCTTATGTACTGTCTGTCCCAGGCTGGCTTTATACTGAAATCCTCAGCTCTCAGCCTCTTGATCATCTAGGATTTGAGGTGTGAGCCATTGACACTGGACCTACATTTCAAAAAGATCTTAAAAAGCTTAGGAGTCTCAATTTCCTCATCTGTAAAATGGGGTGCTAATAGTAATGTTAGTATAGTAAGAATTAAGAGAACCAAGGTAGGTGTCTCAAATCTATAAAGGCATCCCACTAATAGTAATATCATGTCCTTTTTTTTTTTTCCGTGTGGTACTGGGGTTTGAACTCAGGGCCTCATGTTTATTAGGCAAGTGCTTAGTATTTGAATCATACCAGTAGCCCTTTTTGCTTTAACTATTTTTAGTTTTCTCCAGGCCTTAGATAGAAATCTTTTTACCTATAGCCTCCTATATAGCTTGGAGTACAGACACGAGCCACCCTGCTGTGCTAGTGAACTACACCCGCCCCCCTCACCTCCTTCATTAAAGTAATTATAAGTAATGTTTCCTTTCAATTGTTGAGCCTTGTGCATATTAGTTTACTAAGTACACACTCCTCCACAGAACTACACACCCAGCCCCTACTTCACAGATTTATGTTCAAATTCAGCGCTTTAGGCAGCTAGGCAAGTGCTTTACCACTAAGTCATACCCCCAAATCTACTTTAAGGCTCTGTGTGTGTGTGTGTGTGTCTGTCTGTCTGTCTGTCTGCTGGCCAGTATGGGGGGTTGAACTGAAGATCCTGGACATTATTCCTTAGCTTTTTCACTCAAGGCTGGCACTGTATGACTTGAGACATCTCTACATTGGTCTTTTAGGCTTTTTTGGAAAGGGGGCGGAGTGTCTGTCATAGGGCTTGAACTGAGAGCCTGAACACTATCCCTGATAGTGTTTTGCTCAAGGCTAGCTAGCATTCTATCACTTTGAGCCACAGCTTTACTTCTGCATTTTAGGTGGTTAATTGAAGATAAGAGTCCTCTGCTCAGGGAAGCTGAGATCTAAGGATGTGGTTTGAAACCAGCCCAGACCGGAAAGTCCATGAGACTCTCATCTCCAATTAACCACTAAAAAACTGGAAGTGGTGCTGTGGCTCAAAGTGGTAGCCTTAAGTGAAAAAGCTCAGAGACAGTGCCCAGGTCCTGAGTTTAAGCCACAAGATCTAAAAAAAAAAAAAAAAAAAAAAGAGTCTCCTATCTGGGATGACTGAACTGCAATCCTAAGATCTCAGCCTCCTGTGTAGTTAGAATTACAGGTGTGAGCTACCAGTGCCTGGCATACTGGAGGATTTTTGTGGGTCAATTGGAAATGAGAGTTGCACAGACATCTCTCTTTCTTCCTTCCTTCCTTCCTTCCTTCCTTCCTTCCTTCCTTCCTTCCTTCCTTCCTTCCTTCCTTCCTTTCGCCAGTCCTGGGGCTTGAACTCAGGGCCTAAGCACTGTCCCTGGCTTCTTTTTGCTCAAGGCTAGCACTCTACCACTTGAGCCACAGCACCACTTCTAGCTTTTTCTGTATATGTGGTGCTGGGGAATCGAACCCAGGGCTTCATGTATACAATACAAGCACTCTCTACCACTAGGCCATATTCCCAGCCCCTGAATACAGTTTTACAGTTTTTCTTTTTCTGGTCCTGGGGCTTGAACTTAGGGCCTTGGCACTTTCCCCAAGCCTCTTTGTACTCAAGGTGCTCTACCACGTGAGCCACATCACCACTTCCAGTTTTTCTGAGTCATTTATTGGAGATAGAGTTCTCACACCCTTTTCTGCCCTGCTGACTTTGAACTGTGATTCTCAGATCTCAGCCTCCTGAGTAGCTAGGATTACACGTGTGAGCCACTGGCCCTCAGCTGTTATTGCCTCTTTTGTTCCCACCATAACCTTACACATTGAAAGACAAGGAAGGATGCAAGCTCAGAGTAGAGCAATGACTTCCTTTGGAGCCCAGGGTCCTGTCGATAGGGTAGGCCTCACCCCGTCCCCACTCACTCTTCTGCCTGGATGGAGTCCACAGGAGCCACGTAGTTGCTGGGAATGTAGCCGCTGTGTCCAGAGCTGAGGGACCGAGCCTCCCACCAGTCTCCTTCACTGCAGGCACACAATGAGGAGTGGTCAGGGGCAGCCCCAGCCATGGGTGCCCTGGGGTTAGCAGGCCACACTGAAGACAGCCAGAGACTGACCCTGCTAACCCTGACCTTGGACACCCAGCCTGGGGTGGGGTAGGGATGACTTTTGTCTATTCTGTTTTTAAAGAAGGAATAGGGTAGAGGACACCTGGGCCTCCTGGTTTCTTCCTCTTGCTCCTTACTAGGCTGGGGTTTAGGAAGAAACAGCAAATAGCTGATGAAGACATTTCCCCCACTGAAAACCCCTGAGGCCTGTCCATTTCCTCCTAGATGAAGTCTAAACTCCTCAGTGCAGCTGAAAGACCTTCCCGATTCTTCCCCACTCACCTCTGTGGCATCAACTCCATTCTGTATTTCATTCATTTCCTGTGGTGGGACCCAGGGCCTTGCTGTCTGTGTTAACTAAGCCACACTCCCAGCCCTGACTGAGCCACACTTCCAGCCTTGCCTCCATTCTTCATGGTCCGCCTTGACAGACTATTTATCAATATTCTCATTATCTCTTTCTTTCTTTTTCCTTCTTCCTTGTCGATCCAGTCATTTTTCTCACCTCAGGTAAAAGTCTCCTCAAGGAAGCCTGCCCTGTTACCGGCTTCCTGGGGACCAGGCTTAGAGTTCCTTCTGTGCTCATAATTTCCCATCTCCTGTAGCAGTCACTCATGTTGGTGGTTGCTGTGTTGGTTCTATGAAGCCAGGCAAATTCTTTACCACTGAGTGTGCCCCCAGCCCTCACCTAGGGTTTATGTTGTCATGCAGAGGTACCTCCCACGTGGCTAGAACTTTCTGAGGATGGGGGCCCGGTGGGATGGGATTATTTTCTGGGCCCCACTCTGAGATCAGGCCACGTCTCAGCCACTTACTTGTTGTTCAGGATGTGGAACTTCTCGCCTTTGCTGAAGGTCAGGTCATCCTCTGTCCGGGCCTCATAGTCATATAATGCCACAAACAGGGTCACGCCAGTCCCTGCAGAGGCAGGGCTGCTCAGCAGAGTGGGGCATGGCATGGGGCACCAAGAGGGCTGCACCCCTAGACTCCAGCTCCCCAGCCAGGCACCACACCTTCCTGATGCCACCACGACCTGGTTCCCACAGCCTTCTGGAGTCCAGTGGCGTTGTGCTCTGGGTTTTCTAGCTTGGTACCCATGGATTCAGAACGTGAGGCTTCATGCCTTTCTCATGCTGGGGAGCCCCTAGGCTGCCTACCCCTCTTTCTCCTGCCCCTCCACTTGACAAATGACACCTGAGAGGCAAGATGCTTCTTTTACCACCTGTATCTGTCATGAGATCCCCTCTGAGGTGAGAACAGAACTTCAGGCTTCTTAGACTGAGGTCCTAGGGTCCAGCTGTACACAGTCCCTCAGCCTATGTAGTAGTAGAGAGCACGACCATGCCTCCCGCATCATTCTGGAAGCTTCTAAGGACAAATCCACTTTCTTTTTGCCCTGCACTCTCTCCCAGGACCCATGCAGCCCCAGCCTCCAGCGCTGTGGACCCACCTGAGAAGCCCCTAATGGTGCTGCCGACGAGGGAGGCAGGGCTGGTGAGCTGGGGGGAGAAGCTGTTGTAGTTGGGGATGTGTGAGAAGGAGGACGCAGGCCGGGCCTGAGTGGGGTCGGGGCCATAGCGATCCCCAGCTCCGTAGCTCCTGAAGGCCCCCTCCAGCCCAGCATCCTCCTTGGGTGCTGAATCCAACTTCTTGCAGAACACGCAGCCCATTCCAGGGACCCTGCTGCAGAATGAGGATGTGCCGATTCAAGGGCCTGTGCCAGGGGCACCGTCCCGGGCACATGTGCATTCACACTCGTCCACTCCAGGGCCTGGACTGAAGTTCCCCCAGGGAGGGGTAAGGTGGGCAGGGCCACCCTTGAGCCTGCCTCCCAGCTGCCTGCAGATGCTTGGAGAGAGTTTGTGTCCCCTCACAGCTGGCCTCTCCACCTGCTCAAATCTTTATCTCTCAGGCTGGTGGTTAACATCACGATGTTGCAGTGTTGTTTAGTTGTTTGATTGATTGATGGGTGCTGATTCTGGGGCTTGAACTCAGAGCCTGGGCACTGTCCTTTAGCTTTTTTTGCTCAAAGCTAGTTAGTTCTACCACTTGAGCCACAGCTCCACTTTAGGCTTTTTGGTGATTAATTGGAGATAAGAGTCTAACAAGCCAGGCACCATGGCTTGTGTCTGTAATCCTAGTTACTCAGGAGGCTGAGATGTGAGAATCATGGTTTGAAGCCAGCCTGGGCGGGAAAGACCATGAGACTCTTCTTCAATTAACCACCAGAAAACAAACCAAAAAAACCCAGAGTCTCCCCTTGCTCAGGATCCAAACTTCTTTCTGGTACTAACCTGGTTCAGGTCACCAGCAATAAACTCCTTTATCCTCTCTCAAAAGTGGCCTTGGGCTGGGAATATGGCCTAGTGGTAAAGTGCTCATCTCCAAAAAGTGGTCTTGATCTTTGCTGGTCTGTATTGCTATAAAATGCCAGCATGCGCGCATGTGCACACACACAGACACGCACTCAAAGAAGAAATAAATGCGTTTACTTATATGTGTGTATGTGTGCAGCTGTTGAATGTGCAGGCACTTTCTGTGCAGATGTTTAGCTGTGTGTGCACATCTGCACAAGCATGTGTGTACGTGTGTGTGTGCAGGTCTGTGTGGGTAGGTGTGTCTGGTCTGTGTCTATGACTGTATGCAGTTCTGTGTGGAAGCATGCATCCTTCTCTGCGCATGCCTGTGTCTGTGTGTCTCTGGGTGCATGTTCGTCTGTGCGTCTGCGTGGGTATGTGTGTGAGTGTGTGAGCCAGCGCCATAAGCCTGCACCTGGAGATTCCCCACAGAGGGAGATCAAGGCCATTTCCTGTCATGGGTCCAGCCTCCGGCCTCTCAAGCTGCCTCATTCTGGTTCCCCCATCCGTTACCTAGCAACAGGGCCCTTGTAGGAGGAGGGGGCTGCAAGGCAGGCGTTGTGGGGCCCAGAAAGGCCACCCCACCCCGTTTCCTGACCCTGAAAGCCTCAGTCCTCTCTCATCTCCGCTCCACTCACCCTGCGGGGCTCTTGCTCCTGGGTCAGTGGGATCACCGCATGATCCTCAGGAGGGCAGGAGGCCTGAGGATGAAGCGGGAGGAGAGGGAAGATGAAGGCTTGCCAGTGTTCCTGGCAGCCAGCTGCCCAGCTCCTGCCCTCTCCAGAAAGCCAAAGGCCTGGGCTCCACCCAGCACAACTTCTGCCTTTGTTTCCCTTGCCACCACCCTGGCACACTTACACATCTACTCTTGCCTAGGACACCCCACCCACGCCAGCTGTCTCTCGTTCCACCTGACACCATCCCATGAACACACACACCAGCACACAGCCACACCACACTCACAACGTACGCTTGCCAGCACACCACACACCCATGCAGCTCGAGAAAGAGCCAAGCTCCGCTCTGCAACAGTGCACACACACTACACTTACGCATTCTTGCACACTTAGACACTCAGAGTTTTCTATTTAGGTCTAGAGCCTCAGCTTCTACTACTGGAACCGTACTCCCATCTTTTCTTTGTTTTTCTTTCCTTATTTGTTGGATAAGGTCTTGTATTTTTGCCTAGGGGGAAATCTCAAACCAAGACCCTCCTACTGTGTCTCCCAAATAGCTGAGATCCCAGGTATGAACTCAGAGGCCTGGGCTCTGCTCCCCTACATCCAGCTTACTAAGTGACAGGGGTTCTCATTACCATTTTGCCTAACCTAGCCTTAAATCACAATGTACCCACGTCTGCTTCCTTAGTGGCTGGCATTACAGATGTGGCCTACCATGGCCAGCTTTAGATCTACCCCCTTGAACCAGATTTCTATCAGTTCACTCACAAGGCCCTAGCCATGGACTTCTAAAACCAAGCCATTTCCTAGCACCTGCCTCTGTGCCCAGAGCTGGGCAAAGCCCAGGAGACCCAGAGTCACCTCTGGTGGCAGAATGCAAGTAAACACCCACCTTGGAAGCTTTGCTTCTATCCCCGACATCGGAGAGGCCCAGGTCAGAAGCTGGGAGCCATTGTAGTCCCCCAGGATGCTCGCCAGACCAGTCAAGCCTTCCTTGGCAACTGAGTCCTCTGAGCAACCCAACAGTCAGCTCATTGGGCAAAGGGTCCCCACCTCTTCCCCCCACCAGAAGTGCCACCATTGCAACACTCAGAGAGAGGAACTGGCCAGGGAGAAGGCTGGATTTCCTAAGTTGTGAGAGTGATGGAGAATGGTAAGGCGGGGCCAACTCAGCAAACCCCAATTTCCCCCAAAGAGGCCCTGAAGATCCTGGGGTTAGGATCTGGAGGCCCTTCAACTTGCTTCGCTTGGTCCTGGGCCAATTCCCCTGTGGAGATCCTCCTCCTCTTCTCTCTAGATCCTGTCCTTCTTACTAGCCCACTCACCTCTTCCAGGAAGCCTGCCTGGATTGAATGGGTCTGCTTGCCCATGGCTGTTGCTGTTATATCAGAGCCAGGACTGGCATCCCAGGCTCCCAGCTCTCCCTGAGCCTTCACTAGAACTCTCCCCAAATGTGTGTTGGAGGGGGAAGGGACAACATCCAAGTAGCCAAGTGTGAAGCGGTCTGTGGTGAGAGGTCTAGCCTAAAATAGCCCCTGTTCACTAGGCCTCAAAGAGATCCTCACCCCAAACTCAAAAAACTAAGCCCCTCCAAGCCCAATAAACCTATTAGGAAATGGGCAAAAGAGCTAAAGAGAGACTTCACAAGAGAAGATATAAAAATGGCAAAGAAACATATGAGGAAATGCTCAACATCCCTGCTAGTAAAGGAAATGCAAATAAAAACAACCCTGAGATACCACCTCACCCCAGTTAGAATGGCCTATACTCTGAACTCAGGAAACAACAAATGCTAGAGGGGCTGTGGGGAAAGAGGAACCCTTCTCCATTGTTGGTGGGAGTGCAAATTAGTACAACCACTTTGGAGAACAGTATGGAGGTTTCTCAAAAAGCTCAATATAGACCTACCCTATGACCCAGCCATACCACTCCTAGGCATCTATCCTAAACAGCAAAATCCAAGATATCAAAAAGGCATTTGTACTACCATGTTTATCGCGGCACAATTCACAATAGCTAAAATATGGAAACAACCCAGATGCCCCTCCACAGACGAATGGATCCAAAAAATATGGTACCTATACACAATGGAATACTACATAGCGATTAGGAATGGTGAAATATTGTTATTTGCAGGGAAATGGTCAGAACTCGAACAAATAATGTTGAGTGAGACAAGCCTAGAACACAGAAAACAAAGGGGCATGATCTCCCTGATATATGACTGTTAACAAAGGGAGACGGAGAGACAGTAGAGACCAAGTCTGTGAATACTGTATATGTTCTTGATACATTGTATATTGCATATATGTCAACCTGACCTAGACAAGGGATAGAAAAACAGGTTGTAAGATATCATAAGAAATGTACACACTGCCCTACTATGTAACTGCACCCTCACCCTCTTTGCACATCACCTTGTAAAAAAATTTATGTCCAATTAATAAAAAAAAAAAAAAGAGATCCTCACCCCAAACCCCTCCGGGGGGAGGGGTGGAACCAGTGTGTAAAGACCCCAAGATATCAGGA
Organism: Perognathus longimembris pacificus; assembly: GCF_023159225.1. Classification (NCBI taxonomy): domain Eukaryota; kingdom Metazoa; phylum Chordata; class Mammalia; order Rodentia; family Heteromyidae; genus Perognathus; species Perognathus longimembris. Next base: position 17,072,843 of record NC_063167.1, read on the forward strand.
TGGTTAGAACCAGGGGAGAAAAAGATGGAGGGAAGGGAGCCCCCAGGACTGAGCTGAGGAGTTTCGGGGCAGTAGAGGAGAGAGGGGCTGACATGAAAGCAAGGGTCACAAGGTGAGAAGAAAACTCTCATCCTGTCACAGGAAGACAAACGCACCTCAAACCAGCTCTGAGCGAATGCCTAGATCCGCACCCGCCTGCCGACATGTTCCAGGGTATATGAATGTTCTCAGTGACACACACAGCAGGCCATGAAGACAGACACAAACACAAACCTCTGCGAGGGGACCCATAGCCCGCATACGCCACTTTCCAGCCCTGCACGCACACAGCCTCTCACTATAGCCGCTCGGTGTGCCCACCACCGCTTCACACAAAAGCCTTCTTTTAAAAGCTGGGAATGTGGTTTAGTGTAGAGTGCTTGCCTAGCATGCATGAAGCCCTGGGTTCGATTCCTCAGCACCACATAAAGCAGCTCAGGGACAGTGTTCAGGCCCTGAGTTCAAGCCCCAGGACTGACAAAAAAAATATTATTATAGTTGGGTACCAGTAGCCCACGCCTATCATCCTGAGTACTCAAGAGGCAGAGATCTGAGGATCAAAATTTGAAGCCAGCCTGGGCAGACAAATCCATGAGACGTTTATCCCCAGTTGACTAGCCACAAGCTGAAAGTAGATGTGTGGTTCAAATGGTAAGGTTTGAGCAGAGAAGACAAGCAAGAGCCAAAGCCCTGAAATCAAGCCCTAGCACTGGCACACACGCACACACACACACACACACACACACACACACACACACATTTATATTATTGATAAGGCACCTAAGGCCCAGAGAGGCTTATGAACTTGCCCCGAGTCCCACAGGTGATGTATGTAGCCTGGCATGGAGCCCAGAATCTGAGATGTCTGCACGGTCTGTTCCAGACACGGACAGCTGCACTGGTGAATGCACAACCCCCAGAGGGACACAGATACACAAAGGTGCACCCTTGAGATGTAGCCGCGCCCCCACCTCCATGGGAGCTCTCCTGTACAGGACACAAACTTGCAAAATTCTGGAGTCCCCACACAGCCACAATGCTGCCACTCCCAATAACACCCAAGTGCTCATTGCCACAACATCTCTACCAGCCTCAGGGGAGTCCCAGAGTCTGCAGGCCGGGTGTGGGGGTTGGGTCGGAGATGATAAGCTATGGGCTGGCAGTGTGACCAGCAGGCAGATCTCAGGGATTTACAACCTGCAGGCTTGAGAAGACCAAGGCCCCAGTGGGGCCTGACTGACGGCATTATGCCGAGAAGCTGAGAAAGGGTGGGATGTAGGGTGCCCCCCCCCATGGTATCTACATGGCCCTAGACAAGGAAGGGCCACATGACATGTGACCTTGATCATCAGAGGACAAACAAGAAAGCTAGAACAAGGCAGACACTGAGAGATACAGAGGCCAAGAAAGAGTCTAGCAAAGGCAGAGACACAGAGAAACAGCATGATGTATTAAGAGACTGGTTCTCAGGAAAAGAAAACAAAACCAAAAACCAAAGCCCTCCTTTGCAGGTTTTTCTGATTTCCAAGGTATAAATATTCCCATCATGGCTGATTGAATACCCACCTGAATTCCCGAACCAATGTCCCTGAGCCAGAGCCAGCCGGAGAAACAAAGACAGGCAGAGACGGAAGTGCAAGGTAAAGAAGAGCAACAAAAACTGTGTGTGTGTGTGTGTGTGTGTATGTGTGTGTGTGAATGCCTGTAATTCCAGCACGCAGGAGGCAGAAACAGGAAGATCATGGGTTCAAGGCCAGCCCAAGTTACCTAGTGAGGCCCCCTCTCAAAAAAAAAAACAAGTCCTCAGATCTTGTCTGGCATATACAAGGCCCTGAGTTTGAGGGTTCAATCTTCAGCACTGAAAAAAAAATAAAAATAAAAACCAGAAAAAAGGGGGTGGGGTGGGCAGAGATAGAGTCAGAGTCAGCTGGGCACTAGTGCCTGGAATCCTAGCTACTCAGGAGGCTGCGATTTGAAGATTGTGGTTCGAAGCCAGCCCAGGCAGGAAAGTCCATGAGATTCTTATCTCTAATTAACGACCTGAAAACTGGAAGTGGCACTGTGGCTCCAAGTGATAGAGCTCTAGGTTTGAGCAGAAAAGCTCTGGGGCAGCGCTTAAGTCTTGAGTTCAAGCCCAATGACTGACAAAAGAGAGAGAGAGAGAGAGGGAGAGGGAGGGAAGGAGGGAGAGAGAGAAAGAGAGAGAGAGATCGAGAGAGAGAGAACCAAGAAAGACCTAGAGAAAATAGAAAGAGGGCACAGGCTGGGTTTGTTCTGCTTAAGCATCTCATGAAACTATCCCCCAAGGCTCTTTGTCCTTCCCTTGCTCAGACCTTAAAGTGTTGTACCAATTCTCTCAGAAACCACTGGATTTCCTAGAAGTCTGGGTGGCCATCACAATTACAAAAAAAGTCCTGATTTATTCAACATTTGTACAGTGGCTCGATTCTTCCCAATGAATTTCTCTGTGTGATCTCACTGAGTAGCTTTCTGGAGTAGCTTTTATTTACTTATTTGTAGATTTTATTTTTAACTCTTTCTTTACAGATGAGGCCCAGATTTGATACCAAGTATTAGCCAGAGTCTGTATTCTGGTCAGGTATGGGTGTCCCACACCTGTAAACTTAGCAACTCAAGAGGTTGAGATCTGAAGCCTGAAGTTCAAAGCCAGCTTGGGTAGCAAAGTTTATGAGGCTTTTTTTTTTTTTGCCAGTCCTGGGCCTTGAACTCAGGGCCTGAGCACTGTCCCTGGCTTCTTTTTGCTCAAGGCTAGCACTCTGCCACTTGAGCCACAGCGCCACTTCTGGCCGTTTTCTATATATGTGGTGCTGAGGAATCAAACCCAGACTCTTATTTCTAATTAACCACCAAAAATTCAGAAGTGGAGATGTGGCTCAAGTGGTAGAGTGCTAGCCTTGAGCAAAAAAAACCTCAGGCACAGCACCCAGAGCCTGAGTTTAAGACCTGGGACTGGTGCGCGCACGCGCGCGTGCTCACACACACACATGATTATGTTTTGAGTAAGGGAACAAAAAACACAAAGTCAATCTGGCTGTAAGGCCCACTCTCAGCACTGCTCTATTTTGCAGCCCTAATAGAAGCAATAATATGTGTCTCTTTATGAGGGCCCACTGTGTGCTAGACACAGTGCTACATGCTCTCAATCCTCAATTACAGCCCAGAGACAGCAATCTGCCCTGTCTGTCTTTTCTCAGAGGCAGTGAACTTGGCTGCCTGCTAACACTGGAAAGATAGGCTATCCACCAGCATTGTAAACACTGCCAGGGCTTATGTCTATCAGTGTCTTTTTTTTTTTTTTTTCCGTGCTGGCAATTGAACCCAGGATCTTGCACATGCTAAGCACGTGCTCTACCATTAAGCTACACCCGCAGCCCTAAATAAGTCTCCTGAACATCTGGTTGATAGGAATAAGCTTCCAGAGTCCCCCCCAGGATTCAAATTACATTATAGGTATGTGAGCTGAGGTCTAACCCCCGACCACCACACTCCCTGCTTCAGCCGCCCCCCGCCCCCCACCAGCTCTGCTCTTTCATTTTTATTGTGTCTTTGGGACAGGGTTTTTGCTATGTAGTCCAGGGTGGCTGGAAGCCTGCGATCCTCCTGTTTCAGCCTTCCAAGGGCTGGAATTCCAGGCATACACCAGCACATCTGGCTTCCCAGCCCTATTCTCCCACGTCTCCGGTCTGGGATGAGTGACAAAGTCCATGCGTTGTCTCTGAGCCTCATGTTCTCATCTGTACCTTCTGTGCCGAGCAGCTGTGAAGGCTTCATGAGGCCCAGCTTCTGCTCCGAGTGCTTTGGCCATGTAAGGCAGAAAGCCACAAGCAGCAGAGTCGCATGGCCCCAAGGGACATTTCACATCCCCTGCCGGCCTCCTTTGTAGCAGGGTAGTGACCCGCCTGAGAGCACACACTCCTGACACAGGAGATCCAAAGCCGGGATTCTTCATTCAGGTCCACAGTTCCATTCCTGGCATGGAGCTGTGTTCTCCAAAGCCTATGTAGCATTTGGACATTCACCCCAACTGGTGAAAATCATTCTTTCTGCCCAGCCCCTGGCCATCTGCACCTGTCTCATGACAGCTGAGTACCCAGCAAGGAACTGGCTTCCACTCATAATTCCCTGCCCTCTCCCACCCCTCCCCCTCCCGCCTCCTGGACCTCCTCGCAGCCCCAGAACCACCCATCCTCTCTCTGGTACTACACTTCCCATTGTTATGTTCCAGCTTGGATAGAGACACAGAATGTCTTGTCCTCCTCCCCAGACCCCCACCCCAGCAAGGATCTGAGGGATCTAAAGACAGCTTTGGGTTCAAATTCTTCTGCTGCCTGATGAGTGGCTGGAGACATTGGACAAGTCAGTTGATCCCTCTGAGCTGCAGGTTCTTTGCCTATGAAGAACAGGAATAGCCATCTTCCCTGTGAGCTGCTCCTGAGCATCAGATGCTAAGGACCCTGAAGGCAGCAGGCACACAGTAGGTGCTTAGAAGACTTTCACTTCCCTCTGTTTCCTTTGAATCAGGGAGGGGTTAGGGGGAGGGGGAGGGGGAGGCGGGCTATGTGAAGAAAGAGAAGTTCTCAGACAAGGCAAGAGGGCCATGCTGAACCAGCATGTCTGGGGATTTCACCAAAAGGGAACTGGGACTTTGGGCAGTGGCAGGAAACCACCATCCTGCAAGACTTCCGGCTTCTCCCCAGTGCTCTGGGCTGGGCAGGGGGCGGCCTGGGCTGGAGGGGCAGGAAACAAATTCAAGGTCTGTAGGCACCTTGTTTTACAAAGCCTGGGCTGAGAGGGCCAGTCCCTGCCTACACCTTTGAGTATGCCTTTGAGTCATTCTTTAGGACTCTAGGGTCACCCTGAACTGCATCTCTTGCCTGAGGCCTCCACCTCTCATTAACCCCTTCCATCCCATACCAGCTTTTCTTGAGGCTTTGAAACCCAATCTTCCTGGCCACCCAGGGGGGTAAGAAGACATAACTCCACACATAGATCCACCGCTCCTGGTGAGATCACCTCTGTCTGTCTGTCACACACACACACACACATACACACAGAAGTACATACACAGTCTCAAGTTCATATAGTGCAAGCCCAAACCACACTCACAATCACTCTTACATTCCCACAGCTTCACCCCACTGGGAGAGGGAGATGGCAGTGAACTTGTGAGCCCTTCCCAAGCTCTTTTCAATCTTCCCCATTCCCATCTCCAGAGGGCCATGTAGCCTAGTTCAGGAAGGAGGTGGAGCCTAGGGCCTTAGCTCTGGATACTTCTGTGGCATCAAGGCGGTACCCAGCCCCATACTAACTCTCAAACCTCCACTGTCCCATCTGTGAAGTGGAAACAAAGCCCTGCTTTCCCATCCCCACCACAGATGATGGAAGGAGGGCAAGGCCTGAAGACCTCTGACAGACTACAGGCCTGGGCAGTGGCCAACTGGGCAAGGGTGGGAGACAAATCTGAACCTGGCTCATCTCCCAGAATGGACTCTCAGTAGATCCACAGACCTGCGTTTTATTAGACATGAGCTGTGTGCTGGTCCCAGGAGGCCCATTCAGCGAGAGCTAGGCTTTCTGGCCCCTTCCTTTTTTTCTGTTTTGTGGTGGTTCTAGGGCTTGAACTCAGGGCCTGGGCTGTCCCTTAGCGTGTTCTGCTCGAGGCTAGTGCTCCTCTACTTGCGCCACATTTCTGGCTTTTTGGTGGTTAATTGGAGATAAGAGTCTCACTGACTTTCCTGCCTGGGCTGGCTTTGAATCAAGATCCTCAGATTTCAGCCTTCTGAGTAGCTAAGATTACTGGTGTGAGCCACTGGGTGGGGGTGGGGTGGGAGTGGGGGGCCCCCACTCCATGTTTTGAGGACGTTAATGAACAGACTGTCCGGGTCAGTGGTAATCTAGAACTTCATCCAAGCTGCTTTTCTGTGAACTATGGGTGAGAGATTGATTCTCCCCAAGGCTCATGAGGGGAAAAGAAAACCAACCCAGAGAAGGCCAGCAACTTGAGGGCGGTCACACAGCAAGGAGCCAGGACTTACTGCAGTCCCCACTCCAGGACCCCCCCCCCCCCCACTCCTAGATGGGGACAGGGGCGGGGCCCCCAGGTGCTGGCCAGCGCTGAGCCCCGTTGTCATGGACACGGCCCTGAGGGCGTTCACCGTCAAAGGCAGGATTTCCTTTGGGGCGGCCAGAAATTCCCGGATCCCGGGGGAGTGGGGGGGGGGGGCCTGGGTCGTGGGGCCCGAGGGAGCGGAGGGGCGGGTGTGCCGAGGCCTTCCCCTTCACGGGGAAGCGGGGACCCCCGCCTTGCCTCGGGGCGTAGGCCTCACCCCACTTCTGCGGATTTGGGATGGGGGGGGAGGTTCTCCTGGACCCCTGCAGCCGCGCCCCACAGAGCATCCTCGGGAACCCGTGCTCTCTGACACCCCACTTAGGGTGAACTCCCCAGGGACCCAGCACCCCCGCCGGGCCCCCACAGCCTCGTCCTTCGGGGGTCCATTCTTCCTCCTCCCCCCCCCACCTCGCTCCTTCCCAGGCTCTGACATCCTCTTACAGGGCACCCTGTTTCCCCCATCAGACTCGGGGTCCCCTTTGTTCTACGTTTCCCACGTTTCCCAGCCTGCTCCCCAAGTTCTAGCAGTGAAGAGGCCCCCTCGTTTTCCTCCGAAAGCCCTCCTCAAGTGGGGGTCTCCTGGCCATCCACGTCTCCGTTCTCCTCCCCGAAGTTCGAGGTTCGGGCTTATTCCCCGCCCCCCCTTCCCTCCCCCCTTCCCCCCCCCAGCCCTCCCTGGAGGATGGGCGGGGCCCACCTGCCCTTCCCACCCCACCCCACCCCCTGCGCCCACCTACCTGGTCCAGGGGGGCCGACTCTGACCCGGCTCCCAGCTGCCACCTGAGCCGATGTGGGGCAGAACTGGGGTGCCGCCCCCGCCCCCGTGCCCGCCGCCCCCTGGCGCAGGGAGGAGGAAGCCACCGCGGACTCCTTGCGGTGGCCCGGGCCAGGGCCACAGTGAAAACTGGCAGTCACACCCCGGCCCGGCCCGAGCCGGCTGCGGGGAGGGGCCCCCAGATCCCAGGCCCGCCACTTTCCGCCCGCCCCTGGTTTTGGGGGGGGGGGATTCACCTTTGGGGGCCTTCTCTCTGCACCCCAGCTTCTCTCACGCACAGCATCCCCCTCCCCCAGTGCCCACCAAAGGGGACAGATTTATCCCCCCCCTCCGCCGAAGACCCTGCTCATTCAGAATCAGCAGCAGAACAGAGCTGAGGAGGGTCTTTCTGAAGCAGAGCACCCCCCAACACCCCTGGCTCCTTTTCCAGCTGGGAGAGGCTGGGGGCCAGATCCCCATTCGCCTTTACCAAGTTCTCATAGCTAGCTGACCTCAGGCTGCTGTCACTAGATTCCCGGTGGACCCTGTCACCATGCCTTGCCTTCCCTCTTCCAGAGGCTGAGAACCCCCGATCCCCACCCCGCCCCATCGCAGCCCTCCCCTCCCCCACGGTTAACTTCTTCCGCTAAACCAGAGGTCCGGGACCCCTTGGGGTGTGTGGCCTTGGTGGGGAGGAGGAGGTGGGGGCAGGGTTGCTTGGTGAAGGAGTGCACACATGGCCGTGCAGCTAGAGTGTGCAAACACAGATGTCTGTCTGGGCCTGCTGATGACTTTGGCTTTGGAATCAATACATATCCACACATAGGCAGGTGTGGTTCTGAGTGCCAGGAGGGTGTGTGGGGCTTTGTGTGTGGGCAAGCGCCTATTCAGGAGTGTCACGGTGGGACTGTGGGTGACTAGGAGTAGTGGGTGTGAATAAGAATACTGTTAGGAAAATGGGGGAAGAGGGGGAGGACAGGGGAGGTGCAGGACACTGGAGGGTGGTTTTATTACCACCCTCAGGAGCACCCTCCAAACAGCTATTCAATGAACAATCATTACCTGTGGGGTGCCAGCCTCAGGGAACACAGAGACCAAAGAGACTGAACCCACCTTGGAGTCAACCCAGGCACTCGTGGGGCTGAGAGGGGGGTGCTTGAGTCCAGTGGCTGGAGGCAGCCTGGGCAGTAGGGCAATTCTCCATCTCAAACAACCATCAAACCAACACAATTAAAAAAAAAAAAAAAAAAGCTAGGTACCATGATCCACACCTGTAATCTCAGCAGTTGACTGCAGCGGAGGATTGAGTACAAAGCCAGCCTGGGCTACATAATGAGACACTATCTCAAAAAAAAAAAAAAAAAAAAGGGGAGGGCTGGGGATATGGCCTAGTGGTAAAGTGCTCACCTCATATACATGAAGCCCTGGGTTCGATTCCTCAGCACCACATATATAGAAAAGGCCAGAAGTGGCGCTGCGGCTCAAGTTGGCAGAGTGCTAGCCTTGAGCAAAAAGAGGTCAGGGGCAGTGCTCAGGCCCTGAGTTCAAGCCCCAGGACTGGCAAAAAACACAAACAAAAAAGGCAGGGGAGAGGAAGGAATGGAAGGAGGGCTGGAGGGAGGAAGGGAAGGAGGGGAATAAGGAAAAGAAGGAGGGAAAAGGAGAACGAGATAAAGAAAGAGAAAAGAAAGGAAGGGAGGGAGGAAGAAAAACAAAGAGGAAAAGGAGGGAGGGAAGGAGAGGAGGACTGAGAGAAAGCCAGGGAGGGAGGAATGGAGGAACCGTCCTTGCTCCTGGAAGGATTCCCCCAATCCAACAGGCTTGCCCTGTCATCCAGCAAGGTTTGGCTTGGGACATCTCCCAGGAAGTCCCTCCCCCTGGGTGTCCACCTCCATCTTGGCCAAGCCCACAGCATCTCCTGCCTTATGTGCCATTGGCTTCAGGGGCCTGGGGGTGAGGGATGTTTTTCTCAAAGGCAGAGACTGGCTCTTGGCTCCCGTTGGTGTCTCTAGTGTACCCCATACAGGGCCTGGCACAGAGTAGCAGATTCTCTGGGCATAAGAATGCATGGATCAGCCAAGGAACAAAAAGCATTAATAAGTAAACAAAAGCTCAGGGAAAAAATAAATCCTTGAAGATAAGAATGAAGAATGTAAGCAACAAAGACTGAATAACCAGATGAATGAAAGAACAAAATTTCTTCTGCTTTTTTTTTTTTTTCCTTTTGGTACCAATCCTGGGGCTTGAACTCAGGACCTGGGTACTGTTCATGAACTTTGGAGCTTTTGTGCTCCTTTTACATGAGCCACAGCTCCACTTCCAGCTTTTTTGCTGGTTAATTGGAGATATGAGTGAGTCATACAGACTTTCCTGCCTGGGCTGACTTTGAACTGTGGTCCTCAGACCTCAGCCTCCTGAGGAACTAGAATTACATTCACCAACCAGCATGAGCCACCAGTACCTAGATTCTATTGCTTTTTTTTTTTTTTTTTTTTTAGTGGTGTTATCGCTCTTCCACTTGAGGCACAGCTCTGCTTCTGGCCTTTTTCGGTAAGTTGGTGGAGAAAAGTCTCATAAAGCCAGGCACTGGTGGCTCATACCTGTAACCCTAGCTACTCAGGAGGCTAAGATCTTAGGATCACGGTTTCTTTTTAATTTTATTTTTTATTTTATTGTCAAAGTGAAGTACAGAGGGGTTACAGTTTCATCTATAATGCAGCGAGTACCTTTCTTTTTTTTTCCCTTCCCTAGCTCAGATAAAGATATATACAATATCCAATGTACCAAAATCATATACAGTGACCACAGGGAATATGCCATAGGAAATTCACCTAGTACATTAAACATAACAACAATAAAATCCTCCTGATTCCATCTCTTGAAGTTCATTTTGCTTAGTCTCATCTTATACAATCATAGGTACATAGCTGTTGAGCTACTGTGATCCTCTGGTAGGTCTATCCTAGACATTTTTATGTTTATTTAGTATTTGTTTGGTTTTTAGAGACATGATGTAAAGTCGCTAACCAAAACATGTAGAAATACCATTTGAAAAGAAGTTTTTTTTTTTTTTGGCCAGTCCTGGGCCTTGGACTCAGGGCCTGAGCACTGTCCCTGGCTTCTTCTTGCTCAAGGCTAGCACTCTGCCACTTGAGCCACAGCGCCACTTCTGGCCATTTTCTGTATATGTGGTGCTGGGGAATTGAACCCAGGGCCTCATGTATACAAGGCAGGCGCTCTTGCCACTAGGCCATATCCCCAGCCCAAGAAGTTTGTTATTTTATAGACATGCTCTCTACTGTTCCTGGCCCCTCTAACATCCACATATCAAGGAGACCATGAGCCTTTGTTCTCTGTGTTCTAGGCTTGTCTCACTCAACATTATTTGTTCAAGATCTGACCATTTCCCTCAAATGTCATAATTTTACCATTTCTAATGGCTGTGTAGTATTCCATTGTGTACAGGTACCACATTTTTTGGATCCATTCATCTGTAGTGGGGCATCTGGGTCGTTTCCATATTTTGGCTATTGTGAATTGTGCAGCAATAAACATGGATGTGCAGGTGTCTTTGTGGTATCCTGGATCCTGTTGTTCAGGATAGATGCCTGGGAGTGGTATGGCTGGGTCATAGGGTATGTCTATGCTGAGGTTTTTTTGTTTTTTTTGGCCAGTCCTGGGCCTTGGACTCAGGGCCTGAGCACTGTCCCTGGCTTCTTCCCGCTCAAGGCTAGCACTCTGCCACTTGAGCCACAGCGCCGCTTCTGGCCGTTTTCTGTATATGTGGTGCTGGGGAATCGAACCTAGGGCCTCGTGTATCCGAGGCAGGCACTCTTGCCACTAGGCTATATCCCCAGCCCTGAGGTTTTTTTTTGTTGTTGTTGTTTGCCAGTCCTGGGCCTTGGACTCAGGGCCTGAGCACTGTCCCTGGCTTCTTTTTGCTCAAGGCTAGCACTCTGCCACTTGAGTCACAGCGCCACTTCTGGCCATTTTCTGTATATGTGGTGCTGGGGAATCAAACCCAGGGCTTCAAGTATACGAGGCAAGCGCTCTTGCCACTAGGCCATATCCCCAGCCCCTATGTTGAGTTTTTTGAGGAACCTCCATGCTGTTCTCCAGAGTGGTCGTACTAGTTTACACTTCCACCAGCAGAGGAGAAGGGTTCCTCTTTCTCTGCATCCACTACAGCATTTGTTGTTGCCTGAGTTCAAAGTATAGGCCATTCTAACTGAGGTGAGGTGGTATTAGGATCACAGTTTGAAGCCATCCCAGGTAGGAAAATGTATAAGACTCTTTATCTCCAACTAACCACCTAAAAATGGAAAGTAATGCTGAGGTGAAAAGTGGCAGAGAACTAGCTTTGAGCAAAAGAGCTCAGGGACAGCGTCCAGGCTGAGTTCAAGCCCCACAGGAAAAAAAAAAAAATCTCTGTCTTTCCTACCCAGGCTGGCTTTGATCCATGATACTCAGATCTCAGACTCCTAAGTAACTAGGATATAGGTGTGAGCCACCAGCACCCAGTTCCTTCTGCTTATTTATTTATTTATTTATTTATTTATTTATTTATTTATTTATTTATTTATTTATTTTGGCAGTCCTGAGCCTTGGACTCAGTGCTCAGTATCTGAGCACTGTCCCTGGCTTCTTTTTGCTCAAGGCTAGCACTCTGCCACTTGAGCCACGGTGCCATTTCTGGCCATTTTCTATATATGTGGTGTGGGTGCTGGCTTCGTGTATACAAGGCAAGCAATCTTGCCACTAGGCCATGTTCCCAGCCCCTCCTTCTGCTTTTTAAAACACAATGTGGGAGCTGGGGGCCAGTGGCTCACACCTGTAATCCTAGCTACTCCAGAGGATGAGATTTGAGCATCAAAGTTCAAAGCCAGCCTGAGGCTGGGTGCCAGTGGTTCAAGCCTATAATCCTAGCTACTCAGGAGGCTGAGAGCTGAGGATCATGGTTCAAAGCTAGCCCAGATAGGAATGTTCATGAAACTCTTATCTCCAATTAAGCACCAAAAAGAGCGGTAAATGGAGCTATGGTTCAAGTGCCAGACCCAGAGCTGAAGCCCCGGATTGGTACATGAATAAATAAATAAATAAATAAATAAGTAGATAGGTAGATAGATAGATTGATAGATAGTAGATAAAATACAAGGTGGGGATGGGGGTATAGCTTAGTGACAGAGCATTCGCCCAGCAATCTTAAGACCCTTAGATCGGGCTGGAAGTGTGGCTTCGTGGTAAAGATCTTGCCTAGGAAGCATGAGACCCTGAGTGCAAGCCCCAGTATGAGAGTCAAAAAACTTTCAATGTAAATAAATAAATGAAAAATAAATAAAAACGGACCCTGAGGTCAGTTCCCAGTACTGCAAAATAAAAACAAACATAATAAAATGCACATACACCCACAATATTCCTTTGTTCATAAATTCCCAGTGTCTTATCCATCAATTTGCTTGGACTAATTAAAAATAATACAATAGTAATGAAGAAGAAGAAAATCTAATGGCCTCCTCATGACCTCCCACGACCCCTGCCACCTCTCCTGTCCCATCTAAGGCCATTCTAGGTCACACTGGAATTCTTATAGTTCTTAGAATACACTGTTGTGCCAAGTTGCAAGACCACCCCCAAGAAGACCACCGAGATTCAGACACTCCGAAATGCAAAAGCAAGGCAAGGGTTTATTTAACGAGCTGCCAACTCGGGCCTCGTCCTACCCACCGACACAGCGGAGGTTAGGAGGAAGCCCCGAGCTGTGATTACACAGGGCTTATAAAGGCAAAGAACAAGGTTACAACAATCAGCTGTGCAAGCAAGATTAGAACACAGGTACAAATCTGATTGGCTTAGGGTTCGATTCTAAAATGGGGTTCACGTGGTGGGGCCTGACTTCAAAGTCTGGCACCTCATTTCCCCCTTTTTCTTTTTGGTACCTTGGGAGCCAATCATGGCTCCATTCTGTCCATTTCAATGGCTTGCATGTCTAGGGGATGATATAGAGGTAAGGCATGGGCCAGTAGGGCCAAAAGTAGTATCCGAAAATAACTCTGGTCCCTCGGTTTTAAAGGGGGGCTGATGGGTGAAGATCATCCATCTTCTGTAATTTCTTCAGGCTGACTCAGGGGCGTTGACCTCACCTAGCCAGGAACCTATAACCTTAGTCTCAGTCTTGAGACGAAGGCAAAGCGGCTGAGTTGGGTGCTTGGAGACCTCCCATGTTCCATCACGGTAGTTGTCATCCAGGGCAAAGGGGTCAGCTGGCCTGGCGTGGGAGCAATGGACCCAAGTGGTGATGCCGTCTAGGGTTCCTTCCACCGTGGTTCTTAGGATTTCAGTCCCCTGGTCTGAATAAATGGGGGGTAGGGACAGAAGCAGAATCATATCTTTTAGAGTCCAATTCATTTTCTCTACCTATCCTGCACTCTGGGGTCTATAAGCACAATGCAATTTCCAATCCGTCCCCAGTGCTGCAGCTATTCCCTGACTTACTTTTGAGACGAAAGCCTGTCCGTTGTCTGACCCAATGGTGGATGGGAAGCCATACCTGGGTAGGATTTCTTCCAGGATCTTCTTAGCCACTACATTCGCAGTCTCATGCTTTGTTGGATAGGCTTCAACCCATCCTGAAAAGGTGTCTACAAAAACTAGCAAATATTTGTAATTTCTGTGAAATCTACTTCCCAATACACACCTGGCCTATTCCCACAGAGGTGAGCTCCTTTAGTAATCTGTTGATTGGGGGCATTGGCAAGCTGACAGGCCTTTAACAGATCTCAATAAGGACACAATCTCAGGTCTACAAGCTTTCTTTACTAAACAGATGTATGAGCTTAAAATTCTCACTGCCAGTCAGGGCTTTGAGTAAATGCGGGGGGTGAGATTTTAATCTATCCTCTCATTTGACAAACTTACCCTTACTAACCACTATCACAGATGACTGGTAAATTCCTGCCCATTAGACAGACATGGGCATTGGAAAGGCATGCTTATGAACTATTCTTCTAGGACTTCCCGGCTTTAACTTTTGAAAGGCCAACAGTAGTGACTCTAGGATCTGACACCATCTCTGCCATCCAAGCAGCGGCTTACTGCCTCTGGATGCTCCATCACTTTTGTCCCAGGAGGAGTGACTTTCGACTTGGACTCAGGGCCTGAGTGCTGTCCCTCAGCTCTCCAGCTCAAGACTAGCACCCTACCACTTTTGAGCTCCACACCACTCTGTTCCCAGCACTCTGCTGGCTGATTAGAGACAAGTCTCTCACAGGGACCTTTCTTTGCCCGGGCTGGCTTCCAACCGCAGATTCAGATCAATGAGTCTTATAAGGGGCCACTTTACTCCAATTATAAGCAACAAGGTGGTCCACACAGAAGTAGTTTTTAAGCATGCTCTCTTACCTGGAACTTATTAAGGGTCAGTATTAGATCTTGACAAACTTGTAGGAATCACCTGTGCTTCTCTGTGGGCCTGCTGGAAACTGTTACAAAAAAACCTACAAAGAAGCTGGAATGGCAATTAAACATTTTGGTAGCCATAATTCTCCTTTTCTCACTTTGCAATAATTATTTAGGACAATTTTACTTCCAAATTTCTTATCTAGAAATGTATTCTTGATTTCCAAAGCCTTTTTAACACTAACACAACACTTTAGCTTTTATCTGCATCGGAAAAACTGAAGCTCACAGGCAATCTGAAACCAGGTGCCACCCTTTGCTTACGGGCTGCTTGTTTCAAAAGAGCCTCTTTTTTTTTTTTTCCAGTCCCAGTTACTGCATGGCATGAAGACCTTTGAACTCAAATGACAATTTTTCCTTAATGCAAGAATTACAATTAGAAATCTTCCTACATACATAGAGTTAATGAGAGTTTACTTCTATGCCATTAGTTTAATATAGATCCTTTTAAATCCAAATTTCTGATACTTAGCTCTGATTTTTTTAATTAAACATTTTTAGCGTACCAAATAATTTTCTGCTTAAGAAGGCTGGGTGGGGGTCCCCCCAGAGTTCTTTCTGTGGACACTCACACTCTGATTGTGAACCATCGCCTGTACATCTTTCCAATGAGCTATGCAGGTTTGACACAAAAGAGACTGTTAGACTTACAAACAACACAGAGATGACAGCGCAGCATGGTGAGGTCACTCCCTGCCACCTGTGGGTGGCTTGGGCTGGCCCTATGTTCACCCTGTCGGCGGCTGCGGGTCAGGACTTGGACTTGGGGCTGATGCGTCCGTGTCCTGGGCTGTCGGCGCCGTTGAGTTGACTGGGCAGGACCCTCCGGAGCGGAGGGCACAGCTGAAACATTTTCCTCAGAGTCCTCCTCTTGTAGAGTTAACTGGGATGGGGAGTATGGAGCGGGAAACATTTCCTCCTCCGTGCTTCCTCCCTATGTCAAAGCTCCCTCAATTTCCTCAAAGGTGGACCATTCTGACTTGCACAGGGTGATCCACTTTTCCTTTTTAAGGGCCACACCTTGGTTCTGAGCTATCTCCTTAACCTCCCTCCAGTGAGCTAGGATCAAGTCTAGGGGGCTAGATGGAGGTCCTCAAGATAATACAAAAGGAGGAAAACACACAGGCCTAAGAAAAGCTACGAGTTGGAGATCTCCCAAGCTGGCCCACAACCTCCTGCAAGGGTGCAGAAGGAGTGGACCCGAGTTACGAGTTGGAGATCTCCCAAGTTGGCCCACAACCTCCTGCCAGGGTACAGGAGGAGTGGACCCAAGTTGGCCCACAACCTCCTGCCAGATAAGCAGAAGGAGCAGACCCAAGTACAAGGTGGGGGGTTGAGTCTCGTTTAGGAGGCCCTCCTGGTCAGTTCCGGCCAAAAACCAAACTGACTCGCGCCCTACAAGTATAAGCAAAAGCAAAACAGACAAACAGACAAATTACAGGACAAGACAAATAAACAGTGCTGTTTTCTTACCTTCGGAGTCTGGGATCTCGGGGTCTCTGGGGCTATCCCGGACGAAACCCCAAATGTTGTGCCAAGTTGCAAGACCACCCCCAAGAAGACCACCGAGATTCAGACACTCCGAAATGCAAAAGCAAGGCAAGGGTTTATTTAACGAGCTGCCAACTCGGGCCTCGTCCTACCCACCGACACAGCGGAGGTTAGGAGGAAGCCCCGAGCTGTGATTACACAGGGCTTATAAAGGCAAAGAACAAGGTTACAACAATCAGCTGTGCAAGCAAGATTAGAACACAGGTACAAATCTGATTGGCTTAGGGTTCGATTCTAAAATGGGGTTCACGTGGTGGGGCCTGACTTCAAAGTCTGGCACCTCACACTGCCTATTGGCCTCAGGACCTTCTCGAATGTCGTGTCCTCTTCCCTCTGCTCTTTTCATTACTGGCTTCTTTCTAGTCTTCATAGAAGTATCACCTCCTCTGAGAAGCCCTCCCTGACCACCGCATCCATCCAAAGAGGTCCTTTTGTTCTTGATCTCAGCACTCAGTCTTCCTCCTTTCTGGACAACACAATCTGGAATTCCGCATTCCTCTGTTTACTGTTTACTGCCTTGACCAGGCTAGAGCTCTGAACTCAGGGGACACTAGACCTCAGGAGTGTGACACCCGCCCTCCTCAGGTGGGAGGAGGATTCTCAGCTCTCATTCACCCATCAGAATAACTTGGGTTAGGAACAGGCAGTGAGGCCGGGCTTCCAGGTGTGTAGAGCCACTCTTCCCCTTCCTAGCTCCATGCCCATGGCCCATTATCATTCCTTCTGGACCTCAGTTTCCTCATCTGTGAAATGGGGGTTGTATAGCCTTTGCTCCTGTGACAGAAATCTTGAGCGAAATCAATGAGCGAGTGACTAGTGCATGCCAAGTAGAAAATGCCACATAAATGTTATCATTCATTCACTCATTCAATCAAACCTCAAAACCTTGGGTCACTGCTGGGTGCCAGAGGTTCAGGTAGACATCGTGTTGAAAGTGTGCTTTCTCTGACCAAACCTCTCCTCTTACAGACCATGCTCATTTAACACAATTTCAGCTGGGTGCTGGTGAAGTGCCAGACTTTGAAGTCAGGTCCCACTTTACCACGTGAACCCCACTTTACCACGTGAACCTGAGATAAGCAGGCCCTGTGAGCAGACCCAGAACAAGCCCATTAGGGCCCAGTTGGTCTAGAACTCTAACCGCTGGGAATGCTTAACTCTGACCACCCCTAGAATGCCTCGAACCCTGAGCCAATCAGATTTGTACCTGTGTCCTAATCTTGCTTGCTTGAACACCTGATTGTTGTAACTTTGTTTTTTGCCTTTATAAGCCCTGTGTAATCGTAGCTCGGGGCTGCCTCCTAACCTCCGCTGTGTCGGTGGGTAGGACAAGGCCCTGGCCACTTAAATAAAGTCTTGCTTTGCTATTGCATTTCGGAATGTCTGAGTCTCGGTGGTCTTCTTGGTGGTGGTCTCGCGACTTGGCACAACACTGGTGGCTCACACCTGTAATCCTAGCTACTCAGAAGGCTGAGATCTGAGGCTCCTGGTTCAAAGCCAGCCCAGGTAGAAAATCTCCAACAATATACATACATATGTATAGTTTCATATATACACACATATACAATAAATTAGCTATACTAGGGAGATTTCACTGTGACATTTCCGCACAATGTATTCCAGTCAATCCCTCCTTCTATCACTTTCCTTACTCCTTTTCCCCCTACCTAGCACAATTTCACAAGATTTCATTGCTCTATGTTCATTCTTTCCAACAATCTATGGGGACAATGTCTATCCTTCTCCACCCTCCTTAGAGTCCCTTTCTCTCTCCCCCATAAATATATTTTTATTAGCATATGTTAGTGAGGTGCCAGACTTTGAAGTCAGGCCCCACCACATGAACCCCATTTTAGAATCGAACCCTGAGCCAATCAGATTTGTACCTGTGTTCTAATCTTGCTTGCACAGCTGATTGTTGTAACCTTGTTCTTTGCCTTTATAAGCCCTGTGTAATCACAGCTCGGGGCTCCCTCCTAACCTCCGCTGTGTCGGTGGGTAGGACGAGGCCCAAGTTGGCAGCTCGTTAAATAAAGCCTTGCCTTGCTTTTGCATTTCGGAGTGTCTGAATCTCGGTGGTCTTCTTGGGGGTGGTCTTGTGACTTGGCACAACATTTGGGGGCTCATCCGGGATAGCCCCAGAGACCCCGAGATCCCAGACTCCGAAGGTAAGAAAACAGCGCTGTTCATTTGTCTTGTCCTGTAATTTGTCTGTTTGTCTGTTTTGCTTTTGCTTATACTTGTAGGGCGCGAGTCAGTTTGGTTTTTGGCTGGAACTGACCAGGAAGGCCTCCTAAACGAGACTCAACCCGCCCACCTTGTACTTGGGTCTGCTCCTTCTGCTTATCTGGCAGGAGGTTGTGGGCCAACTTGGGTCCACTCCTCCTGTACCCTGGCAGGAGGTTGTGGGCCAACTTGGGAGATCTCCAACTCGTAACTCGGGTCCACTCCTTCTGCACCCTTGCAGGAGGTTGTGGGCCAACTCGGGTCCACTCCTTCTTGCAGGAGGTTGTGGGCCAACTCGGGTCCATTCCTTCTGCACCCTTGTAGGAGGTTGTGGGCCAGCTTGGGAGATCTCCAACTTGTAGCTTTTCTTGTTCTCAGGCCTGTGTGTTTTCCTCCTTTTGTATTAATTGTTTTGTTTTTTGTAGCCTTTTGGACTGAACATCTGATCAGAGCTATGGATAACGTTCTATCTTGAGGACCTCCATCTAGCCCCCTAGACTTGATCCTAGCTCACTGGAGGGAGGTTAAGGAGATAGCTCAGAACCAAGGTGTGGCCCTTAAGAAGGAAAAGTGGATCACCCTGTGCAAGTCAGAATGGTCCACCTTTGAGGAAATTGAGGGAGCTTTGACATAGGTAAGATCAGGACTTTGCAACGCCTAATCTACACCCCTCGTTCGGGCCATCCAGAGAAATTGTACTCACCTGTCCTCCAGGGAGGAAGCACGGAGGAGGAAATGTTTCCCGCTCCATACTCCCCACCCCAGTTAACTCTATAAGAGGAGGACTCTGAGGAAAATGTTTCAGCTGTGCCCTCCGCTCCGGAGGGTCCTGCCCAGTCAACTCGCCGGCGCCGACAGCCCAGGACACGGACGCATCAGCCCCAAGTCCAAGTCCTGTCCTGCAGCCGCCAACGGGGTGGATGTAGGGCCAGCCCAAGCCACCCACAGGTGGCAGGGAGTGACCTCACCATGCTGCGCTGTCATCTCTGTGTTTGTAAGTCTAACAGTCTCTTTTGTGTCAAACCTGCATAGCTCATTGGAAAGATGTACAGGCGATGGTTCACAATCAGAGTGTGAGTGTCCACAGAAAGAACTCTAGGGGGACCCCCACCCAGCCTTCTTAAGCAGAAAATTGTTTGGTGCGCTAAAATGTTTTACTAAGACTAAAAAATGAGGCTGGAGAATGCTAAAATCGTTTGTTAAAGGTTTTTGTCTTAAAATGTACGGCCGATGCTTATTCAGCGTGCTTTAAGATCTTTTGAAAATGTATGTGTGTGTGCATGTGTGAGTGTGAACATGTTCAAGACTGCAGTATGATGCAAAACTAAGTTTAAATTCAAAGGTCTTCATGCCATGCAGTAACTGGGACTGAAGAAAAAAAAAAAAAAAAAGAGGCTCTTTTTGAAACAAGCAGCCCGTAAGCAAAGGGCGGCACCTGGTTTCAGATTGCCTGTGAGCTTCAGTTTTTCCGATGCAGATAAAAGCTAAAGTGTTGTGTTAGTGTTAAAAAGGCTTTGGAAATCAAGAATACATTTCTAGATTTGAAATTTGGAAGTAAAATTGTCCTAAATAATTATTGCAAAGTGAGAAAAGGAGAATTATGGCTACCAAAATGTTTAATTGCCATTCCAGCTTCTTTGTAGGTTTTTTGTAACAGTTTCCAGCAGGCCCACAGAGAAGCACAGGTGATTCCTACAAGTTTGTCAAGATCTAATACTGACCCTTAATAAGTTCCAGGTAAGAGAGCATGCTTAAAAACTACTTCTGTGTGGACCACCTTGTTGCTTATAATTGGAGTAAAGTGGCCCCTTATAAGACTCACTGATCTGAATCTGCGGTTCGAAGCCAGCCCGGGCAAAGAAAGGTCCCTGTGAGAGACTTGTCTCTAATCAGCCAGCAGAGTGCTGGGAACGGAGTGGTGTGGAGCTCAAAAGTGGTACGGTGCTAGGCTTGAGCTGGAGAGCTGAGGGACAGCACTCAGGCCCTGAGTCCAAGTAGAAAGTCACTCCTCCTGGGACAAAAGTGATGGAGCATCCAGAAGCAGTAAGCCACTGCTTGGATGGCAGAGATGGTGTCAGATCCTAGAGTCACTGCTGTTGGCCTTTCAAAAGTTAAAGCCGGGAAGTCCTAGAAGAATAGTTCATAAGCATGCCTTTCCAATGCCCATGTCTGTCTACTGGGCAGGAATTTGCCAGTCATCTGTGATAATGGTTAGTAAGGGTAAGTTTGTCAAATGAGAGGATAGATTAAAATCTCACCCCCTGCATTTACTCAAAGCCCTGACTGGCAGTGAGAATTTTAAGCTCATACATTTGTTTAGTAAAGAAAGCTTGTAGACCTGAGATTGTGTCCTTATTGAGATCTGTTAAAGGCCTGCAAAGGTATATTGTTAAAAATTGCAAGACCTGTCAGCTTGCCAATGCCCCCAATCAACAGATTACTAAAGGAGCTCGCCTCTGTGGGAATAGGCCAGGCGTGTATTGGGAAGTAGATTTCACAGAAATTACAAATATTTGCTAGTTTTTGTAGACACCTTTTCAGGATGGGTTGAAGTCTATCCAACAAAGCATGAGACTGCGAATGTAGTGGCTCAGAAGATCCTGAAAGAAATCCTACCCAGGAGACTGAACTCCTTAGAACCACAGTGGAAGGGACCCTAGACGGCATAGCCACTTGGGTTCATTGCTTCCACGCCAGGCCAGCTGACCCCTTTGCCCTGGATGACAACTACCGTGATGGAACATGGGAGGTCTCCAAGCACCCAACTCAGCCACTTTGCCTTCGCCTCAAGAAAAGAAAGTTAGACTAAATATTGTTATAATTTTCTTTTTGCCTTCTTTCCTTACTACCCTGGCTAGTGTTAATGTTATTTTGGCAGCTCACTCCAAAGTGAGGTGAATCCTGCAGTCCCTTGGTAAAGTAGACTAAGGTTATAGGTTCCTGGCTAGGTAAGGTCAACGCCCCTGAGTCAGCCTGAAGAAATTACAGAAGATAGATGATCTTCACCCATCAGCCCCCCTTTAAAACCGAGGGACCAGAGTTATTTTCGGATACTACTTTTGGCCCTACTGGCCCATGCCTTACCTCTATATCATCCCCTAGACATGCAAGCCATTGAAATGGACAGAATGGAGCCATGATTGGCTCCCAAGGTACCAAAAAGAAAAAGGGGGAAATGAGGTGCCAGACTTTGAAGTCAGGCCCCACCACATGAACCCCATTTTAGAATCGAACCCTGAGCCAATCAGATTTGTACCTGTGTTCTAATCTTGCTTGCACAGCTGATTGTTGTAACCTTGTTCTTTGCCTTTATAAGCCCTGTGTAATCACAGCTCGGGGCTCCCTCCTAACCTCCGCTGTGTCGGTGGGTAGGACGAGGCCCGAGTTGGCAGCTCGTTAAATAAAGCCTTGCCTTGCTTTTGCATTTCGGAGTGTCTGAATCTCGGTGGTCTTCTTGGGGGTGATCTTGCGACTTGGCACAACATTGGTTGGTTAAGGGCAATTTTATTGTGACATTTCCATACATGTATACAATATATCCCATCAACTTTATCATCCTCCCTTATTTCCCCTTCCCCCACTTCTTTTTGTTTTGTCTTGTTTGCCAGCCAGAGAGCTTGAACTCAGGGCATGAGCACTGTCCCTGGCTTCTTTTTGCTCAAGGCTAGCACTCTGCCACTTGAGCCACAGCACCACTTAAGGCATTTTTTTGTGTATGTGGTGCTGAGAAATTGAACCCAGGGCTTCATGCATGCTAGGCAAGCACTCTACTCCTTAGGCCACATTCCCAGCCCCACTTTGGTTATTTATTTATTTATTTTTTGGCCAGTCCTGGGCTTGGACTCAGGGCCTGAGCACTGTCCCTGGCTTCTTTTTGCTCAAGGCTAGCACTCTGCCCCTTGAGCCACAGCACCACTTCTGGCCGTTTTCTATATATGTGGTGCTGGGGAATCGAACCCAGGGCTTCATGTATATGAGGCAAGCCATATTCCCAGCCCCACTTTGGTTATTTTTAAGATACAGATTTGTGCTTCTCTTTGTTGCTGAGATGACCGGTATGTGTCACCATTCCCAGCTACTAGTTGAGATTCTGTCTTATGAACTTTTATACCCAGGCTGGCCTCAAACCAGTTCCTCCAATCCCCACTTCCCAAGTATCTACAGTTACATACTTGAGCCACTATACCCAGCCAAGCTATTTTTTGTGTGTGTACCATTCCTGGGGCTTGAACTTAGGGCCTGGACACTATACTCTGAGCTTTTGTGTGCAAGGCTAATTTTCTACCATTTGAACCACAGCTCCTCTTCAGGCTTCTTTTGGTGATTAATTGGAGATAAGAATCTCATGGATTTTCCTGTCCAAGTTGGCTTTGAGTTGCAATCCTCAAACCTCAGCCACCTGAGTAGCTAGGACTACAGGTGTAAGCCATCAGCCTAGTAAGAATACTCTGTGTGTGTTTGTGTGTGTGTGTGCACGCGTGCGTGTGTTGCTGGTACTGGGGTTTGAGCTCAAGGCCACATTCTCTTGCTTGTCTTTTTCAGTCAAGGTTAACATTCTACCATTTGAGCCATACCACCACTGCAAGTTTTTGCTGGTTAATTGGAGATAGGAGCCTTATAGACTTTTCCACATGGGTGATTTGGAACCACGATCCTTAGATCTCAGTTTATTTTTTATTTATTTATTTTTTTGCCAGTCCTGGGCTTTGGACTCAGGGCCTGAGCGCTGTCCCTGGCTTCCTTTTGCTCAAGGCTAGCACTCTGCCACTTGAGCCACAGCGCCACTTCTGGCCATTTTCTGTATATGTGGTGCTGGGGAATCAAATCCAGGGCTTCAAGTATACAAGGCAAGCGCTCTTGCCACTAGGCCATATCCCCAGCCCAGATCTCAGCTTATTAAGTAGCTAAGATTAGGGGCGTGAGCCACCAGTGCCTGGTTTGGGCTTAGAATTTTATTTTATTTATTTATTTATTTTTAATTTTTTAAGACAGAAGGTCTTGCTAGTCTGCTCTGGCTGGCCTCAAACTCTGAGATTCAAACAACCTCTGCCTTAACCTCCCAAGTAGCTAGAAACACAGGTAAACGCCTTCATCACTCCTGGTTCATATAGTGCTTTTATTTTTTTTCCATTTTATGTAATGATTCAGAAATTTTTAAAGAAAAAAAAGTAATATTTCATGACAGAAGAAAATCATATTAAATCCAAATTTCTCTGTCTATAAACAAAGTGGGTTGGAACATAGCCAGGCTCCATTTCTGCGCAGCGTGTCTGCTTTTGTGTTTCCATGACAGAGCTGAGTAGATGCAGCCAAGGCCGTATGGCCAGAAAAACCAAAAATATTTACTTTCTAGTCTTTGACAGAAAAAAGTTTACTGAGTTCTGTACTAGACCAGTGATGACAGAGAGCAGTATTTAGACAAATATGACAAATAACACTGTGAGGGAAACATCAGACCCATCTATAGCTTGGAACATTCTAGAAGGCAACTGCCCTGCTCACTTTTCGTTTTGTTTTCTTTTGCCAGTCCTGGGGCTTGAATTCAAGGCCTGGGCACTGTCCCTGAGCTTCTTTTCCTCAAGGCTAGCACTCTACCACTTGAGCCACAGCTCTACTTCAGGCTTTTTAGGTAGTTAATTGGAAAAAAAAAAAAGAGTCTCACAGTCTTTCCTGCCAGGGCTGGCCTTGAATCATGATCCTTGGATTTCAGACTCCTGAGTAGCTATGATTGTTATAGGGGTGAGTCACTAGCTGAGAGGCCCGAGTCTTTCACAAGGGAGACTGGAAAATGGAGGTGCCCAAGAATGGTGGTATTTGCAGTATGGCCTCAGAGGTTGTCCAGAGAGTCCTCCTCAGCCTCCACTCTGCAGTTCAGGGGCTTTCCATGAAGTCCAGCCTTCCATACTTTCTTGTTCCTCAGGGTAGATCGGGCTGAACCTCCATATTGGCCCTCCGGGTCCTTCAGCACAGGCTGTAGGCAGTACCAGTGATCAGGGCTGGGGGAGCCACTGTGTGCACCAGGTGGGAGCCACTCTCTCTCATAAATGGGGACCTCTCCTGCCATGCATCTGGCCAATGTGGCTCTGCCTGAGAGCCTGGCCTGCACGCTCTCTGGTCCCCACCCCGAACCCCAACCAACACCAGACTGCAGCAAGAAGTGCACCCTGCTGCTCTGAGAGGCCCTGGAAGACAAAGAGGAAGTACATGCTCTATTGCAGCAAGACACACTCTAGTTAGAAGGCAGAAGGGATTGAAAAACAGAAGGGGGATTGGCCCTAGGGGAGAACACCCTACCCCAGAGTCAGGCCGTCTAGGCAGCTCCCTAACCTAAGCTCTGGGAAAAAGGAGCAAGCAGAGAGTGGTGGAAGCTGGGTTCCCACAGCTCCTGTACAGGGAGCCATTGTCTAGTGGAAGAGAAGTGTCGCACTCTTAGGTCAAGAGCCATATGGAAGGTCGCTGGGGAAAGAGAGTGGAGCTGGGAAAGGCCTTGAAGGGTGCAGGGCGGAGGGGGGGGGGCGTCTGGGGTCACTTGGGAGGTTTTCTGGAGGAGCAGGGGTGACAGAGTGTGACAGTAGCCAGGAAATCACACCCTCATCTTTAGGCCAAGCACCAAGCTAGCAATTTGCATATGGTGG
The DNA here is from genome assembly GCF_023159225.1 of Perognathus longimembris pacificus. Lineage (NCBI taxonomy): Eukaryota > Metazoa > Chordata > Mammalia > Rodentia > Heteromyidae > Perognathus > Perognathus longimembris. Next base: position 17,097,633 of record NC_063167.1, read on the forward strand.
CTCAGTTCATTCACCCCATTGCACAAGTACTTACTGACCTGGCAGCTCAGTGCTAGGGTTGGAGCACGGTCCTCCCCCTCTTAGAACTTGGCAATAGGAAGAGACAGTCAAAAGAGAGAGCCTAGCTGGGCGCCAGTGACCCATGCCTATAATCCTAGCTACTCAGGAGGCTGAGATCTGAGGGTCTCGGTTCAAAGCCAGCCCGGGAAGGAAAGGGTGTGAGACTCTTATCTCCAATTAACTACCAGAAAACCAGAAGTGGCACTGTGGCTTAAGTGGTAGAGTGCTAGCCTTGATCTGAAGAGCTCAGGGACAGCACTCAGGCCCAGAGATCAAGCCCCACAGCCGACAGAGAGAGAGAGAGAGAGAGAGAGAGAGAGAGAGAGAGAGAGAGAGAGAGAGAGAGAGAGAGAGAGAGAGAGAGAGAGAGAGAGAGAGAGAGAGAGAGAGAAAGACAGACAGAGACAGAGAGATCTTGTTGCCCTGTCAGGCTGAGACAGAAGAAAAGCAGAGAAAGGCCTATAAAGTGTTAGCCATTGGGCTTTTTTGAAATTAAAAAAACTTTTTTTTTTTTTTTGGTGCCAGTACTGAGGCTTTAACTCAAAGCCTCACGTTCTCACTTGTTTTTTTGTTTGTTTGTTTGTTTTGATGTTCCTGAAGCTTGAACTCAGGACCTGGGCCTCTCTGTGTTCAAGGCTAGCACTCTACCATTTGAGCCACAGCACCACTTCTGGCTTTTGTGAGTAGTTTATTGGAGATAAGAGTCTCGCGGAGTTTCTTGCCCTGGCTGGCAGGAACCGTGATCCTCAGATCTCAGCCTCTGGAGTAACTAGGATTACAGGCGTGAGCCACTGGCACCCAGCTTCTTACTTGGCTTTTTTGCTTATGACTGGCACTCCACCACCTGAGCTATGCCTCCAATCCAGTTTTCTTGCTGGTTATTTGGAGATGGAATCTTACAGAGTTATCTACCCAGGCTGATTTCAAACCAGGATCCTCAGACCTCAAGCTCTTGAGTACTAAGATTACAGGCATGAGCTACCCATGCCTAAGCCTGTGTTCTTCCCCACAAGGCTGTGATCCCACCCAGAGAAAGCAGAAATGGACACAACCTACAGAACATGAATTTATGGAGAGATACAGTTTTTCACTTTCCATAGGAAGAATGGGGTTGTATACACCCCCCTCTAGGCCTTGCTTTTTGTTGTTGTTGTTGTTGTGGGGCTTGAACTCAGGGCCTGGGCCCTGTCCCTAAGCTTCTTTGTGCTCAAGGCTAAAGTTCTACCACTTGAGCCACAATGCCACTTCCAGTTTTTGAGTGGTTAATTGAAGATAAGAATCTCACAGCGGGGCTGGGAATGTGGCTTAGCGGTAGAGTGCTTGCCCAGCATGCATGAGCCCCTGGGTTTGATTCCTCAGTACCACATACACAGAAAAAGCCATAAGTGGTGCTGTGGGTCAAGTGGTAGAGTGCTAGCCTTGAGCAAAAGAAACTCAGTGACAGTACCCAGGCCCTGAATTCAAGCCTCAGGATTGGCAAAAAAAAAAAAAAAAAAAGAAAAGAAAAAAAAGAGTCTCACAGGGCATTTTCTGTCTGGGCTGGCTTTGAACCGCTATCCTTAGATCTCAGCTTCCTGAGTAGCTAGGATTACAGGTGTGAGCCATCAGCACCCAGCGGGCCTTGCTTTTTAAACTTAATATCCTTTACTGAACTTTCCCTATTGGAATACCCAAGATTTCTTCTTTATTTTTTGTTATATTCTTGTTTGTTTTATAGGGGTGTGTGTGTGTGTGTGTGTGTGTGTGTGTGTGTGTGTGTGTGTGTGTCTGTTTCAGTTGTGAGGCTCAAACTCAGGGCTTTGGGTGCGGTCCCTGAGCTTTTTTGCTCAAGGCTGATGCTCTACCACTGTGAGCTGCAACTCCACTTCCAGTTTTCTGGTGGTTAGTTGGAGATAAGAATCTCACAGACTGGACTTTTCTGCCTGGTCTGGCTTCGAACTGCAATCCTTAGATCTCAGCCTCCTGAACAGCTAGGATTTAGGATTATAGGCGTGAGCCATCAGTACCCCGCTCTTCTTTTCTTTCTCTTTTTTCAGTACTGGAGTTTGAACTCAAGGCCTTGGGCTTACTTGGCAGATGCTTGTGATATTCCACTTCTGACTCTAGAGTGGCTAGAGTCTGGGATGACAGGGCTCCACCACCACACCCTGACTTTTTTTTTTTGTTGTTGTTGTTGTTTACAGGATCCTATGGTATAGTCTCAAACTCTCCCCTCCCACCTCAGATTCTCAAATACTGGGATTACAGAATGCAGCAGCATGCCCAGCTCCCTCATTACTTTTGATCACTGCGTAGTATTCCATTGTATGGCATACTACACGTAATCTTACATACATGCTCCCAGCATTTTCTGTTGCAAACAGTGTGGCAGAGAGTAACTATATGTACATCATTTAGCATTCATGCAGCAACATCTGAGGGAAAAATTCCTGGAAGTGAAATGTTTGGATGCACCTTTAATTTTGATGGATTTTGCCAAAATGTCCTTTGGGGAACCTTTACCAATTTGTGTTCACATGTGTTAGAGAACTCTGAGAGGGCACACATGATAGTGCTGCTTCCTTACAGAATATGCTCCGAAACTTCTAGACTTTTTGCCAGACTAGTAGTGTAGCTGTCTGGGATTGTGTTTCTTCTGAGTAAATTTGAGCTTCTTTTTCATATGTTTAGAGCCATTTGTATTGCTTTTCTGGGAACCATCCATTCATTGCTCTGTGTTCTCTTAGATTATTGGTCATTCTAGTCAATTTCCAGGAATTCATTATAAATTAGAGAAATAGCTCTTCATCTAAATTATAGTGATCTAAGTTATAAATGCCCCCCCGTCCCCATCATTTGTCTTATGACTTGATTTACAGGGCTTTTCCATGCGGAAGTTTTTGATTTTTATGTAGGTGACTTTATCAATCTTTTTTATGGCTTTTTGATTTTTGAGTGCTGCATTAGACTTTTCTCACCATGAGATGATAAAGTCTCCCCTGTTTTTCTCCACTGCTTTGATGGTTTTGTTTGGGGGTTTTGTTCTAGCTCTTAAATCTTTGATGTCTTTGGAGCTCATCCTGTTGCTCTATGTAAGTGACAATCTCTCTGGTCCCCCACCCCCATGGGCCAAGAGACCCCCACACCTTGTGTTAAAGAGTCTGTGCTCAGGATGCCCCTTCCATCAAGTGCTAAGTTCCCATGTGCAGTCTGCCCTATTTCCAGACTTTCTATTCCAGTCCATTTGGTCTGTCTCTTCCATAAGCCAAACCAAGTTGTCTGCAGTATGGAGGCCTGAAACGAGTTGCAGCTCAAGTGTAGAATGCCAGCCTCGAGTGAAAAAGCTAAGGGAGAGCCCTGAGTTCAAGCCCCAGTGCTGGAACACTCACAGATGAGCACTCAAGCGTGTGCATGTGCACACAGACATACAGATAGATACATGCACCCTCCCCGCCCCCACATAAATAGACAAACTATAGTTGAATAATTGAAGCTTTGTTTTCAGAACTGGAATCAGAACCAGGGCCTCATGCATGCTGAGCAAACACACTGCTACTATACTACACTCACAATTCAAGGGTTTACTACTACTAATAGTGGGAAGGTTGGCCTTTCCTTCTTCCCTCCCTCCCTTCCTCCCTCCCTTTCCCTTCCTCCTTTCCTTCCTTCCGTCTTTCCTTCCTATCAGAAATTTTCATTCTCGTTTTCTCTTTCTCAGATGGAGGAACCTCAGGAGATCTCATGGGATTTATACTGCAGTAAGGAAACAGAAAATAAACAATAATTGGATGCATTTGGTCATGTTAAAGAAAAGCAATGATAAAGCGGATGCCATGTCAGGAGCTGAGCTGCAGGGGAAGGGGAAGGGCAGAGAGCAGAGGATAAGGGAGGCCTCCCAGATCCCACCCAGCAAGAGGACTGTTCTGGCAGGAACAGGGACAAACACCACAGCCTGAGGCTAGAACCTGCCTGCCAAGTGGAGAATGGCTTGCAGGCCAGAGCTGAGGGACTGGAGTCTCAGAGGGGAGGGCAGGAGCTGATGAGGGAGCAAGCACCCGCCTTAGAGATCATAGCAAGGACACTGGCTTTTCTTCCTGACACCAGCAGCTAAGAAGCAGGGTGGACAGAAGAATGACCTGTCCCCACCTCGGTTTTCACACAATGGTTCTGGCTGGGTGGCAGCAGGTGTGACGGAAGCAGCGGGCAGGGTAATAGGATGGAAGGTGTGAACAAACTGTACCTTGAGGGGTTTTTTTTGTCCATCTCTCCCCACCATAATGTGGGCTTTGCATGGCAAGCACTGAGCTTACTGGGTTCTGTAGGCCCAGTGCAGGACACAGGGTAAGCCTGGAGACAGCCTGGAGAGAAGGGAGGAGAGAGGTTAGGGAACAGAGAGGAGGGAGGGAGGCAGAGGGAAGGTCTTTGGGGAACCGCTTCCCAAAGGCCACAGAAAGTAAAGAGAGCAGACATGGTGAAAAAGCCAATTCTGCAGCAGGGACCAAGGCCAGACGGGCTGCACCTGGGGACAGGATTCCCCAACTTAGTGTCTAGAACCTATGACCCCCTCAACCAAGAACCAGGTGATTACAGTAATCAGAATATCCAGGCTATGGAGTTGGGCCTAGTGATAAAAATCTGGAATTCCAGTGCACAGGAGGCAGAGACAGGAGGACTGTGAGTTTGAAGTCCAACCTAAGCCCCATAGATCCTATCTCAAAAAACCAAAACCACAGGAAAAGTAAAAGGTGGTGCTAGTGATTTATGCCATTAATTCCTGCTACTCAAGAGGCTGAGCTCTGAGAATCTTAAGTTCAAAGTTACCCCCAGGCAGAGAAGTTCATGAGACTCAACTCTAACCAGCAAAAAGCCAGAAGTGACATGTGGCTCAAGTGATAGAGTGACAGCCTTGAGAGAGAAAACAAAAACAAACAAAAACAACAACAACAAGGAAGTGGGGTGCCAGTGGCTCACACCTGTAATCCTGGCTACTCAGGAGGCTGAGATCTGAAGATCTTGGTTTGAAACCAGCCTGGGTAGATAATTGTGAGGCTCTTATCTCCAATTAACTACCAAAAGCCAGAAGTGAAAGTGTGGCTCAAGTAGTAGAGCGCTAGCCTTGAGAAAAAAGCTCAGGGACAGTGTGCAGGTCCTGAGTTCAAACCCCACAACCAAGACCAACACACACACACACACACACACACACACACACACTACAAGTAGATTATGGTAGCATTTACAACCATAGGGACCTCTGAGGAGAGTTGGGCTCCTTAAGGTGAAGGTTCAAGTCAAGGAAGTCTGGCGAGAAGTTCCCACACCTAGAGGCCCGCAAAAAGATAACATATCCCCTTGAGATGGGGTTCTGCCTAATTTGGTCTGGGTCCCTCTGTAGTCACAGGGAGTGGCCAAGTGCCAAGGGAAGGGACAGCTCCTGCTGTTCAGCCAGTGGGAGGGAGGGGCAGCTGCCAAGGCCCAGCTGTTGAGGGATTGGGGCCCAGCTGTTGAAGAGCCATGAAACCATCAAGATTCACATGCTTCAGGCAGAATGGCAGGGAAGAGGGCAGGTAAAGGGAGCCACTAAGCTGAAGGACAGAGAAAGCAGGCCATGCTGTGGTTGGGCCTGGCTTTGCCACTGCCTGGGTGAGCAGCCGGTGAACATTGGCCGGTGCATCTGGAAAATAGCCAGAATGTCTCCTGCCTTTCAGGCAGCCATGGGGTCAGAAGAGGTCACAGGAGTCCAGGACTGTCTGAAAGTGCTTCCATCCTGGCCTGCCTGTCCCCACGCATGCTCACCAGAGGAGCTCACTGTGTTAGGCCAAGTAGTGGCAGGGCTGGGGGAGAGGAAGCTGCTGGGCTGCCGGCTGACCCTAAGTCCCCAGCATGTAAGCTGGGGCTGGCTAAACACTGGCGAGATTTTCACCCAGATCTGTGCCTGTGACTGTCACTGGGGGACACAATGACAAACCAATCTTCCCCTCCTGTAACTTCCATTCTCATAGGAGAAAAACCATCAAATAAGGCCCCTCAACATCATGTGCTGAATATCTGAGGGGTTGGCCATGAAACTCTTCTCTGGAGGATATTACTTTTTTTTTTTTGTCAGTTGTGGGGCTTGATCTCTGGACTTGGTGCTGCCCCTGAGCTCTTCAGTTCAAGTCAAGTGCTCTACCACTTGAGCCACAGCGCCACTTCCTGTTTTCTGGTGGTTGATTGGAGATAAGAGCCTCATGGACTTTCCTGCCCAGGCTGGCTTTGAACTGTGATCCTCAGATCTCAGCCTCCTGAGTAGCTAGGATTACAGGCCTGAGCCACTGGCACCCAGCTGAGGATATGACTTCTAAATGCAGGTTTGAAGAGCAAACACAAGGTAAGTAGAGAAGGGAAGAGTGTTTAAGTCTGAAGAAAGAGACAAGAAACTACATTTTCAAAGCTTCAACTTCAGCGTGTCCAGAGGCTAGAAGGGGAAAGGCTAGGCGTGGTGAGGTCAGCTGGGTGAGTCCTCAGCAGAACAGGCCCTATCTGATGGCTAGCTCTTTCCAGATGATCAAGGATGAGAAGCAAGCAAGGTTGAGAGGGGAAGAGGTCTGGCAGGGAGAAGTGGTCTGGCTTGCATGCGTGCAGATACTTAGAGGAAAGAGCTGACAGAGGCTGGGTCTGGCTAGAGCCTGGCAGGAAGGGTGAGGAGGGGAGCTGGCAGAGAACAGGGATTCAGCACGTTTCTCTGTGAGTCTGGCTGAGTGGCCTGGAGGCAAGAGGGAGCCATAGAAGGCTTTTATGTTGGGAAGTGGCACACCCTCATTGAAACAGGGAGAAAACTGGGAGGGATGCAGACCTCCAAGAACTTGGGGGAGAGTGTTGGGGGAGGGGGATGTAGCTCAGTGTTAGAGCACTTACCTACCCTGCCTGAGGCCCTACCTAGGCCAACCACCAAAACTGAAAGGACAAAACAAGCCCTCTTTCACACGGCCTCAGAGGCATCTCAGGAAGGATGAGGAAATTCATTTGTCTGAGAAATCACATGGCGAGAGAGCCAAGAACTAGGACGTGGGGACCCAGGGAAGAAAGAAGAGCGTGAGGGCTCATGAAAGGATCTAGTCCTTCACCCCACGCCCCAAGGTCAGCTTGATCTCAGCAGCAGTCTTAGGTCCCAGGACCTAAGGGCTAGAAGGACTGTCCTCCTAGCCTAGAATGGAGAAGTGAGGCCCTAGAGAGTCACTGAAGTTACTCTATGCCCTACTCTCAGCTCATTGGGAACACCCAGTATGTACAAGCCCAGAACAGGCCAAGCCCAGCACAGAGAGACAGACAGAGGCAGACAGAGACAGACAGACAGACAGAGACTCAGGTCGTGGACTGTTGCTTGACTTTTTCCACTCAAGGCTGGTGTTCCAGGACTTGAGCCCCACCTCCACTTCCAGCTTTTTTGCTGGTTAATTGGAAATAAGAGTTTCAGGGACTTTTCTGCTCAGGCTGGCTTTGAGCCTCCTGGGTAGCAAGGATGACAGGCGTGGGCCCCCAGCGCCCGCCTGGTGCTGTTTGGAGACTGTCTCTCTGTGCGCCCAGGCTGGCAGGGAACGCTGGCAGCTCCCTCCGCATCCTGGAATCCAGGGCATTTCCCAGTCAGTTAGCACAAATGGAGATGTCGAGGTGTCCTCCAGGTCTGGAGGTGCAGGCTGAGGGCAGGCGCCAGACAGACCCCAGCTCCCGACCCCAGCTCCAGTGAGTGGCTGGGGCTTGGGACTGGCTCACACCTGTAATGCTGCTCAAGCGGCTTAGATCTGACAATTTTCTTTTGGAATCTGCCCAGGCAGGAAAGTCTGTGAGACTCTTAGCTCTAATTAACCACCAAAAAGCCAGAAGTGGAGATGATGATAGAGCATGAGCACCAAGGCTCAGAGTCAGCACCCTGGCCCTGAGTTCAAGCCCCAGAATTGGCAACAAGAACAACAAAAAAAACAAAACCAAAGGCACCCGTTTCACCCTTTGCTTGTCCTTAAGGAGCTAAGAGTAGTATAGAGAAAGCCCGACAATAACAAATGCCTCCATCCGTCAGGCTTTTATTACAGTCACGATCAATTTTAGGAACATTAAGGAACAGGTTAGGGCTGTAGCAGTATTTCCAATTTCAATTGTAGTGTAGGTCCCTGGAGGGGCTGCTTGACTCCTAAAGCAACAAGTGTTCCAGGCAGAGGATGGGGCTGGTACAAACACAGTGAGAGCTGGGCACAGATGGCTCACTCCTGTCATCCTAGCTGCTCAGGAGCCTGAGATCTGAGGGTGGATGGTTGAAAGCCAGCCCCAACAGGAAAATCTATGAAACTATTTATCTCCAAATTATTCACCAAAAAAGCCAGAAGTATAACTATGGCTCAAATAGTAGAATACCAGCCATGAGCGAAAAAGCTCAGGGACCATGCCCAGACCTTGAGTTTGAGTTCCAGTATTGGTGTACACACACACACACACACACACACACACACACATACACGCACACACGCACAGAGCAGTGAGGTTAAAGTACATGCAGAGGATACAGAGAAGGAAAAAGACACCAGGCTAGTAAGAGAGGGAAAAGGAAACCTCTAAAACCTTGAAGGCCATAGTAAGAAAGTCGGGTTTTATTATAAATTGATGGGCCAATCCCTGGGCATTTTGTTTTAAGACCTTTCTAGGGCTGGGGACACGGCTTTAAATGGTAGTTCCTGCCTAGCAGATGTGAGGCTCTGAGTTCAAACCCTATTACTGCCAACAAACAAACACATCCCACACACTCCCTAGTTGTGTGTGGAGAATAGAGCTCCCAGGAGAGCAAAAGTGGATGGGAGGATGACCTGGGGATAGTGAGGGTGAGAAGGGGACCAAACAGTTGGGGAAGTGTGGACACCTTCAAGAAACAACCAGGGCTGGGGGTGTAGCCCAGGGGTAGAGCGCTTGCCATGTATACAGGAGGTGAGGCTGGGCTTGATCCCCAGCCTTGCAAAAACAAACAAACAAAAATAACTAATAATCAGAAGAGACAATCTGCTGGCTGGTTGATGGATTGAATGAGGAGGTGGGTAAGGCAGAGGGGAGTTCATATCATTCCTTCATTGGACAATTATTTATGGTGTTCACGTTCCCTGCAGTTGCCAGGAAGTGTTTTAAACAGGCGGACTCTCGGGGAGAAATCCTGGCCCTGTTACTGGATAGCTGCTTGCCTCAGCGAAGTTAATTAGCTTTTCTCTGCTTTGATTTTTATCTGAAGTATGTGGATCCTAAGAGTGTTTGAGGATGTTGAAAGGGTTAAAAGGTGACTGATGTTAAAGCTTGGATCTGGGTTCTGAGGCTGTAGGCTTGGACTTGGATATTATGGGCTGTATGCTTAGGTCTGCTCCTTGGAGTAACCAAGGATTCCATTTCCTTCCCTTCCTTCCTTCCTTCCTTCCTTCCTTCCTTCCTTCCTTCCTTCCTTCCTTCCTTCCTTCCTTCCTTCCTTCTTTGCTTCCTTCCTTCCTATCCTTTCCTTTCTTTCTCTTTTTGTGATGGTACAGGGGTTTGAACTCTGGGCCTCTCACTCTCTATTAGCTTTTTTCCTCAAAGCTGGCACTCTACTACTTGAACCATGGCTCCAGTTCTATTTTTTGCTGGTTAGTTGGAGATATAAGTCTCATCGTTTTGTCTGACCTGGTTGGCTCTGAACTTCAGTCCTCAGATCTTAGCCTCTTAAATAGCTAGGACTGCAGGAGTGAGCCACCAACATTCTTCTGTTGCCTTTATACAAAGAGAAAGAGAGAGAGAGAGAGAGAGAGAGAGAATTATGTTAGAGCATTATTCCCACTTCTGCCAGCACTGTAGACTCACTTATTCAAGCCTTTTTTTTTTTTTTTAATCTTTTGCCAGTCCTGGGGCTTGGTCTCAGGGCCTGAGCACTGTCCCTGGCTTCTTTTTGCTCAAGGCTAGCACTCTACCACTTGGGCCACAGCGCCACTTCTGGTCATTTTCTAAATATGTGGTGCTGAGGAACTAAACCCAGGGCTTCATGGATACAAGGCAAGCACTCTACCACTAGGCCACATTCCCAGCCCCATTCAAGCCTTCTTAAAATTCCAAAGTTTAATACTAGTAGCTCACGCCTATAATCCTAGCTACTCTGGAAGCTGAGATCAGAGGATCACAGCTCAAAGCCAGCCAGGCAGAAAAGTCCATAAGACTCTTATCTCCAATGAGACAGCACAAAGCTGGGCTGGAGGTATGACTCAAGTAGTAGTGTGCAAGCAAGTGGAGTGAATGCTAGCTAGGCCCCTGAGTTCAAGCTGTGGTACCAGCACAAAACAAAAACAAAGCCCAGACTGCACCCAAGGCCAATTAGATGACAATGTCTACAGGTGAAACACAGGGCAGGGCGTTTTGAAACCTCCAGGGAATTCCAGGTGCAGCTACGTTTGGGAACCACCATGGGAGTGAGAAACAGGAGGCCACTTTATTTTTTATTTTTCTTTTTTTGTCAGTCATGGGGCTTGATCTTTGGGCCTCAGTGCTGTGTCTGAGTCTTTAGCTCAAGGCTAGCGCTCTACTACTTTGAGCTACAGCACCACCTCTGCCACTTCCGGTTTTCTGGTGGTTAATTGGAGATAAAGAGTCTCACGGGCTTTCCTGCCCAGGCTGGCTTTGAACCTTGATCCTCAGATCTCAGCCTCCTAAGAGCTAGGATTACAGGCATGAGCCACCAGTGCCCAGCTAAGGAGGCTACTTTAAAATACTCATCAGGGAGGGCTTTTCTGAGAAGGAGAGATTTGAATGGCAACAGAGAAAAGTGAAGAAGGAGCCACCATTGCTAAGTCAGGGGGAACAAATATCTTTGGGGAGATGTGTCAGGCCTAGGACCCCAAATGCCTGCAATGGGGGAGACAGAGGGGGAAACGGGCTTGGGCTAGCAGGTTGCAAACAATGGCATGGGTACTTAGAGCTGAGGGAGGACCCTCTGTCCCCCTGCAGGTCTGTCCCTCGGTGTGCTTGGTAACTGTGGGTACTGGGAGGTGAGGCCTTGTGATCATCAAGAATTCGTGCTTGCTGGGTACCAGTGGCTCACACCTGTAATCCTAACTACTCAGGAGGCTGAGATCTGAGGATCAAGGTTCAAAGCCAGCCTGGGGAGAAAAGTCCAAGCTGAAAGTGGAGCTGTGGCTCCAGTGGTAGAGCATCACCCTTGAGTGAAAAGCTAGGGGACAGAGTCCAGGGTGAATTTTCAAGCCCCAGTGCCAACACACACACATACATACACACGGGGTGTGTTCTTAACTAGATATCGTAGCTCACGCCTATGATCCTTGCACTCGGGGCTGAGGGTAAGGGTGGTGAAGGACTGACAGTTCCAAATCAGCCTGGCCTACATTGGAAAAAGGAATTTGTGCTCACTGTCGATATGTAGCTCAGTGGCAGCAGGACCTGGATTTAATTCCCATTACCGAAGGAAAAAAAATGAAAAAGGAAAAAATAAAATAAAAGGAAAAGAAAGCAATACATCCAAGGCCAGCATGGTGGTAATCCTAACGTTTAGGAGACAGATCCAGGAAGATTGTGAGTTCCTGGCCAGCTTAGCCCGCATAGATAGGGAGACCTTATCTCAGGAATCCCAGGCCCAAACCAAACCAAATCAAACATACTTCATGCTTACCACTTGGGGGCTCCAGGGGATGTGCCCCCATGTCTCTCACTATCCCCACCCCCATGCCCCCCTGCCCACGGCAAGATCTGGATTGCCATGCTTGGGGTATGGGCAGGTGGAACCTCCCTGCCACCCTGGACAAACAAGAGTCCATAACAGAACACAAGCAGTGGGGTTGGCCCAGTCTGGGTTTGGGGATTATTTGCATGGCTAGATTGGCCTTTTCCTTGGCATTGGCTACAGGGGAAGTGAGTCTAGCTGATGCATCCTGGGAGAATGATTGGGGACAAGCTGTCCCATGAGGCCATTCGTTCTTATAGATGAGGAGCCACTGGGCACCTGCCAGCCTCTGACGGGGCACTAGCTCTGGGAGCTGCTGCTTGCAGTCAGGAACTGGAGATGGGTATTTGAGGCCAAGTACTTGGGGCTGGAATTCTGGGACTGAATTCTGAAGCTAGGTACAGGGCCTTGGGTATTTGGAGCTAGGTGTTTGGCCTGCGTGTGTGTGTGTGTGTGTGTGTGTGCGCGCGTGCGTGCCAGCATTGGGTCTTGACATTTTCCCCTCAAGGTTGGTGCTCTGCTGCTCCACTTCCAGTTTTCTGGTGGTTAATTGGAAGTAAGAGTCTCAAGGACTTTCCTGCCCTGGTTAGCTTTGAATGGTGATCCTCAGGTCTCAAGCCTTTTGAATAGCAGGGATTACAGTTGTGAGTCACTTGCACCTGACTAAGGTTCTGTTTCTTTGTTGGCCTAAACAGTGAACTTGCTCCCTACTCTGACTCTCTCTACCCAGTGACTTCATATACAGGACCCTGCCTGTCTCTGCTGTCTGCTTTGTGGAGAGGTCCTAGGGAACAGTGCTAGAGAAGATTCTCTGAGCTTCTTCATGAGGCCTTCCAGGGACCCTCTCCCTCCCACTAACCAGGAAGCCCACACTCTGTCATCTCCCACCCCTCCCCCATCCATCTGTGCAAAGGAAGTGGCTCCTCAGTTCTTCACAGGAAGCCACAGGCTTCTTCTGCTTCAGCAAGCTCCAGCTGTGCAGGTCCAGGCCTTCTGTGGGTCCAGGCCCCTTTCCAAGCTGGGCCTGGAGACACCCTGTTCCTAGCACCGCCCTCTGCTGCCCAGCCAAGAAATGTGTAGACTGCTCCTTTAAATCCTTCTGGATTTAGAGCACAGCTTTCATGTGCCTGGAAGTGAGACTGGAGGCAGAGGGTCCTGAATGTCATGCTTAGGAGTTTGGAGGGCTCTGAATTGTAGGACTGAGGGGCCTGGGAGGATGAGAAGGGAGTGGGCCCTGTGGGCATCATTCCAGGGATGTCTGGCTCTTGTGCTTCAGGAGTTCCTGCTGCAGAACAGGGGTGTGGTCTATTCATTTTTGTCAGGGAAGACCACTGTGGAGCCTGCCCCCAGGGAGGGTTGGTTAATAATGTGGATCCACTCATGGATCCAGCCTGGGACTGCACTGCCACCTGGTGGTTATATTAGCACATAGCACCATGACATTATGGGCGTCTCTGAGGGGAGAAGTGGAGCTTCAAAGGACCTGGGGACCTGGAAGACTCATAAAATAAGGGCACTCACTCCCTACATAAAGGAATTTCACTACAATCAGGACACCTCTAAGTTGGGTGAGATGTTGCATGCCTGCTTCTGTGGGAGCTGAGACAAGGTGAGGACTTCAAGGCCAGCCTGGACAATGTAGCGAGACTTAAGGAAAGAAAGAAAGGCTAGGCGCTGGTGGCTCACACCTGTAATCCTAGCTACTCAGGAGGCTGAGATCAGAGGATCGCAGTTTAAAGCCATCCCAGGCAGAAAAGTCCATAGACTCTTATCTCCAATAAACTACTCAGAAAAAGCCAGAAATGGAGCTGTGGCTCAAGTGGTAGCATGCTAGCCTTCAGCAAAAGCAGCTCAGGGACACCACCCAGGCCCTGAGTTCAAGCCTCAGGGCAGGCAAAAATAAGCAAACAACCAAAAAGAAAACAAAGAAAAAAAGCTAGTCATGATGGCTAATGTCTGTTGTCCTAGCTATTAGGGAGGTAGACATCGGAAAGCTCCTGGTTTGAGGCCAGTTCAGGCCTTGAAACTCCATTTTAGCCAGCAAAAAGCTGGTAGTCCATTCCTGTCATAGGAAGTATAAATAGGAGGATCATGGTCCAGGTCTCCTCAGGCAAAAAGGGAGACCTCGCTCAAAGAGTAACTGGGGCTGGGAATGTGGCTTAGTGGTAGAGTACTTGCCTGGTGTGCATGAAGCCCTGGGTCCGATTCCTCAGCACCACATCCACAGAAAAAAAGCTAGAAGTGGTGCTGTGGCTCAAATGGTAGAGTGCTAGCCTTGAGCAAAAAGAAGCCAGGTACAGTTAGTACTCAGGCCCTGAGTTCAAGCTCCAGGACTGGCGGGGGGCGGGCGGCGTAACTAGAGCAAAGAGGGCTAGGGGGTGTAGCTGAAGTACAGTGCTTGCTTAGTAGGTGAAAGATTCTGAATTCAAACTTCAGTACTGAAAAACAAGAGACACCTATAAATTTAACGTGTGTGTGTGTGTGTGTGTGTGTGTGTGTGTGTGTGATTTGCTATGCAAGTGCTTTATACCACTTGATCTATGACCTCAGTCTTAAATTCAACACTTGGGAGGGATATTCTGGGCCTAGATGAGAGGCCAGCTCTTGCCACACCCCCAGAGACCATTACATTGTCTTCCAGCAAGGCAGGTCCAGATGAAGCTATTTTCTTTTTATTATTTTTTAAATATTTATTATGATTTGCTTTTTTTTTTTTTTTACCAGTCCTGGGGCTTGAACTCAGGACCCGAGCACTGTCCCTGACTTCTTTTTGCTCAAGGCTAGCACTCTACCACTTGAGCCACAGCGCCTTTCTGGCTTTTTCTATATATGTGGTGCTGAGGAATCGAACCCAGGGCTTCACATATACCAGACAAACACTCTACCACCAGGCCATGTTCACAGCCTCTATTTTCTTTTGAATATGGTCCTGGGGATTGAGCCCAGACCTTCTGAGCTCATCTCCTTTTAGGGCTTAGTTTAGGATATGGTTTGAGATTTGGAGCCCCCTGCTGGTTTCTAGCCATCCCCCATGTGAGACTTAACATGGCATCTCCCAGCACCATCATCCACTTTAGTCACTGAAGTTGGCGTTACAAGGTAGCTTTTGGCTGCTTCCAAAAATAAAATCCACCCAGAGAAGGCCAGGATCTGAGGAGGCTGGGAGGATGCACCACGTGGGCTTCAGACTTGGTGACTGTTTCCGAGCAGGAAGCAGAGGCGATGGTGGTCCCCCACTCACCTTACAGCCAAGGGGACGGGGCCTCCCTGTGAGCAGGCGAGCTGACAGGTGAACCTGCCCTGCAGCTGGGCCGCGGCTCAGCTCTGGGGCTCTGTGAAGGCAGGCGGTAGCCAGGAGGCCTGCAGGTACATGGAGCATCTCTTGATTTGCTGTTAGTCCATTTGCTGACCACACACACGGCCTCATGCTGTGTAGATGGGATGATTGTGGTTGGTGAAGGCTGATGAGGGTGAAGGTGGGCGGAAGGAGATGGGGCTGAGGAGGCGGTGAAACGGAGGTGCATGATGGGTCATGGAGACGCTGTGAGCTTCAAGTAGGCAGGAACTGGACGCCTTCCACTGGGTATCCTTAGCACCTGGCCTGGTGCCAGGCACAGACTGAGTGCCCAGTAAATGCCTGTGGAATGAAGGCAGAGTTCTCCTAACATAGGCCCAAAGGAGGCCTGTGGGGGGCGGAGTCTCCCCTTAAAGGACTGGCCATTCAGTGTCATTCTGCCAGAAGACTGCCGAAGTCCGGCACGTAGAATTTAAATCTAATCTAAAGCTCTTTCTGGCTTCAATACAAGGGAAGGCAGGAAGTACATGGCAGAAGGGGAGAGACTCCTATTTGGTGTCCACCTCTGTTTTTGTTTTTGTTTTGCCAGTCCTGGGGCTTGAACTCAAGGCCTAGGCACTTCCCTGAGCTTCTTTTTGCTTAAGGCTAGCACTCTATCACTAGAACCACAGCGCCACTTCCAGCTTTTTCTGTATATGTGGTGCTGGGGAATCAAACCCAGGACTTCATGCATGCTAGGCAAGCACTCTACCACTAAGTCACATTCCCAGCCTGGTGCCCACCTTTGGAAGAAAGGAAGAATAAGAACTTCAAGCCTCCAACAGGAAGCCCTTTCTGAAAAGGTTAGATGATCTGATGCCTCATTGTCACATGGCTATGTTGTCACATGACATGACACAAGCCCTTAGTCATGAGGATGACAGACTTGGACTGTGTGTTTACTGCATGTACCAGTTACCACTTGAAATTTAGTGTGTGTGTGTTTCAATCAAGGCTGACACTCCACTACTTGAGCCATAGCTCCAATTCTAGCTTTTCGGTAATTAGTTGGCAATACGAGTCTCATAAACATTCCTATCTGGGCTGGCTTTGAACCCTAATCCTCAGATTTCAGCCTCCTGAGTAGCTAGGATTACAGATGTGAGCCACCCATACCCAGCTCAAAACACTTCTATACGGTGCTTCTCTGCCCCCAAAGGTGCCTCTTGGGGAGAGCCATCTGGGGACATATCTGTCCTCTGAGGCGGCATTGGAACTGAGGGTAAACCATGACAGAGCGTGGCGGGGTCATAGAGGGGCTGGCCAGGGGAGGCGCGAGGACAGCAGGCTTGGGGCTGTCCCTCATGGCTCTCTCTGCCGAGGGTCTCCAGGCTGCTTTTGCGGCCAGCCTCTGCAGCTTCCAGCCAGCCCCAACCTGGGGGTGCAGTCTCCCCGGCAGGCACAGACCTGAAGCCTGGTACAGTTTTCTCTCCTTAGGGCTGGAACCTATCCCATGGCACTGCCATTTGCTAGCCCATCCTTTCTTCCTTCTTGCTTCCCTTCCTCCCTCCCTCCTCTTCCTTCTCCTCCTTCGCCTTCCCTTTCTTTCTCATCTATTCATGAGCTATGAGCACCTGGCTCAACATGGGTAGTCCTTTCTTTCCCACTCAGATCTGTGGGCTCCTTGGGTTCCAGAGTGGGGGGAAGGGAGGCCTTGCTGAGCCCCCCCCCCCCCCCTCCAAGCAGGACTGCTTTGAGTGCTCCATGTGCAAGAGACACTTCAAAGATTTCTTCCTGGCTTCTCTATCTCTGTCTAGCAGAGGGTTTCTGGAAGCTTCTGTAGTGAGAACGGAGCATGCGCTGTGCCCTGTAGCACCCTGGGAACTGATGCCTGGGTGAGAGCTCCCCACAGCTCTAGGGCAGCAGGAGAAGCGGCAGGAACCTTAAGGGAGGGGACATTAGCCCTGAGTTTGGAAGCAAAAGGGAGTTTTTCAGGCAGGTGAGCTTAGAACATTCCAGGCTGGGAACAGCCTGTGCTGTGGCCCAGAAACAAAGTCAACTGCTTTTGTTCCAGGAGCTGTGGTTGATGATGGGAGGGAAATGGCGGGGAGGGGAGGGGAGAGACCAGAGCCAGGTCGCGCTGGGCTTCTCCTCCCCAGGGTGACTCTCAGGACAAAGGGTTTTCTCATCAGAGAAAGCTGCAGCCTGCAGCTGGAAGAGGGGGGCTAGGAAGAAGGAGGGGCTTCTGGAAGCTGCCAGTGAGTTCCTCCTCCTTCTCTGCCTCCAGGGGCCTTGTTTGCAAGGTGCTTAGAGACCCTGTGCCCCAGATGCTGGTTCACCACCCTGCTGCAAATCAAACCAAAAGGTCACAGGACCCAAAGCCCCAGACCCAGGACCCCAAACCCCATGTTCTGATTTCCAGATGGAGACACAGGGGCCCTGAGAGGAGATGAGGCATTTGCAGAGCGAATTCAGTTCCTCCCATATTGCCATGCCAAAGCAGAGATGTGTGTCAGAGAGAAAAATGACAAAAGTGCACACTCCTTTTCTTCACATCTGCAATAAAAATGCCAATTATTAATAATGCTTCCTGTGAGATGCTGGGGGGGGGTGTGTTTGACAAGCGAGTCTTCATTTCAACCTGCCACAGCCTGGCGTGACATGTACAAAGGTACCACCTTACCACACTGGGTGTCTCCAACGCTAACCACACCCCTCAGCGCCCACTGCAGGACTGTGGCCTTTCTGTGACCTTCAGAGGAGGGTTTTCCTTTTTCAAGATGGTTCTTTGGGATTATGTCATTCAGAATTGAGGCATGATGGAAGGTTCAGGAAGGCAAAAGAGATGAACGAATAAGACTTAGTGTTAATTAACCAAAGCATATGAGGCGCCCAGCCTGAAGGGATAGAAGCAGAGTTTCTGGCATGATACTAATGGAGTTTGAATCCTGCCTCTAGATCTAAGAGCTGGGAGAGATTAAATTCATTATAATGCCTCCATTTATCCATATGTATGATGGAAATAATAAGAATACATACCTCCAGAGCTGTGTTAGTTTATGAAAAGGGCCGAGATCAGGCTGGGTGTGGTTGCTCACGGCTGTGATCCCAACCACTTGAGAAGCAGAGGTCAGGAAGACTGAGATTTGAGGCTGATCCTGGCAAAACATTAGCAAGATCCCCATCTCAACCGATAAGCGAGCATGTGCCTGTCATCCCAGCTATGCGGGAGGCAAAGGAAGATCACAGTCCAGGCCAACCCTGGGGGAGGGGGGGACCCTTAAGAACCTATCTGAAAAATGACTAAAGCCCAAAAGGGCTCTGGCGGCGGTTAAAGTGGTCAAGTGCCTGCCTAGCAAGTGTAAGGATCTGAGTTCAAACCTCAGTGCCACCTAAAGTGGGGGTGGGGATCCGAACTGTAAAGAGAACCACCTGGCTGTCACTGTCCCCTCAAGCACAGCAGGGTGACCTGGCACCAGCTCATCAGTAAGGCTGCCACTGATTTGGCTGTGATACTGGCACCTGTGTCACCAGGCTGTGAGGCCTAAGGGGCAGCACTGAGGGGTCACAGTGCCAGGATGCAGCACCCACCTTTGCTTTGCCTGCACATCTGTCTCCTCCATGTAGACTGGGGCATTCTAGAACCTGAGCCAGAGCCACTGTCTTCTGAGCTGCCTGAGCCTTGTCTTTACCTGCAGGAAAGCAGACAAAAGTGTGTGTGTGTGTGTGTGTGTGTGTGTGTGTGTGTGTGTGTCAGACAGACAGACAGACAGACAGCAGGGGTCCCTTACTTTGTGTCTCAACCTCAAGAACACTTCCAGAACCACCACTTGTCCTTCTCAGAGAGTCTCATGGATATTAGCTGGGGATTTCCCAGGTGCCAGGAGCCCTGGCTACAGAATCCTGCGCTGTGGGTTGTGATAGGATCTGTCAGGAGTATAGAAGCAAGCATGTATCTCTAAAGCAGGGATCCTGATAATCTCCCTCCTCTTCTTTAACCCACAGTCCTCCCCTCTTTCTGGGTGCTTACCCCCTCCCTGGTTACCCAGGTAAAGGAGAGCAGCTGTCACAAGAGTGATACTGCCTTCTGCCACATGGTGGCGCTGCACAAGGCTTTGTCATTGGACCCTGGATTGGGGCGGGGGGGGGGGGCGGGGGGTGTTGAACCTGCTCCAGGGCCTTTTTTTTTTTTTTTTTTTTCTAGTGTTGGGGCTTGAACTCAGGGCCTGGGCGCTGTCCCTGTCTTCTTTTGCTCAAGGCTAGCATTCTACCTCTTGAGCTACAGTGCCACTTCTGGCTTTTTCTGTTCATGTGGTGCTAAGGACTTGAACCCAGGGCTTCATGCATGCTAGGCAAGCACTCTACCACTAGGCCACATTCCTAGCCCTCCAAGGCCTTTTCTGATCCATGGATGAGTCAATTAAAAGTGAGATGCAGGGCTGGGAATATGGCCTAGTGGTAGTGCTTGCCTCGTATACATGAAGCCCTGGGTTCGAGTCCTCAGCACCACATATATAGAAAAAGCCAGAAGTGGCGCTGTGGCTCAAGTGGCAGAGTGCTAGCCTTGAGCAAAAAGAAGCCAGGGACAGTGCTCAGGCCCTGAGTTCAAGCCCCAGGACTGGCAAAAAAAAAAAAAGTGAAATGCAGCAGGCACTGGTGGTTCATGCCTGTAATCCTAGCTACTCAGGAGGCTGAGATCTGAGGATCAAGGTTCAAAGCCAGCTGGGGCAGTCTGTGAGATTGTCATCTCCAATTAACCACCATAAAACCAGAAATGGTGCTGTGGCTCAAAGTGGTAGAGCGCTAGCCTTGAGCTGGCTTTGAGCTGAAAAGCTCAGAGACAGTACCCAGGCCTAGAGTTCAAGCCCCACTACTGACCAAAAAAATAAGTGAGATGTGGTGGACTGAGCCCTGTCCTCTGTCCTCTATGTGGTGGTTGTGAGAACTCAATGGTGCCTGGTGCAATGTTACTCAGCCAACAGATAACTGAGGTTCTTGCCTTTGTTATCCTGGCTAAATGGCCTTGGGCAGGATAGCAGGGGGTTCCATTCCTTAGACTTCCATTTATTCACCCCTAAAATTGAGGTATTGATAGAGCCTATTTTAGAGTGTGGCTGTAAGCTAGAAACTATCCAAATACCCTAGCCCCATCACTTAGAACAATGCCTGGCACATAGATTTTAATTTAAAAGGTGGGTTTTAATAAATAAACATAGCTGGGTGCTTATAACTCATGCCTATAACCCTAGCTAGCTACCCAGGCTGAGACCTGAGGGTCACAGTTCAAAAACAGAAAGTGTCTGAGACTCTTATCTCCAATTAATTACCAAAGAGCTAGAAATGGAGCTGTTGCTCAAGTAGCAGAAGCCCCCCCCCCACCAGCCTTGAATAAAAAAGCTAAAGGGGAGGGGGAGACACAAAAGGCATAATGCCGATGTGGCTCTAATATAAAGTAATATTTATTGAAAGAACTCCAAAAAATGGAAATGAGAGTTTCTTTCTTTGCTGTTGTTTTCTGACTTGTTTGTTTATCTTTCTTTGGGAGGGTAAGGTATAGAGACTGGAGAAAGTGAGGGAAGGGATGACATTGTCCAAAAAGAAATGTACTCTGTACATCACCATTATAATAACAAATTTAAACAAAAATGAAAAAGCCGGGCACTGGTGGCTCATGGTTGTAATCCTAGCTACTTAGGAGGCTGAGATCTGAGGATTGTGGTTGGAAGGACTGTGGAAAATCTGTGAGACTCATCTCTAATTAAACACCAGAAAACAGAACGTGGAACTGTGGCTCAAAGGGATAGAGAGCTACCCTTGAGCAGAAAAGCTCAGGGAGAGGGTCCAGGCCGAATTCAAGCCCTAGGTTGTATGTGTATGTGTGTGTGAGAGTGTGTGTGTGTGCGTGTGTGCATGTGGGTGTGCACACACACGCACACACACACACACACCCAAGTGATCCAACGTTGCTGCATCCTCCCTCCTGTCTCCTGTGGCATGATGCTCACGGTAAGCTTGAAAGGTGGCGGCACCTGGGCGCCCACCCTCACAGCGCCTGGGTTTGCTTTGGAGGAGCCATCTTCCCGCCTCAAGCCTGCTGATAGATGGATTCCACAACCAGGAAGCCGTGCTCTGGCTGAAGGCTGTTTTTTCCTAATCACATTGGATCCACTCCACTCTGCCCCAGGCGGCCAATGTCTGTCAGACTTTCCAGTTCTTGCACACTGCAGTTTTCTGGTCTCTTCTTTTCCAGCTCTGCTCAGGACGGCATCTGTGCAGTGCCTGCTGGCAGAAAACTGTAATTCAAGCCAGAGACCCTAGGAACAGCATGAAAGCACGCCACACCACAGTGGGACACCAGGCATAGTGAAGCTGACCACCCACTTCCTCTGGGACACAAAGGCCTGCACAGGGCAATCCACTTCCCATCATTTATTTCTGTATTCTTTTATTTATTCTGTGCTAGTACTGGACCTCAAACTTGAGGCCTAGGCACTGTCCCTTAGCATTTTGTGCTCAAGACTAGTGCTCTGCCATGTAAGCCACAGTTCCACTTCTGCCTCCTTGGTAATTATCTGGACTTTCTGGCCCAAGCTGGCTTTGAATTATGAGCCTCAGATCTCAGCCTCCTGAGTAGCTAGGATTATAGATGTGAGACACTGGCACCCAGCAAAAGCCTCACACTCTTGCTTGGATTGTTTCCTCCCTCAAAGCTGGAATTCTACTTCTTGAGCCACAGCTTCACTTCCAGCATTTTGGTGTTTGATTGAAGAGAAGAGTCTCATGGGCCGGGCTACCAAAAACGACCAACAACAACAAGGAAAAGTCTCAGGGACTTTCTGTGTGTGGGCTGGCCCTAACCTCAGTCCTCAACTTGCCGCTTCTTGAGTAGCTGGGATTCCAGGTATGAACCACCAGCACCCGGCACCCTATTAAGTATTGGGCCCTGGCAGCATGCCAGGACTGCAGCGTGCTGTAGGCCCTTGAGCTCTTTCCAGCCCCAGGGCCTTGTGATGGACATGCCATATTCTGCGTGTCAACCCCAGAGGCTCCTGAAGTGACACAGGCCACCCCATTGCTCTCACGGCTGGCCAATTGCGGATGACCAGCAGAAGGTGAAAGAACACAGGAGTCCATCTTCCTGCAGCTGTTGTCATTGGAGATGGGTTTTTTCTGTGTTGTTTTGTATTGTTTTGGGCCTAAAATAATGGGTCCCCTTTAAAGACTATGGACCAGGTCAGGTGCTGGGGGCTCACACCTATAATGCTAGCTACTCAAGGCTGAGATCTGAGGATCAAGGTTCAAAGCCAGCCAGGGCAAGAAAGTCCATGAGATTCTTATCTCCAATTAACCAGAAAAAAAAAGTGGAGGTGTGGCTCAAGTGCTAGAGCACCTGCCTAGCAAGCAAAAGGCCCTGAGTTCAATTCCCAGGATTGCAAACACAAGCAGACAAAGCCTCTGCATAGTGGTGCTTGCAGACATCGTGCGGGAGAGCACCGTCCTCTGGCGCAGAACATGGCGATTCTGGTACGGATGAATAGAAGGGGAATGACAGAACTGCCCTGCCACCCGGTGCCTACTGCTCATGCCAAGCCATGGCGCACATTACTGTGGCTGGCAAGTGGTAGATGCAGTTGTTGGGCTCATTTGTAACCCCCATCATGGCCACCATCATGGTGACTGTGACAAGTATACTGCAGAGCGTAGGGGTTGCCTGGCTTCCACAGGCAGGGTCGGTCAGCCAGGCCATCTGGCTGCAGAGCTTCTGCTCACAGCAGTGCCTTGTGCCTTCTGTGCCCCTCACCAACTAGCCGGCCTTGTGTCTGCCCTGGTGCATGCATTTCCCTCCGTCAGCTCTCTCCATGCACCCGGTAGTATTACCATGCTACCATTGTTCTGTGCCTCCCACCCAAGGATTCAACTCTGACCTTGGGGACCTCCCAGTGAGGCTAGCAGGGTGTCTATGCCCAGCTGGTGCCATCCTGACTCTGACTCTGGTGTGACTTGGGTTCAGTGACCTTCTTTAAGGCCATGGTGCTGTTGACCAAAGAGAGTAGGCAAATTACCAGAGTTAAGCTCATGCCTGTAATCCTAGCTGCTCTGAAAGCTGGGATCTGAGGATCATGGGAAGAACAGTCAATGAGATTCTTATCTCTGATTAGTCAGCCAGGAAGGAAGGAAGGAAGAAGGGAGGGAGGGAGGGAGGGAGGGAGGGAGGGAGGGAGGGAGGGAGGATGGAAGAAGGGAGGGAGGATGGAAGGAAGGAATACAGGAGGGAGGGGTGGGAGGAGGGAGGAGAAGGGAGGGAGGGAGGGGTGGAGAGAGGGAGGAAAGAAGGAAGGAAGGAAGAAAGAAGGGAGGGAGGGGGAGGAGGGAGGGAGGGAGGAAGGCGAGAAGGAAGGAAGGAAGGAAGGAAGGAAGGAAGGAAGGAAGGAAGGAAGGAAGGAAGAGGCTCTCCAGGCCAACAAGGACACAGTGTGGTGCCCACATGCCCCAAGAAGACCACATACAGTAGTGCAGCCCTGCTGACTGGGCTGCTCAACTGGAGAAGTTTACAGTCATCTGCCATGCAAGTGAACTGAATGACTCTGCGACAGGAAATGGCCACACTCAGCACACAAGAGGAACACTACAGAAGTAAACTGGGTGGGATGGGATAGGGATGGGAAGTTTCAGTGTTTATGGTTATGGAGAAGGTCTCATTATTTAGCCTAGGCTGCCTTAGAACTCGCAATCCTCCTGCCTCAGTCTCTTGAGTGCTGGAATAATAGGTGTGTGCCACAAGACCTGCTCTAGGGCTGGGGATATGGCCTAGTGGCAAGAGTGCTTGCCTCCTATACATGAGGCCCTGGGTTCAATTCCCCAGCACCACATATACAGAAAATGGCCAGAAGTGGTGCTGTGGCTCAAGTGGCAGAGTGCTAGCCTTGAGCAAAATAAAAAGAAGCTAGGGACAGTGTTCAGGCCCTGAGTCCAAGCCCCAGGACTGGCAAAAAAAAAAAAAAAAGACCTGCTCTAATGTCTAGTTTCATATGTTGACTCTGTTTCATGCGTAGACAGTACCAGATAATCAGATACTTGGGTCTATACTAGTCTAGGGGCTGCTAGGAAGATATATATGCACATAAACATATACTGTGTCTGGTACTGGACAGCAAACTCAAGGCTTCCTGTGTACTAGGTAAGCACTCTACAAACAAATCCCCATCCATCTAGCTAGATTTGTATGAGATTAACATTCTCCATAATATGGTGGGCCTCGTCAAATTAGTCGAAGGCCTTAAGAGAGAATATGCATGCACACACACACACACACACACACACACACACACACACACTCCCTATGGGTTCTGTTTTTCTGGAGCTCATTGACTAATGCAGGCTGGTTCAGGAGCCTTTGCTTATCTTTTCTTATACTTCACAGGGCATGCAGTCCATAGGAAAACTATGTTAGCTTCTGTGGACCCATTGGACTTAGATTGATATCTATCTGCCTTCTACCTTCTTTTTTTGTTTTGTTTTGTTTTGTTTTTTTGGCCAGTCCTGGAGCTTGGACTCAGGGCCTGAGCACTGTCCCTGGCTTCTTTTTGCTCAAGGCTAGCACTCTGCCACTTGAGCCACAGCGCCACTTCTGGCCATTTTCTGTATATGTGGTGCTGGGGAATCGAACCCAGGGCCTCATGTATATGAGGCAGGCACTCTTGCCACTAGGCCATATCCCCAGCCCCTCATTTCCATTTCTTAATTGTGTGTGTGTGTGTGTGTGTGTGTGTGTGTGTGTGTGTGTGTGTATGTGTGGTGTATGCTGGTCTTGGAGCTTGAACTCAGGGCCTGGGTACTGTCCTGGAGCTTTTGTGCTCAAGGATGGCACTCTACCACTTGAGCCACAGCTTTGAACTTTGATCCTCAGCCTTTTGAGTAGTTAGGATTACAGGTGTGAGCCACTGGTGTGCACTGAAAACCCTTCCTTTGCAATACAGATTTGCCTGACACATTCCCTCTGGGGAATGGTAGTTTAATTGTGTTGTTATTGCAGAGTTGCTCCTCCAGGGGGCATGGTCTCCCCCGCAGTGAAGAGGTTCGGCTTCTGTGTCCGAACTAGAATCTGCTTGAGGGACTGTGATTTTCCATGGTGGCAGTGTCAGTCTTTTACCTACCAGCTCTTGGTTTGTTTTCATTTTTCAAATAAAAAATGCAAGGAGCACCTGGTGCAATGGCTCTTGTCTTTAATACTTGGGAAGTTGAGATCAGGAAGATTTGAAGCCAGCCCAGGCATACATCCAAGAAGCCTTCTCAGATCAATAGCTGGGAGCCAGGTG
Source organism: Perognathus longimembris pacificus (assembly GCF_023159225.1). NCBI lineage: Eukaryota > Metazoa > Chordata > Mammalia > Rodentia > Heteromyidae > Perognathus > Perognathus longimembris. Next base: position 17,122,966 of record NC_063167.1, read on the forward strand.
CCAGTGGCTCACACCTGTAATCCTAGCTACTCAGAGGGCTGAGATCTGAGGATCTTAGTTGGAAGCCAGCTGAGGGAGGAAATGGTGAGACTTTTATCTCCAATTAACCAAAAACAGGAAGTGGAGCTGTGGTTCAAAGTGGTAGAGTACTAGCCTTGAGCAAAGAAGCTCTGGGACAGTGAGTGCCCAGGCCCAGAGTTCAAGAACCAGGATCAGCAAAAAAATAGCTGGGTGCCATGAGGTGTGCCTATCATCCCAGCGGCCTGGAGACTGAGATCTGGATAGGCCAGGCTGGGTTGAAAAGTCCATGAAACTGCATCTCAATGGAAGAACCTGGGCATTGTGGTACACACCTGTGATTCCAGCTATGACACCAAGCAGAAAATAGACAGTCCTCAGCCCAGGTGTGCATCCAGGCAGGAAATGAATCCTATCTCAAAGATAATCAGTACAAAAAGAGGGCTGGGGGTGTGGCTCCATGGTAGAGCCCTGCCTAGCAAAGATGAGGCCCTGACCTCAAACCCCAATGCCATCAAAAAACAACCAAGGAAACCTCTGGGAAGGCAGATCACTCCACCACTTTGAGCCACAGCTCTACTTCCGGTTTCTGGTGGTTAGTTGGAGACAAGAGTCTCATAGACTTTCCTGCCTGGGCTGGCTTTGAACTGTGAGCCTCAGATCTCAGCCTCTTGAGAAGCTAGGATTAGAGATGTGAACCACTGATGCACAACTATGCATGCATAGTATAATATATGTAATATATAATAATTGATTATGTATAAGTATATATTTTATTATAACAATTATATAATTATAAAATACAATAGTATGTAATTATGTTTATATAATACTTTTTTTTTTGCCAGTCCTGGGCCTTGAACTCAGGGCCTGAACACTGTCCCTGGCTTCTTTTTGCTCAAGGCTAGCACTCTGCCACTTGAGCCACAGTGCCACTTCTGGCCGCTTTCTATATATGTGGTGCTGAGGAATCTAACTCAGGGCTTTATGTATGCAAGGCATGCACTCTTGCCACTAAGCCATATTCCCAGCCCTATATAATACATATTCTATTATATAATACATGTTGTTTATTATATATTTTATAATTTTCAACATATTATATCGTTATATAATACAACAATAATTATATATATATATAATTTTGGGGGTTTGAATCAGGGAATCATACTTGCCAGGCAGGTACTCTACCACTTGATCCATATTCCAATCATATTTTTTTTTTGCCAGTCTTTGGGCTTGAACTCAGGGTCTGAGCACTGTTCCTGGCTCCTTTGTGCTCAAGGCTAGCACTCTACCACTTGAACCACAGAGCTTCTGTGGTTTCTGGCTTTTTCTGTTTATGTAGTGCTGAGGAATTGAACCCATGGTTTCATGCATGCTCGGCAAGCACTCTACCACTGAGCCACATTCCCAGCCTCAGGTTGTTTTTTTCCTTGTTTGTTTGTTTTTGCCAGTTCTGGGGCTTGAACTCAGGGCCTGGGTTCTGTCCCTGTGCCTCCTTGTGCTCAAGGCTAGAGCTCTACCACTTGAGCCACAGCCCCACTTCCGGCTTTTTCTTAGTAGTTTATTAGAGATGAGAGTCTCATGGACTTTCCTGCCTAGACTGGCTTTGTTACAAGGTTCAAGGGAGGAGATTTCACCTCCCTCCAGAGTCCACCACGCAGAGACAGTCTCAAGCAAAAAGATGGACTTATTGGGGAAGCAAAAAGCAAACTGAAACTGGGACTCTTAACACTCCTTGAGCCAGGGTTTATAAAGGTAAAAGTGTAGCACAGATGTAGGGGGCTGACGCAGGGGGTAGATCAAGCAACAAACAAGTTAAGCAAGCCATTTACAGAAGCAGAATTTTGCTATTAGATTGACCTAATATTTAACTTCATTTTAACAATTGTTACCACGTTTCCCTAATCAAGATGGAGTCAGCTCTGCTTCCTACAACAGTTTCAAACTGTGATCTCAGATCTCAGCTTCCTGAGTAGCTAAGATAACAGGCATGAGAAACGGGCATCTAGCTGTTCTAGCTATTTTTATAATGTTTGTTTTCCTTATTTTTCAGGTAGTTTTTTGTGCTTTTGGATAGTGTAAGATCCACCTCCAGGGCTGGGAATATGGCCTAGTGGCAAGAGTGCTTGACTCATGTACATGAAGCCCTGGGTTATAGAAAACGGCCAGAAGTGGTGCTGTGGCTCAGGTGGCAGAGTGCTAGCCTTGAGCAAAAAGAAGCCAGGGACAGTGCTCAGGCTCTGAGTTCAAGGCCCAGGACTAGAAAAAAAAATCCACCTTCAGGAAGGCTCCATGCAGGTTACCCCCACACACACACCTGTTTAAGTCTTTGGCCAGTACCTGCATTATCTAGGTAACTGGCACACCTGGAGGCCTTTTCTGAGATCACATCCAATCCACTTGGCAACACCTCCTGCCCCCCCCATATAAGGGGGGGAGCAGCAGGGACTCCTGTTGAGCCTTATTATATAGGGAAAGGTGGGAGGTGTGGCCAGGTGGATTGGATGTGATCTCAAAGAAGGGGGAGGTAATTGGCTCCAGGGTGCCAGTTACCTAGGTAATGCAGGTACTGCATGGGGAGAATCTGTGCAGAGCCCTCCCAGGGGTGGATCTTACAGTTAGCAAATAGCCTTAGACTGTAATCCTCCTACCGATAGTCTCTCATACATCTGGTGTGACAGGCACATACCATCATGCCCAACTTAATGATTGAAAGAGGTTTTGCTAACTTTTTGCATGATCTAGTCAGATCTCCTCCTGAGCAGCTGGGATTATAGGCATGAGTCACCATGCCCAGAACTATTGAAGTCTGAGTTATAGAAGAGTGGCCCATATCAAGTATTCCTCATTAGTGCAACCCTAACCCATTCTGCCTTGTCTAAATCCCAAGACCATTTCATTTCCACATACATTAGCGCGGTGTGTGTGTGTGTGTGTGTGTGTGTGTGTGTGTGTGTGTGTGTGCTAAGAATCAAACTCAGAGCCTTAGTGGGTGCTGGTGGCTCATGCCTGTAATCCTAATCCTAGCGACTCAGGAGACTAAGATCTGAGGATCGTGGTTCAAAGCCAGCCCAGGCAGGAAAGTCCATGAGACTCTATCCCCAATTATCACCAGAAAACCGGAAATGGCAGTGTGGCTCAAGTGATAAGAGTGCTAGCCTTCGCCCTGAATTCAAGCCCTAGCACAAAAACAACAAAAAACCTCCAAACAAAGAAAACCCTCAACATCTAAGGGCCTTGCGTATGCTAGGCGAGTGTTCTACCACCAAGAAACATGCCAGCCCTTCACTAGGCCGGTCCAGTTTCCTGCACTTGACTTGGCTTCCAGCGTGACTCACCCTCCCTCCTCCCCACAGCGGCCGGGGAGGGACAGTTCTTTGAGCTTGTGGCAGAATCAGATCTGGAGGGGGTCCAATGGCAGAGGATCACGGTCTGCTCCAGAGAGAAGGAACAGAACCAGGAGGTGCCTGGTCCACGTGAAACCACCTGATATTCCCAAGAGGGCTCTTTGTCTCTGGCAAAACGGGAGGAGCTGTTCCCACTGCCTAAGAGCTTGTGAGAGGGAGATCCTTCAATTTGTCCTCCCCAGTGTCCACAGCCCCTTGACCTTGGCTTGGACTCAGGAGACCTACAGGCCCTGGGAGTTCAGGGCCTTCTATACCTCTGCTCCTTCTAGCCTGATCCTCATTCAGGATTTCCATAGCTTTCCCTTCACGAGTAAGAGATTTAATTATAGAGATGTCCACCCCAGGCCAGGGGCATTGTCACTGAGCACACCCTAGATGAGGTTCCCCATGGCATCCACAAAGGTGAGCAACTCCACCCACCCAAACCCTACCCTGGGGGTGTGGGGGTGGGGTGAGGGTGAGGGGGCAGGTGTGTGCGCATGGGCATGCATGCCAGTCCTGGGTCTTGAACTCAGGGCCTGGGCACTGTTTCTGTGCTTCTTTTATTCAAGGCCAGCACTCTACCACACATAGGAGTGTCATGGGATGGCGGGGGGGGGGCAGGAGCTAGAAACGTGGCTTAGTGGTAGAGTGCTAGCCCTGAGCAAAAGAAGCTCAGGGACAGTGCACAGGCCCTGAGTTCAAGCCCCAGGACTGGCAAAAAGAAAAAGAAGAAAGAATGTCATGGACTTTCCTGTCCTGGTTGGCTTTTGAACCAGGCTGGTGCTCAGATCTCAGCTTCCTGAGTTGCTAGGATTATGGGCTGGAGCCACCAGCTTCCCGCTGAGGATTTCCTTTGACATTAAAGGTCAGTCTGTGTTTCCTAGGGAGCAGAGCCTGAATCCAGGGGTGTGTGCTAATGCTTCCTCAGGAGACTGCAATCCTGAGGTTGCAAAAATCTGCCCTTTGGGGTGCCTTCACTCATTCCAGTGGATGGTTGCTGGGGAAACCAGAGCCTCAAAGGCTCTGTTGGGTTCAATGTAAGTGCGGAAGTTGCCAAGTTCCCACAATCTCAGGCTTAAAGGGAGACCAGCCCTTGCCTCCCAACGAGGCCACCAGTGGCGCTTGGAGATGAGCCAGTGAGGACCAGGCCGTGCGTTGAGAGGTTTTGAACTTAGGCTGCCACAGTCCATGTAAGGACTTGCACACTGACTTCGAGTGAGCCACAGATAGGAGCAGAGGAGTCACATCTCTGACAAGGATCACAGCAGTGTGAGAAATGCTGCAATATCCTTCACCATGAATTCATCTTGTCCCTGATTTGCATGTGAGCTCCGAGGCCATGGTAGCTAGATTTGGGAGAAGTAATAGGCCCATCACTTACCACTGCATATTTGTGGCGGCTCCCATACCATATGCCTACATGTTTAAATCTACAAATAAAAAGTGACTGGATATAATAGTATCTATCTGCATAACTCAAATGTATCTTTAAAATGGCATGATGAAGGCTGGGAACATGGCTTAGTGATAGAGTGCTTGCCTAGCATGCCTGAAACCCTGGTTTACATTCCTCAGTACCACATAAACAGAAAAAGCCGGAAGTGGCTCTGTGGCTCAAGTGGAAGAGTGCTAGACTTGAGTAAAAGATGCTTAGGGACAATGCCCAGGCCCTGAGTTCAAGCCCCAGGACTGGCAAAAAGAAGAAAGAAAGAGAGAAAGGAAGAGAGAAAGAAAAGGAAGGAAGGAAGGAAGGAAGGAAGGAAGGAAGGAAGGAAGGAAGGAAGGAAGGAAGGAAGGAAGGAAGGAAGGAAGGGTTAGGTTTTTAAAGTAGGTAGCCGGTAAAGGAGAAAGCCACGTGATATTCAGGCAGGAGAGAAAGTTTATTACCGAACTGCTGGCCTGTGGCCAAGATGATCCATGGCCGGAGAGAAGGGAGAGAGAGAGAGAGCAACCCCACCCAGCCCTGCTTTATTTAGGGCAGGGGCAAGGGGTGTGGCCAGGTGGATTAGGAGGTGACCTCAGGGAAAGGGGAGGTAACTGTTAGGTCCTCTCCCTGAGGACTACATCCAGATGCCCCCACCTCATTAAGTCTCCACCCAGTTACCTGGGTAACCAGCAGACCTGGAGGCAGTTACCTCCCCTTTCCCTGAGGTCACCTCCTAATCCACCTGGCCACACCCCTTGCCCCTGCCCTAAATAAAGCAGGGCTGAGTGAGGGTTACTCTCTCTCTCTCTCCCTTCTCTCCGGCCATGGATCATCTTGGCCACAGGCCAGCAGTTCGGTAATAAACTTTCTCTCCTGCCTGAATACCACGTGGCGTTCTCCTTTACCAGCTACCTACTTTAAAAACCTAACATATATGGTGCCGTGACTCGGATTAATTTTGAAAGGGCGAGACAAAGTGACTCCATTTAGGATGCGATCATTTTCCTCTTACTCCACTCCATGATACTTGTTCCCGGAACTGGCTGAGTCCCAGTGGTCTCGGTGCTTGTTGCTGGGATGGCTTGCCCCTATTGGCATTCACAGGATTTGAACTCAGGGCCTGGGCACTGTCCCTGAGCACTTCTGCTCGAGGCTAGTACTCTACCACTTGAGCTCCACTTCCAGCATTTGTCTGGTAAGAGATAAGTCTCTTCAGCTATGCTTCCAGCCTGGCTCTTCACTGATTGGGAGTTGGAGTTTGAGAGAGATTTTCAGCCCTGGCTGGCTTCGAACTGCAATCCAAGGAGTCTGTGTCACAAAAGCCCTTTTTTTCTTCCAATTAAAACAACAAGGAGACCAAGGGGACTAGAGCTTACCTGGACCTTGTCAAGAACTGACCAAATACTTGCCAGAATTCTGCGGGGGTTGCTCGATCTCTCTCTCCCTTCTCTCCGGCCATGGATCACCTTGGCCACAGACCAGCAGTTCGGTAATAAACTTTCTCTCCTGCCTGAATACCACGTGGCGTTCTCCTTTACCGGCTACCTACTTTAAAAACCTAACAGGAAGGAAGGAAGGAAGGATGGAAGGAAGGAAGGAAGGAAGGAAGGGAAGGGAAGGAAGGAAAAGACACAATGACCAGGTACTGGTGGCTCATGCCTGTAATACTAGCTACTCAGGAGGCTGAGATCTGAGGATCGCTGTTAAAGCCAAACCCAGATAGGAAAGTCCATGAGACTTTTATTTCCAATTAATCAAGAGAAAACTGGAAGTGACATTGTGGCTCAAAGTGGTAGGACACTAGCCTTTAGCAAAGGAGCTCAGGGACAACACCAAGTTCAAGCCCCATGACTGACAAAACAATAAAAATAAAATGACAAGATGAAGCCTGGCACTGCTGTCTCACACCTCCTAGCTACTCAGGAGGTTGAGATCTGAGAATCACAGACTGAAGTCATCCCAGGCAGAAAAATCTGAGATCCTCTTATCTTCAATTAACCAGAAAAACTAGATTCAGGGGCATGGTTCAAGTGGAAAAGCTCCAGGCTTGAAGGATATGAGGAGACAAAGTGAGAAAGCATGAGGCCCAGGGTTCAAACTTGTAATACTAGCTACTTGGGAGGCTGAGGCAGGAGGATCAAAGTCCAAGGCTAGTGTGAGCTACTTAGTGAGATAAAAATAAAGTTAAAGGAAGGCAAAACATGGGTGAGGAATGTGGCTAGGTAGTACAGTGCTTGCCTAACATGCATGAAACCCTGGGTTCAATTCCTCAGTACCATATACACAGAAAAAGCCAGAAGTGGCGCTGTGGCTCAAGTGGTAGAGTGCTAGCCTTGGGCAAAAGCAGCTCAGGGACAGTGCTCAGGCCCTGAGTCCAAGCCTCAGGACTGTCAACAACAACAACAAAAAAGGCAAAACAGGGCTGGGGATATGGCCTAGTGGCAAGAGTGCTTGCCTTGTATACATGAGGCCCTGGGTTCAAGTCCCCAGCACCACATGTACAGAAAATGGCCAGAAGTGGCGCTGTGGCTCAAGTGGCAGAGTGCTAGTCTTGAGCAAAAAGAAGCTCAGGCCCTGAGTCCAAGCCCCAGGACTGGCCAAAAAAAAAAAGGCAAAACGTATAGCTCAGTGGTAAAGTGATGTGATATATATGTGAAGAGCCAGACTAAAGCCATTTTGAAGTCAGGCCCCACTTTACCACACGAACCTGATAAGCAGGCCCTGTGAGCAAACCCAGGACAAGCTTATTAGGGCCCAGCCAGTCAAGAACTCTAACCGCCTGGGAATGCTTAACTCTAATCGCCCCCGGAATGCCTCGAGCCCTGAGCCAATCAGATTTGTACCCGTGTTCTAATCTTGCTTGAACACCTGATTGCTGTAACTTTGTTTTTTGCCTTTATAAGCTCTGTGAAATCGCAGCTCGGGGCTTCCTCCTAACCTCCACTGCGTCGGAGTGTAGGATGAGGCCCGAGCCGCGGCTCACTTGAATAAAGCCTTGCTTTTGCATTTCGGAACGTCTGAGTTTTGGTGGTTTTCTTGGTGGTCTTCTTGCGACTTAGGCATAACATATGTATATCTTAAGTGATATATATGTGTATGTGTGTGTGTATATATATATATATATATATATATATATATATATATCTTAAGGTAGAGACCTGGTTTTATGTAACTGCTATAGTCTCAACGTTGAAACCTGCTGTGATTTTCCTCTCATTTGGTTTTGAAAACTAAGCAACTGTGAAGTGTAGCCCTTAGGTCATCATGGATGTTTATCAAAGCATGCTTTTCCCGGGGCTACTCTATCCTGGCCAGCAGCCTCATACCTATGTGTGTGTGAACTGGTGATCCCGTGTGCTTCTCCTAGGGCTGCCGCCCTCGTGCTTCTCATTTGACCTGTGTCTGGTTTATCCCTACAATGATGACCCCTGACTGGGAGAAGTTAGGTTTCACTGTTAGGCCTGGTAGAGGACACAGCACATTCACGACATAACACAAGCAGTTTTACTACTTACAGATTTGGGGGTTGGGGGGGGGTGACGAGTGTACCTCACAGGGCCCAGGGAAACAAGGGGGGGGGACATCACTGTTAGTTGAGCTCAGAAGAGCCAGAGGTCAATGGATTTGTGGGATTATCAATCCGGGTTTCTGGGTGTTAGCCCTCAGGGATTTTGTGGTGACTGATTTAAGGAAAACAAAGAGGAGATGGTATAATTCTAGCACTTGGGAGGCTGAGGTAGGAGGATTGTGACACCAGCCTCAGAAACAGAGAGAGGTTCTGTTGGAAGGAAGGAAGGAAAATAAATGAAGAAGGAAGGGAGGGTGACTTATGGGACTCATGTTAGTCAGCAGGTCTTATGACCAACAACTCTGAGATGTGTTGAATTTTAAATTAGTAGAATGAGGAACAAGGCCTGTAACACAAATGACCACACCGGAAAGGGAAGATTTAACCAGGCCGAAGTTGATGGGGTGTGATGGGGTTTCAAACATAAAAATGGATGCCAAAGTGGCAAGCATATTTAACACATCTGTAAACAAACTTAATCCCGAATGGGATAGATATTCTTGAGAAGTGGGGTGTTTGGGAGGGGATCAGGGTGTGAGGGTGGAGCCTGCGTGGGGCTCATTCATGCTTTCTGAAAAGAAGCCTCCCACAGCTGCTAAGAGAGGTCAAGAGAGAAGCACCCTCTAGGACAGAGAGGGCTCTCCCCAGACATCCAATCCCCCCAGACCTTGATTCCCAGCTCCAAACTGTAAAAGAAAGACAGGCATCCATGGCTCAAGCCTGGAATCCTAGCTGGGGATGGGGAATGCGGGGAGGGGAGGGTGTGGACGCTGAAATCTGGGAATGGAGGTTCCAAACCTCCAAGCCTATGCAGGAAACCTAAGAGACTTATCTCCAAATAACCAAAAAACAAATAAACAAACTGGAAGTGGAGCTATAGCTCAAGGGGTAGAGTGCTAGCCTTGAGTAATAAAGCTAAGGAATAGCACCCAGGCCCTGAGTTCAAGCCCAGGAGTGGCACACACACACACACACACACACACACACACACACACACACACACACTCACACACAAATTCTGGTGGTTCATGCCCATAATCCTAACTACTTGGGAGGCAAAATGGGAGTAGTTCAGGGCCAGCTCAGGCAGAAAAGCTCATGAGACCCCCTTCTGAACCCATAGCTGTGTATGATGACACAGGCCTGTGATCCCAGCACTGACAGAGAAGCCTAAAAGCAGGTGGACTGTGGCTCAGGCAAATGCCTGAGTAGAAAGTGAGATCCTATTCTAAAAACAACCATGAAAAATAGGACCCAAGTCATAGCTTGTCATGGAGTATTTTCCTAGAAGAAGACACTGAGTTCAGTCCAGTCCTGCAAAACAAAAGAGACACACACATTCCCGCTGGACATGATGGTACCTGCTCGTAATCCCAGCATTCAGGGGGGCTGAAGCAGGAGGATCAAGAGTTTGAGGCTAACCTCTGCTATAAGGTGAGATTTCTGTCTACATAACAATATCCAGGGCTGGGGATATGGCCTAGTGGCAAGAGTGCCTGCCTCATATACATGAGGCCCTGGGTTCGATTCCCCAGCACCACATATACAGAAAATGGCCTGAAGTGGCGCTGTGGCTCAAGTGGCAGAGTGCTAGCCTTGAGCAAAAAGAAGCCAGGGACAGTGCTCAGGCCCTGAGTCCAAGCCCCAGGACTGGCCAAAAAAGCAAAAACAAAACAAACAATATCCAAACTTAAGCCACACCTCCACTCTGGGATTTTGCTAGTTCATTGGACATAGAGGCTCCAGGACTTTCTGCCTGGGCTGGCTTTGAACTTAAATCCTCAGATTGCAGCCTCCTGAGTAGCTAGGATCACAGGTGTGAGCCACTAGTGCATGGCTTCCTTGTCTTAACCTCTGAGATTGCAGTCTCTCTTGTTTTTCTTCCTGCTTCACTGACTGTGTTTTCTCAGTATTGTTTGCTGGGTTAGCAGCCCTCCCATTCTCGGTCTCCAACTTTGCAGCCCTGCCTTTGGAACTCTAAGTTCTCACTTCCCAGGTAAGCGCAGGGTGTTGAAATCCATCTACATGTCCCTGATTTCCAAAATATACTTGCAGCTTGGCTGCTGCTTTGCACCCCAGGCTGGTGTCTACCACAGCCTGCTGGTCTCACAATCAGCTCAAATTATCCTGGCCCAACAGATGCCTTGCTCTTCCCATCCAATCCCACTTCTCCACAGCCCTTCCCGTCTCATACATCCCATCCGTTCACCAGCTGCTATGCCACACAGCTAGATGCCTTCTTGATGCCTCTCCATTGTTCATCCCATTACCCCTCGGCTAGCCAAGTCTAGTCTAGTCTCCACATTTATCCCAGCTTCATGGCCTTGATTTGTGCAATGGTCTAAAGCCACAGGCAATAAAATAAATGGATGGATCATCTTTTCTTTTTAATTCACAATTTTAATTATTTTATATTGTGCCAATTCTGGGGTTTGAATTCAAGGCCTTGTGCTCTTGCTTAGTTTTTTCCACTACAAGGTTGGTGTTCTACCACTTGAGACATACCTCTACTTCCAGCTTTTTGCTGGTTAACTGGAGATAAAAGTCTCTTGGATTTGTTTGTCCAGGCTAGCTTTGAACTGGGATCTTCAGATCTCAGCCTCCTGAGGAGCTAGGATTACAGGCATGAGTCCAGGCCTTCACTCGGGAGATAGTTAGAATAGAAGCCACTGTCTCTATGATGTATCTGCCTGTGCCCACAGGTGTCTGAAACTTGTCAAAATACTTGGTTTTGTGGCTGAAATCTAGCCTAGGCTTCCCTTTGACTGGAAATACTGCCATACACCACACACACAATGTCTTCTTTCCCTCACCACTTCCTGAGTCCAATCCATTCTACATCCTGTTGATTCTACTTCCAAAATACACCTGAATCCATCCACTTCTTTCCACTGCAGCCTTTCCCCCCACTGGGATGACTACAGCAGCCCCCTGAATGATTTGTATGAACTTCGGCCTCCAGCAGTTTATTCTCTTCCTGCTGCCAGCCAAGGATTAATGTTTGAAAATATCAATCCAGTCACGTTACGTGCCTGCTCCAACACTGCCGATGGCTTCTTTCCCAGTGTACTTGCTATGCAGTACATGAAAGAAATCCATTATCAGGGTCTGCCGGCTGCACACATCGGGCCTGGCTAGCCAGCCCACATCGCTACTCTCTATCCACTAACTCTCTGTGCCACTAAGCCCTGGCTACAACTGGCCTTTTCTCTGTTTCTTGATCATGCCAAGTTCTATTCTGTCTCAGGGTTTTGTTACCCTTTCTGTCAGTACAGAACATTCTTGGCTAAGTCCTATGGCTAAGACTATCTTAACCTTCAGGTCTTGGTACTTCCTCAAAAAGTTCTTTCCCTGAACTTCTTTGATTCTCTACCTTCTCCATATCCTAATTCTGTTCTGTTCTTTTCTCTCTCCTTGCAGTCTGACTTTCAATTCGTTGCAGTCCCTCCCTCACTCCCACTCCCCCTATACTGGGGTTTTAAACTCAAGGCCTCACCCTTGCTTGGCAGGCACTGGACCACTTGGGCCAAACTCAACTTTTTTCTTTTCTAGTCCTGGGCTTGAACGCTGTGTCTAGGCTCTGTCTCTGACCTTCTTTTACTCAAGGCTAGCGTTCTATCACTTGGGCCACAGTGCCACTTCTGGCTTTTTCTGTGTAGTTTATTGGAGATCAGTCTCACGGATTTTCCTGTCCCCAGCTGGCTTCGAATCATGATCTCCAGAGCTCAGCCTCCAGACAAGATATCCTGCTTTTTCCCAGGCTGGTCCTGGACTGAGATCCTCCTACATCCATTTCTCAAATAACGGGGACTGCAGGTATGAGGCACGCAGCCTGGCCCGTCTTTGCTTTTTTGGTGGCTATTGCCACTGGGCGATTGGTTTGACAAGGGGGAAGTCATGTCTGTTTTATTATGTCCCTACCCAGAGCCTGTCACATAGTAATTACTCAATAACAATTTACTGAATGAATGCATCAACAATGTTTTCTCCTTGCCACTGCTGATAATTGAACCCAGGGCTTCAGACATGATAGGTAAAAATGACCAGTTAGCCCTGCCCTGGGCAAAGAGGATAGGTAAAGAGATGACCCAGTTAGCATTGTCAGTAGAGACTATGATGCTATAATCTAGGAAAGACAATAAGAAACTATAACATTGGCACTACGGTAGAGGCTAGAGGCCATAAGAACATAGCAACTCACACCCGTGTGCAGGCTATATAGTGTGAGAAGGGAGGCTGGGTTCACACCACCCAAGGCTTCAGCATCTCCCTACAAAAATAATTGTTCTTTATTACAGGAATGCATATTAGTTACAGTACAGGTAACTAATAATGCTTCTACTGTTAGTTCTGCATACTGTTTCTTTTTTTTTTTTTTTCTTTTTTTTTTTTGGCCAGTCCTGGGCCTTGGACTCAGGGCCTGAGCACTGTCCCTGGCTTCTTCCCGCTCAAGGCTAGCACTCTGCCACTTGAGCCACAGCGCCGCTTCTGGCCGTTTTCTGTATATGTGGTGCTGGGGAATCGAACCTAGGGCCTCGTGTATCCGAGGCAGGCACTCTTGCCACTAGGCTATATCCCCAGCCCTGCATACTGTTTCTTTATATTTTACTTTATTTTTACTTTTTGTGGTGGTTTTAGGGCTTGAACTCAAGGCCTTGGCACTGTCCCTGAGCTTTCTTGCTCAAGGTTAGTGCTCTACCACTTGAGCCAAGCTCCACTTCCTGCTTTTTGGGGGGAGTAGTTCATTGGAAATAAGGGTCTCAGGGACTTTCCTCCCTGGGGCTGGTTTGAACTGGGATCCTCAAGATCTCAGCCTCCTGAGTAGCTAGGATTGTAGGTGTGAGCCACCACCACCTGATTTTTCTTTCTTTCTTTTTGCCAGTCCTAGGGCTTAGACTTAGGAGCTTGAGCACTGTCCCCGGCTTCTTTTTGCTCAAGGCTAGCACTCTACCACTTGAGCCACAGCGCCACTTCTGGTTTTTTCTGTGCATTTGGTGCTGAGGAATTGAGCCTAGGACTTCATGCATGCTAGACAAGCAAGCATTCTACCACTAAGCCACATTCCCAGCTCCTTATTTCTTAGTTTTAATGTGCCCAAAGCCATGCAGCTTCTAGGTGGTAGAGCTGGGATTTAAAACCAGATAGCTGGGGCTGGGGATATGGCCTAATGGCAAGAGTGCCTGCCTCATATACATGAGGCCCTGGGTTCGATTCCCCAGCACCACATATACAGAAAATGGCCAGAAGTGGCGCTGTGGCTCAAGTGGCAGAGTGCTAGCCTTGAGCAAAAAGAAGCCAGGGACAGTGCTCAGGACATGAGTCCAAGCCCCAGGCCTGGCCAAAAAACCAAAACAAAACAAAAAAAAATCAAAACCAGATAGCTTGCTTCTTTTCTCAAACACTTTGCTGTTAAAATTCATGGAATACAAAATCAATCCCTTTTTCTTGAAATTCTTTTTTTTTTTGGCCAGTCCTGGGGCTTGGACTCAGGGCCTGAGCACTGTCCCTGGCTTCTTTTTGCTCAAGGCTAGCACTCTGCCACTTGAGCCACAGCGCCACTTCTGGCCGTTTTCTGTATATGTGGTGCTGGGGAATCGAACCCAGGGCCTCATGTATATGAGGCAGGCACTCTTGCCACTAGGCCATATCCCCAGCCCTTCTTGAAATTCTTTAGATCTTATTTTTTAGTTTTCTTTTTTTATGAACTATATTACTATAAATTATATAACTAGTTACATTAATTGTACAGAGGAGTTTCATGATATTCCCATACATGTATATAACATACTGTGATCAAATTCAACCTTCAATTACTTTATCTCCCCTCTTCTTTGAAAAACAATTTCTAGTAAGGCACTTTAGATAGCTTGAGCCTGTAATCCTAGATATATCGGAAGCTAAGAATGGGAGGATCTTGGTTCAAGGCCAGGCAGAGTAGAAAAGTTCTTGAGACTCTGCTTCTATGGAAGGAAATTGGACATTGTGGCAAGTGCCTGTAATAGTACTGCCTAGAAGTAGGCTGGTCATGGCAGAGACATAAGACAGGATGTGAGAATCAAGACCCTATAACCATTAAAAGTCAAGGCTTGGGGGTGGGAATGTGGCTTAGTGATAGAATGCTTGCCTAGCATGCACGAAGCCCTGGGTTGGATTTCTTAGCACCATGTAAACAGAAAAAGCTGGAAATGGCACTGTGGCTCAAGTGATAAGAGTGGCGAAGTGTCTAATGAATCCTCAATTTCTCAGTGGTAACTAATGCTGATATTGTGTAAGTGCACAAATTATTTGATGAAACTAAGCAGATGGGAAACCCATTCTTCCTTTCCCTTGTCTTCTTACACCTCTCATAGAAACCCCTTGGCACTTTGGTCTTGCTGCCCCTGCAGCAATTCCAAATCAAGTGACGTAATGATCCTCCTAAACCGCACATTCAGGAGTCCTGAATTCCAAGTGCTTTCTTCCTATTCAGTGGGCACTCAAGATAAAAACCTTCACACCAGTAAAACAAAACCAACCATTTTAAGGCAGTGTAGTCACCATGTGTACCTAAAATATTTTGGACACTTCAGAGTAAGCCCTGTCAGGCACCAGGGCTTTCACACCTGTAATCCTAACTACTCAGGAGATATGAGATCTGAGGATCCAGGTTCAAAGCCATGAACAGCTCCACTGTGTACAAGTGGTAGAGTGCTAGCCTTGAGTGAAAAAGCTAAAGGGAGAGACTCCAGGTCCCAAATCCAAGCCTGGGTACCAACACACACACACACACACACACACACACACACACACACACAGAGTTCAAGTGTTTTTGCAGGGCTGGCCTGGCCTCTGACCTTGATCTACCTACACTGGGAACTGTTATCCTTTTAATAACCTAAGGGTACAATTGAGGAAAAGGTGGTTGTGACCAATGCTATGGTGCAAGACTGCATAGGTAGGTAGATATGGAACGTGACTTTGAATCTTTGTTTTCTAACTCCAGACACTAAATATTTTTCCCTTTATGGAAATTAACTACATAAATTTCACAGTTTTACCTTCCCAATGATGGCCATCCTCATTCTAATCTACAAAGCTTATGAACTCTACAAACATTAACAATAAAACAATTTCTTCCTGGTTGGGTAATATGTACATCTCCTTCCTTTTGCTTCGTCAGAGGCTAAATATTTTTATTTCTAATATTTCATATTAAAGTGCTGTACAGAGATGTTAACATTTCATAATTTAGGTAATGAGTACAATTATTTTTTGACAAGGTATGTCTTCCTTTACTTTGCCCTGGTTTCCTCTCCTATCCCTGCCCACAAATTGCACTGTTCATTTCCGAGCCCCCCTTCAAAGACAGAAAAGGAAAGAACAAAAAAGGAAAACCACCACCACCACCAAGAACCACAACAGAGACTAAACATGGCTTTTTTTTTTTTTTTTGTGGGGGGAGCAGTACTGGGGCTTGAACTCAGGGCCTGAGCACGGTCCTTGGCTTCTTTTTGCTCAAGGCTAGCACTCTACCACTTGAGCCACAGCGCCACTTCTGGCTTTTTCTGTATATGTGGTGCTGAGGAATAGAACCCAGGGCTTCATGTACACAAGGCAAGCACTCTACCACTAGGCCACATTCCCAGCCCCTACATATTTTAATAATACACATCTCTGGGGGAACCGGATGAGCAGTGGGCTGCATTTAATTGCCCAGCCACAGGAAGAGCTGGGACTGCCACGACTGCGGCGCAGCAGTCGGCGAGGGGGGCCCAGCTGGAAGCCGGGCCAGGCCCGAGAGCCGGCTGTCAGTCAGTCCTGCCAGGAGGGCGGGCCTTGCCCTCCGCAGCCGCCCGCTCCTGCCAGGGGACCCAGGTGGTTGCTCGGGGGGCCTGGTGAGGGCCACCAGAGGACACACAGCAGGAAGCGGGTCGGGGGTGATTCCACCCGTGAGGGGGGCGTCTGGGGCAGGGGAGCCTCCGAGCATCCGTCATCCCGCCCCAAGGGGCCGTCGAGCATCCTCCCGCAACACCGGGGTGCTCTCTATGGGGCTCCATTTTTCTCTAAAGGCCCCTCGATTTTCAGGGGGGTCTCACAGGGCTGCTCGGATGACGGGGGATTTCTTCCCCCCCTCACTCCCCCCCTCCACCTTTTTCAGGGCGGTGGCCGGGATCCCGTTCAACAAAGCCTCACCCCAGGCCCAGGCCCGCCCGCGGAGCGGCTCGCGGGAAGCTCCATGGCAACCGAACACATCACAACTCCATGGAGATATCGCGAGAAGTCGCGGCCGCCCCCGTGGCCCAGGAGGGGCGGGGCGAAGGCGGGAACGGGCACGCCGCGGGGTGGAGCCCGAGCGCTGCCGACGACGTCCCGAGACTCGGAGGGCGGCGCCCCCGCGTGACTCGGCTTTACATAATCGCGGCCGCGAGCGTAACTGTGAGGTACTCCGGCCCAGGCCGAATCGGGTCGGCCCAGGCCCCGCGTCCCGCCCCTTCTCGCTTGATCGACGTCGGACAGAACCAGTGGACGGACACCCAGCGTAGTCGTCGTGCCCGCCCGGGTTCGCCCCGGCCCGCCCGGACCCGCCCGCCCGCCTCAGCTCGCCGCCGCCGCCCCCAGATTGTGTCTCCGACTGTCAGCTAAGTCGGCGGGCCGCGCCGGCGAGGCGGCGACCACGGCCGGGGCCAGACATGGCGGCGCTCTACGCCTGCACCAAGTGCCACCAGCGCTTCCCCTTCGAGGCGCTGTCTCAGGGGCAGCAGCTGTGCAAGGTGCGCGGGCTGGGGCGGCGGCCGGGAGCTGGGGGCGCCGGCGGCGCGGCGCGGCCCGGAACTCGCCGTTCTGAGGGGGGACGCCCGGCAGGGTCCCTCGGGCAGGGTGTGGCCGGCCCGCCTGGCTGAGGCACCGCACCCTCTGGGCTGGAGGCCGGAGAGGCACGTGGGGGAGCCCCCGGGCCCTCGCAGCCGGCGTGGCACGGTGCTTAGCAACCGCGGTTGGTTCTGGGACCCCGTGAGGTCGAGGGAGGGGACAGCGTGTCCCTCGGTTGCTCCTGAACGGCCATCGGGGGATCTGCTGGGCTTACCTCGGTTGCAGACCAAGACCCCACACAAGCACCCTTTGCCCTCGTGGGACTTAATTCCGCGATTGGGTACTGAGTACCACAAACTTGGACGCTTCACGGGCACTTTTTAGCTCGTCTCAATCGGAGGTGGCAAAGCTTTTTAAACACACACACACACATACACGTATGCATACATACCAGTAAGCACATGAATCAAACAGGTGACTTTGTAGCATCCAGTTGGCCTTAGGTCTTCACTCTAATTAGTTTTTGCCCGTTTTTCCAAATTGTCTTTCTTTGAAGTTGCTTCCTCCCACTTTACCTATTTAACTGAACACAAATGTTGGAAGGCAACAGTTAAAAGTCACCGAAGACTGAGGTTGAGATGCCCTCAGATAATCCAGTTTGTGTCTTTGATTTCTCCTAATTGTCACTGTTGGCCTTGAACGGCCATGACTTTCCTTATGCCATTCTTGTTTACCAGGTCTGAAAGAACACGAGTGAGCAATCTTTTGGATCTTAAAAAAAGACTATTATAATTTTTAAAATATATGCGTGTGTATATGTACAATGACAAATTTCATATAGATAAAATTGAATTTAATCTTGCACTTTGATTTCACAAGTAAACCTGTACAATACCACACAGTGACAGAACCAACATTGGAATCAAGGGCTTCCAATTCCCAGTCTGGTGCTTATTCATACATATGTTTGTTTTACAATTTATGACTAGTTCCCTACAAATTCTTCGGTCCACATCAACAGCTGGGCATTGATGCAGATATTATAGAGAGGGAGAATTAAGGCCCCGAAAGTTAAGGACTCACTCAAGCATACTAACTATGCAGGAATTACTGCAATACCTACGTCTTCTGTTTCTTAGGGAAGGCTTTTTCATTTATGAGTTCCTTTAAAAATTATATCCTCATTTCATTTCAGGAATGTCGGATTGCACACCCTGTTGTGAAGTGTACCTACTGCAGGACTGAGTACCAGCAGGAGAGGTAGAGTTTGGTTCACCATGAGAGCTGTTAATAGCCTTTTCCTCTTGAGCTGTGTTTACATTTCATGTACAGATGTGTAATCAATTGCATTGTAATAAACATATAGTCAATTACATTACACGCATTCTGCAGTTTCCTGTTTATATTGAAAAGTGTATAATCCACATACCATTTTCTAGATAAAACCTATTGATTGCCTTTTTTTTTGGGGGGGGGGGGTTGCCCTGGGGCTTGAACTCAGGGCCACCAGTGCTATCTCTTAGCTCTTTTGCTCAAGGCTGATGCTCTACCTCTTGAACCACAGTTCCATTTCTTGACTTTTGTTGGTTAATTGGAGTTAAGAGTCACAGGACTTTACTGCCCTGGATAGCTTTGAGCCACAATCCTCAGATTTCAGCCTCCCAAATAGCTAGAGTTATAAGAGTGAGCTACTAGTGCCTGACTATATTTTTTTTCTTTTACTGGTACTGTACCTTGAACAGAGGGCCGTGTACAGTCACTAAGTTTTTACCACCCTTGTCTGTGGCCCTGTGACTTGAACCCATATCTCTATTTCAGGCTTTTTGCTGGTTAATCAAAAGAAGAGTCTTTTGGATTTGTCTGAGCTGGCTTTGAGCTACAATTCTCAGATCAACCTCCTGAGTAACTAGGATTATAGATGTGAGCCACCAGTGCCTGGCAGGTTACCTACATTTTTACTTTTTATTATTTTAGTGCTGGAAATTGAATACAGAGCCTCATGCATGCTTAAGCACATGCTCTACCACTGATGCTACAATCCCCTATTGCTTAAGTTTTGTACCTGTCCTGAGGCTTGAACTCAGAGTCTAAGTGCTGTCCTTGAGCTTCCTTTGCTCCATACTAGTGCTCTACCACTTGAGCCACAGCTACACTTCTGGCTTTTTTGGTAGTTTATTGAAGATAAGAGTCTCATGCATTTTGCTGCCTGGGCTGGCATTGAACTGCATTCCTCATAGCTCAGCCTCCTGAATAGCTAAGATTACAGGCATGAGCCACTAGCATCTGGCTGTTGCTTAATCTTTTTTTTTTTAATTATCCACTTCCTTTCACTTAATGGACAATTGGCTTTTTACAAATGAAAATAGGACTAGTAAAACAACAAAGATTTGATCCTAGTTTCATTACTTTTAAAATAGATTTTTTTTTTAGTTTTTAAAAAATTGTTATTATAAAGGTGAGGTAAAGAGGGGTTTCCAGTTATTTAAGTCAGATAAAGGATGCTTTTTTTTTTTTTTTTTGCCAGTTCTGAGGCTTGAGACTCAAGGCCTGAGTCAGCACTGTCTCTGGCTTCTTTTTGCTCAAGGCTGGCACTCTTATCTCTTGAGCTACGGCCCACAGCGCCACTTCTGGCTTTTTCTGTTTATGTGGTACTAAGGAATCTAACTCTGGCCTTCATGCATGGTAGGCAAACACTCTATATCACTAAGCCACATTCCCAGTCCATGGGGCACTTTTTTTTTTTTAACTATACGCATACATTTTTTTGGTACTGGGGATTAAACCTAGGACTTTGCACTTGCTAGACAAGTGCTTTGCCACTGAGCTACATCTCAGTCCAAGAGTACATTTCTTTTTGGACAGTGTTACCTTTTTCCCACATCTTTCTTCCCTCTCCCCCAGTTTTTCCTCTCCTTACTGACAAGTTGGATCATTCATTTTCAACATAGTGTCTAGTGAGTACCACTGCTGCTGTTCACCCTTTGTCCTTCCATTTCTGTGCCACTCCCTATCCTTCCAAAGACAGATAAACAAAAACAAAAGACAAAAACAAAAACAGCCAGAAAGAAAAACACTTGTTTCCTTTTCCTGGAATTCATTTTGATTATTTTGTATGGTCAGAGGCACTTCAGCATTGACCTTTGTGTACCTCTCTTAAGAGGAATATTGCTTAAATTTTAAAGGTAGGCTGGGAATATGGCCTAGTGGCAAGAGTTCGATTCCCCAGCACCACATATATAGAAAATGGCCAGAAGTGGCACTGTGGCTCAAGTGCTAGCTTTGAGCAAAAAGAAACCAGGGACAATACTCAGGCCCTGAGTTTTTAAGGTACTTATTTTTTCAAACTTGGTGATTTTATATTGTGGCTATATATATTTTTTTCCTGGTAGTAGAGTTTAAACTCAGATCTTTTTGACTCTTAAGAAATTGACCCCACAGCAGTAAAACCTCTTGCTCCAGTGTGCATAATACAGAGCTTGAAGAATTCATGAGACTAAAGAAGATACTTTTTGGAAATGTAACAGTCTTGATAAAGGATTTGTTAAGAGTAGCCACGTTTGAAACATACTTGCCTTTAAGGTTCATTGGGTGACTTACTCTTTTTTTTTTTTTTAATTTTTTAAATAGGGTCTAATTGTGTAGCTCAGGCAGACCTCAAACTCACCATCCTCTTTCCTGCCCCTCATAAATGCTGGGATTACATATGTGTTCTACCCTGCCTGGCTAGAAATCAGATTTTGTGCATTTGTTTTGTGGTGCTGGAGATTGAACCTAGGGCCTTGGATATGCTCTTTTTTTTTTTTTTTTTTTGGCCAGTCCTGGGCCTTGGACTCAGGGCCTGAAGACTGTCCCTGGCTTCTTTTTGCTCAAGGCTAGCACTCTGCCACTTGAGCCGCAGCGCCACGTCTGGCCATTTTCTGTATATGTGGTGCTGGGGAATTGAACCCAGGCCTTCATGTATATGAGGCAAGCACTCTTGCCACTAGGCCATATCCGCAACCCCTGGATATGCTCTTTTAAAGTGTCAGAAAATTGTCCTAGAAAATACTTTGTATGTTTCTTTCTTTATTTTCTTTTGTCCATTGTGGGGCTTGAACTCTGTACCTGGGTACTGTCCCTGAGTTCTTCAGCTCAAGGCTAATGCTCCACCACTTGAACTACAGTGCCACTTCTGGTTTTCTGGTGGTTAATTGGAGATAATTTTCCTGCTCAGACTGCCTTTGAACTGATATCCTCAGATCTCAGCCTCCTGAGTAGCTAGGATTACAGACGTGAGCCACCAACTCCTGGCTTGAATATTTCTTTTAAATGTTTTCTACTCTAAAGTGTGGGTGTGTGTTTTGGTGGTACCAAGGCTTGAAATCAGCCTTGTGCTTGCTTGGCTTTCTTAATTGGTTGACACTGTCACTTGGACTACATCTCCAGCACAGCCTTTTGCTGGTTAATTGGAGATTGAGTCTCTTGGACTTTTCTGCCCAAGCTGGCTTCACACAGAATTCCTCATATTGCACACAGCCTGTTGAGTAGTTAGGATTGCAGGTGTGTGCTACCAATGCTTAGCTTCTTTTGTCTCCTTTAACTTTAGTCACCTTCACAGAAATTGATTAGATTTTTGTATCTTTTTTCTTTTAGAATATTATGTAAAATGCTCTTGTACATCAAACTTTCTTTTGTAACTCCTCATGTGAAGGGACAGACTTCATTTGAACATGATTTTTATATACTTTTACTTAGGAGAGTTGGGTAGAGTAGGATCAATGTGGATCGTCTCTGAGTTTATACTCAAAACACATATTTTCTTCCTTACCTTACATTTCTCAGTCATTCATCTAAATTGAAGAGACTTCCTTTTCTAGTGTCCATTTCAGTCTAACATTGTATTTTGAGAATCTTCTTTATAGCTGGGAATTTTTCATAGGATACATAATAGATGTCAAAATCAGAAATATCTCATTCTCATACTGGGCACCAATGGTTCACACCTATAATCCTATCTACTCTAAAGGCTGATATCTAGAAGATCTTGGTTTGAGACTAGCCCTGTCAGAAAAATTCAATAGACTTTATCTTCTAGAAAACCAGCAAAAAGCAGGGCTGGAGGTATGGCTCAAGTGGTTGTCAGCCAAGCAAACATTAGGCCCTGTGTTTAAATCCTATTACCACTAAATAAAAAAAAAGCAAAAAGACATAATTCTCTAATACAAAACTAAACTAATAAGCACGTAATTAAAAGAATTCTTTGTAGATACTCAAATATCAGTCAACCACGTGTTCAGACTGTATTTTGCCTTCCTTAGCAATGAGCCCAGTTCTTTGGCTTCAGGAAGAACGAGTTTTCAGAGGTTCTAAGAAAAGCCTTGTGTGTCTTTTCTTAACAGTAAAACCAATACGATATGCAAGAAATGTGCTCAGAATGTACAGCTATATGGAACGGTAAGTAGGATTTCTCTGATCCTAACAGTGAGTACTTAGATCTGTTGAACTTTTTATCTTCTCTGGATTATGAGAACATTTTTATTAGAAGAACTATAGTTATGTTAATGTATGAGTGTTTCAGAGTTTGAACTTGAAAGGTACAACTGTGGAGTTTCTGTGTGTGACTATAAAGTCACTACTAGGAAAATAATTTTCCTTGTGTGGCTTTAGAGATTGGTATAGATAAGGGGAAAGATGGATCCAGTGACTTGACTTCTTGGTAACAGTTGACAATTTTTCCTCTCCCTTTTTTTGTTCTTTCTTTTTTTCTTTTTCTTGGTGCCCGGCTTCAGGAGTTGTCATTGGAATTAATATATCTTGATCAGTGTCACCCCTTTCAACATTGGGAAACTTTTTTTTTTGGCACCAGTCCTGGGGCTTGAACTCAGTGCTAAGTTCTTTTTGTTCAAGGCTAGTACACTATCACTTTTGAGCCACAGCTCCACTTCTGGCTTTTTTATGGTTAGAGTTAAGAGGCATGGACTTTTCTACCTGGGCTAGCTTTGAACTGTGATCCTCAGGTCTCAGCCTCCTGAGTAGCTAGGATTACAGGTGTGAGCCACCAGCATCTGGTACAACAATTCTCTTAATGTCAGGACTAGAGATTTGAAAGCACCTGCTTATTTCCCCATAGCTCAGGTGCCTGTTGCATTTCTCAGAACAGTCTCATCATACACACCAAGAGCTTTTGTTATTTGTTCATTTATTTATTTAAAAATCAATAGTCCTTTTCAGAAAAACGCATTTTTATAGTGTTAAGAATTGGGCTTCATTTGATCAGTATAGAAGCAAATTTATGATATTGGGAATACAGGAACACATTTTTTTCTTTGACTCATAAACTAGTAGGAACTACTATTTTAAAGAGTATTTTATAACATACTTACTGCATTCTTCTTTTCCTCCCCTTTAAGCCCAAACCTTGTCAGTATTGCAACATAATTGCAGCATTTATTGGCAATAAATGCCAGCGCTGCACAAATTCGGAGAAGAAGTATGGACCACCATATTCTTGTGAACAGTGCAAGCAGCAGTGTGCGTTTGACAGGAAAGACGATAGAAAGAAGGTAAGGCTCTGCATCTTCTTGTTTTTCCTTGTATGTGTGAGTATGTTTGTCCTAAGGCTTGATCTCGGGGTTTGGGTGCTATCCCTGAGCTTTTGTCTCAAGACCAGCATTTCTACCACTCGAGCCACAGCCCCATTTCTGGCTTTTTTTTTTTTTTTTTTTTTTGCAGGGAGGGCAGGGTGTGTTAATGGGAAATAAGAGTCTCACAAGAGCTCACATTCCCATGGGCATAGACAAACATGTAATACATGAGAGAGTCTTTTACAGTGTTACCTATTATAAGAACAAAACGGGCTGGGAATATGGCCTAGTGGTAAAGTGCTCACTTCGTATACATGAAGCCCTGGGTTTTATTCCTCAGCACCACATAAATAGAAAAAGCTGGAAGTAGCGCTGTGGCTCAAGTGGCAGAGTGCTAGCCTTGAGCAAAAACAAGCCAGGGACAGTGCTCAGGCCCTGAGTCCAAGCCCCAGGACTGGCAAAAAAAAAAAAAAGTTTGAATTAATACTACAGTGATTAGAAGCTCTGGAGGGCAAAGATTCTAGTAAGAGGGACCAGCCTTGCAAAGATCCTGAGGCAGGAGTGAACTTGGCACAGGGGTAGAACAGAAAGAAGGCAGACAGAACAAAGGGAGGAGAATGGAAAGGAAATTGTAGAAGTAGGCTGGTGCTGCATTGAGGTCACACAGGCTGTATAGCACAAAGTCAGTGTTTTATACTAGATACGATGAGAACACCTTGGATTTTTTGGAGGGAAGATATAATTGGATTTATATTGAAGAAGTCTTCTTAGTTTGCTATGTGCAACAACCGTTAAGACCCCATGATAGGAAATGGGGTGATCATCTGGGAAGTGCTTGCAGTAGGAGACAAGAATGGCTTTATGAGGATGGAAGTAGTACAATTAGAAGAAATGGATAGGTAGGTTCACACTGATGGGCTTGCTGACAGGTTTGAGTGTGGGAGCAAGAGTGTTTAGCTGCCAAGGCAGGTGCCAGGTGTGATGGTGCATGCATAATCCCTACTACTTCGGAGGTAGAGATTGGAGGATCACAGTTTGAGGCTAGCCCAGGCAAAGGTTACTGAGTTTTTAGGGCTGGGAATATGGCCTAGTGGAAGAGTGCTTGCCTTGTATGCATGAAGCCCTAGGTTCGATTCCTCAGCACCACATACATAGAAAAAGCCAGAAAGGGCGCTGTGGCTCAAGTGGCAGAGTGCTAGCCTTGAGCAAAAAGAAGCCAGGGACAGTGCTCAGGCCTTGAGTCCACACCCCAGCACTGGCAAAAAAAAAAAAAAAAAAAAGTTACTGAGTTTTTAATCTAAAAAATAAACCAGGTGATGGGGCTGGGAATATGGCCCAGTGGCAAGAGTGTTTGCCTCGTATACATGAAGCCCTGGGTTCGATTCCCCAGCACCATATATATAGAAAACGGCCAGAAATGACGCTGTGGCTCAAGTGGCAGAGTGCTAGCCTTGAGCAAAAAGAAGGCAGGGACAGTGCTCAGGCCCTGAGTCCAAGGCCCAGGACTGGCAAAAATAAATAAAAATAAAAACAAAATAAGCCAGGTGGTGTGGTGGCATGAATTTGTAATCTGAGCTACTTGAAAATTGGAAGAAAGAGGCTTATGATCTGAAGCTAAAGCATGAGACCATATCTGCAAAACAAAGCAAAAAGGATTGGGGGCATGAGGGAAGTAGGAGAGCCTAGAAAGTGTGAGGCCTTGAGTTAAATCCTTAGTACTGCCCAAAACAAAGCAAAAAATATTTTAGATGATATAATTTAGCCATGTTCAAGATAGTACACAAGGGCTGGGGTCCTGGTTCAAATGGTAAAACACTTGTCTTGAAGGCTCAAGGCCTAGGTTCTATCCCCAAGGGGAAAAAAGAGATGGAGCACAGTATCTAATATGAGGACTAGGATGTACATAAAGAATCAGCACAATCTCCACTCCTTAACCAAAGCAATTCCAGCCAGTTCTTCTTCCCTACCACTTTGCTTGGCCTGCCTGTGAATGGTTTGACAGTCTGATTGCTGCAGGAAGGTACCCAGGTTCAGAGAGTTGTAGAAACCTTGTGCCCTGCTCCCTGTCTCAGAGCTGTCTTTTTCAAGGAATTGGCTTTATAATTGTGCCATGCTATGTCATCATCAGGGACGGGATTCTGGCAGCTACTTGTCTTGGTCTCTCCTTGGTGACATTTTTTCCAATATACCATTTTGTAAGGCATACGAAAGGTATTAAACAAATATGGAAGGATTTGGGGATATAAGACTTTAGTTAGGAAGCATAAGTACAAAGGACCTATTATGCAACATGGTGACTAGTTAACTGTGTATTGTATTCTTTCATTTGTTTGAAATGGGGCTTATATAGCTTAGGCTGTCTTCAAACTTACAATGTTCTGCCTCAGCTTCCTATGTGCTGGGCTTATCGGTGTGTATCACCATGCTCGTCCAATGTATTATTTTTTTTGTTGGTCATGGGGCTTGAACTCTGGGCTTGGATGCTGTCCCTGAGCTCTTCTGTTCAAGGCTACCACTCTACCACTTTGAGCCACAGTGCCACTTCTGGTTCTCTGGTGATTAATGGGAGATAAGAGTCTCACGGACTTTCCTGCCCAGGCTGGTTTTGAAACTGATCCTCAAATCTTAGCTTCCTGAGTAGGTAGGATTACAGTCGTGAGCCACCAGCGCCCAGTGTATTATTTTTTTTTTTTTGCCATTATAGTCATGCACTACTATGCCCAGCTCAATGTAATTATTATATTCTTGAGAATTTCCCAGAGAGTAGATATTATTTTCCAGCAGAACTCAGGTTTGAACTCTGGGCCTGTGCTTGCTAGTCAGGTGCTCTTATCAGCTGAGCCATGCCCCCAGATGAGAGAGTAGATTTTTTTTTAATGTTTTTAACACACACACACACACACACACACACACACACGTGAGATAATGCCTATTCTATCTTGTCTTCTCCCTCTGAGTTTTCCTTAATGAGCAAGCACCATGGAAATATTTGTACCTTTTGAAATCCTTATGGGAACTTTGCTTTTGTCTGATTGCTAGGTTGAAGAAAAACAAAACAAAAAGATCAATTACTGTGCTTGTTTCTTCTTTCTCTCCTTTTCATTTTTTGTCTTACTGGGGTTTGAACTCAGCTTCTACCTGCTAGGTAAGCGCACTATGACTTGAGCCACACATTCAACCCCAAGGCTGTACTTATTAAACAATGTCTGTGTGTTTGGCTGCAGGCCTAGTGCTTTATGTACATTATGACACTTGATCCTGGGAGCAGCCCCCCATAACTTAGCCAAGGTTACACAGCTCACACTCACAAGTGGCCCATCTAGAACCTGAGTTCTCCCAGCACTCAAATCCTCAGCCACTACCCTCCCATTTCCTTCTCTTTATCCTTTCTCTGGTCTTGCAGGTAGATGGGAAATTGCTGTGCTGGCTGTGCACACTTTCATACAAACGTGTCCTGCAGAAGACCAAAGAGCAGAGGAAACACCTGAGCAGCTCTTCTCGCAGCAGCCATCAGGAGAAGGAGCAGTACAGCCGCCTGAGTGGTGGTGGCCACTACAACAGGTGACCCCAGTGCCTGGCCAGCTAGATAAGCCCTGCTCCTCACACTGGCAGTCCTGGAAAATACATCTCATAGAAGCTTCCCTCTTTTCTCTATATTACTACCCTGTGGAAAGTATCTAGCCTGCCCTATTTTATAATTTCTGTATCTCCTTTAAGGGCCAGGGAGATTTCATTAAGGTGTTGGGATTTCCTGGTACTATACTGGGTCTTAAAGTTCTGTGGAACTTCCAGGTGCTGGTGGCTTACTCCTGTAATCCTTAGCTTCTCAGGAAGCTGAGATCTGAGGATCACAGTTCCAAGCCAGCTCAAGTAGGAAAGTCCTTGAGATTCTAACCTCCAGTTAACCACCAACAGCCAGAAGTAGAGCTGTAGCTCAAGCTAGCCTTGAGCAAAATAAAAGCTACTTCACATGTTGTGTTCTCAGCTTTGGTGAGGGTATTTCTCTAGGACATTTCCCTTTCTGGGGGGCGGGGTACAGTTTTTTTATATGTGTATTTATTCAGGCGTTTGATAGATATTGTTATATGGAATAGTTTGCCAGTGTAGGATCCACTCAAAAGATACCCCTTAGGCTTCCATCAGATTTAATCTTGGTCCTGCCAAGTTCTCTGTGGGAATCTTGGACCATTTTTTTTTCCTTTCTGTAAATGAAGAAAATAGTAGTATTACCTCATGGGGCTGTCGTGAAGATAAATTACATAGTACATGCATAGTGATTTGTTTTATAACTGCCATGTAGAAAGTACTCAGCACATTTTAGTTATTTTTTGACATTATTTCCAGTGTATATTATTTATTCAGTAAACATTATTAAGTGCTTTTATGAGCCAGTGTCTCTGTTAGGAGTACAAAGATGAATAAAAGAGTCATGCCACTCTCCAAGACTATGCTGCTGGTAGAGAAGACAGAGTTGTAATCAAATCATTGCAGTCTAATGCAACAAGCACCACAGTAGAAATGTGTCAAGATTCAGGTATGAGAGACAGTAATAATTAACTACCTTGGAAGTCAGGTGAAGCAGGCTTAGAGGAGAGCTGGTGTGTAACTATCGGGAAGAATTGGAATCATCAAATAAAGACTAGGCAGAGGCATCCTAGCCTGAGGGCATTTGCAAAGAACTGGTGAGCATGAGTCCAAGCAGAACCTGGGAGAATTCTAAGTCCTTTTACGCTGCTGGAGCTTGTGGTTGGAAGCTAAGGAAAGGGAGGAAAGGGTGCAGACCTGCTCAGCAATGTGACCTTCATCCTGGAGTTAGTGCAAAGCCACTGAAGGGGTTTGTGTGAGGAAAGGACTAAATCTGTATTAAAAATTAATTAACCCTGGCTGGGAATGTGGCTTAGTGGTAAGGTGTTTGCCTAGCATGCATGAGGCCCTGTGTTCGATTCCTCAGTTCCACATAAACAGAAACGGCTGGAAGTGGCTCTGTGGTTCCTTGAGCAAAAAGAAGCTCAGGGACAGCACCCAGGCCCTGAGTTCAAGCCCCAGGACTGGCAAAAAAAAAAAAAAAAAAAAAGTGCTAAAGAATAATTAACCCTGACTAGTGGTTATTATATTGGAATAAATAAAAAGGGGTGAGGGGCTAATAAAGCTTTTTTGGAGCTCATTGCTGGTGGTATATGCCTATAAACCTAGATACTTTGGAGGCTGAAAATGGGAGAATGGTGCTTCAAGGCCAGCCCTAGTAGAAAAGTTCAAGAGGCCCCTTGAACTTTTTAAAGTAGCAAGTTGCTAGGAATGTGGCTTAGTAGTAGAGTGCTTGAGTAGTATGCATGAAACCCTGGGTTCAATACCTCAGTACCACATAAACAGAAAAAGCCGGAAGTGATGCTGTGGCTCAAGTGGTAAAGTGCTAGCCTTGAGCAAAAGAAGCTCAGAGACAGGGCCCAAGCCCTAAGTTGAAGCCCCAGGACTGGCAAAATAAATAAATAAAATAAAAATCAGAGTGCAGCGGCATATGACTGTCTTCCAGGCTATGTGGGAGGCCAAGACTGGGAAGATCTTTTTTTGTTTTTGTCAGCACTAGGGTTTGAACTGTGGGCCTGAGTGCTGTCCCTGAGCTCTTCTGCTCAAGGCTAGTGCTCTACCACTTGAGCCACAATGCCACTTACAGTTTTCTGGTGTATAATTTGGAGATAAAAGTCTCAGGGGCTTTCCTGCCTGGGCTGGCTTTGAACCTCGATCCTCAGATCTCAGCCTCCTGAGTAGCTGGGATTACAGGCATGAGCCACTGGTGCCCGGCAAGACTGGGAAGATCTTGTGTCCAGATCAGTCCAGGCAGAAAAGTCCTCAAGACTCCATCTCCGCACAGGGAAACCAAATGTGGCACTTGCCTGTCATCCCAAAAATAATTGGAAGCTTAAAATAGGTGGATTGTGGGCCAAGCACATGCCTAGACAGGCAGCAAGACCTTATCTCAAAAATCACTAGGGGCAGGTCTGGGAATGTGGCTAAGTAATAGAGTGCTTGCATTGCATGCATGAAGCCCTGGGTTCTATTCTTCAGCACCACATAAACAGAAAAGGCCGAAGTGGCACTGTGGCTCAAGTGATAGAGTGTTAGCCTTGAGCAAAAAGAAGCCAGGGACAGTGCTCAGGCACTGAGTTCAAGCCCCAGGACTGACAAAAAATCACTAGGGCCTGGGGTTGGAGGCATGGTACAGTTGGCGGAACACTAGCTGAGCATCAGGTGCCAAGTTCAAGTCCAAGTTTCATACCCTAAAAAAAAAAACAGCAAAACGGGGCTATAGAGGCAAGCAAGCAAAAGCCCTAAGTTTAAACCCTAGCACTACAAAAAAAAAAAAAGATGATTTGGGGGGATGTTGCTTGGACGGTAATTTCTGATGCCTTGAATTTGGTCCCCAGCACCTCTGAATAAATAAATAAACATATAGCTCTTTTTTTTTTTGCCAGTCCTGGGGCTTGGACTCAGGGCCTGAGCACTGTCCCTGGCTTCTTTTTGCTCAAGGCTAGCACTCTGCCACTTGAGCCACAGCGCTACCTCTGGCCGTTTTCTGTATATGTGGTACTGGGGAATTGAACCCAGGGCCTCATATATACGAGGCACGCGCTCTTGCCACTAGGCCATATCCCTAGCCCCAAACATATAGCTCTTGAGTTTCTTCCCAAAAGGGAAAAGACAGAAGTTCACTTTTAAAAGCTGAGTTTGAAATGCCAAGAAGAGTTTTATTAGTCTAAAACTCAGAGGAGAGATTTGAACTTTGTCTTTGGTAGCAGGTAAAACTTGTGAGGAGTAGAGACTACTTTAAAAGTATGAATTCCTACAGCCCTGCCCAGAGTTTAATTCAGATTCATGGTTCTGGGTAGGAAGCAAGACCCTATCTTAGAAATAACCAACGTACAAATGGCTGGAGGCATAGCTTGGTGATACAGGGCTTGTCTAGCAAGCACTAGATCCGATCCTTAGTTCAAACCCCATTACTGCCAAAAAACATTTAATATATATCAGAGCTAGTCTTTTAGGTTTTGTTTTAGGACCAGTTTTGGATGAGCTTACTGACACTGACACTGGTTTTTATTGTGGGGCTGCAGTATTAGTAGGTTCATAAATACAGGGAGGAAGACCAGGAGTTCAAGTACATCAACCTGGTTTCTAGTCACAGCTTTACTCCTAGCTGTGTATCAGTTATAATCTTCAGGACTCAGTTTCTACAAAGTAGGAACAATCCAGAATCATAAGGTGAAAGATGCATGTGAGACAGTGACTGTAATGTTTAGGTGCTTTTACAAGTAAGACAAATGATACTAATTATGGAAGTCTTACCAGTTCTGTTCTTGTGATATTTTAATTTAAGCTGATGATGTTTTTTGGTCCTATGGAGACTAGCTATCCATGCATTCAGTACCTATTAAATAATCAAAACTAATAAGCTCTTACACAGAAGAACTACTGTCTTGGGGCTGGGAATATGGCCTAGTGACAAGAGTGCTTACCTTGTGTACATGAAGCCCTGGGTTCCATTCCTCAGCACCACATATATAGAAAATGGCCAGAAGTGGCACTGTGGCTCAAGTGGCAGAGTGCTAGCCTTGAGCACAAAGAAGCCAGGGACAGTGCTCAGGCACTGAGTTCAAGGCCCAGGACTGGTTAAAAAAAAAAAGAAAGAAAAGAAAAGAACTACTGTCTTGTATGGGCCTATTTGACAGACTTTCATTGTGCTGTTTTCTTAATCTTTGATTTCTAATGTGTGTCTCTCTATTTTTGCCATTAAAAGCCAGAAAACACTTTCTACATCTTCAATTCAAAATGAAATCCCAAAGAAAAAATCCAAGTTTGAGTCAATCACAGCTAATGGAGACAGGTGAGCCAGCTGGAATATGTGTGCACATATATTGCAATGCATACACAGTTCTTGAAACAGGAGTTGTGTTTAGAGTGTGCTGGGAGCTAGTCTGCAGCTGTCACTAGCCTTTTGTTGCTGCTGCTCTACCCACTTGATGGCTGATGTATAGAAGCAGTACTAGTAACTTTATCAATTGAAGCTTGTCACTAAAATATAAAAACTTGTCTGTGGATTTAATAGTAGTTCAATTCTGAAGTCTTAAATAAGGGCTGGGAATATGGCCTAGTGGCAAGAGCGCTTGCCTCCTACACATGAAGCTCTCAGTTCGATTCCCCAGCACCACATATATGGAAAACGGCCAGCAGGGGCGCTGTGGCTCAGGTGGCAAAGTGCTAGCCTTGAGCAGGAAGAAGCCAGGGACAGTGCTCAGGCCCTGAGTCCAAGGCCCAGGACTGGCCAAAAAATAAATAAATAAATACATACATACATAAATGAATGAAGTCCTAAATAATTTTCCCATCCTGATTCTAAGAAGTCAAGTGCTAAACATTTGCTTCATGTTGATCTATATCTGTGGTTGCCTCTATGCGAGGCATGGATTGGTTGGAGAAGCTGAGATGGGGTTGAAGAAGTGTTTCTCTGAATGTGATGGTTATTCTGGAGTCTGTAGCCTCCAGAAAATCAGCCCAGTGCAAATGCTGAATCAGAGAAAATGAGATGCACTTCAATACTTTTGTTCCATTTGGATGTTCCTGAAGTAGAACATTCCATTCACTTGCATTTCTAAATATTTGTAGCACAAGATATATTTTGCTGTCCATTTTACTTCTTGAGAATTTTTCTCTATTTTTAGTGCATTTTGAAAAAAGCATTCTGACAGTGCTCTGATTTTTTTTGGTGGCCTTTTGTTACTGTAAACCTATATACTTGATGGATACATGTTAACATATACTAAGTTGTGTGTGTGTGTTTGCGTGTGTATGCGTGTGTATAAGGGACGCACCTGCTAGTCCTGTGGCTTGAACCCAGGGCGCAGGCACTGTCGCTGACCTTTTGCTCAAGGCTAACACTCTACCATTTAGGCTACAGCTCCATTTCCAGTTTTTTGGTAGTTAATTGGAGATGTCTCTTGTACTTTCCTTCCTGGGCTGATTTTGAACTGCAGCCTTCAGATCTCAGGCTCCTGAGTAGCTAGGATTACAGATGTGAGCCAGGGTGCCTGGCTTATATAGTCTTGTATCTGAAATATTTATTTTAGCTGCCTCATAGGATTTTGGGGGGGGTTGGGTGTGGGTGTGTGTGTGTGTGTGCGTGTGTGTGTGTGTGTGTGTGTTGGTACTAGGGCTTGAACTCACGGTCTCATGCTCTTGCTTAGCTTTTTCTGTCAAGGCTGACACTCTGCCATTTGAACCACAACTCTACTTCTGGTTTTGTGCTGATTAATTGAAGATAAGAGTCCCTTGTATTTGTCTGCCTAGAATTACAGGTGTGAGCCACTAGTGTTCGGCTGCCTCATAGACTTCAATTAATCACAGTCCATTTTCCTAACCCTACTTGTAAACCATTCACAGACTTTGGGGCTAGATTATAGTTTAGTGATACAATGTTTGCCTAGTCTATGTGAGACTCTGGATTTGAGCCCCAACACTGGAAAAAAACCTATATTCTTTTAAATGCGTGCTTTTTTTAATGCTAGATTTTTTTCCCATGTATTCCATAAGTTTTTCATCTATCTTTCCATATTATCACATTCTCTACTCAGTAGCATGGAGGCATATTTGATTATTTCTCCTCTTAATCTTTATCCATTAGTCTTCCTTATTGTAGACAGCACATTATCTTAGCTTTCTCTAATGGCTTAATATCGATAAGATAACTTAGTCTTTTGAGTTTTAGTATTCTACAGAATCCCTTGCCTATCTGTCAGTATTTTCTAATTTGTTTGTTGAGATTGTAACAAAAACTTTTCAGCTTGAAGAAAATGGGAGTTAGGTGTGATTTTCATTCCTTGAGAAAATGTACCGGCTAGTTTTTAGTGCTTTTTGTTTATTTTTTCCATTGGCAATATAAAAGCAGTCTCAGCAGTGAGCAGCACCCATCACACTCGTGGCTTGTCATTTCTTTTTTTTTTTTTTTTGGCCAGTCCTGGGCCTTGGACTCAGGGCCTGAGCACTGTCCCTGGCTTCTTTTTTGCTCAAGGCTAGCACTCTGCCACTTGAGCCACAGCGCCACTTCTGGCCGTTTTCTGTATATGTGGTGCTGGGGAATTGAACCCAGGGCCTCATGTACACGAGGCAAGCACTCTTGCCACTAGGCCATATCCCCAGCCCCGTGGCTTGTCATTTCTAAAGGGCCCACGTTTCCTTGTAGCTTCATTTATTCTCCTGAACTGTTCCTGAGCATAAAAGATGGTTCTTAAATTAACAACTTTTTACAAAAAGTTACTTTAACAAAAAAGTTTCCCAGGGAAAGTAGTGAGTTCCCTATCATTGGAGGTATTTAGAAAGAGACTAGCTTTTCTACCTGACTAACTTAGCTGTCTTTTTTTTCATTTCTAACAGTTGTTATTGAACTAGGAGTTAAGGCCCAGAGAGATTAGGTTCTAATACAAGATAGAACTGGTTTTATCAAGCATTCTTTGAAGAAGACTTTTCTCAAGAAGCAGGTGGAACAGAGCATTAGCTTTTTGGCAGTAGAAAATCACTTATACTGTCTCATTTCTCTTGTTTCATTCATTGCTGTAGTTACAGGTTTAAATAAGACTTAGATTGAGCCAGGTGCCAATGGCTCATGTCTGTAATACTAACTATTCTGGAGGCTGAGATCTGAGAGTCACGGTTCAAGGTCAGCTCGGGTAGAGAGGTCCGTGAGACTCTTTTTATCTCCATTTAACCACCAGAAAACTGGAAATGGCACTGTGGCTCAAAGTGGTAGAGCACTAGCCTTGAGGGGGGGAAAAACAAAACCTCAGGGACAGCACCCAGGCCCTGAGTTCAAGCCTCACCACACTTAAGTTGAAGGAACAGGTCATCAATGAGTATTAGAACAGATGTAAGACTACAGCTAGAAGGGCATCTTCAGATGTGGTGGAGCTTTGTTTCATTATTCTATATCTACTTGTTTTTGTTATCTAATAATTCTTCACATTTGTCAATAGTGAAAGCATTCATTCTTCCTCTACATTCTTATGCTTCATGCAGATGAATGGGGGGGCAGGGTGCGAGTGGCAATAATCTTGTCAATATAGCATATCTTCCAATTCTAGCCATAGAAAAGTTTGCATTGGTAACTGTGAGGTAGTATGTCCAGTGGTCAGGCTTGCTACTTGGGGTCTCTTCCTGCATAGAGAAATGCTGGTTGTCAGATGTGGTTTAAGATAGAGGGAAGATCCAACCACAGGAAGAACCACAAGGTGTTGCTCTGTTGACACAGGGGCACTCAGTCTCCCTAAGGCTTTCCTAAGCCTTTGGAAAAGGACTTAGGCTGGTTGTTTTCTTTAGATTGTCCTGAGAGCCTCTTGACTACTTTGTCAAGCTTCCCACAGTCCATTTCCTTTGAGAATTTACTTTTGATTTTGCACTTGGTCTGCTTCAATAAGTCTTGCTCTTAAAACTGGGGAAGAAAAGGCTTTCCTGAGAGGAAAAAAAAGGCTTCCTTTGGGGATTCTCTAGAGGAATAGCAGTGACCCCTTGTTTTGGATTTGAGGCACCTCTAACCAATCCCTGAAAGCTGTGGGTCCTTTCAAGGTAAACTGTTCACTGTTTATTTGGTTTTTTTGTTTGTTTGTTTGTTTTTTTGGCCAGTTCTGGGCCTTGGACTCAGGGCCTGAGCTCTGTCCCTGGCTTCCTTTTGCTCAAGGCTAGCACTCTGCCACTTGAGCCACAGCACCACTTCTGGCCGTTTTCTGTATATGTGGTGCTGGGGAATCGAACCCAGGGCCTCATGTATACGAGGCAAGCTCTCTTGCCACTAGGCCATATCCCCAGCCCTTGTTTTGTTTTTGTTGCCAGTCCTGGGGCATGGACTCAGGGCCTGAGCACTGTCCCTGGCTTCTTTTTGCTCAAGGCTAGCACTCTACCTCTTGAGCCACAGCGCCACTTCTGGCTTTTTTTCTATATATGTGGTGCTGAGAAATCGAACCCAGGGCTTCATGTACACAAGGCGAGCACTTTACCACTAGGCCATATTCCCAGCCCCATAAACTGTTCACTGTATGTGAAGTGAAAGCAGATGTGTGGTTTTTTTTTTTGTATAATTTCTGGAGTTTACAGAGTCCTGAAATAGGACTCTGCAAAAAGGATGTGGATTCCATTGGGCACTTGGACAAAATGGAGTGCTCAGGTGCTGTACTGACTGTTGGAAACCCTGGTTGTGGTGTGGTTCTGAAGTCTCCCCTGCTTTGCTCCTGTCCTGTCACATGATTCTTTTTTTTTTCTTTTTATGACATAGGTTCTTATTGTATAGCCCAGGCTAGCCTAGAGCTCACTATATATACCAGGCTAGCCTCAAACTCATAATCCTCCTGCCTTCATCTCCTGAATGCTGGGTTTATGGGTGTGTGCCACCATGCCCAGGTGATACAATTCCTGACAATGGAAATGACTGTTGTAGCATAGGTGAAGCTGGTTTCCTTCCCATAAGCCCCATTTTTGTAGAAAAGGAACTGGCTGTATTTCATCATAGGGCAGAGTCTCCTATGCTTACAACTGAGGATTATCCGGAATTCTAGAATTCTAAGAAAGCTAATCACAGTCATGGCTGTTTCAGCAATAAAACATGGAGATTTTAAATGGACCTGAAACAGTGTTCATGACTCTTGGGATAGGGCATCTGTTTTAGTCATGAATGTGAGAGACGGTGCTGCTAGTTGTGGTTTGTTTTGGTATCATATTCTGGCTTCCATCTTCTTGATGCAATTTGAGTTCAGCAAATACCGTTGAATTTTGTAAGGATGGACCGACATGCTGGATGCTGGGAATTCAAATAGTTTATTCCTATCCTTAAAGAGTTCTCAGTCATATAGTCTAAAGTATATTGTCAGGTAGGGAAAATGTATCCATCTTAAGTTATGATTTTTCCCCTCCCATTTTCTTGCTCAGCTTCTCCCCAGACCTGGCTCTGGACTCACCAGGCACTGACCACTTTGTCATCATTGCCCAGCTGAAGGAAGAGGTGGCAACTCTGAAGAAGATGTTACATCAAAAGGATCAGATGATCTTAGAGAAGGAGAAGAAGGTATGGCCAGAAAGATCCAAAATTAAGATTGTATGGCCCTAGACAGGATGGTAGCTGTTTGACCTGTTTGATGTGGTTGGATACACGATGCTTTCAGAGTTTCTCATGGTAACCTGATTCATGGGATGGCATTACATTGTTCAGTCCACCTCAGCCAAGATTTATTTTCCTGTGGTCCAAGAATTGTCCTCCATCTTGAAGGGAGCTTCTTACAATCTTATTCTACTTCATGTTTATTATTTCTACTTTCAGGTTCTCAGAGAATATCTCATTTTGTCTTAATAACAGTTGCAGCTTTTTCTTATTTCCTTTTTTTTGTGTGTGTGTCAGTACTGGGACTTGAACACAAGGCCTGGGTGCTGTCCCTTAGCATTTTTATTCAAGGCTAGTGCTGTACCACTTGAGCCACAGCTCCACTTTTGGCTTTTTTGTGGTTAATTGGATATTAGAGTCTCATGAGCTTTCCTGTTGGAGCTGGCTACAAACCTCAGTCTTTAGATCACAGCCTCTTGAGTACTAGGATTATAGGCCTGAGTCACCAGTGCCCACAATAGCTAATTTTTCTTGGGTGCTTACCTTGAGACTTGCTATGTTCTCAGTGCCTCACTTATGTTAACTCATTTCTCCTTATGACAGACCTTTGAGGTAAAAATTGTCACATATACTAGATAAAGAAAGCCTCCAACATTTTTCCTTTTAGGATTCCAATGCCCTCCCCCATCTCTGCTTTTCCCGAGACTATGTTGTCTCGTACCAAGTTCAGAATTCCATGGTTGATTCTAAATGACTAATGATATGTGCAATGTTAAATTCTTCTACAGCTTCTTTTTTGAGGTGAGGTTGCTTATATTGTTTAGGCTGCCTTCAGCCTCCTGGCCTCAAACAGTCCTCCTGCTCCAGCCTCACAAGTGCTGGGCATGCAGATCTACACAGCCGCACCTAGCTTGTAATGTCAAGTTGTTAACACACATTCTTACCATCCCTGGCTTCTTCCCGCTCAAGGCTAGCACTCTGCCACCTGAGCCACAGCGCCCCTTCTGGCCGTTTTCCATATATGTGGTGCTGGGGAATCGAACTGAGAGCTTCATGTGTAGGAGGCAAGCACTCTTGCCACTAGGCCATATTCCCAGCCCAACACACATTCTTTTCACTTAAGTCCTACCTTGTGTACAGATGAAGAAACAGACCGTAACAGGTTAAATAGTGTGTCTAACTAACTTAGCAGGAAAAGACAGAACAAGAACTGGACCCAAGTCTTTCTGTCCCTGTGCGGTTTCATCCTTCCACTAAGTGGAGATTTGTAGGAAGACCCATATTCTATCCACTTTAGTGTGTGACTGACAGATGAAAATGGACCCAAGTATATTCTCCTCACAGACCTGATCAGAATGACACTTCTACTACTTTGAATTAAAGCTTTGAATAAAGCCAGGCCAAAAAGCTGTTTTGTCCTATACTTTTAGACTAAGGTCATATTCTCTGATGTGAGACATGATTTGATAGGCATCATGCCTACCTATCTCTAGCCAAATAATCTGTTATCTTCCATCTCTCTGCCTGTGCCCAGACTGTTCCTTTCACTCAGATGCCTTATACGCCTGCGGCTACTGTACCTCAAAACTCAGATCACACATCACCTCTCTGATTAGAGGTCACTCCTCTCTGTTCCTTGAATAGAAGTGGGAGTGAGCCTTGAATTTGAACTCTAGCTTTGCTACTTGTTAACCCTTTGGATGTTTGCTCTCTGCCACTTAACCATTTCGAAACCTCTGTTTTTCCATCTATATGAAACAGATGTACTACCTTTAAAGGGTTGTCATGAACGAGGAAGCTGAGCACTGGTGGCTAATACCTGTAATCTGAGCTACCCAGGAGGCTGAGATCTGAGGATTGTGTTTCAAAAGCCAACCCTGTAGGAAAGTTCTGTGAGATTCTTTTTTTTTTTTTTTTTTTTTTTTTCTTGCCAGTCCTGGGCCTTGGACTCAAGGCCTGAGCACTGTCCCTGGCTTCTTCCCGCTCAAGGCTAGCACTCTGCCATCTGAGCCACAGCGCCCCTTCTGGCCGTTTTCCATATATGTGGTGCTGGGGAATCAACTGAGAGCTTCATGTATAGGAGGCAAGCACTCTTGCCACTAGGCCATATTCCCAGCCCCTGTGAGATTCTTATCTCTAATTAATCACTGAAAAATCCAGAAATAGTGCTGTAGCTCAAGTGGTAGAATGCTAGCCTTAAGCAAAAGGAGCTTAGGGACAGAGCCCAGGCCCGGAGTTCAAGGCTCAGGACCAACAACAACAGTAACAAAAAGATTGAGCTAAGGAACCCTTTGAAAAATGTCTAAGAAATACAGTGGGAGGCTGGGGATATGGCCTAGTGGCAAGAGTGCCTGCCTCATATAAATGAGGCCCTGGGTTCAATTCCCCAGCACCACATATACAGAAAATGGCCAGAAGTGGCGCTGTGGCTCAAGTGGCAGAGTGCTAGCCTTGAGCAAAAAAAGAATCCAGAGACAGTGCTCAGGCTCTGAGTCCAAGCCCCAGGACTGGCCAAAAAAAAAAAAAAAAAAAAAAAAGAAATACAGTGGGCTTTGGTGGAACATGGCAAAAGTTCCGTAGTTGGCAGCAACTGTTGATCTCATGGCTCCTCAAACTATCCTTGGTTTATTTGTTTGTTTTGTACCCATCCTAGGGCTTGAACTCAGTCTGTACTCTGTTCTTCAGCTTTTGTGCTCAAGGCCAACGTTCTGCCACTTTGAGCTACAGCCCTACTTCCTGCTTTTTGGTGATTAGTTGGAGATAAGAATCTCACAGACTTTCCTGACTGGCTTTGAAGCTCAGTCTTCAGATCTCAGGATTTTAGACCTGAGTTGATAGCTCTTAGCAACAGTGAAACTTAAAAAACAAAAAAGCTGAATACCAGTGGCTTGTGCCTGTAATCCTAGCTACTCAAGAGGCTGAGATTTGAGGATCGTGGTTCAAAGCCAGCCCAGGCAGAAAAGTCCCCATGAGACTCTTAACATCAGTTAACCACTCAAAAACTGGTAGTAATGCTATAGTTCAAGTAGTGGAGCACTAGACCAAAGTGAAGCTGGTCACCCATGGCTCATGCCTGAAATTCTACCTGCTCAAGAAGCTGAGACCTAGAGGATCATAGTTCAAAGCCAGTCTAGGTAAAAGTGTTTTCAAGACCCCATCTCTGGGCTGGGAATATGGCCTAGTGGCAAGAGTGCTTGCCTCCTACACATGAAGCTCTCGGTTCGATTCCCCAGCACCACATAT
Organism: Perognathus longimembris pacificus; assembly: GCF_023159225.1. Classification (NCBI taxonomy): domain Eukaryota; kingdom Metazoa; phylum Chordata; class Mammalia; order Rodentia; family Heteromyidae; genus Perognathus; species Perognathus longimembris. The sequence goes on from NC_063167.1 coordinate 17,163,095, forward strand.
ATGGAAATCGGCCAGCAGGGGCGCTGTGGCTCAGGTGGCAGAGCGCTAGCCTTGAGCGGGAAGAAGCCCGGGATGGTGCTCAGGCCCCGAGTCCAAGGCCCAGGACTGGCCAAAAAAAATAAAAAAAGACTCCATCTCTGATTAGCCAGAAAAAAGTTTGTCTGTGGTCATGGTTCATGTGATAACTCATCAGCTATGAGTACGAACTAGAAGCCTGGAGTTTAAGCCCTAGTACTGGCCCAAAACAAAACAGAGAGTCTCTTTAAAAAAATTTTTAAAAAAGAAGGCTGGAGGTAGTGACATGCTTATAATCTCAGTTACCCAGAAACTAGAGGCTAGAAAATCTTGAGTTTTATGTCAGCTCAGACAAAGTTAGTGATACTCTTATGTCAAAAACAAAATATAAACAAAAGGACTGCAGATGTGGCCCAAATAGTAAAGTGCTTATGTCGCATTTACAAGACCTTGGGTTCAGCCACCTGTACCACAAAAGAAAGAAGAAACAAAGACATGTACTGGAATGTTTTGTGTGATCTTGCTGGCTTTGATGTAGATAGGGATCTGTAGGAAAGCCTTGGATTTCTGTCTCCTGGGTGACCATTTATCTCTGATACCAAAACGTCTTTCTTCACACAAAAATTTCTTGTGTTTCTGTTGTTGTTTTGTCTTTTCCCCTCAGATTACAGAGTTGAAGGCTGATTTTCAATACCAGGAATCTCAGATGAGGGCCAAAATGAACCAAATGGAGAAAACACACAAAGAAGTCACAGAGCAATTACAGGTAACTCTACTTCCATGGTGTGTACTTGGCTGATTGCATCTAAAATAATCATTTCATGTTTCTTTTTCCTCAGTGTATTGACAAATCACATGAAATATCCCTTTTGGATCTCTTATTGTTATTTTACTCTACTATATAGTCTGGTCTTTTTCTCTCAAGAACCATGGACTTAGCCAAATGCTAGTGGCTCACCCCTCTAGTCCTATTCAGGTGGCTGAGATGTAAGGATCATGGTTCAAAGCCAGCCAGGGTAGGAAGGTCTGTGAGACTCATCTCCAGTTAATTACTAAAAAGCTGAAAGTGGAGCTGTGGCTCCAGTGGTAGAGTGCTAGCCTTAAGCAAAAAAGCTAAGGGACAGTACCCATGCCCTGTGTTCAAGCCCCAGTACAGGCAAAAAAAAAAAAAAAATCCAACCAGTAGAATTAATAAATTGAGTTCCTTGATTTTTTTAATATACCAGGTATGATTCCAGGTGTCTAAATTATAGATTCTGTTTACTGAACTCATTAAAGGTACAACATGGTTGGTTTATATTACATAAAACATCCTTTTACTATTTTTCTTATGTGTTATATGGGGCATTATTAGGGCTTGAACTTAGTCTTTCCCTGTCATTTAGCTTTTTTTGCTCAAGGCTGGCACTGCTCTAATTCCAGCCCTTTTCTGGTTAATTGGAGATAAGAGTCTCACTTTCCTACCTGAGCTAGCTTTGAACTGTGATCCTTGGATCTCAGCTTTATGCATAGCTAGGATTACAGGAGTGAGCCACTGGTACCTGGCTAGAAAGCATCCTTTTATTTCAATGAGTTTCAAGAGAATGAGGCTCATCAACTAGCTTGTAGAAAATACTGTTTTTCCTGAACCAAATATCTAGACTTAGGGGGCTGGGGATATGGCCTAGTGGCAAGAGTGCTCACCTCGTATACATGAAGCCCTGGGTTCAATTCCCCAGCACCACATATACAGAAAATGGCCAGAAGCGGCGCTGTGGCTCAAGTGGCAGAGTGCTAGCCTTGAGCAAAAAGAAGCCAGGGACAGTGCTCAGACCCTGAGTCCAAGCCCCAGGACTGGTCAAAACAAAAAAACAAAAAAAAACCCCACAAATATCTAGACTTAGGACTTTGTTCCTAATCTTCCGCATCATTTGCTTTCACATCTGCATGGAAAAACCTATCCTACTATTAATACTGATTTTTTTTTAACCTATCAGGCTAAAAACAGAGAGCTCCTGAAGCAGGCAGCTGCCTTGTCTAAGAGCAAGAAATCTGAGAAGTCAGGAGCTATAACCTCTCCATGACAGACCATCAAGAGGCTCCCCAGCAACAGTAGATGGAGTCGTCCTGGGTTGGAGACCTGGCTGTTCTCTGGAATTGCAAGCTTTCTTAAGAAATCTCTATTTTATTACAGCTATCCTTCTTTGTACGACTGTCATGAGCTGAATGGAAACATCCTATTTGTGCTGTGTTATGACTGCATGCTTGAGTGTTTGGGGTTTCAAGTTCACTCTTTTCCTTCTTACCTACTTCCGCCTTGTCCTTTTCCTCTCTTTTCTCTGTCTGTCCCTCCATTCCTCCTTACCACTCTTTTTTATTTTGATACTACTTTGGGGTGTTTTTTTTGTGTGTGTGTGTGGTGGTCACTGCTCTGTGTTTGTGCAGAGTGATGTTTTTTGTCCATCCTTGGGTCCTGCTATACCCGTGGGCAAATTGTTTGCATTCATTGTGTATCACTGCCACTCTCTGAACTTTAAAAACTGCCACCTTAAGACTTGGTACAATGAGAGAGGCCTTCTCTCTCAATAAAGCTTTTGCTTCAGGGTATCCTCGGGGTTTTTTTTTCCAGGTATATTATGTATGAACTTTGTACTATGTATATCCAGAGTTTTATTTATTTTTTAAAAAAAGAAACTTTTTCTTGATAAAGGAATAATGGTAGCCGAGCTAGTCCTTGTAAAAGTGATGTCTCTTGAAAATAAAAAAAAAAAGTCCTATTCTCTAGCTTATAGTAAAAGATGGTTTCTTGATACCTTACGGTCTTAACTGATTGCTAAGGTGAAATATTTGATGCAGAAGTACAGAGCTAAGTGCCTTTTGGAGAGTTTCTTAGAGGAGCATTTAAGGAGATACTTGAGGACGTTGCAAAGGTTTGAAGAGTCTGTCTTTTTAAGTAAGGGCAGAAAGAAAGGTTGTCCAGGTTCTACTGGACACTTCCTCACCCCTTTCCCTACTCTTTTATGTGATTGATTCCAAATTCTCACACTGCCACTTCTTTAAAAAAAAATACCCTTTACTTGCTTTTATCAGTTATTGAGCAGTTAGAAAATATTTTTTACATTTGCATATTCAAAACTGGATAATATTTGAATTCTCGAATATGGTGGGGGGTCAGGATGAGCTGCTCAAGTCTGGACTGTGAGTCTGATTGGGAGACTATCACTGTACCTCTTCTTACCCCTTGCTCACTCTGGCCTGTGCACCCCTGCTTTTAATGAAAGTATGAAAAATAGGTGCTTCTCAGGAGCAGCGCGGCCTCTACCAGGGCGCATGTGCCCTCTCTTCTGACCCAGTGGGCACGGGGTTGACTTCTTCAGGAAAAAAGATAGATTTGCATTTCTAGCCATATTCTTCAGGTTACTCTCTGTGATGCTTGTGAAGGAAATTGGGGTTGTGTAGTATGGGCCACGAAACAGAACAAAACCAGTTACCCCAACATGAATTAAGGGTAATCATTACAAGGACAGTGGACATTTGTTCCTTAGTTTCTCAAAATTGTAACAGTAAATTTAACTTGTTAAAAGCAAATATTCTGCAATTTGTGATATCGTTCTGGGAAAAAGGGCCATGTATCTAGCTGGACAGATGAAGAGTGGGTGGCTTCCTTTTTATCCAAGATACAATGGACCATGTTGCTTTTTTATCAGTTTGCATCCCAGCAAGTAAAACAGTATGAAATAGTTTTGTAACTTTTTGAACCAGAGACTTTTAGCTAAAGCTAAATGTCAGGTGTCTTTCAGATGTATTTGGTTATAGAGAAAGGTTTGTGAAAGAAATGACAGTCATGGTTTTGTTCCCTTATTTTTTATTTTTAAAGACTGAAAAATTCAAATACGTAAGGTTTGATGATATAAAAATGCATACATAGTTTTTATACTAAATCTTTTTTTAAGGTCTTGACATTTAATATAAAGTAAATCCACACGTTTTTAACTTTCCATACATTCTTAAAAGGGAAAGAAGAAATCTCAAGTCTTTAAACTTTGATTTTTAAAAATCATGACACTGTTTTACCATGAAATTGAGTAGCTAACTTTGGTAACGCCTTTCATTTCTTTGTATGTTTGTAATAATGGACCTTTTAAAACAGGAATGTTTTGGTTTGTACAGACTTTGGCAAATGTGTGTTAATAAAAATTCATATTGACTCAAGTGTGATTGAAGTTAATTGTGTTTTGTGGTGTGCAAGTGTGTGTTGGGGTCTTGAACCCGAGACTGTGCATACAAGACAGTGGTTCTACTACTGAGCTATACCCCCAACCTTGTGTTTATTTCTAGCCTGATCACCAGTAGACATCTCATTATCCTCTTCAATCCTGAAAACAGTTAATCTTGCTTGTAAACTCGCTTCAAAACTATCAAGAGTTAGCCTGGTGGGGCACTGATGACTCATGCTTGTAATTCCTGCTGAGATCTGAGGATCACAGTTCAAAGCCAGCCCTGGCAAGAAAGTCTATGACACTTATCTCCAATTAATGACAAGAACACTGGAAGCAGTGCTGTGGCTCTAAGTGGTAGAGGTGGCTCCTAGCTATTCAGGAGGCTGAGATCACAGTTCAAAACCAGCCTGACATGAAGTCTGTAAGATTTCTTTCCAGTTAACTACCAAAAGACGAGAAATGGAGCTGTGGCAAAAGTGGTAGAGCAAGCCTTGAATGAAAAAGCTAAGGAGTGGCACCTAAGCCCTAGGTTCAAGCCCTAGTACCAGCACAAAAAGGAAGGAATGAGGAAAGGAAGGGAAGAATGAAGGAAAAAAAAGTTATGTGTCTTAGTGTTACTGGTCCACATGAGTGGACACAAGCACCAAAATTCATTGAATGGAACACTTCATATCTGCATTTCATTGCATATCAGTTATAATTCAATAAAAAAATTGAGTTCCAAAAAACTGTTGCTATGAACAATACTTGGCTTTGGGGCAACTATATGTCCATCTCCTGGGCATATAATTAGGTCTGGATTGTTGCATATAGGATACATAGGAATCCTGACTCTGCTACTTAACAGTTGTATACCATTGGACAAGTACCCACAATCTCTAAGAATACCAGTTTCTTTATCTGTACCAAATTGCTAATCTCACCTTGATGGGGACAAGCCTGAGAGGACTATTTTTGTTAATTAACAAAAGGACTTAGTGCTATGAACCCTTGTCTAAAGTCCTTAGTATTTAGGGCTGGAATGTATGTAGCTCAGTGGCAAAGCACTTGCCTAGCAAGATCAATGTCCTGGTTTTGATCCCCAGTAACAAAAAAGAAAAGACAAAAAAATGGTTTAAAAAACACAAACCAAACATAAAATCCTAAGTATTTAAAAATTCTGCTTCAGGGGCTAGGAATATGGCCTAGTGGTAGAATGCCTGCCTCATATGCATGAGGCCCTGAGTTCAATTCCTCAGCACCACATATATAGATAAAGCCAGAAGTGGCGCTGTGGCTGAAGTGGTGGAGTGCTAGCCTTGAGAAAAAAGAAGTCGGGGCAGAACTCAAGCCTTCAGTCCCAAGCCCCAGGACTGGCAAAAAAAAAATCTCCTGCTTTTAAAACTTTGTCCCCAGTGGACTGAGCTGTTGTGGAACACTTGTCAACTTCTGGGTGGAGGAAACAAGTCATTTTGGGTATGTCCTTGAAGGCTCCACCAGGAATCTCTTCTGCTCCCCCTCCCCCTCCCTCCCCTCCTACGTCTCCCTCCGCTTTCCTCCCTCCCTTCTCTCTGTCATTTTCAGTGTCTCCCTCAGCCTCTTTCTTGGCTGCTAGTAGGTGTGGTAATTCTCTGCTCCATTTTCCCACTGTTGTGTCCAGTGCATGGTTCTCAGGAATGGAGAACAGAAACCTTTGAAGTAATGAATCAAAATAAATGCTTTGTCCCTTAAAAAAAAAAAATCATCGTTGAACTATCAGAATACTACTCTTCAGCCAGGCATTGCTGGCTCATGCCTGTAATTCTAGCTATTGAGGAGACTGAGATCTGAGGATCACGGTTCCAAGCTAGCCCAGGCAGGAAAGTCCATGAGACTTATCTCCAATAAATGACTCAAAATGCCAGAAGTGGCTCAAGTGGTAGAGTGTTAGTGTTGAGCACAAAGAGGCACAGGAATAATGCCCAGGCCTTGAGTTCAAGCCCCAGGATTGGCAAAAGAAAAATAAAAAGCTACTCTTGGAGAATGTGAGTTGTTTGGACAAGGAGAAACATCCTTAATTTCTGACACAGGTGCAAAGCTTCAGATAAGAGGTTTCCAAGTACAACATTCCACGTTTATCTTCACATTTTAGTTTCCAAGGAAACCGGGATCCTGAATCCTCTTGATGGCTCAGAACTGATGATAATCCTTTTACACATAGCCCTGGTGTGCTTCGAGCCTATTAAAAATATTGTTTCTGAGGACATGGCTCAGTTAGTAGTGTTTGCTGGCACGCTCAAAGCCCTAGGTTGATCCCCAGTACCACAAAAATAACCACAGTGCTGCTTTTATACATATTCTCTCTGTCTCTGTCTCTGTATGTCTCTCTCTAGATAGGTAGGGAGAGATGGAGAGAGAGAAAGAGAGAGAGAGAGAGAGAGAGAGAGAGAGAGAGAGAGAGAGAGAGAGAGAGAGAGAGATCAAGCCCCCAAACTGGTAAACAAAGAATCTTTATCTTTATTATTATTATTTATTGATGCTATTCCTGGGCTTGAACTAAGGACCTAGGTGCTATCTCTGAGCTTCTGTACTCAGGGTAGCACTTTCCTGCTTGGGCTGGCTTTGAACCATGATCCTCACATCTCAGCCTTCTGTATAACTTGGATTACAGGCATGAGCTACCTGTACCTGACAACTTAAATTATATTTTTTATTCATGTATTACTTTAATAAATTTTTATTGGGCATTTAGTATATACAAAGCTCAGATTAAATTTTTTTTTTTTGGCCAGTCCTGGGGCTTGGACTCAGGGCCTGAGCACTGTCCCTGGCTTCCTTTTGCTCAAGGCTAGCACTCTGCCACTTGAGCCACAGCGCCACTTCTGGCCATTTTCTGTATATGTGGTGCTGGGGAATCGAACCCAGGGCCTCATGTATACAAGGCAAGCACTCTTGCCACTAGGCCATATCCCCAGCCCCTCAGATTAATTTTTGTGAGATACACACAGATGGAAAACTTTTCTTTTCAACAGAAAAAGAAAACATTTTCAATTCCTAGGAGAAAAATACTTTTACTGAAGAGGAAAAGGAAAGGGGAAAAGAATGTGAATAAGGTCGATGTACATTGGGAGTATATATGCAAACTGCATAAAGAACCTTGAAAGCCGTTGATCAATAAGGGTTGGAGGTGAGGAAAGATAAATCAGTTTTAGGCTCTGTATGTGTAGGGGGTGGTGGGAACTAGCAGGAGGGAGTGGGGCTAAGGGAGAGGAAAGATAAATATGGTCAAAATAGACTGTTGGCAATGATGAAAATAGAACAATGAAATCCATTAAAATTGTTTTGGGACCGAGTGCCAGTGGCTCATGCCTATAATCCTAGGTACACAGGAGGCTGAGATCCGGGCACTGCAGTTCAAATCCTACTTGGGCAGCCAAATCAAAGAGACATCGTCCTCAAGATGGCAGCCTCCGCGGTGAAGGGTGCCATGGCGCTGGGCTCCAGCCTTGATTGGCCGGTTGTTTCTGTCAGAAAAATTCCTTGGACTGCAGCGGCTAATGAGCTAAGAGAACACTTTGTACAGTTTGGTCATATACGGAAGTGCCGTGTACCTTTTGACAAAGAGACTGGCTTTCACAGAGGTATGGGTTGGATTCATTTTTCTTCAGAAGAAGAACTTCAGAATGCAATACAACAGGAAAACCATACTTTTTTTTTTTTTGGCCAGTCCTGGGCCTTGGACTCAGGGCCTGAGCACTGTCCCTGGCTTCTTCCCGCTCAAGGCTAGCACTCTGCCACTTGAGCCACAGCGCCGCTTCTGGCCGTTTTCTGTATATGTGGTGCTGGGGAATCGAACCTAGGGCCTCGTGTATCCAAGGCAGGCACTCTTGCCACTAGGCTATATCCCCAGCCCCGGAAAATCATACTATTGATGGAGTAAAGCTCCATGTTTAAGCTCAAAGACCAAAAAATTTGCAAGCGCATCAAACATCAGATGAAGAAATTTGAGTATTATTCATTAAATAAAGCAAATATTAACAAAACAAAACAAAAAAGGAGATCGCCAATTAACCTCCAAAAAAGCCAAACCTGGAGGCCTGGCTCAACTGGTAGAGCACCAGTCTTAAGTGAGAAAGCCAAGTGACAGCTTGAAGCCTTTAGTTCAAGCCCCAGTACACACACACACACACACACACACACACACACACACACACATACACACACAGTATTGGGAAGGGAAGGGAAGATGAGGGCAGGAAGAATCATAAAGGGGTGAAATTGATTGGATATTGTAAATATCTGTGTAAATGTGACAATGAAATCTCTCCTTTATAACTAATTTTATTTTATTTTATTTTATTTATTTATTTATTTTTGGCCAGTCCTGGGCCTTGGACTCAGGGCCTGAGCACTGTCCCTGGCTTCTTCCCGCTCAAGGCTAGCACTCTGCCACTTGAGCCACAGCGCCGCTTCTGGCCGTTTTCTGTATATGTGGTGCTGGGGAATCGAACCTAGGGCCTCGGGTATATGAGGCAGGCACTCTTGCCACTAGGCCATATCCCCAGCCCTTATTTTATTTTATTTTTTGCCATTCCCAAGGCTAGAACTCAGGCCTGGACACTGTACCTGAGCTTCTTTTACTGAAAATGGAACTAATGTCCCAGCCATGCACTCTCCCATTTGAGGCATGCCTAGTCATTTTGCTTTTTAGTTTACAGGGTCATGCACTTTTTTTTTTTTTTTTTTTTTTTGGCCAGTCCTGGGGCTTGGTCTCAGGGCCTGAGCACTGTCCCTGGCTTCTTTTTGCTCAAGGCTAGCACTCTGCCACTTGAGCCACAGCGCCACTTCTGGCCATTTTCTGTATATGTGGTGCTGGGGAATCGAACCCAGGGCCTCATGAATACGAGGCAGGCACTCTAACCACTAGGCCATATCCCCAGCCCCTCCATTTAGATTTTTATTGTTTTGTTTGGATTTGATTTTTTTCAGTATTGGGGATGAAATGCAGTCTCTCACATACAAGGCAAGTGCTCTATAAAGGAGTTTCAGTTCAACATGTCAGTATATGAGCACAATGCATCCACCTGTCATTTTCAGTAGAAGGAAAACAAAGCTGTCATAAATGTGCAGCAAGGAAGAAGAGAGATATCTTGCTTTGAAAGCCTCTAAGACTGAATACAGGTTCATTAACACGTTTGGGGGCCCTTCTGCACACGAAGTTTCTTCCCTTTGCATTTCTGAGACTACAAAACCACTTGATTTGGGTGGGGCAGAAAACAGAAAACTGCCAGTGGTCCTTCATGTCCCATCAATCGGATCCTTTCAAACCAGAGTCTTATCCATGTCTTTCCTCCTACCTTAAATAAGCTGACAAATTGAAATCCTCCATGCATTGCTTAAGGGAATGGTTTTTAAATTTTAGGAGTTAAGTTCTTCAACAAATCCTAATTTGATTTAAGATGAACAGACTATTTGGGAGGAATTTAGACAGAAAGAATTTGGGGACGCAGGAATGAGCTGTAGGGAATTAGCAAGATAATAGTGTCAAGGCTTGGATTTTACAGTAAAATTTCAACAAACAACTAACCATCTATGGTCTTGATTTTCTCACCTGGTATAAAGAGAAGTGATACTTTGCCTGGGGACTTTACAACAATACCTTCAAAGTCGACTGTTAATCTATTTTAAGGGTAAACAGATAGATAGAACATTGTCCCCTGCTGTGAAAGTGCTTTGCAGTGAGCTAGTACATTGCAGTTAGGATTCACAAGCAGTACGTGCTGAATAAATATGATTATTATTACTGTATAGCTTAGATTAGAAGAAGGGTGGGCAGGGCTGGAGAGAGCTGGAAAAGGTTGGAAGCAGAGGGCCTGCGTAACAATCCCAAAGCCCTGAGTTCAAACCCCAGTACTGCCAAGAAAAAAAAAAAAAAAAAAGAGAGTGGAGGGAGATAGGAAAATGGTTTGCGAACCCTCAAATACTACCAAAGCCATTGAGGACGGAAGCAAAGTGAGGAATTTCGAGTCTCCAGTGTGCTTAGGTCTCTCGTATTTGGGCCTGAATTCTCAGCATAGGATGTAAGGGCTGAGAACCTCGGGAACACACACATTGAAGATTCCAGCTGCCTGTCACAGCGTCCGGGAGAGTAACTGCACCGCCATCCCAGCGCGTCCAATCGCAGCCCCCGGCGTGTGACGTCACTGCCCGCCCCTCGCCGCTCGGCCCGAAGGAATCCGGTATCTAAGCTACCAGGCCAGCATCAATTCTAGCTGCGCCTGCGCACGGCGAGCTGGGGCGGAACGGATGCCTGCGCACTACGTGTGGGTGGGGCCAGTGCGCGCGCAGCCCCAGCTCCTTTTCCCCCCCCCCCCCCCCCCGCCCTTTCTCTTCCCGGTTTCCTCCTCAGCTCGTAGGTCTCCGCTGGAGGCTGCTTCCGGTTGCTGCGCGGTGCAGGGCGTGCCGGTGTCAGCTCCCCCGACACGTCCTACGGCCCCCTAGACATGTATCGGAACCCGGGGCCCTCGGGGCCCCAGCTCCGTGATTTCAACAGCATCATTCAGACATGCAGCGGCAACATCCAGCGGATCAGCCAAGCCAGTGAGCCCCGGGGTGGGGGGACCCGGCGGGGAGTGGGGGACCCGGCGAGGGAGTGCGGGGCCCGGCGAGGGAGTGGGGGGCGAACTGGGGACCGGCCTGGGCGAAGCTGCCGGCACGCAGAGCCCGGCCGGGGCCGCGGACAAGGCCACGCCTGGGGCCGTCACGGGCTTCCACCCCGGGGGCGGCCGGCTGTCACCCCGCGTCCTGTCGGGCCTCAGCCCCCCGACAGTCCCGAGCCTCTCGTGAAGCCCCGGTTTTCTTTAGGAGTTCCGGCCTTGGTGTCGAGGCCCACACCGCAGATCTGACAACCCGGGTGGGAGGGGATGACCGTGTCACCTCGCGGGCACTGGGTGCCTGGACTTGGTGCAGTGGCCAGCCGAGTTTTTCCTGTCCCCTCCACCCACCTCGCTTTCCAACTTGGACAGTTTGAATTGAAGGTTTTAGGCTGATTTTCAGCTCAGCCACTGGCTCCTCGGAAATCAACAACTTTCAATTAGGGGAAGTGGTGGGTGCGTGTGTTTGGATGACTTCATACCCACTTGTTCCTGTAATCAATTGGGAAATCAGACACAGTGAATGGTATTTTGAAGGGTGGGATGACTTCTGTTTCCATAAAGATAACTCACCGAACGCATTCCAATTTTAAGTTATGTCTTTGGTAGCAAAGATTTGTTTGTAGCTTTGGATGTCAATACAGATGAGACTTTAATTTATTTTCCTTCTCCATCGAGCTACTCATTTGGACAAACCAGATATACAGAGAAGTTCAAGGACTCAGCCACAACCACTTAGCAAATAAGAGACTGGTAGAGCTGGTGGTGGAATTCAGGATGCCATTGCTTGTCTTGAAAACTCCTTCCTCATCATTAAGGGCCTGAGTGAGATTGTACCAGAATAAGTCGGATACAGTCTGTTACTTAGTTTGAAAATCAGCTCAGAGCCTTATAAACAGGACTTGTGCAGGAGCAACTTTTCTTGGAAAGCATGGTGATCATAATCCTCCTCCTTCATTATTGTGTTTTGTGAGTTTGGTTGTATTCTGTTAACAGGTAGAACTAGTTAGTCCTGAATTACAATTATGTTCTATATTTTAAAGAATAATCTATCATTTTTAAAATAGCCTATCATTTTAAAAGATTTAAATATAGAACTGGTAGCTGGGCACCAGTGGTTCATGCCTGTAAATTCTAGCTACTTGGGAGACAGATCTGAGGATCATGGTTCAGAGCCAAGCTGGGCAGAAAAATCCCTGTGACTCTTATTTCCAATTAACCACTCAAAAACTAGGAAGTAGAAATGCTAGCTATGAAAGCCTGTTTTCAGAAGAGAGGAGGAAGCATGAATTTTCTCTTAAATGGAAGCAAAGAAATAGAGTGGTATCTTGAATGGGCCAAGCTTGACTTAGTCTAATCCTTCAGTGTTAAAGGAATTATTTTCTTTGTCATACAACACATTCATAATAAAATAGTTACCATAAAAAAAAAACTAGGAAGTGGAGCTGTGGCTTAAAGTGGTAGAGCACTAGCCTGGAGCAAAAGAGCTCAGGGATAGTGCCTAGGCCCTGAGTTCAAGCCCTACCACTGACTACCCCCCCCCCCCCCCACACACACACAGAGAACTTGTAGAACTTGACAGGTAGAGTTTGTAATGGGAAGGGAAACAGCCTATGGGATTTGGAGGTGGGAAGAGGAAATGTGGCCTGTTAAGTTCCAAAACAAAAAAAAAAACCCAAAATTTATCATGAAACATAGTAGTTTGTTTCCTAATTTTTCTTTGTGAGGGAGCTGTGATACAGGTTAGATCAGAAAATTCTGGTTCAAGATTGATTGTTTTCAGACTGGGAATATGGCTCAGTGGTGGAGTGCTTGCCTAGCATGCACCAAGCCCTGGGTTCAATTCCTCAGCACCACATGAACAGAAAAGGCCAAAAGTGGCACTGTGGCCCAAGTGGTAGAGTGCTAGCTTTGAGCAAAAAGAAGCCAGGAACAGTGCTCAGTCCCCAGGACTGGCCAAAAAGAAAAAAAAAGATTGATTATTTTCTTGTTAAGGGTAAATCTGATTTTAATTTCCATATATAGAATGTCCTGTATCTTTTTCTTTTTTCTTTTTTTTTTTTTTTTTGTGCCAGTCCTGGGGCTTGAACTCAGGGCCTGGGCACTGTCCCTGAGCTTCTTTTTTCACAAGGCTAGCACTCTACCACTTGAGTCACAGTACCACTTCTGGCCTTTTCTGTTTATGTGGTGCTGAGGAATCGAACCCAGGGTTTCATGCATGCTAGGCAAGCACTCTACTACTAAGCCACATTCCCAGCCCCTGTATTATTATTATTTAAATATCAGGTTATGTAGTAAGTGTAGGAACTGACATGGATTCTCTCAAAAGTGAGTCCATAAAGAAAATATAAAGTTGAAAGGGATTGGTACTATAGAGGAGATATAAATAACATTGGAGATATTGTGGAGAGACTGTATATGTATGCATTTACATACACATGTAATAAATTTGGAAATTATGTATACATGTATAAGTATATGATATATCTAATTATATACATGTACACTTGTATAGGTATGTACATGCACATCTAAAAATCTCAGCATGTGATAAGAGGAAAATAAAGCAGGGTAAGTGGGTAGAGCAGGAAGAGACAGGAGGGATGGGTGTGCTATTTTAGGTAAGTTGGTCAAGGAATGCCTCTGAGGAGATGATCAGGGGGACACTGAATGAATGAGGGAAGTTGCTATGTGAATAGTAGAGAAAGCCCTCCCATGTTGAGGGCAAGAGCAGAAGGGAAGCAGGAGAGGAGAGAGAGAGGTCAGAGAGGTGGCCAATGGTCAGCTCTGAGAGAGTGTTGATCAGATACGTGAATAATTGTATTCAACTGATTTGAATGAATGAGAGCTTTCTACCGGTTTGCAATCCTTTCAGCTTCTTCCACTTAATAATCAAATGGTACTTACCATCCTCTATGACCCTAGGTAACGTGAGTTGAAAATTTTCCCTTAGGATTATTTGGTGAAGAATTGGGAATTTGACATTAGTAGGATGACATTGAACCTACCTGGTTATCAGGCAAGTGTTCCTCCAAGGCACAGCTGGCATACCCAAGCACACTTTTGGAATATAGGCTTGTAGACACATACCCACCAGCCCACACAGCCCTGAAGGATCAGAGAGAATATTCTTTCTTTCTAAACTGTTCATCCATAGACATGGCTTCAGAATTGCTGAGTACAGGGCTGGGGATATAGCCTAGTGGCAAGAGTGCCTGCCTCGGATACACGAGGCCCTAGGTTCGATTCCCCAGCACCACATATACAGAAAACGGCCAGAAGCGGCGCTGTGGCTCAAGTGGCAGAGTGCTAGCCTTGAGCGGGAAGAAGCCAGGGACAGTGCTCAGGCCCTGAGTCCAAGGCCCAGGACTGGCCAAAAAAAAAAAAAAAAGAATTGCTGAGTACATCAGCCTGAGATAAGGCAACCCACTGCGCAGGTCATTATAGGTACACTTAAGGTTGACTGCCTGGTACACACTGTTGATCTCAGGATCTGCAGTTATTGGCTCTGAGAGCTGTTGCTGAGGCAGATGTAGAGAAAACCTAGTAGCCTTGAAGCGAACCGTGAAACAATCCAAGGACAGCATTTGTGTTCCTTATGTGGCTTACTGGTGCATTTTGTGTATTGAAAAAAAAAAAGAAACTGAAACTTTTAAGTGTTCATGAAGTCCTCTGGGGTTTTGTTTTCATATTCATCCTCTTTTTTGTTTGTTTCATTGCCATCCCCGCTAAGCCATCATCTCAACATCCAATTATATACTCCTGTGTCTGATTATGGTCTCATACCTTTCAAATTCATGCTGTATTCACTTCGTGAAGCCTGTGGTGGCTCTGTGTCATCTGCTGCAAGAATCACTCTGCTTTCACTATTTGTCTTCTTAACCCAAATTAGCCATACTTTTTTTTTCTTCTCTCCTTGGTACAGGTAAGCCACTTCTCTTATTTTTTTACTTGTGCTTTAACTTGGGGCCTGGGCACTATCCCTGTCCCTGAGCTCTTCAGCTTAAGGCTAGCACTCTACCAGTTGAGCCACAGCACCTCTTCTGGTTTTCTGGTGGTGAATTGGAGATAAGAGTCTCATGGACTTTGCTGCCCGGGCTGGTTTTGAACTGTGATCCTCAGATCTCAGCCACTAGTGTGAGCCACCAGTGTCTTGCTTAGGCCATTTTGCTCGACATACTCATTCTGTGTTTTGCTCCTAAGTTTTTGCTCATCCTCTTCCTCCTTTAATAATCTTTCCTCTCCCTACCTCACTATATGATGATACAGATCTTTTGCATTGTGATTATATCCTGCTTTTATAATTAATTCTTCTTTGGCATTTAAAGAGTGTGTGTGCTGGGGAATTGAACCCAGGGCTTCATGTATATGAAGCAAACACTCTTGCCACTAGGCCATATTCCCAGCCCCCCACCTTGATTTTTGAGATGATGTCTAGCTTTTTGACAGGGCTGGCATCAGACTATGATCTTCCTATCTTCATCTCCTGAGTAGATGGATTATGCTTGCTCTTCCTTTGCTTTCCAAAGGTAAAGTGAAGTCAGATGAGCAGGAGCCAGGAATGGTGGTACACGCTGTAATCCTAGCACTTGTAGGGCAGAGGCAGGAGGATTTCAAGGTCAAGACCAGCTTGGGAAAAGTAAGACCCTATCTCAAAACTAGAGATATACTCAGGAAGCTTGAGATTTGAGGATCTTGATTGAAAGCCAGCCTACTTACAAAAGACTGTGAAAGTCTTATCTACAGTTCCCCACAAAACAAGTGGAGGGTGACTCAAGTGGTAGAATGCCAGCCTTGAGTGAAGAAGTGAAGTGAGGCTATGAGGCCCTGAGTTCAAGTCCACAGTACTGACACAACAAAAACTATAAAAATACAAAATGTGACTCAACCATTAGAGCACCAAGTGAGAAGTCCTAGGTTTAATCTCCAATAATCCTACCTCCCCCCCCACCCCCATAAAATCTGATTTTAGGGTCAGCAGATTTGGGAATGAATCCCGTTCTCTTCCTGTAAGTTAATCTTGGACAAGTTCTCCCCCATCCCCCCTTTTTCTGTTACCCTGCCTATAAAGTGAATGGAATTAAAAGGGCATGTTTGAAAGGACCTATGGTAGTGCTTGGGACATAGTAGGCACTCAAAAAATAATGATATTAATTATTGAGTCCTGCTATTCCATTGTAATTTAGTTGTTAGGAGTTCAGACTTAGGGTCAGACTACATGAATTTGGCTTTTTTAATCTGCTTTTTTGGTGGTGGTAATGGAGTTTTAACTCAGTGTCTTCTACTTACAAAGCAGGTGCTCTACTGCTAAACCACAGCTCCAGCCCTTTTTGATACTGGTTTTTGTTTTTTTTTGTGCTGTGGTTTGAACTCAGGGCCTGGGTACTGTCCCTGACCTTTTGTGCTCAAGGCTAGAGCTCAACTACTTGAGCTGTATCCTTACTTCTGGATTTTTGGTAGTTTTTTTGTTTTGTTTTGTTTTTGCTAGTCCTGGGGCTTGAACTCAGGGCCTGAGCACTGTCCTTGGCTTCTCCTTGCTCAAGGCTAGCACTCTGCCACTTGAGCCACAGTGCTACTTCTGGTCATTTTCTATATATGTGGTGCTGGGGAATCGAACCCTGGGCTTCAGGTATACGAGGCAAGCATTCTTGCCACTAGGCCATATTCCCAGCCCTATACTGTTTTGTTTTATTTTATTTTGTTTTGTTTGTCCATCATGGGGCTTGAACTCAGTGCCTGGGCACTGTCCCTGAGCTCTTTTACTCAAGGCTAGTGCCCTACCACTTTGAGCCACAGTGAACCACTTCCTGTTTTTGAGTGGTTAATTGGAGATAAGAGTCCCACAGAGGGGCTGGAGATATGGCTTAGTGGTAGAGTGCTTGTCTTGCATGCATGAAGCCCTGGGTTCGATTCCTCAGCGCCACATAAACAGAAAAAGCCAGAAGTAGTGCTGTGACTCAAGAGATAGAGTAGAGTGCGAGCCTTGAGCAAAAAGAAGACAGGGACAGTGCTCAGGCCCTCAGTCCAATCCCGAGGACTGGCAAAAAAAAACAGTCCCAGAGAGATTTTTCTGCCCAGGCTGTGGTGGCTGGCTTTGAACTGGGATCCTCAGACCTCAGCCTCCTGAGTAGCTAGGATTAAAGGCGTGAGCCGCTGGTGCCTGGCTGGTTATTTGTGAGATAGGGTTTAATTTGGCCTGTGATCTGCCTCTTTCAGGCTTCCTGTCATAGCTGGGATGGCAGGCACATACGGCCAGGCCCAGTTTCTCTCACTGGGATGTAGTCTTGTGGACTTTTCTGCCTGGGCTGCCTTGGAACTGCAGGTCTCTTGATCTCAGCCTCCTACATAGCTAGTATGACAGGCACTTGTCATTGTGCCCAGTTTTTGGTTGAGAAGGGGTCTGGCAAACTGTTTTGCTTGGTCTTGCCTTGAACTGTGATCCTTCTGATCTCAATCTCCCAAGTAGCTAGAATTGTAGGTTTGAGACATCTGCACCCAGCTTCCTGTCTGCTGCTTACTAGTTTTCTAAACACTTTTACCTATACTCAGTGTACTCATCTATAAATGAGAATAAACAGAATATCTACTCCATAGGAGTGTGAGGACTAAAGAAGGGCTTAAAACTGCCTCCTGCATACTAAGTGCTTGAGAAATGTTAGTCCAAGCCAGAAAATCTGTAAGACTCTTTTCTCAAGTTAAGGGGGAAATGCCGTAAGTGGAGTTGTATCTCAAGTGGTAGAGTGAAAAAGCCAAAGGATAGTGATGAAGCGCCAGAATGAAGGGGGTGGAGGGGAGGAAAAGGAAGGGGAAGGAAGAAAGTAAAAGGAGAGAAAGGAAGGGGAGGGAAGGAGGAAGGAAATGTTAGTTACCATTTTTGTTTCTTTTTCTTTGAATTTGTGAGTTTTCCCTCACAACTTAGTATCTACTTCTATTCTGTATTCTTTAACTAATGCAAGCTCTTTGACCTTGACACTATAGCTAGGCACTATAGCTGTTTTGTGGAGCTAGACCTCGCATAAGACATTTCTCCACAGCGACAGTGCCTGGCACTGCAGTGCCTAGACTGGCATTCAGTATGTGCTTAATTGATTTGATCATTGCTGAGTATGTGTATCTTGGTCTCAAACTTGATAATAATAATAGCTAGCCTTCATTGAGTGCTTTTGTGAGTTAGATAGTGTTCTAAACTTAGCATCATGTTATCTTACTTCACCCTCACAATAACCACATGAAGCTTCTTTTGTTCCCATTTCTTAGGTGAGGAAACAGGCCTTTTGCTCAAGATCACACTACTGGGAAGAGGGGGAATCAGGAATAAAATGTAGGCAGTCTTAATTCAGAGCAAGTTCTTTTCCCCATGGTATATCCTGTAATTAGTGTGAGAAATGGAAGGTGATATATTTGATATTTAGTTTCAGTTTAGTTTCACGTTTTACTATTCTAGTACAAGTGCCTGATGTTTTTTAAATAAGATAAATTCCAGCACTGGGGAGACTGAGGCAGGAAACTGAACTTGCAAATTCAAGGCTAGCCTGGGCTAAATAGCTGGTTTGAGGCCAGCTTGGGCTACATTAGGAAACAACAATCTCAAGGAATGAATGAGTGAGTGAATGGAGGGATGGGGGCCTAGGAATGTGGCTTAGTGGTAGAGTGCTTGCATGATGCCCTAGGTCCGATTCCTCAGAACCTCGTATACAGAAAAAAAAAAAAAAAAAAAAGCCAGAAGTGGTGCTGTGGCTCAAGTGCTAGCCTTGAACAAAGAAGCCAGGGACAATGCACAGGCCCTGAGTTCAAGCCCTGGAACTGGCAAACACTAAAGAATGGATGGATGGATAGGTAGGTAGATGTCAGGTAATTTGCATTGTAGTTCTGTAAAACCAGAATGTAAAACCTAGTTTTATAGCAAGGGCTCACACCTGTAATCCTAGCTACTAAAGAGTCTGAGATCTGAGGATCAAAGTTCAAAGCCAGCCCAGGCAAACAAATCCAAGAGACTCTTATCTCCAATTAACCAACAAAAAACTGAAAATGAAGATGTGGTGAGAGCACCAGCTTTGAGCAAAAAAGACTGAGTGAGGCTCTGAGTTCAAGTCCAGTTACTGGCAACCGAAAATGAAATCCCTAGTTTTCAGAGTAATGAGACTTCAATGTCACAATCATCACACAGGCCATCATTTTCTTATTTGCTATAAGTAGTGATTTTTTTTTGTGTGTGTTAGTGTAAGGAATATTTTTTCGCTCAATTTGGTTGTTTTTTTAATTATAATAATAGACTAGAGTGAGCTTTAGTAGAAGCTATCAAATGAAGAAAGAGTATTTTTTTTCCCATCTGTGCTGGTAGTTGCTTTTCTTTTTTTTTCAGATGTATTTATTTATTTTTCTTTTTTTCATTTCTTTATTGTCAAAGTGATGCACATAGGGGTTATAGTTTCATATGTAAGGCAGTGCATACATTTCTTATCCAACTTGTTACCTCCCTCATTTTTCCCTCACCTTCCCCTCTCCCCATTTCCCTCCCTTCTAGTTTTTCAATATGATTGGAGTTTGATTTGGACTGAACTTCCCTGGAGATTCCAATACTGCTGATTGTTGCTCAAAAACACATAAGGACTGTTCAATTTAGAGTGGTTCTGATGGCGATGTTAGCTATAATGTGCAATAAATTGATTTGCTTCATATCCTTTTAAGAATTTTACCTAGAACATGCTTTTAAAAATGAGAGGTCAGTGATAGAAGAAATTGAGACCCTAGTTTTAAAAATAACAAAATTGCTTACACAAAACTGAAGACTTTGTTTTTGCATTTGATGTAGTCAAATGATAGGATTTCATGGGAGATACCCAGTTATCCTCCTGCAGAACGTTGTAATGTGCCAATGTATTAGGGCCTTTTTTATTTGTATGGTGCTAGGGAAGGAGCCTAGCATCTCATACTTGCCACACAAGAACTCTACCTGAGTCATATCCCCACCAATCACAGGTCAGTCTAGAACTCTGATTTATTAGAAGGTTTTGGAAAGAATTTTTTTATTTTTATTTATTTATTTTTTTTGGCCAGTCCTGGGTCTTGGACTCAGGGCCTGAGCACTGTCCCTGGCTTCCTTTTGCTCAAGGCTAGCACTCTGCCACTTGAGCCACAGCGCCACTTCTGGCCGTTTTCTGTATATGTGGTGCTGGGGAATCAAACCTAGGACTTCATGTATGGGAGGCAAGCTCTCTTGCCACTAGGCCATATCCCCAGCCCAAGAATTTTTCTAATTAACCAAGTTGAGAACAAAACTTTTTAGATTCAACTCATTTTGATAAAATACTTCCCAAAAGTATCATTTTGGCAGTACTGGCTGGCCCTACTGAACATAGGGCCTGTGCCTTCTAGGCAGGTGCTTTCCCACTTAGGCTGTAGCTAGTCTTCACTTGTGTATATTTTAAGTACACTCAAGTAAAAATATGTATATGTTTAGAGATTCCAATCCTTTTTGAACTGTAGGTTTATTGAAGTATATAAAGGTTTTGTGTGTGCGCGCATGTGCGTGCATGTGCGCACACATGCGCGTGCCAGCCAGTCTTGGAACTTGAACTCAGGGCCTGGGCACCATCCCGAAGCTTTTGTGCTCAAGGTTTGTGCTCTACCTCTTTGACTTTAGTGCTATTTTTCCAATTTTTTAGTAATTAATTGGAGATAAGACTCTCACAGGGCTGGGAATGTGGCTTAGCGGTAGAGTGCTTGCCTAGCATGCATGAAGCCCTGGGTTGAATTCCTTAGCACCACATAAACAGAAAAAGCTGGAAGTGGCGCTGTGGCTCAAGTGGTAGAGTGTTAGCCTTGAGCAAAAGAAGCCCAGAGACAGTGCCCAGGCCCTGAGTTCAAGCCCAAAGACTGGCAAAAAAAAAAAAAAAAAAAAAGTCTCACAGACTTTCCTGCCTGGGCTGGCTTTGAACTATGATCCTAAGATCTCAGCCTCCTGAGTAGCTAGGCTTACAAGTGTGAGCCATCAATGCCAGGCTATAATTTTTTATTAGTATATATTAGTTATGCAAAGGAGTTTCACCATGGTATATGACACATACATATAATCTTTCTGGATCAGATTAACCCCCTAATTGTTTTGTCCTTTCCTTATCTTCCTATTATCAGTAGGTTGCTTTGTTCCAATTTCTTAGACATAATATATTTCAGTATTGTTTACCTCTATTGTCCTCTTTTTCTCTCTCCCCCCTTCCCCTTCTGGACAATCCCTGGATTACAGGTGTGTGTGTGTGTGTGTGTGTGTGTGTGTGTGTGTGTGTGTGTGTGTGTAAGTCATTTGTAAAAAAAATCACTGCTATGGGGGACAGTGTGAAATAGGTTTTTTTTTCTTCATATTCCGGTAAACTTGGACACTATCGGTGTCTTTACAGTTTGAATTTTAGAGGATCTGACTACTCAGTCTTGCTGAAAACTTTTAGGAAAATATCTTAACATTCAGGAAGGTATGATTAATGAAGGCTCATATGAACACTGATGCTTAGCAAATGACCCTATAAAGACCCCAAACTCCCTATTCCACAACTTCAGGCTATTACAGCAAAGGAGTCAGCAAAGTACAAATAGAAAAAAACCATATACATATATATATATATATACATACATACACACACACACACACACACACACACACACACACACACACACACAAAGAACACACAGAAAATAGCTGGTTATGAACTGATGTAAAAGTTCCATAGTTAGTTGGGCGCCGGTGGCTCACACCTGTAATCCTAGCTACTCAGGAGGCTGAGATCTGAGGATTGTGGTTCAAAGCCAGCCTGGGTAGGAAAGTCCATGAGACTCTTCTCTCCAGTTAACCACCAGAAAACGAAGTGGCACTGTGGCTCCAGTGGTAGAGTGCTAACCTTGAGCTGAAGAGCTCAGGGACAGCACTCAGGCCCAGAGTTCAAGCCCTATGATTGATTATTTTTTTAAGTTCCATAGTTATCTGCTGTATTTAAGATTTTGATAGGTGGGCTGGGAATATGGCCTAGTGGCAAGAGTGTTTGCCTCATATACATGGAGCCGTGGGTTCGATTTCCCAGCACCACATATATAGCACCAGAGGTGTCCCTGTGGCTCAAGTGGCAGAGTGCTAGCCTTGAGCAAAAAGAAGCCAGGAACAGTGCTCAGGCCCTGAATCCAAGGCCCAGGACTGGCAAAAAAAAAAAAAGATTTTGATAGGTGACTCATTCTTTGACATACCTTTAAAGTCTCTAAGGAATACTCTACTTTTTTGGTGGAGAAAGGTACCAATTCTGGAGCTTGAACTCAGAGCCTGGGCATGGTCCCTGAGCTGCTTTTGCATAAAGCTAGCACTTTACCACTTGAGCTACAGCACCACTTCTGGCTTTTCTGAGTAGTTTATTGGAAATAAGAGTCTCATGGACTTTCCTGTCCAGGCTGGCTTCAAACTGCAATCCTTAGATCTCAGCTTCCTGAGTAGCTGGGGTTATAAGTGTGAGATACCAGTGTCTGGCCTTTTTTTGAGACAAAGTCTTACTATATAGCTTGAATTCCTACCTCACCCTTCTGAGTGCTGGGATTGCACCACCACACTTGGTTGCACTGCTTTTTTTTTTTTTTTTTTCTCCTGCAAGGCTAGCACTCTACCACTTGAGCCATAGCGAGCCACTTCCAGTTTTCTGGTAGTTAATTGGAGATAAGAGTCTCATGGACTTTCCTGCCTGGGCTGGCTTTGAACCTTGATCCTCAGATCTCAACCTCCTTAGTAGCTAGGATTACAGGTGTGATTCACTGGTGCCCGGCTGGCTGCACTGCTTTTTAAATACAGTCACTAAGAAGAGATCTATTGAAGGAAAATTTTGTTGTTGATGATGATCTGCCTTTTTATATCATGATATATTTGAGTATTTTTCTGAAAGGAAGGGGATCTGTACATATGAAAATGAGTAGAATGCAGTGCCTGCCTTCTAGCACACATCTCAATCCAGTGCCCCTTGTACCTTGCAAATGCAAGTTTAACATCACATGGGAAGCCTGTAGATACCAAGTTTTTCAGTTCTTTTGTTACTCAACAGCTTTCTGGGAGTAGATCTGTTTCATTATTATTGAATTTTAGAATTGAGCTGAGTGGGAGTACTAGAAGATCACAGTGCTCACAGAACTGTAAAGATTTAATGCCAGAACATGAAAACCTCACACAAATAGAAAGTACTAATCCAAATATAACCTACAAGTATGAAAGAGACCCAGCAAAACGAAGTGACTTAATGCCCTCATGGTTAAGTCTGGCTTAGATTTCAGATCTCATTATACCTAACTTACCTGAATTCATATCTTCCCTCTTAAAAGAGACTGCCATCCTTAAAAGAGACTGCCATAATGTCAAAGGGAGGAGAGTGACTCAATCAGTAATGATTTATGTTCACACAGGATACCTGTCACTCTACTAGACTCTAGTAAATACTGAGGCTGTTGCTGGAAGGGGGAGGGTGGTGGGAATGGGAGCAGGTTAGAGCAAGGACACCAGCCAATCTGGAGCAGGGTATGAAGCTAGGGAGGTGTCAGATAAGTAGGGTGGGGAGGGTGAAACACTGGGAAGTCCAAGACCTGCCCTGTGTGTCCACATTCTGTTTCCTTTCAGTCAGCCCTTTGAGAGAACATAATGTGACACAGACAATATAGTCCTTGAGATTAGCCCTGGGTTTCAGTTCTGGTTACGATGCTGTTCAA
Organism: Perognathus longimembris pacificus; assembly: GCF_023159225.1. NCBI lineage: Eukaryota > Metazoa > Chordata > Mammalia > Rodentia > Heteromyidae > Perognathus > Perognathus longimembris. Next base: position 17,186,643 of record NC_063167.1, read on the forward strand.
ACCCATCAGTGACTTGCCACTTAATTAAAATCTAAGTCCTGTAATTATTTACAGGACCCCCAATCATCTGGCTCCCCACAGCCTCCTTTGCTACTTCTTTTATCTCTCTTGCTCACTCTGCTCCAGTCACCCTGCCCTCCTTGCCACACCAAGTGCTCTTGCATTGGGGACTTTGTACTAGTTGCACTCTCCGCCTGCAAGGCAGCTCCCCTACATAGCTGTGTGGCCTGAGCTCTTATTTTCTGTAGCTCTCTGCTCAGTTTCACGGTAGAGAGAGGTTTCTCTGCCCACTTGGTCATTTTACCCTTTACCTGAATTTATTTCTCTTTGCTACTTATCACCACCTCTGTGTGTGTGTGTGTGTGTGTGTGTGTGTTCATCATGTTACTGGGCCTTGAACTCAGGACTTCATTCTCTTGCTTGTCTTTCTCATTCACAGCTGGTGCTCTGCCACTTGAGCCATACCCCTAGTCCAGCCTTTAGCTGTTTAATTTGGAGATGAGAGTTTCTCTCCAACTTATCTATGCCCTCAGTCCTTCTTTGCTTTAGTTATTTTTCAGATAAGAGTCTCAATTTTTTTGCCTGAGGTTGGCCTCAGACTGTCATTCTCCTATCTACAGTCTCCTGTTTAGCTAGAGTCACAGGCACACTCTACCTGGCTTATTTGTTGAGATGAAGGTCTTGCTGACTTTTTACTGGGCTGGTTTTGAGCCACACTTTTCTGAAGTAGCAGGGGTTACCATACCTGGCAGAATTATTTTTTTTTTTGTTTTGTTTTTCCAGTGCTGGGGCTTGAACTCAGGGCCTGAGCACTGTCTCTGGCTCCCTTTTGCTCAAGGCCAGCACTCTACCACTTGAGCCATAGCACCACTTCTGGCTTTTTTTATATATGTGGTGCTGAGGAATCGAACCCAGGGCTTCATGTATATGAGGCGAGTACTTTACCACTAGGCCATATTCCCAGCTCCCTTTCTGGATATTTTGGAGATGTAGTATAGTGGAGTTTTCTTGAGGTCCTCTAGATCTGAGTGTCCTGCGTAGCCAGGATTATAGGCATGAGCCACCGGTGCCTGGCTATGAATGAAACTTTGACACTAGTCCAGGGAGAATAAGAAAAGCACTCACAAAGCAGACTATCTGGCTGGAGAAGGCATATTTTGCTTTGTTGTATCTTGAAATTCTGTTGAAACTTGAAGATTTCCTTTGTACAGTGAAAACTCTACAAATGTGTTCTATACTGCAGGTACTTAAAATTACAACCTTGAATGGATATCCTTAAAAAGCAAGCAAGCATACTGGATGCCAGTGGCTCACACTTGTAATCCTAACTACTCAGCAGGCTGAGACCTGAGGATCGCAACTCAAAGCCAGCCCAGTCAGGAAAGTCTGTGGGACATTTATCTCCAATTAACCACTAAAAAGCTGGAAGTGGAGCTGTGGCTCAAGTGGTAGAGCACTAGCTTTGAGCAGTAAAGCTCAGGGACAGTGCCCAGGCTCTGAGCTCAAGCCCCAAGACTGGTACACAAACACACAAAAAAAGTATTTCCTCATCTATAAAATGAAGATAGAGCAACTTCTAATGTTACTGTGAAAATTAATAAGAAAATTAAATTAATGTATATGTTTGACACATAGAGAAGTACGTTAACAGTGGAGAACTTACTATTAATACATACACATTGTTTTCTAAAAGTATTTGCAGTAGAAAGATTAGTTTATATTAGTGGGATTATTTTTGTGTGTGTTTGCTGGTCTTGAGGTTTGAACTCAGAGCCTAGGCACTGTCCCTTAGCTTTTTTGCTCAAGGCCAGTGCTCTCCCTCTTGAACCACAGCTCCACTTCTCACTTTTTGCTGGTAAATTGGAGAGAAGAGTTTCATTAACTATCTTTCCTGGGCTGGCTTTTTTGTCATTGTTTGTTTTTGTGTGCTAGTACTGGGACTTAAACTTGGGGCCTGAACACTGTACCTGACCTCTTTTTCTCAAGGCTACCACTCTACCACATGAACCACAGTTCTACTTCTGGCTATTTATGGTTAATTGGAGATCAGTCTTGTGGACATATCCTGCCCAGGTTGGCTTTGAACTGTGATCCTCAGATCTCAACTTTCCAAGTAGCTAGGATTGCAGGTGTAAGCCCAGCGTCCTGGGCTGGCTTTGAACTGAGATCCTTACATCTCAGCCTCTTGAGTAGCTAGGATTGTGACCTGCTGGCACCTGGCAAGGATTTAAGTTTTATTGCTATGAGTTTAGGCCCTTTTAAAGGTGGTTTATTTATTTATTTTTGTATGTGTTGTGGATTAAGCCTAAGGCCTTGCATATGCTAAGCAGGTTCCTTTACCCATTTGTTACCACCTCGGCCCTAAAGATGTTTAAAAAAAATGTATTTTTACAATTGCCAGTGAAAATCTGAAAAAATTAGAACATTCTTTGGGGATTATTATTGTTTTTTTGTCTTTTCTTTTTTGGTACTGGGGATAGAACCCAGGATGTTGCACTTGGTAGGCAAGCACTTTGCCACTGAGCTACATCCCAGCCCTCTTGGGGCATTATTTTAAAAAGCCATCACCTCTTACTGTAGTTACTGTACTGTAGTTACTCTTTAGGAGGAAGGGGAACTTTGCAGTCGGTTTTCATGGGAGTGTGTTTGCCAATGTTTCGATTATAGCATAAATTCTGTTAGTTGCATGTACTTATTCAAGAGGTAGCGAGACCAGGTATCTGCTAAATGGTATGCTCCTGATGAGTGTGTTTATCTTTGAAACGAACCTTCTTTTCCCCTTCTCTCCTCAGCTGCTCAGATAAAGAATTTGATGAGCCAACTAGGAACTAAGCAGGACTCAAGCAAGCTACAGGAAAATCTGTGAGTAGCTTCCAAACAACATTGGGTTTTGCTAGGTTCTTCAAGGACATACTTGGTGTCCTTATTGTGGGGCCTGTTTGATTTCAGGCCTGTGAAGTCAGGAGAAAAGGGATGGGAGGCAGTAGCTTGAACTAGGAGTAACAAAGTATATTAATGGACTAGGAAATCCTGAGCTGTTTCTTTCTTCTCTTGGTCTTTGAGCAGAAAATTTAGGGAGGTTTGGGTAGGAGCTTCTACCACTGCTAAACTATGTGGCCAGAACTCTGTATAAATGAGTCTCCTTGCTGGCACAGGATTCTTGATGACTTAATCTGGTTTGATTTCCAACTGTACATGCTGTGAGAAAAATAGGATAATCAGAGGCAAGGCTGAGGGAGAAAATAAGTGGACTGGTAGTCTAACTTAAGATTCCTTTTTCTTTTTTTTGCCAGGCCTGGGCTTTGAACTCATGGCCTGAGCACTGTCCCTGGCTTCCTTTTGCTCAAGGCTAGCACTCTGCCACTTGAGCCATAGCGCCACTTCCAGCCATTTTCTATATATGTGGTGCTGGGGAATCGAACCCAGGGCTTCATGTATACGAGGCTAGCTCTCTTGCCACTAGGCCATATTCCCAGCCCCAAGATTCCTTTTTCTATAAATCACATTCTTCTTGACTTTGTTTCTGCTTTTAGTTCTGTTCCTTGTCTTTAAAATGTCCCAACCAATATTCTTCTCATCCTTAAGATGTTGTGAAATGAAGAAGTGACATATTACTGTGAGCTTTCCCAGGGAGATGTGAAATATCTTTAACATTTTAGTATTATCTGGGACACTGGCTCCTGGCCACTCTCTCTTGTTTTTGTTTGTTGTCTAGTCCTAGAGGCCTCTTTGGAGTAGAGAAACACTAGTAGTAGCATGGTGTCTTAATCCACTTAGGCTACTATAACAAGACCATAACTAGATAGTTGGTGAACAGCAGGAATTTATTTATCTGTAGTTCTGGAGGCTGACAGGTCCATTGTGTGTAGTACCCTGTGAAGGCTGGCTACTTCACAGATGATGTCTCTCTGTGTGCTCCATGGAGGGAAGAGGAAGCAACTCTCTGGGCCCTCACTTAGGAAGGCATTAATGCCATTTATGATGACACCACCCTTCCAGTGCCATCTCCTAATGCTGTCTTTGGAAGAGCTAGGATTCCAGCTTAGGAATTGAGGCTTTCAGTCCTCCCCAAAAACTTCAGAGATGGCCAGAGACTTGATAAAGCCATGAATGAAAACACCTTGTGTGTGTGTGGTGTGTTGGTACCTGCGCCAGAACACAAGGCCTCATGATTTTGCACTTGGCTTTTTTGTTTAAGGCTAGTGCTCTAAACCACTTGAGCCACTTCCACTACTGGCTTTTTGCTGGTTAATGGGAGATAAGAATTTCATGGATTTTTCTGCCTATGCTGGCTTCAAATTGTGATTTCAGATCTCAGCTTCCTGGTAAGTTAGGATTACAGGCGCCATCCACTGACAACCAGATGAAAAGAACTTTTTGTATATCTATTACTTTGCATTTCCACACTATATTACATATTCTGTCCTCTGTCATCTCATTTCCTTTCTTTTCTCTTCTTTTTGTGTGGCTTTTTCCCCCCTTCTCTCCCTTCCCTTCCCTTCCCTTCCCTCCCACCCTCCCTCCCTTCTTTCCTTCCTTCCTTCCTTCCTTTTTTTTTTTTTTTTTTTTTGTTTGCAGTCATGGGGCTTAAATTCAGGGCCTGGGTACTGTCTGTGAATTTTTTTTGCTCAAGGCTAGCAGCTGCAGCTTCATTTCTGATATTCTGTAATTTAGTGGAGATAAGAGTTTCATGGACTTTTTCTGCCCTGGCTGGCTTTGAACTGTGATCCTCAGATTTCAGCCTCCTAAATAGCTAGGATGGACCTTCATGATTGCTAGGCAAGTGCTCTACCACTTAAGCCATACCCCCAGCCCATTTTTGCTTTAGTTATTTTTCAGACAGAGTGTCATAGTTTTGTCTGGAGCTAGGTACAGATAGTTACTCTCCTACCTAGGCCTTCCACATGGCTGGGATTAAAGGTATGCATGTACCCAAGTGCTCTACCACTGAGTTACTACTCCTGACTCAGGTGTTTTGCCAGCACTCTAGGATTTGAATTCAGGGCATTTTGCTTGCCCTGCTGACCATCTACCACTTTAGAGCTCTACCTTCAGCCTTGCTGGTCCTGAGCTTGAACTCTGGGCCTGGGCACTGTCCCTGAGCTCCTCTTGCTCAAAGCTGGCACTGTACCACTTGAGCCACAAGGTTACTTCTGGCTTTTTCTGAGTAGTTTATTGGAGATGAGTCTCCCGGACTTTCCTGCTCAGGCTGGCTTCAAACTATGATCTTCAGATCTTATCTTCCTGCATGACTAGGATTACAGGTGTGAGCCAACAGTGCCCGGCCCAGCTGTGCTTTTTGCTGGTTATTTTGGAGATTAAGTCTAGTAGACTTTTTCTGCTTTAGCTGGCTTTGAATCATAATCCTCTGAATCTCCACTTCCAGATTAGTTAGTAAAGGTGTGAGCCACTGGGAACCAGTGGCTCATTTTTTTTTTGTTTTTGCCAGTCCTGGGCCTTGGACTCAGGGCCTGGGCACTGTCCCTGGCTTCCTTTTGCTCAAGGCTAGCATTCTGTCACTTGAGCCACAGCGCCACTTCTGGCCGTTTTCTGTATATGTGGTGCTGGGGAATTGAACCCAGGACCTCATGTATATGAGGCAAGCTCTCTTGCCACTAGGCCATATCCCCAGCCCTGGCTCATTTTTTTTAATGTGTATTTTGTTGTTGTTGTTATTGGTCTTGGGGCTTGAACTCTGGGCTGGGCACTGTCCCTGAACTCTTCACCTCAAGGCTAACGCTCAACCACTTGAGCCACAGCACCACTTCTGGCTTTTTCTGTTTATGTGGTGCTGAAGAATTGAACCTAGGACTTCTATCAGAACTGCTGACAGGCTTCTCTTGTCTCCCCAGAGTGTTAAACTGCCTGATCTGTGCTTCCTTCAGCAGGTGTTCTGGAGACAGCCTCTTTCTGCTCCCCGTGGCTGCTTCAGTAATGTGACAAGGCCTTCAAGTGGGTTTGCCTGTGTAATAGTCCTGAACATTCATTGTGAACATGGGCATTGAGGCACCCATTCCTTTGGAATGACCATTCATTACCTATGTTGTGAGACATTCTGAGAATAAAGTATTACTCACTAGGATAGCCCTGGAGCATCCTGAAACCTGTCTTTTTTCTCTTAGGCAACAGTTACAACACTCCACAAATCAGCTCGCCAAGGAAACAAATGAATTGCTGAAGGAATTAGGATCCTTGCCCCTTCCCTTGTCTACTTCAGAACAGGTGGGTGTCTTGTGTTAAATGAATGTATCTCCAGCTCCTTCCCACATTACCCTGCCCTCCTCTTAGCTATGCACTTGGGGAATACACATTTGTTGAACGTTTTCACAGTAATAAAAAAGGAGTCTAAGAGTCTGGTGCAGACAAAATGTTTTAAGTACTTAGAGTTAAATAGTAATCTAAGCAAAATATAAATAGAAAGCCAAATCTGCTACCAAGAAAAAAAATTCATCTAATGTATTCTAATACCAAACAGAGGTTATTTTTGGATTATGCATGCTATTGTTCCCTTCCATTAGCTTGAATCATTAAGAACACAAAATAGATCCAGAGACATTCTCTGATGAAATATAATTCCTTTCTCTTTCTCCAGTGGTGCTGAGTATACTTTTGTCTTTCCAGTGTTTTCTCATCTAATCTGCCTTAGGCCCATCTTCCATCTTCTCACCACTATTCAGGATGTCAGGAGCACCCCCCCTTTCAGTTTTTTCCACTCTTAGTTCTGCTCTCAGTGATTTTTGAGCTTGTGTTTTTTTAAGATGTGGATACAGCAAGCTAAGCAAAGAGAGTATGGAGATAAAGTAGTTACTGAGTTCTCAGACATTTTAAACCAGAAAACCTGGAGATTGCCGGGTGCAGGAGTCTCAAGCCTGTAATCCTAGCTACTCAAGAGGCTGAGATCTAAGGATTGCAGTTTGAAAAGCCAACCTGGGCAGAAAAGTCCAGGTGAGGCTCTTTATCTCCAAATAATCACTCAAAAACCGGAAGTGGAGCTGTGGCTGAAAGTGATAGAGGGGTAGCCTTGAACAGAAGCTCAGAGATAGGCCCAGACTCTGATTTCTATCCCCAGGACTGCAAAAACAAAACAAAACAAAAACTCTGCTGAGTCCTGGTGGCTCATTCCTGTAGTGTTAGCTACACAGGAGGCTGAGATCCGAGGATAGTGGTTTGGTTCCAAGCCTACATGGGCAGTCAAATCCAGGAGACTCATCTCCAATTAACCACCAAAAAGCCAGAAGTAGAGGCAAGGCTCAAGTGGTAGAGGACCAGCCATGAGTGAAAGAGCTAAGTACTGAGTTTAAGTTCCAGAACACACACACATACACACACACACCAACATGTAAAAGAAAATGATTGTGGTTTTCAGGGAAACTGAACTCCATATAAATGAATATGGTGTCAAGGTTTTACCAGAAGACTATATAGGACCAATCTGAGTTCAAAGGTACACACTTTGGGGCTGGGGATATGGCCTAGTGGCAAGAGTGCTCACCTCATATACATGAAGCCCTGGGTTCAATTCCCCAGCACCACATATACAGAAAATGGCCAGAAGTGGCACTGAGACTCAAGTGGCAGAGTGCTAGCCTTGAGCAAAAAGAAGCCAGGGACAGTGCTCAGACCCTGAGACCAAGCCCCAGGACTGGCCAAAAAAAAAAAGGTACACACTTTTAGCTTCTTCAGAGAACAAATATCCCACATGGCAATTCCTTCAGAGATTACAAAGTAAATGGTACTCAGTTCTCAGACTTGTCGGAATGCGCATGACTTGGTTTGTAGTATTAACCAGAGACATGGGCTAATAAAGGACAAATTTACTAATTTAAGGAAGAGCCTCTTTTGTAATAATTTTCCAACTTTGAAGTATTTAAGGACTATCACTTGCTGTTCATGAGAGCTAAAAGCAAATGATGGGTACATATGAAATCTCTTGTTTGATTTCCTTAGCGCCAGCAGAAACTTCAGAAGGAGCGTCTCATGAATGACTTCTCTATGGCCTTGAACAACTTCCAGGCTGTGCAGAGAAGGGTATCTGAAAAGGAAAAAGAGAGTATTGCCAGAGCGAGAGCTGGATCGCGGCTTTCCGTAAGTTGATTCCCCAAAGAAGACCTTTGTCATTTCAGGGTGTTTGTTCCTAAGTTGTTTTCTTCCTGACCATTAGCCTTGGTTATTATCACACCAAATAGTAAACACACATGTTAGCTGCTGTGAAGATGTCAGGTTGGTATGTCCCATGTAAAGAAATACGTATGCATACGGTTGACTAGAAAGGAATGTGCATAACAGTTTAAAAATGGAAGGTACAGGCTGGGAATGTGGCATAATGGTAGAGTGCTTGCCTGGTGTGCCCTGGGTTCGATTCCTCAGTACCACTTAAACAGAAATAGCCAGAAGTGGCGCTGTGGCTCAAGTGGTAGAGTGCTAGCCTTGAGCAAAGGAAGCTTAGGGACAGTGCTCAAGCCCCGAGTTCAAGCCACAGGATTAGCCAAAAAAAAGGGTGGTAGAATTGTGTATCATTTCATTTTCATTATATTGATCCTGTGTTGGAAACTTAAAGAGATGTGGCAGGCTAGGTTATTTGTATTAGGATTCTCTTTTTGAAAAGAATTAACAAATTCTAGAATTAAAAAAAATCCAACTTCTAGCTTAAAACTTTTCAGATTAGTATTTAGTAGACAACTATTGAAATAAATATGCCTGTCACTACAAAGAAAACAGCGTACATTGTTTGTTGCTAATGACAAAAATGTAACATTTAGGAAAACAGTCTTCTGCTAAATTTATGTCTACCTTTCCCTTATCTTCTTTCCTCATATTTTAAAATGGTTGTTTGTTTTTTTTCAGTGCGGTCCTGGAGCTTAAACTCAGGGCCTGGACACTGTTCTTGAGCTTTTTTGTTCAAAGCTGGTGCTCTACCACTTGAGCTACAGCTCCACTTTCAGCCTTTTTGGTGCTTAATTGAAGATATGGATCTCATGGACTTTCCTGACTGGTCCGGGTTTGAACCATGATCCTCAGATCTCATCCTCCTGAGTAGCTAGGATTACAGATGTGAGCCACTGAGGCCCAGCTATTTATCCCTCTTTTTACTCATGTTCTCTCCATCCTGTTCAGTATGGTTAGGTACTGGGCCCAAACTGGAATGCAAATTTACTTTGTACCCATTCATATTAATTTATTTTCTTTCTTTTTGGCCAGTCCTGGGGCTTGAACTCAGGGCTTGGACACTGCCCCTGAGCTTCTTTTGCTCAAGGCTAGCACTCTACCACTGAGCTACAGAGCCACTTCTGGCTTTTTCTGTTTATGTGGTGCTGAGGAATGGAACCCAGGTGTTCATGCATGCTAGGCAAGCACTCTTCCGCTAAGCCACATTCCCAGCCCTCCTATCCATTTCTTTTTTTTTTTTGGCCAGTCCTGGGCCTTGGACTCAGGGCCTGAGCACTGTCCCTGGCTTCTTCCCGCTCAAGGCTAGCACTCTGCCACTTGAGCCACAGCGCCGCTTCTGGCCGTTTTCTGTATATGTGGTGCTGGGGAATCGAACCTAGGGCCTCGTGTATCCGAGGCAGGCACTCTTGCCACTAGGCTATATCCCCAGCCCCTATCCATTTCTTAATGGAGACTGATTGCCAGGATTCTGTGTCATGTTATAGATCCTTTTGGAGCCCAGGGATGTGGCCTTTTTATATAATAGCTAAAATAAAGGAAACTTTTTTTTTATGTGTCTGTGACAAGTTTCTGGGTATCAGCAGCAATAATGCCGTTGTTTTCTAGGCGGAAGACAGGCAAAGAGAAGAACAGCTCGTCTCATTTGACAGGTAAAGAATATACTTAAGCTACTGGATAGTTGATAGAAGATTGCATCTGACTGGTTGATTAATTGATTGATTGGTTGTCCAGTATTAGGTACACCTGTAGTCTGACTTTTTGCTGTTTAATTGGAGATACAGTCTCACAGACTTTTCTACCCAAGCTAGCTTTGAGCCACAATCTCTTTCTCTACTCCTAAGTAGCTAGTATTACAGAGGTGAGCCGCAGTACCCAGCTTTTATTTATTTATTATGTTAAAAAAAATGACTGTTACAAAACCATATGGTGTAAACCAACTGTACAACTCAGGGAAATGGGGAGGGGGAGGCAGGGGAAAAATGAGGGAGGTGGTAACAAGTTGGGTAAGAAATGTACTCATGGGGCTGGGGATGTGGCCTAGTGGCAAGAGTGCTTGCCTCGTATACATGAGGCCCTGGGTTCAATTCCCCAATACCACATATACAGAAAATGGCCAGAAGTGGTGCTGTGGCTCAAGTGGCAGAGCGCTAGCCTTGAGCAAAAAGAAGCCAGGGACAGTGCTCAGGCCCAGAGTCCAAGGCCCAGGACTGGCCAAAAAAAAAAAAAAAGAAATGTACTCACTACCTTACATATGAAACTATAACCCCTCTGTACTTCACTTTGACAATAAAGAAGAGAAAAAAAAATTAAATGGCTAGGAATGTGGCTTAGTGGTAGAGTGCTTGACTAGCATGCATGAAGCCCTGTGTTCGATTCCACAGTACCACAGAAACAGAAAAAGCCTGAAGTGCACTGCAGCTCAAGTAGTAGAGTGCTAGCCTTGAGCAAAAGAAGCTCAGGGACAGTGCCGAGGCCCAAGCCCCAGGACTGGAAAAAAAAAAAAAATCACTAGCTGGGCACTGCTGGCTCACACTTGTAATCCTAGCTACTCGGGTTTGAGACCTGAGGATCATAGTATGAAGCCAGTGCTGGTAGGAAAGTCTGAGATTCTTATCTCTAATTATCCACCCGAAAACCAAAAGTGGTGCTATGGCTCAAAGTGATAAAGCAATAGAAAAATCTCAGGGACACTGCTCCGGCCCTGAGTTCAAGCCCCATGACTGACAAACAAAACAAACTAGGTAATAAAGAGGACAAAATAAAGGAAAACCTGGGATAGGTAGTTTATTATTCTTAAAATAAAATAAAAAATGTATAACCATAAGTGGGTACCAGGAGTTCATGCCTGTAATCCTAGCTATGAAATAGGCTGCGATCTGAGGATTGCAGTTCAAAGCTTGAGACTCCTGTCCAATTAACCACCAAAAAGCCAGAAGCGGAGCTGTGGCTCAAGTGGTAGAAAACCAGACTTGAGAGAAAAAGTTCAGAAACAGCACCTTGAGCCCGAGTTCAAGTCCCAGGACTAGCATACACATGCATACATGCACACACACACACACACACACACACACACACACACACTCTTATAACTGGGCTTTTCTAAAATGTTTGACCCATGAAAGGATTATTTTCAAAATGAATTAAAAAATTAAAATTCCCTAATAGCTCTGTGTGGGGAAGAAGCTTCACTCACAGAAATCAGTACAAATCCACAAATCTACCAATTAGAAGGCTCAGTCATCTTAGGTCCAATTCAGATGTAAGTTCTTCAACATTTTGGAATCTGGGTTTACTCACCTTAAAAATGGGATCAATGTATCCTTCTGGAACTATTAAGAAAAGTAGATAGTTTGCCTCTTGAAGACATCTCCTTTCTTAACTTCTTCAAGCTAATCTCATAGATATTTTTTACAGTTTTAGTTTGGAACTTAAGATGTTCTATCATAGATATATATTCATACACATACTCCTTCCCTACTACACTGCGCACCTCACAGGCCTGGAGGACTCTGTCTTACTCAGCACTCCTAAGTTACGTAGCCTGCTCTCTTCCACCCATGCAGTACCCAAGGCACCAACACAGCTTGCCTTGGGAGAATGCCTTAGGAGAGACTGGACCAGTGAAATTCACTGAGTTCCATCAGACCTGTAGCTACTTTGCTTGTCTAGGAATCTTTGCACAATTACAGAGTGAACCCCTAAGTGGTAAGAGCAGAGAGCCCCATTTTCCATGAGTCTGCTTCCTCTCAGTTTTGCCTGCAAGAGGCTGAGACTTGTTCTCTCTGCATTGTCAGCTCTTTGCTGGTGGCTTGGAATATGTGCTTCTCAGGGCCACTGTAGTGATAGCAGAGTTGGAGCCCTGGCAGTGGTGCCCTTGCCTCCGTTCCACTGACGGTACAGATGTAGATGTGTTTCTCCACACCTCCAGAGGGGAATCAGCTGGAGTTCTTGTCTCCCTGCAGCCATGAGGACTGGAACCAGATGCAGAGCCAGGAAGACGAGGCAGCCATCACTGAACAGGATCTGGAACTTATTAAAGAGAGGGAAACAGCGATCCGGCAGCTGGAGGTACATCATGTCTTTTGTTGACTCAGTGGGCCTGAGCTGTCTAGCCTGAATTTTCCCTGGAAAAAGCATGAATTGAGCCATTGTATAGTTTGCAGATTGTCTCAATTTAGTCATGGCAGGTTGGAACTATATCTATGGTGATATTGGCCTTGGCTCCCAGAAATACCCAAATCCTTTCCTCACACACCAATTCTTACATGGCCTCCTTGGGAAATATGCATGGAAAACAGAAAAGCAAACAAATATTATATTGCTTATTAGGATTTTGTCCCTAAAACCCAATGGCAACATCTAGATTGAGCAGGGCTCTGTGGAGAGCCCCCTCTTCATCTGAGCAGCCTGGTTATAAAGCAGGCCAAAATCTTGCTTTTTTTTTTTTTTTTTTTTTCTTTTTTTGGTTGGTCATGGGGCTTGAACTCTGGGCCTGGGTGCTGCCCCTGAGCTCTTCATCTCAAGGCTAGCGCTCTACCACTTGAACGATAGTGCCACTTCCAGTTTTCTGGTAGTTAATTGGACATAAGAGTCTCACTGACTTTCCTGCCTATGCTGGCTTTGAACTGCGATCCTCAGATCTCAGCCTCCTGAGTAACTAGGATTGCAGGTGTGAGCCACCAATGCTTGGTTCTTCTTATTTATCTTACTGTGTTATTTCTTCCATTCTCACCCCAGTCTTAGCAGACCCAGCAGTTAGCAGACAGTTCCAAATATAGTGGACTCTTAGTAAATGTTTGAGATCCAGAAGAACTCCTGCCAAGTTGTGACTCTAGTCATCCTCTGAACCAGGAACGGACTCTTCTGATGGATATCAATGAGTCCTGCCTCAATGCACTTTCCATACCAGAGAAAAGTGGCCACACCCCGTAGGAGCACATGTTTAACAGGCCAGCTAATTGTCCTTCTACACCACCAGGAGATGGTAAAAACTCAAACAGGGGACTCACTTCCATCACAGCCCAGAAAACAACATGCAGTTCAGTCCCAAGTTGGTTGTTTTTCCCTTCTCCAATCTGAAAAGTAGGCCTCCAAACAGGCTGTTGACCTTTCACCCTGGAGTTGCCATACCTAAACAATAAGCTCTTTATAGTGTATTTTTCTAGTAATGATAAGTTGAGCAGCTCCTCACACAGTTCCTCACTCAGTCCTGGGGAAAAAAGAAGCTTACTTGTGAATATGTCTTCCTTATGTTCCCCCATTGCACACTTCTGTGTAAGCCATTTCAATCTCTAGTCCAAAGTTTCTGAAGTTGTTTTTTTTTTTGGTGCCAGTCCTGAGGCTCGAATGCAGGGCCTAGATGCTGTCCCTGAACTTCTTTTGCTCAAAGCTAGTTTCCAGAGCTCCACTTTAGGCTTTGTGGGGGGTAGTTTATTGGACAGAAGAGTTTCATAGACTTTTCTGCCCCAACTAACTTTGAACCACAATCCCCAGATAGCCTCTTGAGTAGCTAGGATTACAAACATGAGCTCCTGATGCCCAGCCTTCTGTCATTGGGACACACTCCTAGGCTGAGGCTGGAAGAGCCAGGTAGGCTTAGGCTCCACATACTGCTCTCACACCACAATTTCTCTGATGGTCTGAGAGTGGATGGTCTTCACTGGTTCTCATGTAGCATGTCCAATTAATATTGCTGAATGGGTAGCTTTGGTGCCTTCTGCATTATAGTATTAAGTCAGTAATAACAGGTCACTTCCTGTTTATAGAGAAAGTTTGCTTTATAAGGCTTCAAAACCATGTGCTATGTCAATAGCCAACTTTTAGGTTAGTAGAAGATGGGAAACTTCTAACATGTTGCTTAAGGTTGGGTAATCGTTTTTTGGGTTGTTTGTTTTGTTTTTTTTGTCTTTCTTAGGCTGATATTTTGGATGTCAATCAGATATTTAAAGATTTGGCCATGATGATCCATGACCAAGGTGATCTGATTGGTAAGTATTACTTATCTCTTTCACCTCAAGGTGAACGATAGTATTGGTGTGCAAAGAAGTTAGCAACACATCTGCTATAGACATCAAGTTTAGAAGTACCATTTAAAAAGTTATTAAATTGGAGTGTGTGTGAGTGTGAGAATGTGTGTGTGCACGCATGCGTGCAAGCTGGTACTAGGGCTTAAACTCAGAGCCTCAAGCTTTCACTCCTCTTTTCACTCAGTGCTGAAGCACTGCCCCTTCAGCTGCAGCTCCACTTCCAGCTTTTTGGTGGTTAATTGGAGATGCAAGTTCCCTGGATTTGTCTGCTAGGCTGGCTTCAAACCTTGATCCTCAGATCTTCTCCTGTGTAGCTAGGATTACAGACATGAGTACCTGGCCAAATTTATCTTCCTTCCTTCCTTCCTTCCTTCCTTCCTTCCTTCCTTCCTTCCTTCCTTCTTTCCTTCCTTCCTTTTTTTTTTTGCCAGTCCTAGGGCTTTGAACTCAGGGCCTGAGCACTGTCCCTGGCTTCCTTTTGCTCAAGGCTAGCCCTCTGCCAACTTGAGCCACAGCACCACTTCTGGCTTTTTCTGTTTATGTGGTACTGATGAATCGAACCGCTAAGCCACATTCCCAGCCCTTAAAAAGCTTTTAATATGGGGCTGGGGATATGGCCTAGTGGTAAAGTGCTCACCTTGTATACATGAAACCCTGGGTTCAATTCCTCAGCACCACATATATAGAAAAAGCCAGAAGTGGCGCTGTGGCTCAAGTGGTAGAGTGCTAGCTTTGAGCAAAAAACAAAGCCAGGGACAGTGCTCAAGCCCCCTAAGTTCAAGCCCCAGGACTGGCAAAAAACAAAATAAAACAAAACAAAAACAAAAGCTTTTAATATGAAAATAACCTTATTTATAAGGAGTTGCAAAAATAATACTACAAGAAACTCTCATACTCTTCCCTCGAATTGGCCTCTTGTTTCCTTTCTGCCCTGTTTTCTCTGTGATGAATCTTCATTCTATGTGTATATATATGTTCGTAAATAAATATTTTTATATGGACCATTTATAGGTGGTGGATTATGTGCTGAGTCATCCCTTGCCCCTTAATGCCTCAGTTTTTATCTCCAGACAATAGTGCTATTCTCTTAGCAAAGGAGTGTCTTTGGTTTCATGGCAGACAGTTTTGGTGGTGATAGTGAAGCCAGGACCCACAACATCAGAAATCTGTTCGGCTTACAGTCTTAGAACATCTGCATGTGCTAAAGTTGTTCACTGTCTTTCTTGCAGATAGCATAGAAGCCAATGTGGAAAGTTCAGAAGTGCATGTCGAAAGAGCCACTGACCAATTACAACAAGCTGCTTACTACCAGGTAAAAGCTGGTATCCAACAAAGTCCCTCTGGGCTACAGATGTCATGGGCCATCAGGGTATACTGCAAATGCGTTTAACCTCTTGCTTGGACTTAAGCTGGAGACAGGGAGTCATAATTTATAGTCCCAGTTATAGTATTTCCCTTTGTAGTTAGATCTACAAAAACCATCAAATCTTGAATATACTTATGTAGAAGACTCGGCTGCAAAGCTAACTCCATGAGTTAACATGATGCCCAAACCTAGTATGAGGCTTAGAGCCTAGCCATTACGATGGTTGAGAAGTGCAGGTAACGTGGGCTCCAGATACAGTATGTTGATCATTGCCATAAAGGATGGCCACAGAATCAACTGTGATAGCCATTCATATGTAAATAAACAATGCTCAGTTAGTACGGGACTGCCTATAAAGTGAAATTCCTCTACATATTAGTTAAAACTCTTGTTTATGTCTTTTCTAGGCGTTTATCTCAGATATTGTGAATGAGGTCCTCAATTTGGCATTGCATGGTTTCTTAGAAGTAAATAACATTTTGGTCATTTTTCCATGCTCCTAAAGATATCAATAATTTTCAGTATTCCTACAATAGCCAAAATTTACCTGAAAATGCTCTTAGGGAAATTTATGTTTAATAATAGTACTTAATTAATTTTTTTGCTTATTTATTGCCATTCCTGGGGCTTCAACTCAAGGCCTGGGCACTGCCCCTGAGCTTCTTTTGCTCACTACCTCTTGAACCACAGCACCACTTCTGGCTTTTTCTGTTGAACCCAGGGCTTCATGCATGCGAGGCAAGCACTCTACCACTAAGCCACATTCCCAGCCCAGTACTTCCTTTTAAAAACTGTGTGATGGAACTAGAGGTGTGGCACAAGTGGTAGGACACCAGCCGTGAGTGAAAAAGCTAAAGGATAGCACCCAGGCCCTGAGTTCAAGCCCCAGTACTGGTACTAAATAAGTAAGATAAAAACATATGCACAAATAATTTTTTGCAAATAATGCCTACTGACTTCCCAAGTTGCATTTGGGAACAATTAAAACTCACCCTAGCTGGGCACTGGTGGCTCACACCTGTAATCCTAGCTAATTAGGAGGATGAGATCTGAGGATCGAGGTTCAAAGCCCACCCAGGTAGGAAAGCCTGTGAGACTCTTATCTCCAATTAACCACCAGAAAACTGGAAGTGGTGCTGTAGCTCAAGCTGGTAGAGCATGGCGCTATAGCTCAATCTGGTAGAGCACTAGCTTTTTGCCAGAGAGCTCAGGGACAGCATCCAGGCCCAGAGTTCAAGCCCCACTACCGACAGGGGAAAAAAAAGAAAAAGACGACGACAAACTCATCCTGCTCCCTAGCACTGGTAACTACTGAGATTTTTTTTTTTTTTTGGCCAGTCCTGGGCCTTGGACTCAGGGCCTGAGCACTGTCCCTGGCTTCTTTCCTCTCAAGGCTAGCACTCTGCCACTTGAGCCACAGCGCCGCTTCTGGCCGTTTTCTGTATATGTGGTGCTGGGGAATCGAACGTAGGGCCTCATGTATCCGAGGCAGGCACTCTTGCCACTAGGCTATATCCCCAGCCCAACTACTGAGATTTTTGAGGAAGGTATCTGTGTGTTGATTTGTGTATGGAAAGAGTGAATTGTGAATTAAAGGGAACTACATTCATGAAGCACTCTTGAAGTCTCAGATACAAAACATTTTACTTGTTTCCCAAGTGTCTTCTCTACATATTTCTTTCCTCAGAAAAAATCTCGCAAGAAGATGTGTATCCTGGTGCTTGTCCTGTCAGTGATTATCACAGTCTTGGCTATTATTATCTGGCAAGTTTCTAAATGAAGTGTGGTTGCCTCTGAGCCTTCTGCTGAGTTGCTATCCAGGGCAAGTGCTTGCCGGAGGCTTACCAGAACAAACGGATCCCAAGAAGACCGCATATACCAGAATGTCCTGTAATCATTTACTTAGAAACTAACTACTAACTAGTACTTGGAATTAGTGACCTATGGAAGACAGTATTTATCAATTTATGTATACATTTTATTGATTTCTCAAATTAGGAATTAACTTATGTGAATTTTGCTTTCTCTTGTATTCTGATTGCCCTTTCTCTCAAGTGTTTACTGAAAACTCCATTCTAGATATTATTTCTGACAGGTGACACTACAGTCTCATAATATTGTCTTTTTATGTGTATATAAAATTTGCCTTTTTACTAGCAACTGAGATGCATTTGTTTCTAGCATCTGGCATTATTGGAGTCTGTCAGAAACTGTAAATAATGCAGCAATTTTTATTATTTAATATATTAATTTAAATTTCGAAGACATCCATTCTCTATCTGTTTGGAAGATTTTGGCACTACATTTCCTGGAAAGTAACAAAAATTGAACATGTGATTCAGATTAAATGAGTAGTATCTTATCTATTTGAGCTGGCCAGTTGCTGGGATTTGTGTTATAATCTGGGCTTAAAGTTGACTATATTATCTGCTATTGTCTTCCACAGCAGTTCATCCTTGTACACACTAAACCATCCTGCTGCCCCTTCTCCCCCTTTTTTCAGGTCCTAGTGCTTGAACTCAGGGCCTGGGTGCTATCCCTGAGCCTCTTTGTGCTCAAGGCTAGCACTCTATAACTTGAGCCACAGCACCACTTCCAGCTTTTTCTGAGTAGTTTATTGGAGATAAGAGTCTCACGGACTTTTCTGCCTGGGTTGGCTTTGAAATACCATCCTCAGATCTCAGCCTCCTGAGTAGCTAGGATTATAGGCATGAGCCACCAGCACCTGGATATGCTCCCTTTTTTAGGAGGTTAATTGAATTAGCATTGCTATACTTGATGAGGTCCATCTCCCACCTGTCTGCGCAGACCGAGAAAATTAGACATAGCATGCTTTTGAAAGACAAATAGGAGTTGTTTAGGATGATTTGGTCTTTTTGTCATCTTGTTCGCTGTGGCCCTACCATTCCTGGTGAATTAAGTGTGGTTGAGTAGTCCTAAAGAAAGCTGCTCCTGACCCTATAAGAGTTGCTGGGCAATTGAAAGCAGGAAGATTTTAAAAGTCAGACCACATTTGGGTTTAAGACTTAGTTTTGTGAACCTGGTGATAAAGCAAAGAAAGGTTCATTTTTGTAAATAATACTGGTTTAGTGGTGTTAGATTTATCCTAATTTATGAACAAGAAGTTACTCTCTCCGTGCATAGTTTTAGACAAAGTTTCAATAAAAGATTGATGTCTTGTAATATAAATGTTGTCCACTTCCCTTTTTCAAGGGCTAGCACAGTTAAAGGGAACATAATTGATTGAGGCTCTTACATGGATGTGAATTAGGCCAACAATTTCAGCCCATCCTTTAGTGACTTAGAGGATCTAGCTCCTTCAGATACATTTACATTCATTTTCCCACTCCTTTTCACGTTACTTAATCTCCTTATCTATACTAATGTGAACAGTAGGGAGACAAGGGCTCAAATGCATATGTTTCTTTCCACTTTTACACCATCCTACTTCCTTAACACAAATAAACATTTAAAAATCCTTTGTAGTAATTTTTTGTGACTAACATCCTCATGAGGTAGGTATTGTCAGGAAATTTAAAAAACAGACTTTCAAGAAGACTGAAGACCAGGTAAAGATTGGTTTCCTTGAAAAACTGGATAGATCCAGGTGCTGATAGCTCACACCTATAATCCTAGCTACTCAGGAGCCTGAGGACTGAGGTTCAAAGCCATCCTGCACAGTAAAGTCTGTGAAACCCTTATCTCCAATTAACCACCACTAGCGTTGAACAAAAAAAGCTCTGAGAGAGCACTTGGGTCCTGAGTTCAAGCCCTATGATTGGCACCAAATAAATAAATAAAAACTAGACAGAAGGGTTGGAGTTGCCCAGTGAACCAAGCAAAAGCTTCAGAGATAACTTCTATGGCTCTATGGTCACTCCCATTTTAGCTCCAAATTACAGATGGACTTGGATACATTTGTAAAACATTCCAGTAAAGAAAGTACTTAAGGCCTGGGAATGTGGCTTAGTAATAGAGTGCTTGCCTAGTATGCACAAAGCCCTGGGTTCGATTCCTCAATACCACATATACAGTAAAAGCCAGAAGTGGCACTATGGCTCAAAAGGTAGAGTACTAACCTTGAGCAAAGAGAAGCCAGAGACAGTGCTCAGGCTCTGAGTCCCAGGCTCCAGGACTGGCCTAAAAAGAACAAACAAAAAACCTGTGAAAACCTATTTGAATTTGGGTAAAATAAGAAGATATAGTTATAATGTTGAGTGATTGGCCTGTGGTGATTGTATGGGTGGTCATGGGGAAAAAAATAAATGAACTTGGCCTAGAACTTGTGACCATTGCCACTGGGGTCCTACTAAATGGTCCCCTAATAAACCTACTCCCAGAACCCTCCTTATCTGTGCCTGGATATCTATGGGGCCATTGTGGTTTGGGATGGTGGTTCTTAACTATGACTTTACATTAGGAACTTTTTTTTTTTTTTTTGCCAGTCCTGGGCCTTGGACTCAGCTGTCCCTGGCTTCTTTTTGCTCAAGGCTAGCACTTTGCCACTTGAGCCACAGCACCACTTGTGGCTGTTTTCTATATATGTGGTGCTGGGGAATTGAACCCAGGGCTTCATATATACAAGGCAAGCACTCTTGCCACTAGCCATATTCCCAGCCCATTAGGAACTTTTAAAAGCCCTCAACTTTGATCCTTCCCCCACTTCAAGATTCACTTACTTTAGAATATATATATATATATATATATATATTTTTTTTTTTTTTTTTTTTTTTTTTTTTTTTTGCCAGTCCTGGGCCTTGGACTCAGGGCCTGAGCACTGTCCCTGGCTTCTTCCCGCTCAAGGCTAGCACTCTGCCACTTGAGCCACAGCGCCGCTTCTGGCCGTTTTCTGTATATGTGGTGCTGGGGAATCGAACCTAGGGCCTCGTGTATCCGAGGCAGGCACTCTTGCCACTAGGCTATATCCCCAGCCCTTAGAATATATTTTTGCAATAAGGATTTTTTTTAAGTTCTAGGTAATTTGAAGTTCTAGAGCTCAACTCTAGGTATGTACAACCATGGGTGAAAACCATTGATTTGGAGGTGATAAACTAGATTGAGGTGCTAAACACTTGGTGAATCCTAGTCTTGTCATTCATTTGCTGGAAGTATTTGGGTAAACCAACAGGTGTCAGTTTTTCTCAATAGCTCTTTTGTAGCTGTAACATCTCTGAGTAAAGATGCAAATGGTTTAATATGAACAGGCAAATTGTATATTTACCTTTGTATTCCTTTCCTTTTCTCATCTCTGCTCCCGCTTCTTTTTTTAAGAATGTTCTAGGAGTACTAGGAAATCTAGCATTCTCTCTTCAAATGAAATAAAGGTGTAGGGTATTATATAGGGTAAAGAAGAAATGTCACTCTGAGCACTATCTGAAAATGTTTTTTAACAAGAACCTACCAAATGCTAGATTGTTGTTCTCAGAGCTGTGTGTGTGTGTGTGTGTGTGTGTGTGTGTGTGTCTAAAGAATGGAAATCGGTGATTTTACCCACTTCATTGTACAATCTAGCTCTCAAGCCACACTCTTCACTGCCTTGTAGCAATAGGCAAAAATGAAATTAAACTACCGTTTAGTCTGTGTGAAGTAAAACCCTTTGCACCTTTTCCATTTAGCCTATCTTTTTATTCACAATCTCTCTTCAGTCATGGGAATGGAACATTTGCTTCTGGCAACCAGGTGTACACAAAAGCTCCACTCACCTCTTTTTTTTTTTTTTTTTTTTGCCAGTCCTAGGGCTTGAACTCAGGGCCTGGGCACTGTCTCTGAGCTTCTTTAGCTCAATGCTAGCACTCTACCATGTAAGCCACAGAGCCACTTCCAGCTTTTTCTGTTTATGTGGTATTAATGAATCTAACACAGAGGGCCTCGTGCATGCTAGGCAAGCACTCTACCACTAAGCCACATTCCCAGCCCATCAACTCACCTATCTCTACCCAGATCCCCAGGGTTGGCAGTCAACTGCTTTCTCCCCAGCTTATGTTGAATGTCTTTTACATTATTTTATATCCACAAAGCCACCTAGGAAATGTGGGTTTTTTTGTTTGTTTCCGCTTACTAGATCAGGAAGCTGAGACACAGTAAATAACCTGCCTATGGTCACATTTCAAGTGATAAAGCTGGGATTTAGTCTCAAGTGATCTAATTTCAAAACCACCCCTAGATACTATACATTGTCTCCATGTATCAGTGGAGAAATTTTCTTGAACATCCTGTCAACACCCTGTGCACTTCTCATTTACCACCCTGCTAATTGAAGCCTCCTGCTTTATACTATCCTGACAATGTTTTTTCATTGTCTCCATTTGATCACTTATAAAGCATAACAAAGAGGTCGTGAGAAAGTATTTTGGACATTGATATGCTCCTAATTCTAAGAAAATGTATCAAAGGTGGGGCACTGGTGGCTCATGCCTATAATCCTAGATACTCAGGAGGGTGAGGTCTGAGGATCACCGTGAGATCTATAATTAACTACAGTTATCTACAATTAACTACTCAAAAACTGAAAGTGGTGCTGTGGCTCAAGTGATAAGAGTGCTAACTTGGAACACAAGAGGCTCAGGGACAGCCACTAGGTCCTTAGTTCAAGCCCCAGGACCAGTTCCCTCCACCACCACCACCCCCCCCAAAAAAAAAGTGAAAGACTTTAAAAACTGCCTTATCTGTTGAGGTACCTAAATCTGAATGCAGCTAGTCAACAGTGGTCATCTAAAAAGGTAAACTTGGGGCTTACACTGCTGCCTTCCAGTTTGCGTCTCTATATTGACATCATTGGTACCCAAACAAAACATTTTTTTTTTTTTCGGCCAGTCCTGGGCCTTGGACTCAGGGCCTGAGCACTGTCCCTGGCTTCCTTTTGCTCAAGGCTAGCACTCTGCCACTTGAGCCACAGCGCCACTTCTGGCCGTTTTCTGTATATGTGGTACTGGGGAATCAAACCCAGGGCCTCATGTATACGAGGCAAGCTCTCTTGCCACTAGGCCATATCCCCATCCCCCAAACAAAACATTTTGCTTTAGGGCTGGGAATATGGCCTAGTGGCAAGAGTGCCTCGTATACATGAAGCCCTGAGTTCGATTCCTCGGCACCACATATATAGAAAAAACCCGGAAGTGGCACTGTAGCTCAAGAGGTAAAAGTGCTAGCCTTGAGCAAACGAGGGACAAACTAGGGACAGTGCTCAGGCCCTGAGTCCACGCCCTAGGACTGGCAACAAAAACAAAACAAAAAACATTTTGCTTTATGGGAGCTTAGATAAGTATGAAGGTGTCAATCCACCAGAGCCGGTGTGAATATAAATTGTGCTAGAAATGGGGAACATGGCCAAGAAGTAAGGAACTAGAAGGGTAAGAAATAGCTTTTAGATTTGGGGATATATAGATAATAGTACAGGATTACACAGAGGTTAAGAGATTGGAAGTCAAAACTTACATAAGGTTTTACAGGCCATTTTTAGCCAGAAATGGCTTCAGTGCTACGTCATGCCAGAAAAGGGCATGGAACCTTAAAGGCTCACATAATACAATGTCTGTAGATAAGGTTGTCTCAATCTTTTGTGTTGCATTTGAAACACTTTAGAAACTGTTTTATCCCTTCATACCCTGTTAGGCACAAATGAAGGAGTCATAAGATAGTTTCTGTTTTCTTGAAATCAAGGGTAGAATTAGGATTTTTCTTCTTCAACTTAATCTTCATCTCAAGGCTGAAAAGGATTTGTTTTGATAACTGATCTGATTAGTTACCACTCTTACAGGATGATTTCTGTTGGGAGCATGAGCCAGAAGAAAGGGTAATTTTTCCAACCTACCTAGAAGGTAATAATTTTAAAACTTTAGTTGATAATATGTTTGTAGTTTAATCTGTAGGCTTGGAGACTTCACCCCGGGCAAAAACTTCAAATAGGTTGATTTTTTTCTATTTAAGATCTAGAAGACTAGAAGCCAGGAATCCAGAAAAGATACCATGAAATTCCTTAACTGCCTCTTTCTGGTTGAACAGTAGTTATCTGCAGATGATCATCCCAAATTTTCTGTAAAAGTGAAAAAGGGAACCTTGGCACCAGTGACTCATGCCTGTAATCCTAGCTACCCTGGAGGCTGAGATCTGAGGACCGCAGTTTGAAGCCAACTCGGGCAGGCAGGAAAGTCTGCGACTCTTTTCTCCAATTAGCCACCCAGAAGCCTGAAGTGAAGCTGTGTGGCTTAAGTGGTGGAGTTCTAGCCTTGAGCAAAATTGCTGAGGGACAGTGCCCAAGCCCTGAGTTTTCAAGCTCCAGGAAAAACATACTGCCTAGATAAGTAAGCACTCCGTAGACATTGCAACTAGGGGCTGTGCCCTGAGTGTTCCCGGTACCCAGCCGGTGGCCTGGGGCAACGGCGCAATCTCAATGCTCTACACTTGACTAACCATTTGAGTTATGCATAGTGAAGTTTTGAGCTCCTGCCTTCCGATCAGATCTGCTCTCGGATCCAGCTTGTCTACATACTTTCCATAAGCGTAGCAGGTTACACCTAGGATAGAGTCCCTGGCTCATCTATGGAAGCCCTCGAGGCCCAGACTTCCATCAAAAAGGACAGTGTTTCTCTAGCTTCCCGGATCTGGAGAGGAGAAACAATGAGCTTGAGTGATCGTCTCGAGGTTTGCCCTCCTGTTTTCCTCGATGGCTGACAGGATGTCAGTGGCAAGCCTAGGGGGTTGATGCCATTTCCGCAGGAGGAAGTAGGGGGAGGCTGTCGTTTCTCCCGCTTTCCCTCGGCCACATCCCTCCGGAGGAGAACCAATCTTTACTAACGCCCGGCAGCCGGCGCAGACTTCAAAATCCGCCCCAATAGAAGCACCGCCCCGCGTACGGGCGTACGGGCGTGCGCGCGCGCGCTTGTGGGCGTGGCTGCGCACGGGCTGCTGGGATACCACCTCTTCCCTCCCCGGTCTCCCAGTTTCCCGGCGTGCTTCGGGCCCGCCAAATGGGAGGGGGAGACGCAAGATGGCGGCAGCCGCGAACTCCGGCTCTAGCCTCCCGCTGTTCGACTGCCCGACCTGGTGAGTGGCGCGGATGCCGGGCTCGGAGTGGCCCGGCTGGAGCTAACCTAGGCTAGAAGGGCGTCTCTCTCCTTTCGTGCCCAAACGTATGGCTCAAAGACCCTGAAATGACTGAGGGAAAACTGTCCCCCGTGCGGGGCCGGGCGACGTGTGGAGGAACCGGCGCCTGGAGCCCGGGCCCAGAACTACTCCGGAATCGCGGGTTGTGTGGGGAGGCCCAAAGTCCTGTGGGCGCCCAGCCTCTTGCCGGGGTGCCCCCCAACCTCGGCCTCCAACTTAACCCCCAACTCCTGACTGAGTACCTGGAGCTCTGATGCAGCTGTTCCCGGCCCCCCACGGCCCGGCCCGCCTCGGAACCCTGCATCCCTCCTCGTGTCGTGCTGCGTCCCGTCCCGCGTGGGGTGCCACTCCGTTCCCCACCCCCTCCCCCCGCGACTGGGAGCTCCCTGAGGACGGGGATGGCGCCAACATGACCCCTTGTTCTCACTGCCCAGCACGAAGCTTGGCACAAAAGATTGCAGGAATTGTTGGAATGAGATCTTTTCGGTCCTTGGAAAGTTCTTGGGCGTGATGGACTAATTTAAGTCTTTTGAGTAGGTAGAAGATGAATAAATGGGAGTTATTTTGCAAACGAGACACATCCGAGTTGGAGCTTTTTCTCCCGTAGCTCCTTACAATGTATCATCAACATGTTACTTGTCCCCCCCACACACCATGTTGAACTCTGCAAGGGCACAGATAGGTGCATGCATCTGTGTATCTGCAACTCCTAGGCTTGAAGCGATACATAGTAGGAATTCCGAAATGCATTTTTGATGTAACTCCTTTTCCTATTTCCCAGACAAAACTGGGCTTTTGTCCAATTCACTGTCCTTTACTACTGCCATAAAAAGGTTTGAACATCATTGTTGAGATGATGTTGCATTTCAATTAGATACATTTCTCTTGTGCAAATGTAGGAGCTCTGTTCAAACGAGCAAAGGAAGCCAGTGAATGTGTGTCCTTTTTTTTTTTTTGGTCGTGGGGCATGAACTCTGGGTCCTGGGTGCTGTCCCTGAACTCTTCAGCTTAAGGCTAGTGCTGTAATACTTGAGCTACAGAGCCACTTCGGTTTTCTCGGGGCCAATTAGAGGTAAGAATCTCACAGACTTTGCTGCCCAGGCTGGCTTTGAAACGCGATCCTCAGATCTCAGCCTCCTGAGTAGCTAGGATTACAGGTGTCAGCCACTGTCACCCGGCTTGTTTGCATTTTTGTAACCTCCATTTGCTTCAGCCTCCGACTTCTCTGCCCGTTTGGTCTCTGGCTGCATTGGTTTTTAAATTTGGGACAGCATATTAAATATAACTAGAAGACTCCTTGGGATCACCTACTTTTTTCCTCAGGATCTGGTAGTTACCACGCATTGTGTTAAGTGCTTTGACACATGGTCTAGTGAATTGCAAAAAGAAGTTTTACTAATTATACTGCTAGATGACTAGTCTAGAGTAATATGCTTCCAGCCAGATGCCTGTGGTTCATACCTGTAATCCTGACTACTCAGGAGGTTGAATTATGAGGGATCACAGTTTGAAGCAAACCTGGGCTGGAAAGTACTTGAGACTCTTTATCTCCAACTGCTCTGAAAAAGCCAGAAATGAAGCTATGGCTTCAGTAGTGTACTAGCCTTGAGCAAAAGAAGCTCAGGTACAGTGCCCAGAAGTCCAAGCCCCATGACTGTCACCCCCCCCCCAAAAAAAAAGGTAACATGCTCTATATTTATTTGGTATTTTGTTTCATGGGCATGGGTTTGAGTTGTCCTCATTCCCTAATTATACATGCAGATTTGATCTCAGAGCTCAGATCAATATCTTCTTATTCTGTAATGAGATTTTTTTTTGTTTTTCTTTTTTTGTGTCAGTATCCGTTAGCTTTTTCATTCAATAGCATTTTACCACTTGAGCCACACTCTGCTTCTGGCTTTTGGTGATTAATTGGGTCTAAGAGTCTTGTGGACTTTTCCTGCCTGTGCAAGCTTTGAACTATAATTCTCAAATCTCAGCCTCCAGAAGTAGCTAGGATTACAGGACTGAACCTTCAGTACCCAGCTGAGACTAATCTTTTTTTTTTTTTTTTTTTTTTGGCCAGTCCTGGGGCTTGGACTCAGGGCCTGAGCACTGTCCCTGGCTTCTTTTTGCTCAAGGCTAGTACTCTACCACTTGAGCCACAGCGCCACTTCTGGCCATTTTTATATATGTGGTGCTGGGGAATCGAACCCAGGGCTTCATGTATATGAGGCAAGCACTCTTGCCACTAGGCCATATTCCCAGCCCCTGAGACTAATCTTGATTAGCCCAAAACAGCTAACTTACTCTGACTTTCTATCATATTAAGGTAATAGCAGACTCCTAATGGTGGGCCTTTCCCGGCTATAGTATTTAGACTCTATGCTGTTTTATCTTCAAAGTGAATATCAAGTGTTAAAATATAGGTCTCTTAGCTGGACGCTGGTGGCTCACACCTGTAATCCTAACTACTCTGGAGACTTGGATCTGAGGGTCATGGTTCAAAGCTAGCCTTGGCAGGAAAGCCCATGAGATGCTTATCTCCAGTTAACCACTAGAACTGGAAGTGGTGCTTTGGCTCTAGTGGTAGAGCACTAGCCTTGAGCTGAAGAGCTCAAGAGACAGCGCCCAGGCCCAGAGTTCAATCCCCACGATCAACCAAAAAAAAAAAAAAGAAGGTCTCTTCAGTGCTGCTCTAAATTCAGATATTCTGAAATCTCTTTTTAGAGCAGTTGATTCATTTGGGAAGTGTCAATGTAGAAAGGAACTATAATAGTGAGGTAGATGGATGTTTCTGCTTGAACATGGACTAATTATAGGCTGATAGAAGACCAGTGATATTGAATGAAACAAAGATTGTAAATAACAGTTATGAACTCATCCTAAAAGTGCTTTTTTCACTCTTCTTTTGCAGGGCAGGTAAACCTCCACCTGGCTTACATCTGGATGTAGTCAAAGGAGACAAGCTAATTGAGGTATGGAAGTAAATGTCTCCCCTTTTTTACCCCCCATTCTAAAGATTTTGCCAGTGACTCACTCTTCCACCTCCTCTCCTGTGCTTTGTTTTCTGGCAATGCTACTTTGTTCATCCTGAGTTTTCCTATTAAAAGCTCATGATGATATAACACATTTAAACAAAGCTCATATCCTACAGACACTCAGCTTTTTTTTTTTTTTCCTTTCTCTCACCTTCCAAATGAAGAGTTTTAACAGGTCATGGGCCTATGGGCCTTTTTAGTCAAACTGGAAGCCCTCTAATTTGGTGAATTCCTCCTGTCTGAGTACATGGAATTGTGTGGAATGAACCAGGTATGCAACAACTGAAGAAGAAAATGAGGGCTGGGGATATGGCCTAGTGGCAAGAGTGCTTGCTTTGTATACATGAAGCTGTGGTTCAATTCCCCAGCACCACATGTACAGAAATCCGCCAGAAGTGGCGCTGTGGCTCAAGTAGCAGAGTGCTAGCCTTGAGCAAAAAGAAGCCAGGGACAGTACTCAGGCTGAGTCCAAGGCCCAGGACTGGCAAAAAAAAAAAAAAGAAGAAGAAGAAGAAGGGCTGGGGATATGGCCTAGTGGCAAGAGTGCTTGCCTAGTATACATGAGGCCCTGGGTTCAATTCCCCAGCACCACATATACAGAAAATGGCCAGAAGTGGCGCTGTGGCTCAAGTGGCAGAGTGCTAGCCTTGAGCAAGAAGAAGCCAGGGACAGTGCTCAGGCCCTGAGTCCAAGCCCCAGGACTGGCCAAAAAAAGAAGAAGAAGAAGAAAATGAATGATACAGATTGAGTGAAATTTGAAAGTGTTTTTATGAGATTAAGGTCTAGCTCCTCCAAAAAAGTATGTTAAACTTAGCTACTTGCTCAAAAAGGAACATGAAATGCTAGTAAAACTTCATCCAAAAAACCAATGGGGCTGGGATTGTGTCTTAGTGGTAGAGTGCTTGCCTAACATGCATGAAGCCCTGGGTTCCATTCCTCAGTACCACATAAAGTAAAAAAGCCAGAAGTGGCGCCTGTAGCTCACATGCTAGAGTGCTTAGCGATAGTGCCCAGGCCCTGAGTTCAAGCCCCAGGACTGGGGAAAAAACAACCAATGAGAGAATCACACACAAAAAATAATGTAACTAGAGTTGAGTTGGGTACTATAAATAAAAGTTTAGCAGAAGAGTGTATACCATATTGAATTTCAAGACAACATGAGTTTTGATTAAGTCACGTTTTTTGGTGTGTTTTTTTTTAATATCTTCATTGTTAGTTTCCAAAAAATGGAGATTAAACCCACTGGTTACTCCACTAAAATTAGGTTTAAGTCCCCATTATTGAGGACAGTTGTTTTTGTTTGATGTACATAATAAATCATTGCAATTCTATGATTACTAGCTTGAAAAGCTAGTGAATTTGTGTGCATGTGTTGTTGAAGACTGAACCTGGGGCTTCCCATACTCTAGGTAAGAACTATACTACTGAGTTATATGCTAAGCCTTAGTGATATCCAAAGGATGCGTTGTAAATGTATTATTGTCACATTTATAATGTTGTGATGGCCAGTATGTTGCAAAGTATGAAGGCATACATGAGTTGTAACAAATTCTTTGACTAATTCAACATGTATCCAGCTTGTCATTCAGAGCTCCTTTGTCATGAGTAATTTGATTTAATTTACTGTTACTCTGCTTTGAACTCAGCCTCAACCTTGCTCAATGTACTCGTTGTATTTGTATTTTACTACTTGAACCACACTGGTTAATTTGGAGATGGAGTCTTACGAAATTTCTGCATTGGGTGTTTTCACACTGCAAGCCTGTGGATTTCTGCTTCCTTAGTAACTAGGATTACAGATGTGAACCCCTGGCACCCAGCAGATTCTTTCAGACTCAAAAATATCAATATTGTTCAAGGAAATAATTTAACTAAAAGTATCTGTAAAGCCAATGTTACTATAGATACTTCCACAACTGTAAGATTTTTGTTGTCGTATAGAATAGCATAAAGCTTGAAGACATTTAGAAATCTGTTTTGTTTCTAGAATTTAGTAAATGTTTGTGACAGGAAGAAACAAGCAGCAGGCCTAACTTTAATGATAACATCATATCCCTTTGTGAAATAATTTATATTTTCAAAACACTTATTCAGTACGTGTGTGTGTGTGTGTGTGTATGTATGTATGCGTGCGTATGCAGGCGTGCATGCACCTGCCAATACTGGAGCTTGAATTCAGGGCCTTGTGCTCTCACTTAGCTTTTTCCATTTGCTAATAACATTCTCTGTCTTTCAGCACTCTTAGATGTGATGGGTTACCACACAATTGTCAAGTTAAAATCCTTAGTTTTTCTATACTTTTGTTGACAGGAACAAGCCTGAGCTACATGTTTGTTTATGCATTTGTTTTGCTGTGCTGAGGATCAAACCCAGGGCCTCATGCATGCTAGGCAAGTGCTCTACTACTGAGATGCATCCCTAGCCCAGAGCTGTTTATATTTTTTTGAGGATTTAAACTTCATCAGCACTTGATACTCACCGAGCTATCTATATCCTAACCTTGTGTCCAAGGCTTGTGATATGTGGTGATAGCTGGGTAGAAGAAGTGCAACATTAAAATAAGCCATGAGTCTGTTAAGCCCAGGGTGTAAAGGCACACTCTGAGTTATAACTCATAGGCACAACTTAAGTAGACATAGCTACTCCCTTAAAAAGATATGGCTTTAATGATTATAGAAAAACCAGTGTGTTACTTCATTCACTCCTTAACACATCTTTTTAGTTCTGACATGTGCTATTTTCCACTAAAATCCCATATATAACATTTCTGCAGCTGGAATGCCTTTAATAGTGAATATGGGCTAGTGGCAAGAGTGCTTGCCTCATATACATGAAGTCCTGGGTTCGATTCCTCAGGACCACATATATAGAAAATGGCCAGAGGTGGTGCTGTGGCTTAAGTGGCAGAGTGCTAGCCTTGAGCAAAAAGAAGCCAGGGACAGTGCTCAGGCCCTGAGTCCAAGGCCCAGGACTGGAAAAAAAAAAAAAATTAAATAGTGAATATGTACCTTTAACTTGTGAGTCCTTTCTCTTCTCACTAAAACCAAGTCTTTCAATCACTGATATGTCTTTGGTACCCTAGAGCCATTTGGTTCTTTTTTTTTTTTTTTTTTTTTTTTTTTTTGGCCAGTCCTGGGCCTTGGACTCAGGGCCTGAGCACTGTCCCTGGCTTCTTCCCGCTCAAGGCTAGCACTCTGCCACTTGAGCCACAGCACCGCTTCTGGCCGTTTTCTGTATATGTGGTGCTGGGGAATCGAACCTAGGGCCTCGTGTATCCGAGGCAGGCACTCTTGCCACTAGGCTATATCCCCAGCCCCCATTTGGTTCTTGTTATTTAAGAACGCAAGAACCTGGTGGTCTTATTCTTGTGACCCCTTGTGAGAACTGTTGTAAGCACATTTAAGTTTGTGAAAACATAATTATATGTGCAAATATGAAAAATGCAGTAAGATTCGGCATGAGTAAATGTTTCCTGGAGAGAATAAGGTGTTGTCATTCCAGGGCTCTCATTTAATCATAAAACAATGTCCTTTTTGCTGTTGTTTGATTGTTTTGTTGGAAGGTAGGAGACAGGATCTTACTAGGCTTCCCAGGCGCTGTGTGTGTGTGTGTGTGTGTGTGTGTGTGTGTGTGTGTGTGTATACATACGTGTTTATGTGTGCTTGTGTGCGTGCCTGTGTACCTTTTCTGTTTAATGCTGGTATTCTACCACTGGACCCACCCCCCATTTCTAGCTTTTTGATGGTTGATTGGAGATAAGAGGCTATTAAATTTGTCTGCTGGTTGGCTTCAAACTGTGATCCTCAGATCTTAGCCTCCTAAATAGCTAGGCATGAGTACAGGTACAAGCCACTGGTGCCTGGCTACCAGGCTGGTCTTGAACTCATGAACCTTCTACCTCAGTTTCCTGAGTACTGGGATTATAGACATGTGCCACCACATCATGTTTGTAATGTCATATCCTTTTTAATTTTATTATTTTAAATAGTTGTATAAAAGAGTTACCATTTAACAAAGCAGCTTGTGAATACAGTGCACCTTGATCAATGTTACCCCTTCGTAATGTCCTATTTTTTAACCTAAACCTTAAGGTAGCTTAAAGCATACAGAGGATGACCATATGATTTCGCTGTCAAGCTGTTGTTTAATCTTATAGTGGAGTATCTTATAGTGGAGTAATCTTATATGGAGTAGTATGTCCCTGGAAGAAGCTCTGCCGCCTAGCAGATGGACACTGCTGCACAGATCTCTCCAAGTAACCTACATACACAGGCTAATTAAGGCTATGACCTACAGTACTTACTCCTTAAAATATTCATGGCTTTAACATATACCTCCTGCTCAGCCTCATGAGTGAGTATGTGTCACCACCCCTGGCATCTTAAGTGTTGTAGGAGGTATAGAGTATGAAATGCGAACTAGAGATTTTCTTCCTTTTCAAGGAAAAGGGCAGCATATTCAAATGAGGATTCTTAAATGGCCAAACTAGATTGCTAGACCACTAATAATGGCAACTGAAATAATTGTGGAGCTCTTCACTTTGAGTTTTTCCAGACCCATGGTACATTGTTGAAGTATTAGCAGTTCAAGTCAGTAACCTCTTTAACCTCTTTAAATTTTGTGCCAGTTTTGGGGTTTAAACTCAGGGCCTGGGCACTGTCCATGAGCTTTTTTGCTAGCAACTACTATTTGAGCTATAGCTCCACTTCTAGCTTTTGGTGGTTAGTTGAAGATAAGAGTCTCACAGACTTGCCTGCCTTGGCTGGCTTTGAACCACATTCCTCAGATTTCAGCCTCCTAAGTAGTTAGGATCACCAGTGTAAGCCACTGGAGTCCAGCTTATCTCTCTAATCTCTTTAACAGTGGATGTAATACTTGCTTCACAAAATTGTTTTGAGGAGTCAGATTAGGTTGTGTTTAAAATACTTAGCATTAATAGTCCTTCCATAAAAGTCCCAACCTAAAAAATCTGCCATAAAGGAGAAGCTAGAGCACTGGCTAGACTCATTCAAGACATTGATGGCATTGTAAGAGAAGAGATGATTGATTCATGTTCAGCCAGTAGGTGAACTAATGGACCAAAATGCTTTTCTCTTTGCCCAAAGAGAAGATACTAGGTACTGGCTTTTTAGGAAATAATGTGCAACAAATGAAAAGAAAAGATTGCCTAGGAACATGAATATAGGAAAGAGTATGGGACCATTGTTCACTACAAAAACTCCTAAACTGGGGCTGGGAATATGGCCTACTGGCAAGAGTGCTCGCCTCATATACATGAATTCCTAGGTTTGATTCCTCAGTACCACATATATAGAAAAGGCTGGGATTCCTTTTGTTCTCCAGGGCAAGAAGTTTTATCTACTTAAGACTATATACAGGGAAATGAGGGAGGAGGTAACAAGTAGAACAAGAAATGTACTCACTGCCTTTCTAATGAATCTGTAACCCCTCTGTATCACACTTTGACAATAAAGAAAAAAAGATTATATACTTATTTGCTTGCAAGTTTTTGGTAGCTCTGTTGCAATAAGACTTAAATAATTAATTTAATATTTATTTAGAAACTGATTATTGATGAGAAGAAATATTACTTATTTGGGAGAAACCCTGATTTGTGTGACTTTACCATTGACCACCAGTCTTGCTCTCGAGTCCACGCTGCCTTGGTCTACCACAAGCATCTGAAGAGAGTTTTCCTGATAGATCTCAACAGTAGTAAGTATCCCCCTCCCATTTCACATGCCTGTTTTCCCTATGAGTAATATGAAAATGCTCTTTTGGTTCGTAGTTTGGAAAACACGTTCTATTGCTCATCCAAGGAAAAGTTTATTTTATTTTGTTTAAATCAGCCCTTCTCTATTTCTGTGATTTCTTTTCTTCCTTGAATAGTTGATGACAGACCATATTAATGACAGAAGAACATTTTGAGAAACACCATTCTACAGGAGGCACAGTAGATATAGAGAACAAAAATGCTATTCCGGAACTAGGAATTATTAATGCTCCAGTGTGATTAGAACCATAAAAGATTGAGGCCCACTTGAAGCAGAAGCTATGACTAGTTTCTCTAATGTAGTAGAATAGCAATGCTGAAAGCTTCAACAATACTTATATATAGTAAGTTCTTTATCTCAGCTTCATTTTGCTGTAACTAGGAATTATATCAATTTTAGTTTCATGAAGTTTGTCTGTTTTGCCCATATATAAATTCAGAATGTAAAAAATTCTGTTTCCTGGGCCTTTATGACTTCTGCTGCTGTCTACCCCACCTCCACTACACACACAGATGTACTTACCTCCCCAACTACACACACAGACATACTACCTTACCAAACTGTCTATATCCGCGCTCTGGTAAGCCCAGTTTTCAAGTACCTCTCTGGTCTTTGCTTTCCATTTAATAACATGCGAAATGAAAAACATTCAGAATCTCTAATAGGATTTTGGCTTGTTTTGTCTTTGACATTGTGCCTGTATTGGTCAAGTTCTTTTCTTGACCTGGGAACACATAAGCATGGCTGCCACAAGGCTAGCAATTTTCGTGGTACTCAAGGTTAGAGCTGAAAGAGGGTAGAGTGTGGTCTTGTCCATTTCTTGTCTTGGGGTCCGTGGCTTCTGCTGGGTTGGAGCCATTCCTCTAGACACAGAATGTGACCAAACCTGTCTGACTGCAGAGAAAAGGCAGTGGTGTTTATTATGGGAAGGAAGTAACAAATCTGAGGATGTATAAGAAATACCCTGAAGAGCTGGGTGCCTATGGCTCCTGCCTCTAATCTGAGCTACTCTGGAGGCTGAAATCCATGAATCATGGTTTGAGGCCGGCTCGGACATAAAAGTCCCAGAGACTCTATCTCCATTACTGAAAACTGGCCCATGGTATGGCTGAAGTGGTACAGTGCCAGCTGTGAGCAGAGCAGGGGAAAGGAAGAAATCTAAAGAGGCTTCAGTGCCATTTTCATCTTTAAAAAGTTGCACATATTAGTAATCCTAGTATTTGGGAAGTGATGGCAGGATGATCTTAAGTTTGATGCCATCCTGGGCTACATACCCAGTCCAAGGCCAGCTTGACCTGCATAGTGAACATACTGTTTCAAAAGCCAGGGGCTGGGATTATAGTTCAAGGGTAGATCTCTTGCCAAGCATGCACAGCATGGTTCTGGGTTCAGTCCTCAGTACTGTCATACACACACACACACACACACACACACACACACACACACAAATTTGTTTTCCAACCACAATCTTGGGTGTCATTTTTTTATGACTTAAAAACGAACAAAAAAAGCAGATTTGATTCTGGGAGGAGTTAACAGTGTAAGACTCAAAGATAATCTATCCCTTCTCAAACTTTTTTTTCTTTTTTCTCTTATATTTCTGATTTGATTGGATTATTCCCAGCACATGGCACTTTCTTAGGTCACATTCGGCTGGAACCTCACAAACCTCAGCAAATCCCCATCGATTCCACAGTCTCATTTGGCGCATCCACAAGAGCATACACGCTGCGAGAGAAGCCTCAGACATTGCCATCGGCTGTGAAAGGAGATGAGAAGATGGGTGGAGAGGACGATGAACTCAAGGGCTTACTGGGGCTTCCAGAAGAGGAAACAGAGCTTGATGTAATTCCATGTCTATCTCTTTGTTTTGTCTTTGGGACTCTGGTTCTGGCGGTATTTAGCTGTTTTATGTAGCTTAAAGTTCAGTGATTTAGCAGCACTATCCTCTCTTAAGCCCATTGATAAGCCCTTGTCAGTGTGTCGTTCTAACTGTGGCTGAGTCTCCCTGACGCTGGAGCCCCTCCTAGGGATCCTAGGCTTCTTAATGGCTTTTAGAAGCCAAAACTTGGGCTTACATTTTTATGTCTTTGTGACAGCTTAAAAGTTGTGTTGTCCAATGTGGTAGTCCCTAAGCACTTTTTTTGTTGTTGTTGCCAGTCCTGGGCCTTGAACTCAGGGCCTGAGCACTGTCCAGCTTCTTTTTGTTCCAAGGCTAGCATTCTACCACTTGAGCCACAGCACTACTTCTGGCTTTTTCTATATATGTGGTGCTGAGGAATCAAACCTAAGGCTTCATGTATACGAGGCAAGCACTCTACCACTAGGCCATATTCCCAGCCCCACTAAGCACGTTTTTAAAGTATTGAATCGTCAGTCACATGTAGCTTGTGGATACCATTTTGAGAATACAGTTGACTCTATGTCTATAGATTCTGTATTCAGATTCAACTAAAAACAAATAGAAGATTTTAGTGAGGGAGAAAACCTTATATGTACAAAACATGTACAGCCTTCTTTTTTCATCATTACTCTCAGCAATACAGTATAGTTTTTTGGAAATGACAAAATATAGGAGGATATGCCTAAGATATGCATTTTATTTGAAGGACTTTAAGCGTTTGTAGGTTTTGATACCTACCATAAGTCCTGGAATAAGTTAACATTCAATACCCCGGGACCACTACATTTCTGTCACCATAGAAGGTTCTTTTAAACAGCACTGGCTTGGGGGCTGGGATTGTAGCTTAGCAGTAGAGTGTTTGGGGTTCGATTCCTCAGCACCTCATAAACAGAAAATGCTGGAAGTGATACTGTGGATCAAGTGGTAGCGTGCTAGCCTTGAGCAAAAAAAGTTCAAGGACAGTGCTCAGGCACTGAGTTTGAGCCCCAGGACTAGCAAAAAAAATAAATAATAATAATAAGACCCAGCACTGACCTAACAAAACTGATACTTTCATTTTTCAAGCTTCCCAAGAGTCTAATGTAGAGCAAGACTGCTTTTGGCCCTGGAATAAAAAAAAAATTTTTTTTTATTTACTTTTCTTACAAAATTTATGTTTATAAAGTGCTAAAGGTCTTTCTTTCTTTCTTTCCTTTTTCCATCAGTTGTGGGGCTTGAACTCAGAGCCTGGACACTATTTCTGATCTCTTTTGCTCAAGACTAGTGCTTGAGCCACAACAGCAACTACAACTTTCTCTGAGTAGTTTATTGGAGATAAGAGTCTCACAGACTCTTTTGCCTGGGCTGGCTTCTAACCACCATCCTCAGATCTCAGCCTCCTGAGTAGCTAGGATTACAGGCATGAGCCACTGGCTCCTGACAAGGTCTTTTTTTTTTTTTTTTTGGCCAGTCATGGGGCCTGGACTCAGGGCCTGAGCACTGTCCCTGGCTTCTTTTTGCTCAAGGCTTGCATTCTACCTCTTGAGCCACAGCACCACTTTTGGCTTTTTCTGTATATGTGGTGCTGGGGAATCTAACCCAGGGCTTTATGCCTACTAGGCAAGTACTCAACCGCTAAGCCACATTCCTAGCCTCAAGGTCTTTTAAAAAAATTTCTCTTTCATGGGGCTGGGAATATGGCCTAGTGGCAAGAGTGCTCGCCTCGTACGCATGAGGCCCTGGGTTCAATTCCCCAGCACCACATATACAGAAAATGGCCAGAAGTGGTGCTGTGACTCAAGTGGCAGAGTGCTAGCCTTGAGCAAAAAGAAGCCAGGCACAGTTCTCAGGCCCTGAGTCCAGGCCCCAGGACTGGCCAAAAAAAAAAAAAAAAAAAAAAATTCTCTTTCAGTTCTCGGGATTGAACTCATGGACCTGTGCTTGCTAAACCCTTGTCTGTCACTGTATTGATGTGACTTTGATCAGATAGACCAAATGCCAAGTGAATCCATAACCTCCCTTTACTGTTCCTGTATACCACGGCAAGGCAACTTAACCACCAAGCTCAAAAGGAGCCTTATGATTTAAAAGTCATTTTGTTCTGAAGCAGTCTCCTATCTTTTTGGCCATCATATTGCTTTTTTTTCCTCCTCCAGGCCACTTGTCTTTTAGTTCTGTGTTAGGTTCTCTGAGTCTTCATTCAAAAATGTTAGAACAGGGCTGGGAATATGGCCTAGTGGCAAGAGCGCTTGCCTACTACACATGAAGCTCTCGGTTCGATTCCCCAAAACCACATATATGGAAAACGGCCAGAAGGGGCGCTGTGGCTCAGGTGGCAGAGTGCTAACCTTGAGCAAAAGGAAGCGAGGGACAGTGCTCAGGCCCTGAATCCAAGGCCCAGGACTGGCAAAAAAAAAAATGTTAGAACATCTCAAACTGCATTGCAGGTTGGAAGAAGTCCAGTGGCTTGGGATACACAGGCAGCATAAGGCCAGGTTAATTATCAAGATAGATAGGTGCTTATGAATAGAACTGGGGCAGACACAGGAAGGGCAGTGACAAAATATTAATGCCAAAAATTAGGTGCACTGGCCGCAATGTCCTTAAGAATTTTAAAGAGAGAAGCAGTCAGTTGTCTTTTTTTTTTTTTTTTTTTTTTTGCCAATCCTGGGGCTTGAACTCAGAGCCTGGGTGCTGTTTCCGAGCCTCTTTTTTTTTTTTTTTTTTTTGGCCAGTCCTGGGCCTTGGACTCAGGGCCTGAGCACTGTCCCTGGCTTCTTCCCGCTCAAGGCTAGCACTCTGCCATTTGAGCCACAGCGCCGCTTCTGGCCGTTTTCTGTATATGTGGTGCTGGGGAACCGAACCTAGGGCCTCGTGTATCCGAGGCAGGCACTCTTGCCACTAGGCTATATCCCCAGCCCCTCTGAGCCTCTTTTGGCTCAAGGCTAGTGCTCTGCCACTTGAGCCACAGCACCACTTCTGGCCTTCTCTAAATAGTTTATTGGAGACAAGAGTCTCACAGACTTTCTGCCTAGGCTGGCTTCTAAGCACAATCCTCTAATCTCAGCCTCCTGAGTAGCTAGCAATATAGACATGAGCCACCAGTGCCCAGCCTTTGTCCTTTTTCATCTCACAGTGGTTACTTTAAGGTTCCATTTACCTAATATAAATTTTTGCTCTTCTTTTAAGTCGCATTTCTTTTTTTCCCCACTCCCTTTTTTTTTTTACCCCCATTCCTAGGGCTTGAAATCGGGATTTGAGCACTGTCCCTGAGCTTCTTTTGTTCAAGGCTAGCATTCTGCCACTTGAGCCACAGCGCCACTTCCAGCTTTTTCTGTGCATGTGGTGCTGAGGAATCGAACCCAGGGCTTCATGCATGGTAGACAAGCCCTCAACCACTAAGCCACACTCTCAGCCCCACGGTTACATTTCTTTAATCATCATGAAAACTTGATAGCCTTCACTAAAAAAAAAAACA
Organism: Perognathus longimembris pacificus; assembly: GCF_023159225.1. Lineage (NCBI taxonomy): Eukaryota > Metazoa > Chordata > Mammalia > Rodentia > Heteromyidae > Perognathus > Perognathus longimembris. The sequence goes on from NC_063167.1 coordinate 17,225,457, forward strand.
ACAGAGAACTCAAGGGTATCTGTGCAAATGACCTGTGCACCTCTAGCACTCCATGAGTCAGTTGAGGAGGATGCTCTCATTCTTTTCATATGAGACTAGTATTACGTATTGGTGGTCTTAGGACATTACTCATCTTTTCTGAAAGCAGAGGGAGTCTTGTTGCCTTTGGAGGTCAGAGAAAGCCACAGATGCTTTTATGCCCCTAATTTAGTGATGTTTTCTCCTTGAAATTCACTGTATACTATTGTTTTTTTCTGGCCTAGAACCTGACAGAGTTCAACACTGCCCACAACAAGCGGATTTCAACCCTGACCATTGAGGAGGGAAATCTCGACATTCAGAGACCAAAGAGGAAGAGGAAGAACTCCCGAGTGACGTTCAGTGAGGATGATGAAATCATCAACCCAGGTGAGGTCTCGCTAGTTTCTTTATAATCCTAGCTACTCAGGAGGCTGAGATCTGAGGATCATGGTTTGAAACCAGCCTGGGCAGAAAAATCCGTGAGACTCTTATCTCCAATAAACTACTCAAAAAAAGCAAGAAGCCGCACCTCAGCTCAAGTGGTAGAGCACTAGCCTTGATTGAGCAAAAGATTCTCACGGACAATGCTCAAGCCCAGAGTTCAAGCCCCAGGACTGGCAAAAAAATAAAAGATTGTGTAATAGAAGACTGGCAGGGACAATGACCCCACCAGTCTGTGTTTGAAGCAGAATTCCCGCAGATGTCTTGTGCAGTCCAGCATGGGGAGAGGAGAAGGAGGGTGCTGTAGCCGTAGAACCTAGTCCTCTGCATGCGGGGGATACTGGAGAGGCATGCGTGAGGGGAGAGGGGGAAACCCAGCTACTGTGGTCAGGATGGAATGGGCCATAAGTAGAGCCAAAGGTACCAAGTTACAAAGAAAAAGAAGTCATTAGCAGATCCTTAGCTTAGATTTAGAAGAACTAAAGGATTACTCTGAAAGATAATAGGTCCTTTTGTTCTAACCGCTATAACTTCACTTTCTGATAGTGGATGAAGTAGAATGTGTTCCTTCTCTAAGTAATGAGGGATGCCTGGTGTTGGTGACTGACACCTATAATCCTAGCTCCTCAGAAGGCAGAGATCTGAGGATTGTGGTTCAAAGCCAGCCTGAGCAGAAATGTCCTGAGACTCTTACCTCCAGTGAACCAAAAGAGCCAGCAAAAAGCAGTAGAAATGGGCTGTGAATGTGGCCTAGTGGTAGAGTGCTTGCCTAGCATGCATAAAGCCCCGGGTTCGATTCCTCAGCACCACATACACAGAAAAGGCCAGAAGTTGTGCTGTGGCTCAAGTGGTAGAGCTCTAGCCTTGAACAAAAAAAATAGCTCAGGATCAGTCCCCGGGCCCTGAGTTCAAGCCCCAGACTGGAAAGAAAAAAAAAAAATAGAGGTATGGCTCTTAAATAGAACAGTGCTTTGTTTACAGTAAACACTTCCAGAGTTAGCTGTTTCTTTGTCTCCCTCTCTCTATCTCTCTCTCTGTCTCTCGTGTTGGTCCTGGGACTTCAACTCAAGGCCTGGGTTCTGTCCCTGAGGCTAGCATGCTACCACTTGAGCCACAGCTCTACTTCCAGCTTTTTGTGGTTAATTGGAGATAAGAGTCTCGTGTGTCAGGTGCTGGTAAGCTTATACCTATAAGCTACTCAGGAGGCTGAGATCTGAAGTTCTTATTCACCTAAATAGCTAGGACTACAGGTGTGAGCCACCAGTGTCTGCCTCTGTGTTTTTCCCCTTAAATATGTTATTGTAATTGTTTTGTTTGTAGTGAGTCCACTACCCTTACCCCTCCCAGTAGAGTGCCAACCCAACCTATACCCTTATCTCTTTCTGCAGAGGATGTGGACCCATCGGTTGGTCGCTTCCGGAACATGGTACAAACAGCAGTAGTCCCAGTAAAGGTAAGAAACACATTCTAAGTGTATTTTACATAATCTGGGGACTCAGTGGTAGCCTGTGTAGCAAGGCCGTGACTTGCTTCAGCACTGCTGTGCCCATAAATATTAAATGAGTGCTGAGCTCTGAAACACATCCTGTGCTCCTCTACCACTTTTCATTTTGTGGAATCGCTCTTACCTTCCTCTGGGTGTAGAGAATCCTGTAGTATTACAGAAATGTTGCAGGTGAAAAACTAAATTAATGAAGAAAAGTACAAATTTTCCCCCAAATATTTTCAGCTCTTAGTTGATTTAATCCATGGGTGTGAACTCATGTGTATCAGTCTAAACGTATGTCAAAGTTCCTGGTCATCTGTATTTTACCGTAAAGGATTCTGGAGCCAAGAGGCTCTTTCATTAGCTTTGATGCAGTGTAAGACAGTAAAAGAAAGCTGGGTGCTGGTGGCTCACACCTGTAATCCTAGAGCTCCTCAGGAGGCTGAGATCTGAGGATCACGGTTCAAAGCCATCCTGGGCAGGAAAGTTTGTGAGACTCTTATCTCCAAGTAACCATAAGAAGACTGGAAGTAGCACTATAGCTCACTGTGGTAGAACTCTAGCCTTGAACAAAGCAACTCAGGGAAAGCACCCAGGCCCTGAGTTCAAGCCCCAGTATTAGCACAAAAAAAAAAAAAAGAGGAGGGGGCTGGAAATATGGCCTAGTGGTAGAGTGCTTGCCTCATATACATGAAGCCCTGGGTTCAATTCCTCAGCACCACATATATGGAAAAAGCCAGAAGTGGCACTGTGGCTCAAGTGGTAGAGTGCTAGCCTTGAGCAATAAGAAGCAGGGACAGTGCTCGGGCCCTGAGTTCAAGCTCCACGACTGGCAAAAGAAAAAAGAAAGGAGGGGGAGGGAGGGAGGAAGGGCTGAGGTGCATAGCTCCAATGAGGGTCAGTCCCTAATACCATAAAACGAGTAAATAAATATGGAGTAGAGCTCAATTTTTTTCCTGCAGGACTCCATTATATTCCTGACACATTTCACTTTGAGCTCTTATCTCTCTTTATTCTTCTTTTATAATGTTCTATTGATGTACATAAAATAAACCATGAGCATGTAAATATTTTGAATTTGGGGTTTTTGTTTAGGGATTGTGTGTGTGTGTGTGTGTGTGTGTGTGTGTTTGTGTGCGTGCGTGCATGCATGCATGAACACGTGTGCCAGCAGTGGCCTTGAGCCCTCATTTGGCTTTTTTTTAATTCAAGGCTGCACTCTACCACTTGAGCCCCATCTCTGCATCTAGCTTTTTTTTGCCAATCCTGGACCTTGAACTCAGGGCCTGAGCACTGTCCCTGGCTTCTTTTTGCTCAAGGCTAGCACTCTGCCACATGAGCCACAGCTCTACTTCTGGCCTTTTCTATATATGTGGTGCTGGGGAATCAAACCTAGGGCTTCATGTATAGGAGGCAAGCACTCTTGCCACTAGGCCATATTCCCAGTCCCTGGATCTAACTTTTTGCTGGTTAATTGGTGCTAAGAGTGACTCTGATCTTCTTCCCAGGCTGGCTCCTGGCCAGCATCCTAGGCCTCAGCCTCTTGCACAGCATGAGCCACACGAGCCTGGCTAGCTTAGTTTTGACACAGGTATACACCAGTGTGAGCACAGCCCTAGTCAAGATATAGAGGAGCCCCATTACCTCCAGAAGTTACTTTGTGTCCCTTTGGGTCCAGTCCTCCCCTACTCAGCCCTAGCCAGCAGTAAACTACTTCCTTCATTACAGATTAAGTGTTTAAAATTAGGCACTTAGGTGGGTGTGATGACACCCCTGTATTTCTCAGACGTTTGTTTGTAAGGCCGAAGCAGAGGGCTGCCAATGTTGAGTTCAAGAGGAGGGGTTCACTCGTGGCACGTGGATGGCCTGTGGCCCATGCATTGAGTTGGGCTTCAGTGTGGAGAGACCTAAGGAGGGAGCTGGCTTTGTGCAGGGTGATTGGTAATGAGATTGCACTCGGTAACATTTACAGTACTGCCTGAGCACGTGGGACTGGGTGCCAGTGGCTGAGCAAGCACTCGGCCCTGCGTTCACGCCCCCATACTGACAAAAAAAAAAAGCAGATGAGCAACTAACATGGAATTACCATTTTTTCTGTAAACCCCCCCCAAAAAAAGAAAAGAAATGACACCCATTTCCTACATGTGCTACGTTAAGAGAGGCACATATGTGACCTTAGGCTAAAAGCTAATCATTTAAATTAGATAGATGAAGCATTGTATCGGATGTGAGGTGCTGGTTGAGAACCATTGTGCTGGGTGACTATTGTGAGGTCTGCTAAGCTCTAAGGTTTCAGGAGCATGTTGTGGGCTCTTGCAAACAGAACAGGCCCGAAGGCCATTTTCCTAGGTCTGGAGTAGAAACCGGACTTCTGTAATGCTTCACCTCCTGACTCCCCTCTCTTGTCTCCAAACCTACAGAAGAAGCGGGTGGAGGGCCACGGCTCCCTGGGCCTGGAGGAGTCGGGCAGCAGACGCATGCAGAACTTTGCCTTCAGCGGAGGACTCTATGGGGGCTTGCCCCCCACGCACAGCGAAGCAGGCTCCCAGCCACACGGCATCCACGGGACGGCGCTCATCGGGGGCTTGCCCATGCCGTACCCGAACCTCGCCCCTGACGTGGACTTGACTCCTGTTGTGCCATCCGCAGTGAACATGAACCCCACACCAAACCCTGCCGTCTATAATCCGGAAGCCGTAAACGAACCCAAGAAGAAAAAATATGCAAAAGAGGCGTGGCCGGGCAAGAAGCCCACCCCTTCCTTGCTGATTTGATCGTGGTGGTTGCAGAGAAGGGGAGGATCGGGTGGGAACGGGGTGGAAGGGGGACGGAACTAATGAACTGGGGAGGAAATTTTCCATGTGTGCAGTATCGTCTTTGAGAATGTCTCCTGGGGTCCTGAACCATGTAATGTGGAGTCTGCGGGTGGGGCTGGACAGGCCCACAAACACCTGTCTTGAGAACGCTTTAGTGTAGACAGAGGTTTCGTGGGTGCTTTTAAGTAGACTGCCCTGGCTGGGTCTCCTAGCCCTCCTCTCCTCTCCTCTCCCTCGGGTGGTTCTTGGGTGGAGTCACATGCCTTCCGGTGGAGTCCGGACCCCGGAGGTGACAGGCCTCGCAAGTCCCAGGTAGCAAAGGAGCTTCCATGGATTTCAGGTTGATCAGTTAAGCTAAGGTTTAAACTCAGTGTTTTCTGGGGTCGGTGGTTTTGCGGTCCAATAGTTAGGCTTTTCTCTCTTGTCCTTTCTGTTGGAGTAAGAACATTCTGATTTCCCTTCGTCTGTGCCCTGGCACAGGTTTAGGCTTTTTAACCTACAGTATTGTTTGATCTTTATCTGTTTTTCTTGTCCAACCTGAAGCACTCCACTTGCCTAATTTTTTAATTTAATTCCAGAGTACTATCCTCTACTCTCTGAGGCATTATTTTGCTTTTTTGAGTGCTATGAAGAAGGCAGGTTGGGGCAGATCAAATTTCAAAGGAAAAGATTTTACTTGTAAGGAACTGGTTTCTTGTAAGAGGACGTTTTAGCTGTTGGTTTGGAGGCTCTTTCCCCCTGGGCTGAGAGCTCTGCTCGCCCAGAGCTTCAGGAACAGTGCTGGTTAACACGGGAGACGAGGGAGGAGCTTTGTACAGAGATTTGTACATTTGTCTAATAGGCCTTTTCACGCTTTATGTGTAGCTTTTTACCTGTAACCTTTATTACATTGTAAATTAAACGTAACTTTTGTCATTTGGGTGCGGTGTTAAGTCCCTCGCCACCATCACTGCCACTATTGGGAACGTTTGTCAGAAGCTTGACCTTGGGAGCGGGTCTCTGTCCCCATCTTACTACCACAAATAAAGATGGCCCCTGAGAAGTGTGGAAATGAATTCAAGACTGTAACCCACAGGCTGAGGCCTCACAGCAAAGCCCTGAGAGGCTCCCGCCGCCCTTCAGCAGGAGATGGAGCAGGGCCTTGTCAGGGAGACCAGGCCTTGTAGCCTTGGTGCTGGGGCAAATATGATTGAAGCCTGGTCACCATTCTGCATGGATTGGTGCTATGGCTTCTGCCTCAGGAGCAAAAGGAGGCGAAAGCTGCTCAGCTTAGAGGGATTTCAGCCCAAGTGAGGCGGGCGTGGACGGATCCCACGAATAGTCTCGTCCCAGCAAGTGCACTGTGTGACAAGGATGCCGTAGCTTTCTGAGGAAGATGCCAACCGCATTCCCAATGCTGTGTGTGGGAGCCAGCACTGTTGGTCGCACCTGTAGTCATGGCACTCCAGGGAAACCCCTTGAGTCGAGAGTGCTGAGCTGAGGGTGTGGCTCAAGCAGTGTTGATCCTGGCTGGGGCTTGAACTTGGGGCCTGGGCACTGTCTAATATAAAGGTGATCTCCAGAGGGCTTACAGACACAGAAGTCAGGCAATGTACCTTTATGGACTGTGTCACCCCTCACAGTTTTTCTCTCCCATCCTACCCACAAGTTTTTCTCCTTTTCAACATAGTGTCTAATGAGTACCACTGCTACCTTTGTCACTTGGCTTTTTGGTGGTTAATTGGAGATAAGAGTCGCAGACTTTCTTGCCTGGGCTGATTGCAAAACTAAGTCCTCAGACCTCAGCCACTGAGTACCAAGGAGTACAGGCATGAGCCACTGGTGCCTGGCAATGTAGCTGGGTTTTTGTTTTAATTTATTATTATAGTTTTGAAGTTTAAAAGAGGCAGACAACTTACTGGCAGTACACGTAAGGTGTTATTTGTAGTTTAGATAAAATACATCCTTCCCAGGGAGGAATTATGCCATCATTTTTGGCTTGAGAATTTTCATTGCAGATTTGAATGAGTGCTGGCATCTTAGGCCTTCGTGGAACAGACTGCAAGGACCCTGTCAAGGGCAGCAGGACTGGTTGCATTTCATATCTAGGGTGAGGGAGGCATGTATGTGCACTTGGCTTACCTGGCACCCTCTAAAGCCCCTCAAAGATGAGCACCCAGGGGCTGGGAATATGGCCTAGTGGTAGAGTGCTTGCCTTGTATACATGAAGCCCTGGGTTCAATTCCCCAGCACCACATATATGGAAAAAGCCGGAAGTGGTGCTGTGGCTCAAGTGGCAGAGTGCTAGCCTTGAGCAAAAAGAAGCCAGGGACAGTGCTCAGGCTCTGAGTTCAAGGCCCAGGACTGGCAAAAAAAAAAAGAGCACCCAAAGGAGCAGCAGCACAGGAGGAGCCGCCCCCTTGCTCCTTGCCCCTGTCCAGCTCTGGATGGCCGGAGGTCAGCCCCTCCATGTGGGAAGCCGTAGGGACACAGCTTGTCCCATTCTGGACACGAGCCACGTACCAAAGAGGGACTGGAAGTGGGGAAGCCTGGGAAACCCTACTCCACAGACCAGCTGGTGCCCGTGGGGATCCCTGTTCACGGTCAGCTGTTTGATGATTGCTGGCTGAAAATACACTTCTTGTTATAGGCATGTCATGGAATTCTGGGTCACACAGGAGACACAGTCGGGACCCCTGGCATCTTGTTTGTGGGGACTCAGTTCATACACTTGTCATGGAGTGAGCATCACTGTGTTAGGCATCTGGAGATGGGATTCCCCTGCTCACACCAGGCCCACCTACACAGGGGACAGACGCACACACCGTCTGCTCTGTAATGTCGGGATGGGTGAAGTGAGGATAGCAAGTCCGTGATGGGAAGATTCCATGGAAACAGTACCTGATGCCTGGAGTGTGGACCAGTTTTCCTGGGGAGAGGACAGGAGGTGAGAGGCAGGGAGGGTGAGGTAGGAAGGCAGCCTGTGGCTGGGGGAGGAATGAGATGTTCTAAGGAAGGGAAGTGGGGAAGGAGACAGAAGGGAGGGGGAGTACATTGTTTACATGTGTAGAAATGGCACTGTGAAACCCTCCTTGTGTGCTAAGGAATTAAAGATGGAATAGTGCTGGGACGGCCCTTTGGTGCCTACAGAGTTCTCTCAGAGGGGCCAAATCCATTCATTGCTTACTCCCTGAAGTATGCAATTCTGGCACAGAGGTGCAGTTCCAGAGTCCACCAGCAGGTGGCCCTGTGTCCACCCTTGGAACTGTGGTGCTAACCAGCCAGGGCCCCTAGGCTGGCTACAGGGCAGGAAAAGTTAAGAAAGGAAAAGAATCTGCTCAGCTATGGAGCCTGTGTCTCACACCTGTAATTCTAGCTACTCAGGAGGTTGAGATCCAAAGATTGTGGTTCAAAGCCAGCAGCCCTAGCAGGAAAACCCATGAGACTTTATCTCCAGTTAACTACAAAAAAAAAAAAAAAACAACAAACAAACCGGAAGTGGCACTAGCTCAAAGTGGTAAAGGGATAGCTTTGAGCCAAAACAGCTTGGAGAGTGCCAGGTCCTGAGTTTGAGCAACAACAACAACAAAAAGCCACAGGGCCTGGGAATGTGGCTTAGTGGTAGAGTGCTTGCCTAGCATGCATGAAGCCTTGGGTTCGATTCCTCAGCACCACATAAACAGAAAAAGCTGGAAGTGGCGCTGTGGCTCAAGAGGTAGAGTGCTAGCCTTAAGCCTTGAGCAGAAAGAAGCTCAGGGACAGTGCTCAGGCCCTGAGTTCAAGCCCCAGGCCTAGCAAAAAAGAAAAAGAAAGCCACAGTTAAGCACTCTGGAAGGCACTTGTGTTACAGTCCCCTCAGTTCCTCCAACAACCCCGAGAAAGGTTGGCTATAATGCCATGCTACAGATGGAGAACTTGAGGATCAGATCACAAGCACTAAGATCACAGCAGGCAAATGTTGACACGGCACTTGGTTTGCACCTGGCTCTGATGTGTCAGCCATGAGCACCACAGGACAGTTCCTGCCTCCAGCCAGATCCCATCTCAAAAACTTTCTGCCTTAGCTGACCTTGAACGTGACATGACTCTCCTATCTCTGCCTAGGATTATAGGTGTGAGCCATTAAACCAGGATGAGCGTCATTGTTATAGTAAACATGGCCTTCAAGGTTATACAAAGTACTAGACAAGTGTTGTTTCAATCCTGAGACTTTTTTTTTTTTTTTTTTGCCAGTTCTGGGGCTTGAACTCAGGGCCTAAGCACTGTTCCCAGCTTCTTTCTACTCAAGGCTAGAACATTCCACTTGAGCAACAGCGCCATTTCTGGCTTTTTTCTATGTATGTGGAGCTGAGGAATCGAACTCAGGGCTTCATGTAAACAAGGCAAGCACTCTACCACTAGGCCATATTCCCAGCCCCAAGACTTCTTTTTTGTTGTTGTTTTTTTATTTGTTTGGTTTTTTTATAGCAGATCCATTCTGCAGGCTATCGAAGTTGATTCTGGGCTTACTAAAGACATCTTATGATATGAAGTTTGTTTTGGTTTTTTGTTTTGTTTTGTTTTGTTTTTGTGTGTGTGTGTGTGTGTGTGTGTGTTTGCCAGTCCTGTGCCTTAAACTCAGGGCCTGAGCACTATCCCTGGCTTCTTTTGTGCTCAAGGCTAGCACTCTGCCATTTGAGCCACAGCGCCACTTCTGGCCGTTTTTCTGTATTTGTGGTACTGAGGAATCGAACCCAGAGCTTCATGTATATGAGGCAAGCACTCTTGCCACTAGGCCATATTCCCAGCCCCAGTATGAAGATTTTATATGCATCTCTTTCAAACTCCATGAATTTTAGTTAGGTTTTATTCTAGTCTGTAAACATTCTGGCCATGTGGCCTAACCTAATGTCTCATGATGAAACTGTTGAGACAGCTAAAGGATGGAGACAGATGAAAACATGTCTTCATGGGTAACAGGCTAAGGACTTGGGGGCTTTTATTGTTATTGTTGTATTTGTTGTTATTGTTGCCCTTATGGCAGTCTCTGTCTCCTGTGAGTGGCATTTACTTATGATGTCTTGTTTGTAGTCTGTCTTCTTCATACCCCATTTTGACTCAATTTCCACTCTGAGAAATGACTTAGTCCATTTTATTGCCTAGTATATTAAGTGGTCAAAATAATCTAGGCATGGTAGTTCATGTTGTTATTCTCAGTATTCAGAAGGCTGAGGCTTGAATTAAAGACCATTCTGTTGGGGTTGGCCTAGTGGTAGAGAGCTTGCCTAGCATGCATGAAGCCCTGGGTTCGATTCCTCAGCACCACCTATACAGAAAAGACCAGAAGTGGCGCTGAGGCTCAATTGGTACAGTGCTAGCCTTGAGCAAAAAGAAGCCAGAGACAGTGGCTGTGGCTCAAGTGGTAGAGCAAAAGAGGGCCAGGGGCAGTGCTCAGACCTTGAGTTCAAGCCCCAGGACAGGCCAAAAAATGAAAAAGGAAGGAAGGAATCACATGTCGAGCGCCGGTGGCGCATGCCTGTAAGCCTAGGTACTCAGAAGACTGAGATCTGAGGATCACAGTTCAAAGCCAGCCTGGGTAGGAAAGCACGTGAGACGCTTATCTCCAATAAACTACTCAGGAAAACCCAAAGTAGCACTGTGGTGCAAGTGGTAGAGCATTGAGCACCAAGAGACTCAGGAACAGCATCCAGGCCCTGAATTCAAGCCCCAGGACCAGCAAAAAAAAAAAAAAAAGAAATCCACACACACACTCACAGTGGTGCGACAGGGTCTGGCCCGCGGTGGCAGCTCAGTGAATGCTTGCAAAGCAAATGAGTGAGCCTGGGAAACTGCTGACCAGCCTGGTCAGCAGCAAGGCTGCCCTGGAGAAGAGCAGCCTTGTAGAGATGGGTTCAAGCCTCGGGCCCCGGAATATCTGGGACAAGCACACACACCAGGCCTGGCTAAGGCTGGGACTTGAAGGGTAAACAGAGGCTATGGAGGCACCAGAATTGGGAGGAGTCTCCCAGGCGCGTGTACTCTGCCTAGGGAAGTGAGAGGTGCTTGAGGAATTGAGGGGAAGAGGATACTTGGTGGGGGCTGAGAAGGCTGTGGCCAAGCGTGATGTGCATCCCTTTAATCCTAGCTGGTTCTTTTGAGGGAGGTCATAGGGCTTGAACCCGGAGCCTGGGTAAGCTTTTGTGCACAAGCCTAGTGCTTTACCACTTTGAGCCACAGCACCACTTCTGGTTTTCTGGTTGTTAATTGCAGATAAGAGTCTCACGGACTTTCCTGCCCAGGTTGGCTTCAAACGGTGAGAGAAAGTCTTACCAGCCAGGACTACACTGGGCAGTCGGGTGCCCAAAAAGTGCAGTGCCAAAGGGCTGGGAATATGGTCTAGTGGTAAAGTGCTCACCTCGTATACATGAAGCCCTGGGTTCGATTCCTCAGCACCACATATATAGAAAAAAGCCAGAAGTGGCGCTGTGGCTCAAGAGATAGAGTGCTAGCCTTGAGCAAAAAGAAGCCAGGGACAGTGCTCAGGCCCTCAGTCCAGGGCCCAGGACTGGCAAATAAAGAAAACAAGAACAACAAAAAAGTGCAATGCCAAGTATGGCATCATGGCCTCTCTTAAAGCAGACCCCACCCCCTCCATATTGGCTCAGGGGTGGGAAATCCCTCATGGTTCTTTCCTGCAGATGCAAGCCAAGCGTGAAGTTACAGAAGCTGAAACAGTGCTGGAAGTCAGCATGAGCGAGAGCAACATGACCCACCACCATGACGTTTCCACAACCCGTTACTACGGTTGTCACCCAGAACAGAAACGGAACAGTGGCGACATATATCTTTAAATGTCAAACTATAAGGAACTAGTCTCACGGGTGGGGGTGCAGTCCTTGAAGATGGAGTCACAAAAACAAAATGGAGTCAGAGAAGCTAAGAGTAAACTCTGAGATGGTGACATTTGACGAGCCCTGTTACACAATGCTGGCCCAGGCATCAGTGCGAGACCCTCTCACACATGGGGCCAGGGCGGGGGAAACATGGGAGCCGGGGGCGGGGGGGAGGGGACATGCGAAGTGAAATGGGGAGGGGGGGGAGAGGAGGCCCTGGCCTTGGAGGGGGGGCGGCGTATCCAGAGGTGCCGTTCCCCACAGAGGGGAGCACAGGGAAGGAAGGGGGCCTGCAGGAGGTGCTGAGTACAAGGCACTTGGTGCTGTTCCACATCAGGGCAGATGTGTGCACACCTGGAGCTCAAGGTCAGGCTTGAAGAAAGACACAGCCTGAGTCTGGGGGGAGGGGAGGCGGGTCCTGACAGGGAGCCAACTGTAGGGAAGACTCCTCTCTCTCCCCTCTGGGGTGGATCTGGGTCTGGCTTGTCCTCAGCAACCTCTCCCTCCCAGCAAGCGCCCTCGTGTCCTGATACCTCGCCACTGAGGCAGAACTAGGGCACGGCACATGGCCACTGCCGTGGCCCCGTGGCAGCACAGGGCCTGCCCTGCGGGGAGACGGCCCCCTGGCCTGGGACTCTTACCTGCTGTTCCTGTGGGAAAGGTGCAGGATGAAGGCTGCAGTCCCCATTATCGGGGCTGACATCGGACATCAGGGCTGCACACCCCACCCTCAGACTCCTCCAGGGCTGGAGACAGCCATGTGCAGAAGGGAAGGATGAGCACCCTAACCCAGACCCCAACAATCACACCCCCCACGGTCCATCTCCCCCCCCCCCTTCTCCTGCCCCCAGGCCTCTCCACCTGTGCAGGGGCTGAGCCCCGCCCCTTCCTCCTGCCTGGACTCAGGCAAATCATTCAAATCCACCACCACCTTTTAGGTCAATGGCCAAACCCCATTCAGTGCCAATCCCCACCTCCCACTCCCTCCTCCCTGTCCTCTCTCCTTCCCTTTGTGCTAGCTGGGGCTGGGGCTGCTGGCCACAGAGAAAAAGCCACTTGAGGGGCTGGGAAGGTGGCTTGGCTTCTTTTTGCTCAAGGCTAGCACTCTCCCTGTTGAGCCACAGCGCCACTTCCAGCCTTTTCTGCTTATGTGGTGCTGAAGAATCAAACCCAGGACTTCATGCATGCAAGGCAAGCACTCTACCACTAAGCCACATTCCCAGCCCTGTACACACATTCTAATGATCAAATCATCCATTGATGGACATTTGGATACTTGAGTTGCTTCTCCTCCCCACCCCCTCCAAGATTGCTTTCTTTTTTTCTTGGTCCTGGGGCCTGGGCACTGTCTCTGAGCTCTTCAGCTCAAGGCTAGCACTCTGCCACTTGAGCTACAGCACCACTTCCTGTTTTCTGGTGGTTAATTGGAAATAAGAGTCTCACAGACTTTCCTACTCAGGCTGGTTTTGAACTGTGATCCTCAGATCTCATCCTCCTGAATAGCTAGGATTACAGGTGTGAGCCACCGGTGCCTGTCTTCAAAGATTTCTTTATTGACATTAAGTAACTACATAATTTCACAGTACTGTGGTATAGTTATACTTAGCTAGAGTCACAAACACATTTTAACCTTCACAATGATAAGCATCGTTCTAATCTACAAAGCTTATGAGTAAAGAAAAATACAAATATCTCAAGTTTTGCATAAGAGAAAGGTTTAACTCCATGAACATTAACAATAAAACTACTTCTTCCAGATTAGGTGATATGTACATTTATTTCCTTTTGCTTAGTATCAGCCGTTCCCTTTTTCTCATTCCCTCCTTCCCATCACCGCTGGTGGGTTGCTTAGTTCGCTTTCATCAATGTCCAGTCCGGCTGATGGGCCTCTCTGCTGCACTTTTTCTCCCAATTTCCACTCATTCTGTGCCCTCCTCCCAGCTTCCCTCAGATGTGCACGTGTATACACCACTTACGAAATAGAGTACAGAGTCATCTAAAAATGACAGGGAAGAAGTCCTTTGTTTCCTTATCTTTGGGGTTCTTTTCAGTCTGTATATTATTTTATGTACCCATGATGAGGTGCTTGGGTCGTACTATTTGGTGCTTTTCTCCCAAGACTGTCTTTGTTTGGTCTCATTGTCTAGGGGCATCTTGAGTCCTGTTTACTTCTTCATATCTCGTTGCCTTTTAAATCTAACATCCGCATATCAGGGAGACCTTGCACCATTTGTCTCTCTGATCTTAGCTTATCTTGCTCAACCTGATTTGTTCTAGTCGTGAGACTCTTATCTCCAATTAACCACCAGAAAACTGGAAGTGGAGCTGTGACATGGAGCTGTGGCTCAAAGTGGCAGAGTGCTAATCTTGAGCAAAAGAGCTCAGGGACAGTGCCCAGGCCCTGAGTTCAAACCCCATGACTGACAAAAAGAGAAAAAAAAAAAGATTCTTTGCTCATTAAAATGTGAGCTTGGCTGGGAATATGACCTAGTAGCAAAAGTGCTTGCCTCACATACATGAAGCCCTAGGTTCGATTCCCCAGCACCACATATATAGAAAATGGCCAGAAGTGGCGCTGTGGCTCAAGTGGTAGAGTGCTAGCCTTGAGCAAAAAGAAGCCAGGGACAGTGCTCAGGCCCTGAGTCCAAGGACTGGCAAAAATATAAATAAATAAATAAATAAATAAATAAATAAATAAATAAATAAATAAATGTGGGCTTGGAGCTAGGGATAGATCAGTGATAGAACAGCATGCACAAGTCTTTGATTTAATCCCCAGTACTGCAAAGCAAGCAAAAAAAAAACAGAAAAACTGGGGCTGGAGAAATGGCCTAGTGGTAAAGTGCTCGCCTCGTATACATGAAGCCCTGGGTTCAATTCCTCAGCACCACATATATAGAAAAGACCAGAAGTGGCGCTGTGGCTCAAGTGGCAGAGTGCTAGCTAGCCTTGAGCAAAAAGAAGCCAGGGACGGTGCTCAGGCCCTGAGTCCAAGCCCCAGTACTGGCCAAAAAAAGAAGAAGAAGAAAAAAAGAAAAAACAGAAAAACTATGCATGGTAGTGCATACCTGTAATTCTAGCATTCTGGAAGCTAAAGCAGAGGATGATGAGCCATCTTGGGCTACACAATAAGATCCTCTCAGGAAACAGACACAATATCACCAGATCTGCCCAAACCAGTGATTGTGGCCTGGTTGATGGTGATAGATACTGTACTCATTCCCACTCAACACCCAGCCTTCTTGAAAGAAACGTGCGATGAGCCCCGGATGTTTCTTGGGTGAGCCACAGCTCCCTCTGTCCGAGGAAGGTGTGATTCCTCCAGCAAAGACATCCTTTGGATCAACGTGGCGTGGACGGTGCCACAGACATCAGCCTCCCACAGCCAGAGTCAAAACCAGGACACATACAAGGTTAGATCACTTGGCTTCCACAGCCCTGGTATAAAACAGGCACCAGATTTCCCCATGCTTTTTCTTGGTTGGGTTCCAGTCTGCTTGACAGACATTTCTTCTGTTTGAAGAGTAGACTTCTCTGCAAGGTAGAGAGGCGCAACGCCTCTGGCCGGAACCCAGCTGCACAATGGAGGACAGCTCTGCTAACACCAAGTGGGAGTTGCAGATCCCCTGATCTAGATCCAGAGAAGAATAGGCCATGTTCCAAGAATAACTTCCTTCTATTGGGGCTCCGAGCCAGAACCATGATGCTATGCTTGTGAAAGCCAGTGACGTGAAATCTCTGAACTGTTTACTTCTCCCTAGCAAGGAAGACACAAGTTGAACAGTTGCCCCAGGTCCTCAGAGCAGGCGGCAGCATCCCCATGGTGACAGACACCATCTTTCCCTCAAAGCGGGGCTCTTTCACCTGGTTGAGGTGCCGCTGGTAGAGACAGAGCATGCCAGTGCTGCTGCCCACCGCAGTGTAGTCCTCGGTGGTATCCAGGGCTGTGAGGTGGACCCCAACAGAGCGGAAACCCTTCTGGCTCTCCGTGGGGATGGCATTGAGGAGATAGTATAAAGGTAACAGGCTCTGATACGGATGCCAAGACCACGGTTTCCACAGATGTTCCTCAGGCAGGGAGAGGAGGAGAAACTGGGGAGGGAGAGATCGGCATGGATTCCTGAGTGTGGAAGACTTCACTGGAACCATCCTCCCCACCCCCATCGGCCCCTCCAGACTTGTCAGCCCCACCCAACCGGAGGAGGAGGACGAGGAGGAGGAGGTGGTTGCTTCTTCTTTTGGCTGTTGTGAATGTTATACACAAATATCTGCTATGAACCAATATGCAAATAGATCTCTTGAGCCTCTTTTTTTTTTTTTTTCCCAGGTATAAGAGCTTGTCTCGAGGCTTCGTTTTTGCTCAGCTTTCTCACTTCTGGCTGTTGCTCTATCACTGCGCAGTGCCTTCCATCTAGCTGGTTAACTGGAGATTGAGTGTCATGGACTTTTCTGTCTGGGTGGCTTTGAACCATGGAACCATGATGCTCAGAACTTTAGATTCCTGAGTAGTTAGGATAACAGGAGTGAGTCACCAGCCCCAGGCTGAGATTCCACAATTAACTCTTTTGGCAAACATAGTAATTCTATTTTTAAAGTTATTACTTTGAGACAGAATCTTCCCATGTAGCTCAGGCTGGCCTTGAACTTAAGATCCTGCTGCTCTCCTCTCCCTACAACAAGTGCTGGCCAAAAGGTAACATTTTAGACCAGCAGTAAATCTGACCTAATATCCAAAATAAACAAGTTGTTCAAGAAACTGACCCTTGGGGCTGAGGCAAGAGTGCTTGCCTCGTATACATGAAGCCCTGGATTCAATTCCTCAGCACCACATATATAGAAAAAGCCAGAAGTGGCACTGTGGCTCAGGTGGTAGAGTGCCTTGAGCAAAAAGAAGCCAGGGGGCTGGGGATATGGCCTAGTGGCAAGAGTGCCTGCCTCGGATACACGAGGCCCTAGGTTCGATTCCCCAGCACCACATATACAGAAAACGGCCAGAAGCGGTGCTGTGGCTCAAGCGGCAGAGTGCTAGCCTTGAGCGGGAAGAAGCCAGGGACAGTGCTCAGGCCCTGAGTCCAAGGCCCAGGACTGGCAAAAAAAAAGAAGCCAGGGACAGTGCTCAGGCCCTGAGTCCAAGGCCCAGGACTGGCAAAAAAAAAAAAAAAAAAAAAAAAAAAGAAGCCAGGGACAGTGCTCAGGCCCTGAGTCCAAGGCCCAGGACTGGCAAAAAAAAAAAAAAAAAAAAAAAAAAAAAGAAGCCAGGGACAGTGCTCAGGCCCTGAGTTCAAGGCCCAGGACTGGCAAAAACAAAACAAAACAAAATAAGAAAGTAACCCTTCCCAAAGCTAAAACCAATCATTAAATGGGCAAAGGAGCTAAGGAGAGACTTCTCAGAAGAAAAGGTAAGAATGGCAAAGAAACACATGAAGAAATGTTCATCATTCCTGGCCACAAAGCAAATTAAAACAACTCTAAGATTCCATCTCACCCCAGTAAGTCAAAATTGTGAATTTGAACAGGAACAAATGCTGGTAGGGATGTGGAGAAAAAGGAAGGAACACTATTGCATTTGGTGGGAATGTAAATTAATTTAACCACTCTGGATAGCAGTCTGGAGGTTCCTCAAAAAACTAAACATAAGTGGGCTGGGGATATAGCCTAGTGGCAAGAGTGCCTGCCTCGGATACACGAGGCCCTAGGTTCGATTCCCCAGCACCACATATACAGAAAACGGCCAGAAGCGGCACTGTGGCTCAAGTGGCAGAGTGCTAGCCTTGAGCGGGAAGAAGCCAGGGACAGTGCTTAGGCCCTGAGTCCAAGACCCAGGACTGGCCAAAAAAAAAAAAAAAAAAAAAAAAAAAAAAAACTAAACATAAATTTTCTCTTTGACCCAGCCTTACCATTCCTGGGCATCTGCCCAGAACATCATAAGTCAAGATACTGTAAAGTCATGTGCACATCCGTGTTCATTGCTGTACTGTACATTGTACAGTACATTGTACATAACTACGTTATGGAAACAGTGCAGATGCCCTACAAAAGATGAATGGATAAAAAATGTAATATACACACATAATGGATAATGGAGTTTTACACATTCATTAGAAAGAATAAGGTTCTGTCAATTGCAGGGAAATGGACGGACCTAGAACAAATGCTAAGGGAGAGATAAGCCTAGCTCAGAGATACAAACAGCTCATGTTTTCTTCTCTCATATGTAGAAGCTAGATCTTACATACATGGGGACATGATAAGTTACAAAAGACTCTAGGCATTCACACACACAGTGAGACCAAAGAAGGATAGTTTTTTCTTTTATTTTGTCAGTTTGTGGTTCAAAGCCAGCTTAGGCAGGAAAGTCCATGAGACTCTTATCTCCAGTTAACCACCAAAAAACTGAAGTGGAGCTGTGGTTCAAAGTGGTAGTGACTTTTTTTTGGTCAGTTGTGGGGCTTAAACGCAGGGCCTGAGTGCTGTTCCTGAGCCCTTTGCTCAAGGCTAGCACTCTACCACCTTTAGCCACAGCGGCACTTTTGGTTTTCTGGTGGTTAATTGGTGGTTAATGATAAAAGGCTCACAGATTCTCCTGCCCAGGTGCTTTGAACCACATTCTTTAGAAATCAGCCTCCTGAGTAGCTAGGATTAAAAGCATGAGCCACCTGTGCCCAGCCAATAATAACAATTTTTAAAAATTAAAGGAGACAACAACTGCTAACCCCAAGCTGCTTCTCTAAAAGCTGAAATCATTTTTGTGGTGTTAGGAGGCAAAGGCCACCCATCTCCCCGCAGGAGGCCCACTTCCTTCCTGGTGAGCATCAGGGCTATGCGACTCCATCCTCGAACGAGGCCAGAAGGCTGCTGCCCAGCCTCAGTCAGGAGAGCACGGGTGGCAAAAGCCCTCTGCGGCTGAGCACTTAGCTCAGACCTGGGGAACTGGCCTAGCACGTATGAGGCCCTCGATTTGATGACCAGCACTGAAGGAAAAAAAAAAAAAAGGGAAGAAAATATTTGAAAAGCCCTCTGTCCTTTTACCCACTTCCCTGGGCCCCAAGTCTCTGATTTCACTTGACTTAGGGCCCTGCTCCTCCCCCCAGCCCTGGGAAAGGGTCTGTCTGTCCCCTGCCTGGGCAGTCTGGCTGGCTCTGCCAGTCCTGCTCCTGCAGGATTTGCGGCCCTGCATACTGACCCACCACACTGCCTGCCAGTCACCAAGAGCACAAGCCACTAGTAGCTGGCTAATGTTGATATAAATAAAGAACGGAGCTGGTGTGCTGGCATCTTGGGAGGCCGAGGCAGGAGGATCCCCAGCTGGAGGCCAGCCTGCGCTCCAGAGCATGACCTTCTTTTGCTTTTCTCTCTCTCTCTCTCTTTTTTTTTTTTTTTTTGCCAGTCCTGGGGCTTGGACTCAGGGCCTGAGCACTGTCCCTGGCTTCTTTTTGCTCAAGGCTAGCACTCTGCCACTTGAGCCACAGCGCCACTTCTGGCCATTTTCTGTATATGTGGTGCTGGGGAATTGAACCCAGGGCTTCACGTATACGAGGCGAGCACTCTTGCCACTAGGCCATATCCCCAGCCCCTTCTTTTCTTTTTTCTTGTGTGTGTGCTAGTTGGTCCTGGGTCTCCCGCCGCCCTTCAGCAGGAGATGGAGCAGGGCCTCGTCAGGGAGACCAGGCCTTGTAGCCTTGGTGCTGGGATGAACATGATTGAAGCCTGGTCACCATTCTGCATGGATTGGTGCTATGGCTTCTGCCTCAGGAGCAAAAGGAGGCGAAAGCTGCTCAGCTTAGAGGGATTTCAGCCCAAGTGAGGCGGGCGTGGACGGATCCCACGAATAGTCTCGTCCCAGCGAGTGCGCTGTGTGACAAGGATGCCGTAGCTTTCTGAGGAAGATGCCAACCGCATTCCCAATGCTGTGTGTGGGAGCCAGCACTGTGGGTCACACCTGTAGTCACGGCACTCCAGGGAAACCCCTTGAGTCGAGAGTGCTGAGCTGAGGGTGTGGCTCAAGTGGTAGCACACTTGCCCAGCAAGCACAAGTCCCTAGTTCAAGCGCCATACTGCAAAAGAGAAAGTAGGATTCAAAGCAAGAACAGTCTTCTAAACAACTCCGGGAGACGAGCCAACATCACAGACTTTGAAGGTATGAGTCCTCCTCCACTTGCTACAGTCCTCCTTGCTACAGTGAAGACTAGCTAGTGGTGTTTAACTACTCACCAAGGACACACCCACCTGCCATGCATTTATACCATGTCTTACTTTTCACAGCCCTAAGTGGATTCTGGTTTTATTTTGTTTATTTGGGTTTTTTTGTTTGTTTGTTTTTGCCAGTCCTGGGGCTTGGACTCAGGGCCTGAGCACTGTCCCTGGCTTCTTTTTGCTCAAGGCTAGCACTCTACCACTTGAGCCACAGCGCCACTTCTGGCTTTTTTCTATATATGTGGTGCTAAGGAATTGAGCCCTGGGCTTCATGTATACAAGGTGAGCACTTTACCATTAGGCCATATTCCCAGCCCCTGGATTCTGGTTTTATATCCATTTTACAGATGTGAGGACTGAGGCTCCAAAATAGTAAGATCCCTATGAACTCCCTGTTGTGAAGTCAGGAGTGAAACTATTTTGAATCTAGAGGCTAAGCACAATTTCTAGGGACTTGGAAGACAGAAAGTCGGGATCTGCCTGCTCTCTGGCTGTCACTCCACTTTGCTCAAACCAAGATAGCTTTGAAGTTAAAAAATGTAGCTGATATATGTAGCTAAGATTTTTTTTTTTGTTTTGGGGCTGGGGATATGGCCTAGTGGCAAGAGAGCTTGCCTCGTATACATGAGGCCCTGGGTTCGATTCCCCAGCACCACATATACAGAAAACGGCCAGAAGTGGCGCTGTGGCTCAAGTGGCAGAGTGCTAGCCTTGAGCAAAAGGAAGCCAGGGACAGTGCTCAGGCCCTGAGTCCAAGGCCCAGGACTGGCAAAAAAAAAAAAAAAAAAAAAAAGAAACACAAAACAAAAAATCTGGGTTTTTTTTGGCCAGTCCTGGGCCTTGGACTCAGGGCCTGAGCACTGTCCCTGGCTTCCTTTTGCTCAAGGCTAGCACTCTGCCACTTGAGCCACAGCGCCCCTTCTGGCCGTTTTCTACATATGTGGTGCTGGGGAATCGAACCCAGGGCTTCATGTATACGAGGCAAGCACTCTTGCCAGTAGGCCATATCCCCAGCCCTTGTGTTTCATTTTTGTGCCAGTCCTGGTGTTTGAATTCAGGGCCTGGGTACTGTCTGTGAGTTTTTTTGCTCAAGGCTAGTGCTCTATCACTTGAGCCACAGCTCCACTTCTGGCTTTTGGGTGGTTAATTGGAGATAAGTCTCACAGACTTTGCGGCACAAGCTGGCTTTGAACCACAATCCTCAGATTTCAGCCTCCTAAGTAGTAGTATGACAAGCATGAGACACTGGCTCCGCTAGACAGCCCGTGTGTGTGTGTGTGTGTGTGTGTGTGTGTGTGTGTGTGTGTATTCTGGGTCTTGAAAGCAGGTCCTGGGCACCATGGTACCTGGCAATTTCTTTCTCTTGAGTAGCTGGGATTACAGGAGAAAGCCACCAGTTTGGAGAAAGATTCTGTTTTCCTCACAAGGACAACAAGGCTCAGAAAATGAAAGCGAGCTGATTTACCCATGGCTCACACCTGTAATCCTAGCCATTCAGGAGGCTGACACCTGAGGATCACAATTCAAAGCCAGCCAGGGCAACCGGAAGTGGCACTGTGGCTCAAAGTAGTAGAGTGCTAGCCTTGAGAGAAAAAGCTCAAGGACAGCGCCTAAGTCCAAGCCCCACAACCAACCAAAAGGAAAAGGGAAAGCCAAAGTGATTGCTAAGGTCACAAAACAGACAACTTGTGTCATCAGCCTGTGTGGAAGCAATGGAGAAGCTTTAGGCCATCCTGTGGGGTCTGACCTGGGTGGCCTAAAGGGAGGGGCGTGGCCTCTTCCGGGTGGGGTCTATGTGGGGGCGTGGCCTCCGCTGCTCGCCAGCCGCTCTGGCAGGGAGGTGGGCGTGGCCCGGAGGGGTGTGGCTTGTGATGGACAGTCTTGTGGGCGTGGCCTCGGGCTGCCTCTGCGTGGACCCGGGGCTCCAGCCGGCAGGTCATTTGCTGTGTGCGCACCCAGCGGCGGGCACCATGGGCACCAGGGAGCCGGTGGCGCTGCAGGACTTCGTGCGGGACCTGGATCCTGCGTCGCTCCCACGCGTGCTGCGGGTCTGCTCCGGAGTCTACTTCGAGGGTAAGTGTGCCCGGCTCCCCTGGCTGTGTGGGAAACGGAGGCCACAGTCAACTTCTCCGCGCTCGGGTGGTGGAGGGGCCCTAAGTTCTGCAGGGCAGGTGGGCGGAACAGAGCTCAGCCCGCGTGGAACCACGGGGGGCATTGGGGCTCCCACTGTGCCCGGCTCCGAGGCGCTCGCGGTTGTTGCCTTTGCTTGATTATTGATTGGCAGTGGTGGGGATCGAACCCCGGGTCTGGAGCATGTTGGGGGAGCGCTTTAGCGCTGAACTGTCCCTACTTGTGGGCTGTGTCCACGCTCGCCTCCCCACACTGCCTGCCTTGGGTCCTCCCACAGCCAGCCCGCCCACCCTGGCCCAGGGGGCAGTACTTCACCTGAAGCCTTCCCGGCCCGGTGGCTTCCCTCCAAGTCTCCCTGGGTCAAGCAGGGATGGCTCATTAGTGCTGGAAAGCACAGGGGGCTGGGGCCGGCAGGGGAAGGGCGGGGGAGGCTGCGCAGAAAGAGGCCAGGGCTGCCCTGTGGTAGGAATTGCTCTTCAGAGAGGAAGTGTGGGTTATGGGTGTGAGAGGTGGAGGTGGAGGAGAAAGGGAACTGAGAGACCGGGAGGGGGTGCTGGCCCTTTCCTGCCCTATCCTCCTTCCTGGCTAGAGGAAGTCTTGCTTGCCACCAAAGGTTGCAGCGCAAGTTTTCTGAGGGCGAAGTGAGCACTAGATCAAGTTGGAGACACAAGGAGGGCCACACATCCTCCCCACCTCTCTCTAGGTCCATTTGGGAGTCTGATGGGTCTGGGCTCAAGTTCTGACTGCCTCTAGGGCTTCCTGGGGCAGGCATCTGGGATGGGCTTGCTCTCACCCTCACAAAGGACCAAGGCCGTCTGTCTTCCCAGAGTCCCTTGCCTGTCTGTCACAATACCTGAGTTTCCCCCCTTGGCTGATCTGCGGTGGTGGGAAGTCCAGAAGTTGGAGTGATGTCACTAGAGCGGAACCTGACAGGGTGTGGGTGTATAGATGGGGTGATGTGGAAGGGTAGGATCAGACAATAGAGGCAGGTGGGGGACGGGGTGCTCCAGAATGGTTGGCCTCATCGTTAGGTGCCCATTTTGGAGGCAGACACCATGGCTTGATCCCATTTTTTTTCTTTGTTATGTTAGGGATTGAATTTAAGGTCTTTTTGCAGCCCAGGCAAGTGCTCTACCACTAATCTGTATCCCCTAGATTTTGCTTTAAAATACTTTAATAGTCTTGCTTAGTTGTTCCAGATGACCTCAAACTTGCAATCTCCTCCTGCGTCAGTGCCCAGAGAGGCTGGAATTATGGGTGCATAATTATACCTGGCCTTATACAATCATCTTTTTTTTTTTTTTTTTGGAGAGGGGTGCGAGTGGTAGGGTTTGAACTCAGGACCTGGGTGCTGTTCCTGATGGGTTTTTCTTTCTTTCTTTTTTTTTCTTTTTCTTAAGGCTAGTGCTCTAACACTTGAACTACAACTTCATTCCCAGCCTTGTTGGTAATTAATTGGAGATAAGAGTCTCACAGGCTTTCTTGCCTGGGCTGGTTTCAAACCATGATCCTCTTGAGTAGCTAGGATTCCAGTGCCTGGCCTTACATAATCATCCTGAGTAAACCTAAACAAACTCTCTGAGGCAATATAATTTTTAGGAAAGAGAAACTGCAAAGTAGCATTTTCAAGAAAGGGAAACTGCTCATTGCTCCAGAGCAGTCATGGTCTTAAAGCCAAGGATGCCTAATGGCACTTGGCCCAGGGGGTAGATACATAAAGTTCCACACACAAAAGATTTGTGTGGGGCTGGGGATATGGCCTAGTGGCAAGAATGCTTGCCTCCTATACATGAGGCCCTGGGTTCAATTCCCCAGCACCACATATACAGAAAACGGCCAGAAGTGGCTCAAGTGGCAGAGTGCAGCCTTGAGCAAAAAGAAGCCAGGGACAGTGCTCAGGCCCTGAGTCCAAGCCCAGGACTAGCAAAAAAAAAAAAAAAAAAATTGTGTGTGTGTGTATGTGTGTATTTTTTGCATGTACTGTAGCTATCGGCCTCCTATGATCCTGGGACACAAACACCCCTGTGACTCCCTTCTCCGCCTCTTTCCCATGGTTGCCTCCTGAATGGAACTTCCAGCATCACTCAGCCTCCCAGGACAGGCCTCCAGTGTGTGCAACACCCAACTTCATCGTACAGCTGGGAAATTATATATATATATGCACACACACACACACACACACACACACACACACACACGGGCCTTGGACTCAGGGCCTGAGCACTGTCGCTGGCTTCATTTTTACTCAAGGCTAGCACTCTGCCACTTGAGCCACAGCGCCCCTTCTGGCCGTTTTCTATATATGTGGTGCTAGGGAATCAAACCCAGGGCTTCATGTATACGAGGCAAGCACTCTTGCCACTAGGCCATATTCCCAGCCCTCCATACCCCTTTTTAATAAAACTGTGCTCTATAAGCTGGGCATAGGTGGCTCACGCCTGTAATCCTAGCTACTCAGAAGGCCAAGACCTGAGGATTGCAGTTTGATGTCAGCCCAGGAAGAAAAGTTCATGAAACTCTTCTCTCCAATTTACCACCAAGAAACCAGAAATGGAGCTGTGGCTCAAGTGGTAGAGTACCAGTCTTGAGCAGAAAAAGCTAAGGAACAGCTCTCAGGCCTGAGTTCAAGTCCCAGTTACCAGTAGCTTTATGAACCTGTATGCATCCTCCAGAGGAGGTTTCCATCACTTTCTCAGGGCTGGGGGGAAGAGGACTTACTGAGACTCTTTCTGTGGTGGGGTCAGATGACCGCAAACCCCCCCCCCTGCCCCGCCCAACTCTCCTCCCTTCCCCCGGCCATGTTCAACTTCCTGTTCTCCATCATGGCTCTGTGGTGGGCCTTTTTTTTTTTTTTTGCCAGTCCTGTGGCTTGAACTCAAGACTGAGCACTGTCCCTGGCTTCCTTTTGCTCAAGGCTAGCACTGTGCCACTTGAGCCACAGCGCCACCTCTGGCCGTTTTCTATATATGTGGTGCTGAAGAATCAAACCCAGGGCTTCATGTATACTAGGCAAGCACTCTACCACTAAGCCACACTCCCAGCCCTGCTGAGGAATCTTCCCTGTGCTCCTTCCATGTTCTGTGAGCAGCTTCAGCTCTGTGAGCCAGGAAAGTGGCTGCTGAGTTTGGGAGTGGTGCCCAGACACAGGAGGTCTCCCCATGCTGGCACCCTCTTTTCCCTCCTGTGCTTTGTGGAAAAGCAACACAACTCATCTGAAAGAGAAGGCAGGGAGTGTGAAGGGCCTGGAGTCCCATCCCGTCCCCCCTCCCCCCGGCCCTGTGTGACCGGCAGGGAGCCACTGCCCCTCTCTGAGCCTGATTTCCCAGTTGTGTGATGAAGGAGCTGAGTACTACGTGCACCCGTGGTCTGCCCCAAGTAGGGCTGTGAGTTCCATTCAGGAGGCAGAGGTGGGAAAGAGGCAGAGAGGGAATGGCAGAGGCAGGCAAGTCCCGGGCTACGTGGAGGCTGATGGCTGCAGGCAGGGCACAGAGCAGGAAGACAGTGTACACCAAGCTGTGACCAAGCAGAACACTTAGTGCTTGTCCATTGCCAAAAGAATAAACTGAGTCCATGTCTCTGTAGGCTCCATCTACGAGATCTCGGGGAGTGAGTGCTGCCTGTCCACGGGGGACCTGATCAAGGTTACCCAGGTTCACCTCCAAAAGGTGATCTGTGAGAACCCGGCCACGGGTGAGACCATGGACCTCGATCCCACCTTCCCAGGTAAAGCAGGTACCTGTCCCCCTCCCCCCCCCCCCGCCTAGTACACTGCAGGCCACCGTGGGGTAGCCCAAGGCCATGCCCTCCCCATCATCTTCTGGATGCACCTGCTGCTATTTCAGTACTCAGTCCAGATGCCAGTCTGTCTGCTCACATGGTCATTCATTGACCCCCAGTTCACACCCACGTGTCCTGGGGATGCTGTGGAGCTCAGGATGAGCCAGCAGCTTCTAGAGTGGCAGCGAGAGGACGGCAAGGGCCCAAGTAGTCTCCCCTTTAGGGAGACTGTGCCTGTCAGGGGTCGGGAAGGCGTCCTGGAGGAGGTAGCTCTTGAGCGGGAGGAAAAGACCTCAGCTCCAGGGAATGGCATGGGGGAATTGGTGTCTCAGAAACCCAGCTGGGGGCTGGGAATGTGGCTTAGTGGTACAGTGCTTGCCTAGCATGCATGAAGCCCTGGTGTTCAATTCCTCAGCACCACATACACAAAAAATGCCAGAAGTGGTGCCGTGGCTCATGTGGTAGAGTGCTCCTCTTGAGCAAAAGAAGCTCAGGGACAGTGCTCAGGCCCTGAGTCCAAGCTCCAGGACTGGCAAAAAAAAAAAAAAAAAGATCCTGGTCTCTGCCTCTGAAGTATCTGGAAGTATAAATGTATGCAACCACACCTTCCTCATGGACATACTCGAAGAATACAGATCAGCACTGTGATTTCATTTATTTATTTATTTATTTGGCCAGTCCTGAGCCTTGAACTCAGGGCCTGAGCACTGCCCCTGGCTTCCTTTTGCTCAAGGCTAGCACTCTGCCACTTGAGCCACAGCGCCACTTCTGGCCATTTTCTCTATATGTGGTGCTGGGGAATTGAACCCAGGGCCTCATGTATACGAGGCAAGCTCTCTTGCCACTAGGCCATATCCCCAGCCCCTGTGATTTCATTTATAGTTGGACTGGTGGGGGTAAACCCCAGGGCTTTTCACATGATAGGGGTAAGCTCCCCCACTGAGCTACACACACAGATCCCTAGACCAATGCTTTTTTGGTGGTTAATTGGAGATAAGAACCTCTTGGATTTGTCTGCCTGGGCTGGCTTCATACCTCAATCCTCACACTTCAGCCTCCTGAGTAGCTAGGATCACAGGCGTGAGCCCTGCGTGGGTACCTGGCAGCAATAGAGATTGGAGGCAGAATTAGAGGCAGATGGGGGGGGGGGGGAGTGTGGAGGTCATCCGTGTGTCTGCTGGGAAGCATGTCCTTCATCCCCCCATCCCCCCGCCCCGTGTCCCTTGTCCACTCCCACATTCTGTGCCCTGCCTCTCCTCCTGCGGTCTGTGGAGGGCTGGGGGTTCTGGCTGGGCTTCCTGCCCACCCTCACCCTCTCCCTCTTACCTCCAGGCCTCTTCAGCCCTGTCGTCAGCCTCAGGAGCTACAAGACGCTGGAGGAGATGGTCCCTGCCCCAGCTCAGAGCCCCTGGCAGCTGCCTGTTTACTTCCTGTTGCCTCACGGCATGGTCATGGAGGACGGGGTGGCGGCTGAGGACCGACCGCTCATGCTGGAGGCCATGGAGGTGCACCTCAGGACCCGCTGTGCGCGCTGTGTCTACAACGTGGGGCCACAGCAGGTGGTCTTGCACCTGCCTCTGTCCCAGAAGGGGCCTTTCTGGAAATTGGAGTCTGGAGCCCCCCAAACCCTGCACCAGATCCTGGAGGACCCTGCTCTGAGGGACAGCAGGCTGATCTGCGCCAGCCTACCCTGGCCCTCCTTGATCCTGAAACCCCAGTATGAAATCCAGGCCATCATGCACAGTGAGTGGCAGGGGTGGGGTGGGCGTGGGGACCGGACCCCTGGGGGCTGCTCTGATGGAAGGCATCTCCCTCGCTGTGCATGGTTTGGGCAGGGGGGGTTGATGAATGTAACAGAATGTAGACGCCCAGTCCAGTGGGACTTCAGTGTGGAAGGAAAGGGCATGAACATGAGCAAGGTTTATCTGCTTGACAGAAGGGGCAAAGAGCCAAGCGCCTGTCATCCTCCCGGAGAGGAGGCTGAGATCTGAAGGATCACAGTTCAAAGCCAGCCTGAACAGAAAAGTCTGAGACTCATCTCCAGTTAAACCCAAAAAGCCAGAAGCAGAGCTGTGGCACAAAAGCTCAGGGACAATGCCCAGGCCCAGAGTTAAAGCCAGGATTGGCAAAAAAAAGAAAAAAAAGAAAAAAAAAGTGGCAAAGAAGCCAGGCACAAAGGGCTCATGCCTGTAACCTTAGCTACTCAAGAGGCTGAGATCCAAGATTGGGGTTTGAAGACAGCTTAGGCAGGAAAGTCTGTGAGACTCTCTCCAATCTATCACCATAAAGCCAGAAGTGGAGCTGTGGCTGCAAAGAGTGTGAGGCCTGAGTTCAAGCCCTAGTACAGGCACAAACAAAAAGGAAATGTTAGGGCTGGGAATGTGGCTTAGCAGTAGAGTGCTTGCCTAGCATGCATGAAGCCCTGGGTTCGATTCCTCAGCACCACATAAACAGAAAAAGCCAGAAGTGGTGCAGTGGCTCAAGTGGTAGAGTGCTAGCCTTGAGCACAGAGAGGTTCAGGGACAGCGCCCAGGCCCTGAGTTCAAGCCCCAGGACTGGCAAAAAAAAAAAAAAAAGGAAAAAAGTAAAAAGAAAATGTTGGTGGGAAAGAACAGATGATAGGAAGAGGAACCAGGCCAGTGCGCCAAGCTCTGCTCTAGCTGGGGTGGGGTGTACAGTGCTGTGGCGTAGGCTGCGCCCCTAGGCTGACTTTGTCCCCACAGTGCGCAGGACCATGGTCAGGATCCCGTCCACCCTGGAAGTGGACGTGGAAGACATCACAGCCTCCTCCCAGCACATCCACTTCATCAAACCCCTGCTGCTCAGCGAGGTCCTGACCCAGGGAGGCCCCTTCCCCCTGCTCACGGAGATCCTGGAGGTTCCCGAGGGCCCCCCCGTCTTCCTCAGCCCCTGGGTGAGCTCCTTGAGGAAAGGCCAGCGGCTCTGCATCTATGGCCCATCCTCCACGCCCTGGCGGCTCCTGGCCTCCAGCAAGGGCCGGAAGGTGCCCAGACACTTCATGGTGTCCGGCGCCTACCAGGGCAAGCTGCGGCGGCGGCCGCGCGAGTTCCCCACCGCCTACGACCTCCTGGCTGCTTTCCAGCCAGGCCAGCCCCTCCGCGTGGTGGCCACAAAAGACTGTGAGGGTGCAGAGGAGAACCCCGAAATCGCCTCCCTGGCTGTGGGCGACCGGCTGGAAGTGTTGGGGTGTAGCCAGGTGTGTGGGGTCCAGGGCCAGGACATTGACGTGCTGGTGTGCCAGCGGCTGGGCGAGCAGGCCGCAGAGGCCGAGGAGGCAGAGGATGAAGAGGCCGAGGAGGACCAGGAGCAGATTCTGCTGCCTCTCTACCTCCCGGGCGGCTTCGTGGAGGAGCTGAACGATGGCCGGCGCTACGGCCTAACAGATCTCACTGCCCAGTTCCCGCTGCCCTGTGAGGTCAAGGTGATGGCCAAGGACCCCAAGCACTTGGATGACCCTCTGGTCTCCTTCGGGGGCCTGCGGCTGGAGGAGAAGATCGCAGAGCCCTTCGTGGTGGTGGGGCTGGACTCCCAGCCCGGCCTGTGCTTTGAGATCCCGCCCCGGTGGCTGGACCTGACTGTGGTGGAGGCCGAGGGGCAGCCAGGCCAGCCGGCCGGGCCTCTGCCCGTGGCGACAGTGGAAGAGCTGACGGACGCCTTCTACTACAGTCTTCGCAAGCTACCAGCTAGTAAGAGCCAAGCCCCACCACCCAGGCCCCCCAAAAGCCAGAGCCTCCGTGAGCAGAAGAAACAGAGCAGCAAGGAGAGAGGGGTAAAGGTAAGATGCTGGGGGAACTCACGTAGGCTCACCGTGGGGCCCTGCATAGCTCTGTGTATGTGTGTGTGCATGTGTGTGGGCTTGTTATGGGGCTTGAACTCAGGGCTCAGGCACTGTCCCTGAGCCTCTTTGTGCTTAAGGCTAGCTCTCTACCAATTGAGCCACAGCACCACTTCAGGGTTTTTTTGAGTAGCTTATTGGAGATAAGAGTCACAAACTTGGGCTGGGAATATGGCCTAGTGGCAAGAGCACTTGCCTCGTATACATGAAGCCCTGGGTTCGATTCCCCAACACCACATACATAGAAAATGGCCAAAACTGGTGCTGTGGCTCAAGTGGCACAGTGCTAGCTAGTCTTGAGCAAAAAGAAGCCAGGGACAGTGCTCAGGCCTTGAATCCAAGCTCCACAACTAACAATCAAAGGACCCACAGGAGTTTGGCTGAATTGCACAGGTAGGTGGCAGGGCTGGAACTGTGCTTTGTGAAGTGTAGCAAGCACACTGTTGGGGGCCCCCTGGAGACTTGCATTCAGTGATGTGCAGGCAGTAGAATGGTAAAGAAAGTTAACAGATGAGTCTTGAGTGGCCTCTGCCCTGGGAGGGCATGTGGTGGTGGTGGGGGGCACACAGGCCAGGGAGGCACTGGGAAGAACATAGCACAGGGGGCTGGGGATATGGCCTAGTGGCAAGAGAGCTTGCCTCGTATACATGAGGCCCTGGGTTCGATTCCCCAGCACCACATATACAGAAAATGGCCAGAAGTGGCGCTGTGGCTCAAGTGGCAGAGTGCTAGCTTTGAGCAAAAAGGAAGCCAGGGACAGTGCTCAGGCCCTGAGTCCAAGGCCCAGGACTGGCAAAAAAAAAAAAAAAAAAAAAAGGAACATAGCACAGGATTTGGGAGCCCCCTGTCCCGGCCTGCACTTCACGCGGGTAATTTTGGGCCATTACTGCTGCTACTCTTGGGTGTGCCTTGTTGTTTGCATCACATCCCTGCTTACTGGAAGTGTTGCTGAGCTCTCCAGAGCACAGTGGACAGAGCCGATCCTCCCTCAATGGCAGAATGGACAAAACACTCTACTAGTAAATTAGAATTTGCTGGGGACTGGGGCACGTGGGATTCCATGAGCAGACACACGTGGCACATGGCAGGAGTTCAGTAGAAGTCCTCTTCCTTTCACTTCATTTTAAGGCTTTGTGATGTGTGTGTGTACATGTGCGTGCGTGAGACAGAAAGAGAGAATGTGTGTGTATATACTGATCTTGGGGCTTGAAACAGCCTGAGTGCTGCCCCTGAGCTTTTTTCTCAAGGCTAGTGCTCTACCACCTGAACCACAATGCCACTTCTGACTTTTTTTGTAATCTACTGGAGTCTCAGACATGGGCTGGGAATATGGCTTAGTGGTAGAGTGCTTGCCTCGTATACATGAAGCCCTGGGTTGGATTCCTTAGCACCACATATATAGAAAAAGCCAGAAGTGGCGCTGTGGCTCAAGTGGTAGAGTGCTAGCCTTGAGCAAAAGAAGCTCAGGGCCAGTGCCCAGGCCCTGAGTTCAAGCCCCAGGACTGGGGGGAAAAAATTAGTCTCAGACATTCCTGCTTGGGCTGGCTTCAAACTATGATCTTCAGAGCTCAGCCTCCTGACTAGCTAGGATTACAGGCATGAACTACAGGTACCTGTAATATTTTCCTTTTTCAATGCTAGGATTTGAAATCGGGGGTAGGGCAGGTACTCTACCACTTGAACCATACTACTGGCCTTTTGCTTTCATTATTTTTTGAGTAAGGTCTTAAGAGCCTACTTATGCTTCCCATGTAGTTGGCATCACATACTACTACATCCAGCTGTTGGCTGGGGTGGGGAGTGGTCTCACTTTTTGCCTGGGCTAGATTGAACTGCAGTCCTATCTCTGCTCCCAAATAGTTGGGATTACAGTGTAAGCCATAGCACTCAGCCCTGCCTTTTTAAAGTTTTTGTCCTTGTGCTGGTACTTGAACTCAGAGCCTAGGCACTGTTCCTTAGCTTTTCTGTTCAATGCTGGTGCTCTACCACTTGAGCCACAGTTCTACTTCGGGCTTTTTGTTGGTTAATTGGAGTTAAGTCCCATGGACTTTTCCTATCCAAACTGGCTTTCAACTGCAATTCTCAGATTTCAGCTTCCTGAGTAGCTAGGACTACAGGCATGAGCCACTGGTGCCTAGCTTCTGTGACTTTCTCTATTTATCCCTTTATCTTTCCCCCCATCCTTGGCAAGATTTAAAGGCATTCACCAGGACACTGTGGGCAGCCCTTAGCCTCATCTTCACCCTGCCCCCGACTGACACTTTATTCTTCTTCCAAATACCTCACATGCTTTAGGAAAACCACTTTGAGTACTGAAAACTCCCTGGGAAAGGTGCGCCCGGGGAATCAATGAATTACAGTTCATGGCTTCTGTGGACATTTCCTGGGACTTTGTCAATTTCTGCTTTTTTCCCCCAGTCTTTGGAAATCTTGGAAAACCAGCAGACTCCAGCACTGCTCAAACCCAAGGCAAAGAGCTTGCGGGACTCTTTCAATGACAAATCAAGTGTATACAGCAAGATTGATGCCTTCACCTCCACGAAGAACCTTGGCACCACCAAGCCCTCTCCCCAGGACAGAGGTGAGCCCCTTCCATGTACCTTTGTTCTCTCTTCCCACCCTGCCCCTCTGCTGCTCTTAGCCTCTGATAGCCAGCCCTGCATATGGACCCTTTGAGGGCTAAGCCTGTGGGGCAGGTCAGGAGGAAAGGCCCTGGGCCTCTGCCAATGGGCTCCAGAGCCCCGCGTGGATTCAGTTGCAGCACACTCTCCTGTCCATACCCCAGGACCATGAGATGGCTGGGAGCTGAGAGAACAAATTGTTTCTGCACTGTCAAAGGCATTAGAGCACCTAGGCTACCCACTATCCCACACAGACGTGGAAACCACAGAAGGGAAAGAATTTGCCCAACACCAAAGAGCCTCACAGGCCTTGATGTTTTTTATTTCAGTGGTAATGATGGCACCCAAGGCCTCAAGCATGCCACGCGGGCACTGTACTTTCAAGAGTGGGCCCACGCCCGACCAAGACTCTTTTCTAGATGTGGATGCCCACGACTATGAAGAAATAGTTGAGCACTTTCGGAAAACTCTCTAGGTGCCAGAGAAACCATGCATCTCGGCTGCTGCTCTACACACCTGGGGCAGTCACCCAGAAATCAGAGCGAGACTGAACAGAAATGGTTACTACTCCAGCTTCCTTCAGGCTCTAGGTTCCTACCCCTTGGGGCTGTTTTGTTTGGGCTCTACAGGTCACCCCTCA
Organism: Perognathus longimembris pacificus; assembly: GCF_023159225.1. NCBI lineage: Eukaryota > Metazoa > Chordata > Mammalia > Rodentia > Heteromyidae > Perognathus > Perognathus longimembris. The sequence goes on from NC_063167.1 coordinate 17,258,289, forward strand.
GCCTCAGACAGGTGTCCAGGACAAGCTGGCGGTAGCAGCTATTTGTTTGGTGGATAGAGTCCGAGGCCACCAACCTTGAAGCTGGCTCAATCTCATCACAAGCCTCAGCCTTGCCTCCTGTTTCAGCCCAGGTTTCATGCGGGAGACCAGGACTGTTTCTTCATCTCAGGAACACCTAGCACAGAAATGGGGCTTGCATGAATAACTGGGTCTATTTGGCTTCAAGAGCAGTCTCAGGGGTTTAGGTCTGCAAAAATAACAATAAAAAAAGGTAATGTTGGAGCTCAGGGAGCCAATTTAACCCTAGTGAGACCCACAGCAGCAGGAAACTGGCAGGTTTCATCAGAAGGTGCTAAGATTGTTGAAGTTGTAAATGACTATCCAAGATTATTTCATTGTAGAGCCACAGAATAAAAATGACATTTGAGCTTCTGTATGAGTATCATTAAGTTCTGCCTGTGCTCTAGAACCAAATTCTAGAACCAATTCTAGAATCCAAATTCTTAATGGAGGTAAAAGGCCTGATTTTAAAGATTAGGGCTAAGTCAGGCACCAGTGGTTCATGCCTATAATCCTAGCTACTCAGAATGCTGAGGTCTGAGGATAGTGGTTCAAAGCCAGCCCAGGCAGGAAAGTCCATGAGGCTCTTATCTCTAATTAACCACCAGAAAACCAGAAGTGGAGCTGTGGCTTAAAGTGGCAGAGCACTAGCCTTGAGGTGAAGAGCTCAGGGACAGTGCCTAAGCCCCATGATCAACAACAATAAAGGTTCAGACTACAATCCTAGCCAAGAATGGAAGATTTCAGCTCAAAGCCAGCCCCCCACCCCCCCCACCCCGTGCCTTGAACTAAGTAAGGATCTGAGTGATGTTCCTGAGCTTTTTTGTCAAGGTTAGCATTCTATTACTTTGAGCCACAGCACCATATTCAGCTTCCTGTTCGTTAATTGGAGATTCTCATCGACTTTGGAGTCTCAAGACTTTCCTGCCCAGGCTGACTTGGATCTAGGATACACAGATCTCAGCTTCCTGAGTAGTAACCATTTTAATCTTTATCACAAATCTGAGGAAAAAACGTTTCTCTTTATAAATGTGAAAATGGAGGCTTCAAAGCTGACTCAGCCTAATTAAGACCCTGATTGGGGGCTGGGGATATAGCCTAGTGGCAAGAGTGCCTGCCTTGGATACACGAGGCCCTAGGTTCGATTCCCCAGCACCACATATACAGAAAACGGCCCGAAGCGGCGCTGTGGCTCAAGTGGCAGAGTGCTAGCCTTGAGCGGGAAGAAGCCAGGGACAGTGCTCAGGCCCTGAGTCCAAGGCCCAGGACTGGCCAAAAAAAAAAAAGATCCTGATTGGAAAGTAGAAGCCAGGATTCAAATGTTTTATTATAATTATGCTACACTTAGATGATAAAGTGGCAAGTGCATCAGCTCAGAAAGAAAAAGAGAGAACATTCCACTCACAAGCTATTGAAATGACAAAACAGTTTTATTAAACATCTGGATGTACTTTTTTTTTTTATAATACAAAACATAGTAACATTTCTTCCTTTCCTCTTCCCTGGAGGCCACCCCAATCTAGAACCTCATGTTTACACAAACCTACTTAACAGCAACATATAAGGCAAGAAAGGAAGGAAAGTGCAATCTTGAAAGTAATGTTACAGAACCAGAGGAACCAAAATAGGGTAGAAGGTAGTGGGTTTGTCAGCAAGTTCTCCACCCACAGGCAGGCCCTGCCTGGTCTGGCTCATCTCAACAGGAGCATGTTTTAAGAAAGCCCGGAGGATTAATACTGCCCTATTCTCTCTGCAGCATTTCTCTTATATGCTTATCTGTCCCGGAAGCTTTTCTCAAATTTCTTTAAAGAACTCCACCTTGGTTTACCTCCCTGTCAAGTGCTCATTTTCCTTTTAGTTTCTAAACAAAAATGGAGAGCAGGAGGCCATCAGCACTTCCTTCCTAGAAGTCACCTGGCTAAACATGCACAGCTGGAACAGCGAGAAAAAACTAGGTCCAGCTGGCAATATCTCAGAAGCCCAAGAGGATCCAGTTATTCTGCATCTGTGGACTTAAAGTGATCATCATCCACAGTAGAATAAATATGTCCCTCGTTGCTTAAGAAATCCACAGCTTGCCTAGAAAGAATGAATAAAAGGGTCATTTTCAATCTAGTAAGGGAAAGAAATGCCTTTTATTTTTATACATACATATGTACATACATTTATTTATTTATTGCCAGTCCTGGGGCTTGGACTCGGGGCTGAGAACTGTCCCTGGCTTCTTTTTGGAGCAGCAGTGCTACTTCTGGCTTTTTCTGTTTATGTGGTGCTGAGGAATCAAACCCAGGGCTTTGTGCATGCTAGACAAGCACTCTACACTAAGCCACATTCCCAGCCCCAGGAAATGCCTTTTGGATGCTGTTTTCATCCTAGTTCAGAATATTAAGTCATTTCTTCATAGAAGGCTCTGAGAAAACACCAGTAAAGGTGCAAAATTGGTGTTATCTATGCAGATAATGGCTACTAGGGCTGCCTTGAGTTCTTTTCCAAAACTGTAAATGCAAGAAAATAGGGCCTCGGGGCTGGGGATATAGCCTAGTGGCAAGAGTGCCTGCCTCGGATACATGAGGCCCTAGGTTCGATTCCCCAGCACCACATATACAGAAAACGGCCAGAAGCGGCGCTGTGGCTCAAGTGGCGGAGTGCTAGCCTTGAGCGGGAAGAAGCCAGAGACAGTGCTCAGGCTCTGAGTCCAAGGCCCAGGACTGGCCAAAAAAAAAAAAAAAAGAAAGAAAATAGGGCCTCACTTAAATACCAGTCTAAGCAAAGTGAAACAAGAGTCTAAAACTACAGTCCAGCTTGCCTATGAAATCTTCTAGCACACGTCTTAAAGTTCTCCCCTTTAGTCCTCAGCAACACACACACAAAGATGATCTCCCCCACTTACGGAAACCCTTTTTGCCCCTACTCTGGGCAGGAAAGTTGCAGGTGACAGAAAGGCATTCCACAAACAGTAAGAAGCCATCAAACTGTTGAGATTCTCTGGGTCATGCGGGTAACATATTTAATAATAGCCCCAACTTATAAAGAATCTACTACATGATAGCAATTCTGTACCTCACCATCACAGGTTGAAGTCAACAGCTTGTGTATGTGTTTACATGCACGTGCTGGTCTTGGGATTTGAACTCAGGGTCTAGGTGCTGTCTCTGAGCTGCTGCTTCTTTTTTTTTTTGCCAGTCCTGGCGCTTGGACTCAGGGCCTGAGCACTGTCTCTGGCTTCTTTTTGCTCAAGGCTAGCACTCTGCGACTTGAGCCACAGCGCCACTTCTGGCCGTTTTCTATATATGTGGTGCTGAGGAATCGAACCCAGGGCTTCATGTATACGGAGCAAGCACTGTTGCCACTAGACCATATTCCCAGCCACTCTGAGCTTCTTTTTGCTCAAGGCTAGTGCTCTATTTGAACCATAGCTCCATTTCAGGCTTTTTTTTTGGTAGTTAATAGGAGATCCAGACTTTCTTGCCTGGGCTGGCTTTGAACCAAGACCTTCAGATCTCAAGCATCCTGAGTGCTAAGTACAGATGTGAATCACCAGTAGCCAGCTAACTTCTTTTTGTTTTCATTTTTAAAATGCTGGTACTGAGACTTGAACTCTGGGCCTGGGCACTGTCCCTAAGCTCTTCAGCTCAAGGCTAGTGCTCTACCATTTGAGCCACAGGGCCACTTTCAGTTTTCTGATGGGTTAATTGGAGGTAAGAGTCTCATGGACTTTTTGCTGACGGGCTGGCTTTGAATGGCAATCCTCAGATCTCAACTACCCGAAGAGCTAGGCCTCAGGCTGGCTTTAAACTGTGATCTTTACCCTCCTAGTAGATGTGAGCCATGGGCACCCCATAGACAGCTTTACTTTACAAACTCACTTTTGTTTCCAGAAACTATGAACAGGTTAAAAGGTAGAAATGGCTCACAGAAAGCAAACACTCACTTGATTGTGGCTATAGGCATATGCTGGAGCTGGTTCCTGAGATCCTGAAAGTTCAATCCTTCAGGTCTTGGGCAAGCCTTAATCAAGTTCAACACCTGATAATTTAGAATAGAAAGATGTTAGTAACTGATAAGTCAGCTTGCCTTTGTAAACATGAATCTTTTATTAGAAAAGGAAACAAAACAAAAAAACAAAAACTAGGAGCCATGCCTAGGCTAGCCATAGATCATTACAGTACCAGAACTTCAGGCCTGTGTTTTGCATTTCTAGAGTGAGACAGGCAATTTACCTGATTCTGAACCGCAGTGAGGCCATTGGAGGGCGTGAAGCTATTCCCACTGAAGTTCCCCGCGTCGCTCATTCCTAGATTGCCAAGAGAGGGCCTTCCTGCTGAGGGCTGCATTGAAAAGTGAGTTCATAACATTAGAAAATTCACCAACTTAAACTTAGTCTTTGCTATTTTAAATAACTAGTTAATAAGCAGCTGAGAAACAATTTAAGTGTTCTCCCAGTAGTGATGCTTACATGGAAAGGGAGAGCTAATGAGAATATAAGAGGAAAGTAAAATAAAATAATAATTTGAAGTACGTGTCAAAAATAAATGTATAGGGGCTGGGAATGTGGCTTAGTAGTAGAGTGCTTGCCTTGCATGCACGAAGCTGTAGGTTTGATTCCTCAGCACCACAAAAACAGAAAAAGCCGGAAGTGGCACCATGGCTCAAATGGTAGAGCACTAGCCTTGAGCAAAAGAAGCCAGGAACAGTGCTCAGGCCCCGAGTCCAAGCTCCAGGCCTGGCAAACAAATAGATGTATATAGTCCCCATAATTATGCCACTCCTATACTTAAAAGCTTTCAAGTGGCTCCCTCTACCTAGATGTTCAATACCCATAAGTAGAAATCCAAATCTCTATTTTAATTTTTTGTGTACTACACTGGAGCTAAAGGCCTGGAAGCGGTCCCTTAGTTTTTACACTCAAGGCTAGCACTCTACCACTTGACTACAGTTTCATTTTTCATTTTACAGTTTCATTTACAGTTTATTTTTCGGGGGTGGTGATGGTAGTGAAGGGGTTGTTAATTGGAAATAAGAATTTCATGGACTTTTCTTCCCTGGCTGTCTTCAATCTGTGATCCCCAGATCTCAGCCTCCTGAGTAGCTAGGATTACAGGTATGAACCACATGGACTCAGCATGTATTTTCTATATTTTTCTTTTTATGCATCCTTTTTTTTTTTTTGCTAGTCCTGGAGTTTGAACTCAGGGCCTGAGCACTTCTTTTTGCTCAAGGCTATCACTCTACCATTTCAGCCACAGCGCCACTTCCAGCTTTTTCTATTTATGTGGTGCTGAGGAATTGAACCCAGGGCTTCATGTATGCTAGGAAAGCACTCTACCACTAGGCCACATTCCCAGCCCTGTATTTTTTTTTCTTGTATTTTTCTTTGGCAGTAGTGGGCATGAACTCAGAGCCTGGGCACTGTCCTTGAGCTCTTTTGCTCAAGGCTAGCACTCTACCATTTTGTGCCCAAGTGCCACTTCTGGTCTTTTGGTGGCTAGTGGGAGATAAGGGTCTCATGGACTTTCTTGCCTGGGCTGACTTTGTTTTTTTTTTTGGCCAGTCCTGGGGCTTGGACTCAGGGCCTGAGCACTGTCCCTGGCTTCTTTTTGCTCAAGGCTAGCACTCTGCCACTTGAGCCACAGCACCACTTCTGGCTGTTTTCTGTATATGTGGTGCTGGGGAATTGAACCCAGGGCCTCGTGTATATAAGACAAGCACTCTTGCCACTAGGCCATACCCCCAGCCCTCCTGGGCTGACTTTGAACTGAGATCTGCAGTTCTCAGTGTGCCACCAGTGCCTTTTTTTTTTTTTTAATTCTTCCACACCGCCTCAACACACAGACTTCTTACATCCTGAAACATGCTTCTGATGTGAACATTAGGTTCCCTATTTGAAATGCTCTTTCCTTCATCTGGTAAACACTCTTCATCCTTCAAAGTCCAACTCAACCACGCAGGCCAGTGGGGTAGGAGGAAATCATAATTCTGAGAAACTTGAGGGTTTCATCTGGGATAAAATGCAATGGCATCACACATGTAATCTTAACTACTCAGGAACCTGAGATCTGAGAATTGCAGTTTGAAGCCAGCCAGAGCAGGAAACTCTGTAAGATCTAATCTCCAATAAAAAGTTTTAAAAGAGCCAGAAGTAGAGCCAGGTACCAGTGGCTCTCATATAATCCTAGCTACTCAGGAGAGTGAGATCCTAGCATCATATTCAAAGCCATTCTGGGCAGTAAAGTCTGCATGCAAGACTCTTCTCTCCAATAAACTACTCAGAAAAAGCTGGAAATGGTGCTTAGTGGCATATGCTCTAGAGGCATAGTGCTAGCCATGAGCAAAGGAAGCTCAAGGACAGCACTCAGGCCCAGAGTTCAAGCTCTAGGCAAAAACACACAACATTGAAGCTCATGAAAAAAATATTCTGAGGACTGAGGAATGCCTTTCTTCTGGTCTACCCTTTAAAATGTCAAATAAGGGCTGGGAATATGGCCTAGTGGCAAGAGAGCTTGCCTCATATACATGAAGCCCTGGCTTCAATTCCCCAGTACCACATATATGGAAAATGGCCAGGAGTGGCGCTGTGGCTCAAGTGGCAGAGTGCTAGCCTTGAGCAAAAAGGAAGCCAGGGACAGTGCTCAGGCCCTGAGTTCAAGGCCCAGGACTGGCAAAATAAATAAATAAATAAATAAATAAATAAATAAATAAATAAATAAATAAATAAATAAATAAAATAAAATAAAATGAAATGAAATGTCAAATAAGACAAAGGCAGAGCACAAAAGCAGCTATGTTCTTCCATGGGAGAGAAAGCTTAGGGAAGCTGCATACCTGGCTGCTGGACTTGCTTAGCATCATGTGCGCGTTGACTACTTCCAGAATATGTGTGGTGAACTCATTCATGTCCTCCAAGGGCATGATCTTAAAAGCCACAAGGCTCTTTTTGTTCTATTAAAATAAACAGAAAATATAAAGGATAAGCAGGTTTAAGCCAACACTTTATTGTTATAGTATTTTGCTAATGTGTTAATATACTTAAAAACTTTAACATTGGAGTAATTTGAATGAAGGGACAAACAAAACTAACTAGATGTTAATTATTTTCCCAAAGTTACAAAGTCTAATAAAATCGGACTCTAAATCCAGTGTTTTCCGTCGATATCTAATGGTCACTACTCTTTTTATCATTCTTATTTATTTATTTTTTTTGCCAGTCCTGGGCCTTTAACTCAGGGCCTGAGCACTGTCCCTAGATTCTTTTTGCTCAAGGTTAGCACTCTGCCACTTGAGCCACAGAACCACTTCTGGCCATTTTCCATATATGTGGTGCTGAGTGATCAAACCCAGGGCTTCATGTATACAAGGCAAGTACTCTTGTCACTAGGACATATTCCCAGCCCCATTCTGCCATTTTTACATTAAAGTAAAAACTAGTTATTTCCTCTAAAGAGAATGCAATAATAACATCCCATTAAACATGGAGACCTATAGCTAAGTAAACTTGGATATAAAATCCAGAAATTGCTTTACACAAGTACATTTAAACGGTCAATTTCTCCTGACTTTACCTGAAAAGACCTGAGATGGCCGGCCACTTTCACGTACGTTTCTGGAGGAACCACAGGGTTTTCACTGCTGGCATCCTAATAGATAAACACACACACACACACCCCCCTAAGGTTTTAGTGATGCTAGTGACAGTCTTTGCAAATTTCTAAATTACAGGAAGCAAATATAATAAATATAAATACAAAAAGAAAATATAAAGCAGAAGCACTAAACCTTCATATGGCATTAGTTTGTTCTGACTTTTAGAATCCACTATGTGTGTGTGCATGAGTGCGTGCACCCGCACAGATGCAGTAGTTCGTGGGGCTTAAACTCAGGGCCTGGGTGCTGTCCTTGAGCTTATGTGCTCAAGGTTCTGCTCTACCACTGGAGCCACAGCTCCATTACAGGTTTTTGGTGATTTAACTGGAAATAGGGTCTCATGGACTTGAACTGGGCTTGCTTTCAACCTCCACCTTCAAGTCTGTCTCCTGTAGCTAGGATTATAGCTGGAAGCCACCAGTGCCTAGATTCCATGGTTTTTGTTTTGTTTTTGCTGGTCCTGGGGCTTGAACTCAGGGCCTGAGTACTGTTCTGGAGCCTTTCTCAAGGCTAGTGCTTTACTACTTGAGCCACAGCACCACTTCTGGCTTCTTCTGAGTAGTTTTTTGTAGATAAGAATTTCACAGATTTTCTGCCGGCTTTGAACTGCAATCCTCAGATTGCAGCTTCCAAGTAGCTAGGATTACATGTCCTGAGCCACCAGCATCCAACTGTATCCATGTGTGTTTTTTTGTTTCTTTGTTTTTTTAAAACACCATCAGCCAGGCACCAGTGGCTCAAAGCTAGCCCAGGCTACAAAAATCCAAGAGACTCTTATCTCCAGTTAATCACAAAAGAGCCAGAAGAAGAGCTGTGGCTCAAAGTGTAGAACACTAGGCTCAAGCAAAAGAACTTAGGGCCAATGCCCAGACCCTGAGTTCTAGAACTAGCACAAAAAAAGAAAGGGAAAAAGAAAAAAAAAGTTTAAAGGTTAAGAGTTGATCATCTCCAAAGTCTAAAAGTAATCTCATCCTAATCCAAAGAGTCACTTACATCGGTGTCAACCCACTGACGAACATCCATGGGTGAAGCAGTCATGTCATCTACTTTGTAAACAATATTGGTTGGAGCCTTTTCTGCATGTCTGATTATTCCTACAATAGTGACCTAGGTTATGGATAGAAAAAAAAAAGTTTGTTTTCCTAGAAACCAAAGTAACATTTATGCACTTGAAAATTAAGCCTCTACCATACACTATTATCAATTCAAAGTGGATCAAAGCCCTCAAAACAAGACCTGAAACTTTGAAATTACTGCAAGAGACAGTAGGAGAAACATTAGAAACTAATAGGTATAGATAAAACTTCTTGAAGAGTCCCAGGGGCACAATAGATAGGAGAGAAACTTGCCAAGTGGGACTACATCAAAATAGAAAGTTTCTGCACAGCTAACTAGAAAAACAGCCTGAACCAGAAAGAGTGGGAGAAAATCTTTGCCAGCAATACATCAGATAAAGGTCAATATCCAACATATACAAGGAGCTCAAGAAACTAACCTCCCCATCCCTCAAACCTAATAAACCAATCACTAAATGGGCAAAGAAGCTAAGGAAGAGATTTCTCTGAAGAAAAGGTAAAAATGGCAAAGAAACACATGAGGACGTGCTTATCATCTAGGCCATAGAGGAAAGGCAAATCAAAATAACTCTGAGGCTGCCTCACACCTGTAATCCTAGCTACCCAGAAGGCTGAGATCTAAGGACAGTTTGGGTAGAAAGTCCTTGATTCTTATTTCCAATTAACCACCAGAAAACTGGAAGTGGCGCTGTGACTCAAGAAGGCTAGCCTTGAGCTGAAGAGCTCAGGAACAGTGCCCAGGTCCAGAGTTCAAGTACCAATTAACAAAAAAACAAAAAACACCCACAACTAAACATAGACATTCCCTATGACCCAGTCATACCACTCCTAGGCATCTACCCGAAATATCATGAGCCAGGATATGATAAGGACACCTGCCCATCCAAGTTCATTGTTGGCATTATTCACAATAGCCAAGACAAGGAAACAACCCAGGTGCCCCACAATAGATGAGTGGATCCCCCAAAATTGATACTATAAACAATGGAATTTTACACAGCCATCAAGAATAAAATAATGTCATCTGCAGGGAAACGGATAGAACAAGAAATGTTAAGTATATTGGACAAAGGAGCTAAAGACATACAATGGAATAAACATAGCCTCTTCAACTACTGGTGCTGGGAGAACTGGGCAGCCATATGCAGAAAACTCAAAGTAGACCCAAGCCTATCACCATGCACCAAGATCAACTCAAAATGGATCAAGGACCTCAATATCAGACCTGAATCCTTGAAATTACTGAAGGACAGAGTAGGAAAGAACTTCCAGGGACACAACAAATAGGGGAGAGACTCGACAAATGGGACTACTACAAATTAAAAAGTTTCTGCAGCTAAGGACATAACCACCAAAACAGAAAGACAGCCAACCATATGGGAAAGGATCTTTACCAGCACAGCAACAGACAAAGGCCTAATATCTGTCATCTACAGAGAACTCAAAAAACTAAGCCCTCCAAGCCCAATAAATCAATTAGGAAATGGGCAAAGGAGCTAAAGAGAGACTTCACAAGAGAAGAAATAAAAATGGCAAAGAAACATATGAGGAAATGTTCAACATCCCTGGTAGTAAAGGAAATGCAAATAAAAACAACCCTGAGATACCACCTCACTCCAGTTAGAATGGCCTATACTCTGAACTCAGGCAACAATAAATGCTGGAGGGGGTGTGGGGAAAGAGGAACCCTTCTCCATTGTTGGTAGGAGTGCAAATTAGTACAACCACTTTGGAGAACAGTATGGAGGTTTCTCAAAAAGCTCAATATAGACCTACCCTATGACCCAGCCATACCACTCCTAGGCATCTATCCTGAACAGCAGGCCCCTAGATATCAAAAAGACATTTGCACTTCCATGTTTATCGCTGCACAATTCACAATAGCCAAAATATGGAAACAACCCAGATGCCCCTCCAGATGAATGGATCCAAAAAATGGTACCTATACACAATAGAATACTACATAGCGATTAGGAATGGTGAAATATTGGTATTCGCAGGAAAATGGTCAGAACTTGAACAAATAATGTTGAGCGAGACAAGCCTAGAACACAGAAAACAAAGGGACACGATCTCCCTGATATATGACTGTTAAGATGGGGTGACGGAGAGACAGTAGAGACCAGGTCTGTGAAACCAAAAACTGCTTGTCAAATGGTATTTCCCACAGAATTGGGTCAGCAACCCAACATTATGTAACTAAAACCAAACAATTACTCAATATATAAAGGTCAAAAATTGACCTCTCAGTGGAATACAATAGCTCAAAAGCTATGTATGTATGTTCATATAAGACTACTGTCGACATATTGTCTAATGTCAACATTACATTTAAAGCCCTAGGCAAATTTTCTTTGGCATAGGCCACGTGGCTACTGTATATGTTCTTGGTACATTGGGTATTATATATGTGTCTGCCTGACCTATGGAAGGGAAAGAAAAACAGGGTGTAAGATATCACAAGAAATGTACACACTGCCCTACTATGTAACTGTACCCTTTTTGCACAACACCTTGTCAAAAAATTTTTGTTCAATTAATAAATAAACTTTAAAAAAAAGAAATGTTAAGTAAGGTAAGAGAAGCTCAGAGAGACAAAAATGGTACATGTTCTTTCTGAGATGCAGAAATTAGATCTAAAAGACACTGTGATATGAAAAATTATACAAGATTCCATATACTCAACCACAGTGTTTCTCTTAGGATAGAAAAAAAGCAGCTATGTCTACATGCCTCTACCTACGTGTGTGTACACACACACACACACACACACACACACACATATTGAAATGAACGCCAAGATAAGAGATCTTTTTGAAAATATTTATGATTCTACCTTCTTTTATGTAGGGTGTATTCGAATTTTATCTCCAAGAGGGTGGGAGGGAGACACAGAACTTGAGGAAAAAAGGGTGAAAAAGGATGCAACAGTGGAGCTCACTGGAAATGGACAAAAGTGAACTGTATACTATACAACTCATGGTTGGAAACAGAGTGAGGGAACAGAAGACACTGTAAGAAAGGAAATGTACTCATTACTTGACTCATATAATAACAATAAAATAAATCAATTTTAAAAAATGAAGTCTCATTTCATTCTTATAGTTAAGTGTCTCTTTTTTGTTTTTTTGGCCAATCCTGGGGCTTGAACTGTGGGCCTAGGCATTGTCCCTGAGCTCCTTTTGCTCAAAGCTAGCACTCTTAACACTTGAGCCACACCCTCACTTCTGACTTTTTCTGTTATTAATTGGAGATAAAGATTTACTTTCCTGCCTAGGCTGGCTTTGAACTATAATCCTCATATCTCAGCCTCCTGAGTAGCTAGGATTATAGGTATGAGTCACTGGTACCCAGCTTAAGTGACTCTTTTTTTTTTTTTTTTTTGCCAGTCCTGTGGCTTAGACTCAGGGCCTGAGCACTGTCCCTGGCTTCTTTTTGCTCAAGGCTAGCACTCTGCCACTTGAGCCACAGCACCACTTCTGGCCTTTTCTATATATTATGTGGTGCTGGGGAATCAAACCCAGGGCTTCATGTATACAAGGCAAGCACTCTTGCCACGAGGCCATATTCCTAGCCCCCTTAAGTGGCTCTTCTATAAGCTGTTTTACATACCTGTGAAACTTCAACATTCCCGATTTTGAATGTGTCATCTATGACACTGGCAGAAAGCAGCTGAGATATAGTACAGGGGACGATCTGCTGGGCTCGGGTTTTCTAAAGAGAAAGAGTTGTTTGAATAAATTCAACTGAGAACAGCCGTCATTTATTTATTATTTATTTTATTTATTTATATTTTTGCCAGTCCTGGGCCTTGGACTCAGGGCCTGAGCACTGTCCCTGGCTTCTTTTTGCTCAAGGCTAGCACTCTGCCACTTGAGCCACAGCGCCACTTCTGGCCATTTTCTGTATATGTGGTGCTGGGGAATTGAACCCTGGGCCTCATGTATAGGAGGCAAGCACTCCTGCCACTAGGCCATATCCCCAGCCCTAGAAAAGGGTTTAAGAAATGGCCAGCGGAGACAGGACTCCAGTTGCTCTAGGTTTCCTGACAAGATATAACAAAAACCAGTAGTTTTCTTTAAGACAAATGTTAAGAACGATGCAGCCTGCGTGAAAAATGAGATTTGATCTGTTATGCTAGTCATCTTAAAAGTATGAGGAAATGGTTCATGTCTGTAATCATAGCTACTCAGGAGGCTGAGCTCTAATGATCATGGTTCAAAGCCAACCCAGGAAGGAAAATCTGTGAGGCTCTTATTTCCAACTAAGCAGCAAAAAACAAGACGTAGCTCATACTAAAGCGCTAACCTTGAGCAGGAAAGCTCAAGGACAGTGCCCAGGATCTTGAGTTCCAGCCTCAGTACCAAAGAGACAAAGGGGGTGGGGAGAAGAATGGCCCTCTGTTTATGCAGGAAGACAAGCACAGAGTTTGACAAGACTGACTCTTTAGCTACCAGCAATGACAAAACCTAGCCAAGAAAGGAGGGCTCGTTTATAAAATGGAAAATAAGGGCCTGGGAATATGGTAGAGTGTTTGCCTCATACACATGAAGCCCTGGGTTCGATACCTCAGCACCACACAGAAAAAGCCAGAAGTGGCGCTGTGGCTCAAGTTGACAGAGTGCTAGCCTTGAGCAAAAACCAGCCAGGGACAGTGCTCAGGCCCTGAGTCCAAGCCCCAGGACTGGCCAAAACAAAAGAAAAAGAAAATAATAGCGTTTAATAGTTGCGTCCGCGCTTCACCTCTGCCACGGGGCCGGCCCAGGGGCGCCCAGCGAGGGACGAGCGCGCGCCCGCTCAACTTACCGATTTCTTTTCGGCCTGCGACGGCGTCTGTGACCCGAAGCCCCCCGGGAACTGAGTGTAGCCGCCGGCTCCGCCATAGCCGCTGCCGCCAAAGCTTTCAAACCCACCTGGTTTTGAACAAGTGTGCGTCATGAGGGCCGCACACCGAGCCTACGAATCCGCGGATTCCCGCGGCCGCCCCCACCCGCCCGTCCCCCCCGACTTCGCCGCCGCCCCTCCGGCCGGGTCCCTCGCGGTTCTCCCCTCCCTCCGTCCCTCATCATTACTATTCCACATGTTTTTCGCCTCAGTCAGGCCAGGGGCCAGAAGGTTCGGCGCGGTGAGCTCTCCGAACACTTCAGAACCCGGTAACAGCGAGTCGGATCTACTTGGCCCAGGCGCCACAAACTCCTTCCCGCGATTGGCAGAGCCAATCAGCGCGCTCGAGACTTCACTCTCCGGCCAATCAACGGCGGAGTAGCATACGCCTTTAACCCTCCTCTCCAGGCCCAGCTTTTGAACATGCGCACTACCGCAGGCGGGGGAAGCCGAAGGCTCAGCGGCCACTTTTACTAAGGGCAAACCCCACCGTCGCGGGGGGAGAGAACCGGAAGAGAGAGATGCTGGATTGGGCAGGATCTCAAGAAGGTAACCAATCAAAACAATCCTTCTACAGGACGGACGAGGGCGTCCCTTTTACGTCACTGCCGTTAGTCGACGATCTCCTTTTCCCGCCAAACTGTCGCTACCAAGTCCGCGTCAGGTGCGTTGCGGTGGAGTTCTTACCCCCGAGCCATTTTGTGTTTTCCGAGACCACATTTCCTTACCTAGCTCCTCCTGCCTCCGCGTGGTGTCACCGCGCCTGGATCATTTCCTTTCTCAGAAACTGCAGGCGCTATCTTAAGATTTCATTAATTGTTTTACTTATAATATTTAAATTTTCCTGTCTGGTTCCATCAACCGGTGTAATTACATCTTCTAGCACATACTAATACTAGGTTATACATTCAAATGACAATTGACTTCTGTCCAATAAAAAGATGTGACTATGATGGGTTTAATTATAGTGAGAACAATAAACGTTTTCCAGTAGGAAAAACCATCTAGGCATAATGATAAATAACTGCTGTGGATCCAAGACTACTATGATAGCTGAGCTTTCTGTTTTGTTTTGTTTTGTTTTGTTTTGTCAGTTCTGGTGCTTGAACTCAGTGCCTGGGCCTTGCCCCTGAGCCTCATTTGTGCTCAAGGCTAGCGCTCTGCCACTTGAGCCACAGCGTCACTTCCAGTTTTTTAGTAGTTAATTGGAAATAAGATTCTTACAGGGACTTTTCTGCCCAGGCTGGCTTCAAACCATGATCCTCAGTTCTCTGCCTCCTGAGTAGCTAGAATTAGAAGCATGAGCCACCAGGGCCCAGCAGCTTTTCATTTTATTTTATTTTATTTATTTATTTTTGGCCAGTCCTGGGCCTTGGACTCAGGGCCTGAGCACTGTCCCTGGCTTCTTCCCGCTCAAGGCTAGCACTCTGCCACCTGAGCCACAGCGCCCCTTCTGGCCATTTTCCATATGCTGGGGAATCCAACCGAGAGCTTCAAGTGTAGGAGGCAAGCACTATTGTCACTAGGCCATATCCCCAGCCCAGCTTTTTATTTTTTAACTTTCAGATTTTCTTGCTTTGTGAGCAATTCTGACTTTTAGTTTGTAAGTAAATTTTAAAAGATTTTTAGACACTATGAGCAGAAGTAGAGGTGTGGCTCAAGTGGAAAAGCAAAAAAAAAAAAACAAAAAAAACACACACACACAAGTGAGTTAGGCCCTGGTGACTCATGCCTGTAACCCCTGTAATCCTACTTATTTGGGCAGCTGAGATCTGAGGATTTCTATTCAAAATGTTCCTGGGCAGAAGAGTCTGAGACTCTTAGCTCCAACTAACCACCTAAAAACTGGAAGTGGAGCTATGGTTCCAGGTGGTAGAGTGCTAACCTTGAGCAGAAGACTCAGGGTTGAGGGCTAGGAATGTGGCTTAGTGGTAGAGGGCTTCCCTGGCATGCACGAAGCCCTGGGTTCGATTCCTCAGTACCATGTAAACAGAAAAAGCTGGAAGTGGTGCTTTGGCTCCAGTGGTAGAATGCTGTCCTTGAGTAAAAGAAGCTCAGTGACAGTGCCCAGGCTCAGAGTTCAAGCCCCAGGACTGGCAAATAAAAAGACCCTCAGGGACAGTGCCCAGGCTCTACAACCACCACCACCAACAACGTAAAGATGTATTATTCTTATAAACTGATTTGATGAATGGTAACTCCTTTGTACAATTACTTAAAGATAATTTTTTAAAAATGGGGCTGGGGATATGGCCTAGTGGTAGAGTGCTTGCCTTGTATACATGAAGCCCTGGGTTCAATTCCTCAGCACCACCTGTGGCTCAAGTGGTAGAATGCTAGCCTTAAGCAAAAAGAAGCCAGGGACAGTGCTCAGGCCCTGAGTCCAAGCCCCAGGACTGGCAAAAACAAAAACAAACTCCCAGTCACTGGTGGCTCAGGCCTACAATCCTAGCTACTCAGGAGGCTGAGATCTGAGGATCAAGGTTCAAAGCCAGCCTGTGCAGAAATGTCCATGAGACCCTTGTCTCTAAAAATACCACTCAGAAAACCAGAAGTGGAGCTGTGGCTCAAGTGGTAGAGCACTAGCCTTGAGGGCTGAAGAGTTCAGGGACAGTGCCCAGGCCCAGAGTTGAAGCCCCAGGACTGACAAAGCAAAACAAAAAGGCTGAGATCTTAGAATCACTGTTCGAAGACAGCCTGACCAGGAAAGTTTTTGAGACTCCTTTTTTTATTTTTTTATTTTTTGGCCAGTCCTGGGACTTGGACTCAGGGCCTGAGCACTGTCCCTGGCTTCTTTTTGCTCAAGGCTAGCACTCTGCCACTTGAGCCACAGCGCCACTTCTGGCCATTTTCTGTATATGTGGTGCTGGGGACTTGAACCCAGGGCCTCATGTATACGAGGCAAGCACTCTTGCCACTAGGCCATATCCCCAGCCCCCCCCCTTTTTTTAACTGTATCTTTTTTTTTTTGCCAGTTCTGAACCTTGAACTCAGGTTCTGAGCACTGTCCCTGGCTTCTTTTTGCTCGAGGCTAGCACTCTGCCAACTTGAGCCACAGTGCCCACTTCTGGCTTTTTCTATGTATGTGGTAGTGAGGAATCGAACCTAGGGCTTCATGTATAGGAGGCAAGCACTCTTGCCACTAAGGCCATATTCCCAGCTCTTTGAGAGTCATCTCCAATAAACTACTCAAAAGAGTTGGTAGTGGTGCTGTGGCTCAAGTGGTAGAGCGCTAGCCTTGAGCATAAAGAGGCTCAGGGACAGCATCCAAGCTCTGAGGACCAGCAAAAATAAAAATAAATTAATAAAAACAAACAAAACCAATTTGGCTGGGATGGTGACTCGGCTTACTGGTATGAGACTTTCCTTGCACTTGTGACATCCTAGATTCAATCCGCAGCACCTCCACAAAGAAATCCCACAAAGGCAACAAATGTTGATAAGGATGTGGGGAAACTGGCAGCTTTGTGTCCTTGACCAATACTGACACACACAATGGATAAAGGACATCAGGCATGACATAAGATTTTTATTGTCAGCCTTATAAAGAGAGGAAATTCTTTTTTTACTTCTTCCATCCCTCCCTCCCCTTTTCCTCCTTTCCCCCCTTTCCTCCTTTCCCTCCCTTTCTTCCCTTTTTCCCTCCTTTCCTCTCTTTTCTCCCTCCTTTCCTCCCTTCTCCCTCCCTCCCTTCTTTCCTTTCTTTTTTGGTGCCTATCCTGGGGCTTGAACTCCAGGCTTGGGCATTGTCCCTGAGCTTTGTTGCTCAAGGCTATCACTCTCCCACTTGAGCCACAGCAGCCTCCTGTGTAGCTAGGATTACAGGCATAAGCCACTGGTGCCAGCTTAATTTTTTTTTTTCTCTCTTGGTGCTGATTCTGGGCTTGATCTGAGGGCCTGGTCAATGTTCCTTATCTTTGTCATTCAAGGCTGGCTGGCACTCTAACACTTGAGGCACAGCTAAACTTTCCACTTTTTGGTGGTTAATTTGAAATAAGAGTCACAGATTTTCCTGCTTGGGCTGGCTTGGAACAGCAATCCTCAGATCTCAGCCTCCTAAATAGCTAAGATTATGGCCAAGCCCAGTTACTTCATTCAGAGTTGTTGGTTTGATAGAACTGTGGGTATTTGCTACTCAGAGGCTGAAGTTAAGTGAGTTCCCTGGGGTTCATAGTTGCTAGTTACACGCGATGGCCTCCAGTTCTACTCCATTATTTTGAAGCAAATTACAGAGGTTGGGTCTTTTGCCCATAATATCTCTGAAGGATTAGACTTTCGGCCAAGCATAATCATGCATGCCTGTAATTCCAGAGGTATATATCAAGAGGCCTGGGGAAAAGTGAGATTCCATCTCAATCCATAAACTGGGTTAAGGAGTCCTCATCCCAGATCTGTGGGGGGTGTGGACAGGGGATTCCTGGTTCAGGCCCACCTGGACTTCCAATACTGCAAGACTTGATTTAAAAGAAATAACTAGGGGCTGGGAATGTGGTTTAGCAGTAGAGTGCTTGCCTAGCACGCACGAAGACCTGGGTTAGATTCCTCAGCACCACATATACAGAAAAAGCCGGAAGTGGTGCTGTGGCTCACATGGTAGAGTGCTAGCCTGGAGCAAAAGAACCTCAAGGACAGCGCCCAGGCTCTGAGTTCAAGCCTAGGACCATCACACACAAGAAGAAAAAGAAAGAAAGAGAAAGAGAGAGAGAGAGAGAGAGAGAGAGAGAGAGAGAGAGAGAGAGAGAGAGCGCTAGGGAGAGAAAGAGACAGAGACAGAGAGAAAAGAAGAAGAAAAAGAAAAGAGATGTCTTATTTTTCTAACCCACAGTATTAGGCAAGACAAGTGTGGCTTCCACTGAAAAGAGGGCAAAGATCTCCTCCAGTGCTGACTGTCACACAGTCTGCGCCTGGCCCAGCTCACACCCTGCTGGGCAAAAGAGGAAAAGCAAGAAAAGCCAGAGGCCCTGGATAACCTGGAGCACTCGGAACAGAGGGGAAGTTCTCAGACACGTGGCCGGCCACGGCTGGGGGGAGGTCTGTGATAAACACCTCTGGGGGGGCCCGTGGCTGCTCAGAGCCCAGCCCAAGGATGAGGCTGTTTCCATGGCTGATGTTCCTGGCCCACTGGGGAGTCACCACGGCTGAAACAGGTAGGGCCCCAGGAAAACCGGAGGTGTCTTTGTTTTGTCCTATGAACTCAGGGTGGAGTTGGAGCTGGCACAAGCCATTGAGACAGAGGGGACAGCTTAGCCTGGCTTCTTGAGCCTTTCAGAGACTGTAAGCAGGGACCACTCTGGGCCAGGGTTGTCATGGTATTTATTAATCAAAATAACATTTGAACAATGAATAATGAAACACAGCTAACAAGAAAGCTGTAGCCGGGCTGGGATGTAGCTCAGAGACAAAGCACTTGCCTAGCATGTACTAGGGATGAGAAGCAATAAAAAGAACACTTAGAATGTGCCAGACACTGCCAGCATTTATCATCTCTCATTGTGTATAGGAAAACAGAACATCAGGGAAATAGTTTTGTAGTGAGGCAAGACAGGAGCCCTGGCTGTCCAACCATATTGTGTTTATAATATAATGCTTACTGCCAGATGCCAGTGGCTCACACCAGTCATCCTGGCTACTCAGGAGGCTGAAATCTGAGGATCACAGTTCAAAGCCAGCCCAAGAAGACAGACCTGAGAGATTCTTATTTCCATTTAACCACCAACATGCCAGAAATGGGGCTGTGGCTCAAATGACAGAATGCTAGCCTTGAGTGAAAAAACTAAGGGGTAGCACCCAGACGCTGAATTTAAGCCCGAGGACTAGCACAAACACCCCCATCTCACCCCACCCCCACCAAGAAAAAACTGAAAGTGGAGGTGTGGCTCAAATGGTAGAGCACCAGCCTTGAGCAGAAAAGCAAGCCAGAATGTGAGACCCTAAATTCAAGCTCAAATTCTAACACACACACACACACACACACACACACACACACACACACACACACAGAAAAGTAATTTTAATTTTTAGATATAGGGTCTCCTGTGTTGTCCAGGCTGGCCTTGAATTCCTGGACTCAAATGTTCTTCTGCCAGAGCTTCCTGAGTTGCTGAGACTAGCGGCAGGCACTACCAGCCTGGCTTCATTTGACTTGGTAGTCCCTGTAAAGCAGATCCTGTGGTCATGATGCCCATTTTACAGATGAGGACCATGAGACCGCCCAGCGGGGCTGTCACAGGACAAAGGCTGTGCTCAGCTGCTGTAAGCCCCATGTCTCCTTGGAATGGTGGGGTTTATAGGGGTTAACTTTTCTCTCTCTCCTTCCAAACTTGCTGGAATGTTCACACACTGATACTTTTAAACCTGAGGTAGATTTACAAAGCGTTCCCACAGCCCCTGCACGTTTTCAGATCCCAAGTCTTCCCAGGCTAGCCTTGCTATGCTGGATCTTTCTCTACAGCCCAGTCTAGGATGGCCTTGAGTGTTTGATCCTCCTGCCTCAGCCTCCCAACCATGGTCCAAAGTCTGATTTAATTTTGGTGGTACTGGGGCTTGAACTCAGTGCCTTGCACTTGAACTCAGTGGCTCAAGCTATATACTTCAGCGCTTTCTGTTGTAGTCTGTTTTTGTTGTTGTTTTTCAGTTAGTCTTTTTTTTTTTTTTTTTTTTTTGGGCCAGTCCTGAGCCTTGGACTCATGGCCTGAGCACTGTCCCTGGCTTCCTTTTGCTCAAGACTAGCACTCTGCCACTTGAGCCACAGTGCCACTTCTGGCCGTTTTCTGTATATGTGGTGCTGGGGAATTGAACCCAGGGCCTCATGTATATGAGGCAAGCTCTCTTGCCACTAGGCCATATCCCCAGCCCTCAGTTAGAGTCTTATACTTTTTTTCTTGTTGTTTTGTTTTGTTTTTTCCAGTCCTGGGGCTTGAACTCAGGGCCTGAGCACTATCCTTGGCTTCTTTTTGCTCAAGGCTAGCAACAGCACCACTTCGGGCTTTTTCTATATACGTGGTGCTGAGGAATCAAACCCAGGGCTTCATGAATATGAGGTGAGCACTTTACCACTAGGCCATATTCCTCACCCCAAGGTCTTATACTTTTTATCTGGGCCAGCCTGGGACTGTGAGCCTTCTTCTTATGCTTCTAGTGTAGCCGTGATAATAGGTGTGAGCCACTAAACTGTTTTTGGAGTGGAATTTCACTAACTTTAGCCATTGGCATCTAACCATAATTCTCCCCACCTTTTTTTTTTTTTTTTTTTGCCAGTCCTGGGGCTTGAACTCTGGGCCTGGGTGCTGTCCCTGAGCTTCTTTTGCTCAAGGCGAGTACTCTACTACCTGGGCTACAGTGCCATTTCCAGCTTTTTTGGAGTAGTTTATTGGACTTTCCTGCCCAGGCTGGCTTTGCACCGGGATCCTCAGATCTCAGCCTCCTGAATAGTTAGGAATAGCCTGAATAGCCTGAGCCACTGGCACTCAGCTAATCCTCCCAATTTTACACCTTCCCCTTCCACAAGTAGTTTGTTGGGTTTTGTTTTGTTTTGTTTTTTGCCTGTCCTGGGGCTTGGACTCAGGGCCTGAGCACTGTCCCTGGCTTCTATTTTTGCTCAAGGCTAGCACTCGACCACTTGAGCCACAGCGCCACTTCTGGCTTTTTCTATACAGGTGATGCTGAGGAATCGAACCCAGGGCTTCATGTATATGAGACGAGCACTTTACCACTAGACTATATTCCCAGCCCCCCACAAGCAGTTTGAATTGCAGATGTGAGACACAGCACCCAGCCTTGAGATGAGATTTGCTTATATTTCACTAGTGTATGCTACAGTCTGGCTTTAGTAAAGGGCTCAGGGAGCGACGTAGTTCACACAACTCATATATGGCTCTAAAGACAGTCTCTTGCCTTTGTCTGAAACCAGTAACAAGGCTCAAGGAGTCCTGAGACTCCTGCAGCCCGATGCCTCCTGCTGCAGTGGGAAGAGGTAGCCAAAGGTCACAGATCAGGACAGAGTGCACCTGTGCTCTGCTCTGCTCTGCTCCATGCCCTCCTGGGCAAAGGCAAGCTGTGCAGCCTCCTTGAACTTGGTTCCTCTGGACAATGACTCATTCCCAGCCCAGGAGCCTTCAGAGCCAGCCCTCATCCAGGCCGAGGGGACCAGCACTGACAGAGCTTCTTTTCCCTACAGGGAAGTTCTGGCACATCTCTGACCTACACCTTGACCCCAACTACACAGTGACTAAAGATCCCCTCCAGGTGTGCCCGTCCGCAGGCTCCCAGCCCGTGCTCAATGCAGGCCCCTGGGGTGACTATCTCTGCGATTCTCCCTGGATCCTCATCAACTCTTCCATCTATGCCATGAAGGAGATCGAGCCAAAGCCAGACTTCATTCTCTGGACGGGGTAGGAATAGCCATTATCGAAAGTCCCCGTCCCCGGTGACCCACCAAGCTGTCACCCACGTGTCTCCTCACTCTCCCATCACCACTATGTCCCAGATGTAGGCATCCCTGGAGAGTCCTCAGGCTGCCCCTGCCCCTGTGTCTCCCGGCTGTAGCAGCCAAGGCCAGCACTGTGGCCGGGAGGCGGGGGATGTGAATGAGCAGAGGCCTCTGAGCTGCACAGGTGGGGATGGACTCTGAGCCACTTGCCAAGTCTCAGAGGTCCCCAGGAAGGCAGGGAAGAAGGAACTAGAAGGAACAGGGTCCAGCGTGCAATCATTGCTCTTCTGGCCAGCTGCTGGCCACTCCTGGGCTGCACAGTGGCTCTAAAGAATACTCATTGCTTGGTGCTGCTATGTCTGCCTGGCCTCAGAGACTCAGTTTCTGCTTCTCCAAGGATGCTGGGGGCTTCAGCTTTCCCAGGTACTTGCCTTCCTCCCTCACTTGGCAGGCCGCCTGTCACGTGCTGCCACTGGGGTAGAGGAGGCAGAAGTGCAGACTTGCCTTCAAGAAGGCAATAGAGAGCTGGGAATGTGGCTTAGTGGTAAAGTGATTACCTAGCATGCATGAAGCCCTGGGTTCGATTCCTCAGTACCACATAAACAGAAAAAGTGAGGCTGTGGTTCAAGTGGTAGAGTGCTAGCTGTGAGCAAAAGCTCAGGGACAGTACCCAGGCCCTGAGTTCAAGCCGGAGGAGGAGGAGGAGGAGGGGGAGGGGGAGGAGGAGGAGGAGGAGGAGGAGGAAGGAGGAGGAGGAGGAGGAGGAGGAGAAGGAGGAGGAGGAGGAGGAGGAGGAGGAGGAGGGAGGAGGAGGAGGAGGAGGAGGAGGAGGAGGAGGAGGAGGAGGAGGAGGAGGAGGAGGAGGAGGCAATACAGCTGGGCACTGGTGGCTCACACCTGTAATCCTAGCTACTCAGGAGTCTGATATCTGAGAATGACAGGTCAAAGCCAGCCCACTCAGGAAAGTCCGCGAGACTCTTATCTCCAATTAACCACCAGAAAACTGGAAGTGGTACTGTGGCTCAAAGTGCTAGCCTTGAGTGGAAAAAAGCTCAGAGATAGCACTCAAGCCCTGAGTTCAAGCTCCATGACCAACTTGAGTGGGGAGGGGAAGCAATAGAGACAGGCCATTGGCCATTGGGTCAGAGAATCTTACTTGTGCAGCGGGATGGAGAGGACTTCCTGCAGGAAGCTGTGAACCAAGGGAGCTGGTGAGGGGGACTGGAAGGTGCTCAGACCTGGTCCATGGGAGCAACCTGGAATGACACTCCGAGGGTGGGCAAGGGGAGGGGAAGACTGGCGACTTAAGAAATGTGATGATTCTGAAGCCTTTGATTCTACAAGGGCCCCAGACAGCACTGGCTGAGCTCCCTGGGCTTGCAGATGAGACTGGAGCTTCCTTTTCTAAATAATAATAACACTAGAGAGATCCATGCACACTCCTGTCATAATGTGCTTCAGCCAAGGGCAGCCCTCACCGGAAATCACACCGTGTGCCTTCAACTTCTGGCCTTCAAAACCAGGAACTAAATAATTAGCTTATCTCCATTAAAGAAGCTTAAAGTGGAGCTGTGGCTCAAGTGGCAGAGCAAAAGAAGCTCAAGGACAAGAGCCAGAACACGTGTGTGCGCGTGCACACACACACACACACACACACACATTTTACCAGGTTAAAAATAAAGTTAAAGGCACATCAGCTGTTGGTAACCCTAGTTACTCAGGAGGCTGAGATCTGAGAATCACAGTTGGAAGCCAGCCCTGGCAGGAAAGTCCAAGAGACTCTTTTATTTATTTGTTTTGTTTTTGTTGCCAGTCCTGGGGCATTGACTCAGGGCCTGAGCACTGTCCCTGGCTTCTTTTTGCTCAAGGCTAGCACTCTACCTCTTGAGCCACAGCACCACTTCTGGCTTTTTTCTATATATGTGGTGCTGGGGAATCGAACCCAGGGCTTCATGTATATGAGGTGAGCACTTTACCACTAGGCCATATTCCCAGCCCCAAGAGACTCTTATCTCCAGTGAACTACCAGAAAACAGGGTGTGGTGCTGTGGTTCAAAGGGGTAGAATGCTAGCCTTGAGCAAAAGTGCTCAGGAAAGCCCCATGACCAACAAAGAAAAAAATTAAAGCCAAATGCCAGTGGCTCACATCTATAATTGTAGCTATTCAGGTGGCTGAGATCTGAGAATTGCAGTTTGAAACCAGCCCTGGCAGAAAAGTCCATGAGACTCTCATCTCCAGTTAACCACCAAAAAGCTAACAGTGGAGCCATGGCTCAAGTGCTTGAGTGCTAGCCTTAAGCATAAAAGCCTAGTGAGAAGGGAAGGCCTGATGAAGCCTCATCACTAGTATACACATATAAAGACACACACACACACACACACACACACACACACACACACACACACACACACACACTGGGGCTGGGAATATGGCCTAGTGGCAAGAGTGCTTGCCTTGTATACATGAAGCCCTGGGTTCGATTCCTCAGCACCACATATATAGAAAATGGCCAGAAATGGCACTGTGGCTCAAGTGGCAGAGTGCTAGCCTTGAGCAAAAAGAAGTCAAGGACAGTGCTCAGCCCCTGAGTCTAAGGCCCAGGACTGGCACAAAAACAAAAAAAACAAAGACACACACACACTCGCACACACAGGGCTGGTGGCCTGGATCAAGTGATAGAGTCCATGTCTAGCAAGCATATGCCTTTGAGTTTAATTCACAATACCATCAAGGAAAAAAATGTTATGCCATCGGAGCTTTGAGGAAATCAGTAGTGTGTGTGTGTGTGTGTGTGTGTGTGTGTGTGTGTGTGTGTGAACATGCCAGTTCTGGGCCTTGGACTCAGGGCACAGGTATCCTTAAGCTTTTTGCTCAAAAGCTCAAGGTTAAAATTCTAACCCTTCTGGCTTTTTGCTGGCTAATTGGAGACAAGAGTTTCATAGACTTTCCCTGCCTGGGATGGCTTTGAACTGCAATTCTCAAATTTCAGCCTCCTGAGTTGCTAGGATTACAGGCATGAGCCCCAAGTGCCCAGCCAAAAATCAGGATGATTTGGTTTGGCTCAAGGGACAGAATGCCTGCCTAAGTGTTAGGCACTAAATCAAAACCTACTACTGCCTGAAAGAAGAAAAACAATATTAATGCTTGCCATCACTACATTATATATCCACATATACATTTTTTCTCCTTTATATGAAGTTTAACAAATTCTCTGGTAGTAGGTATATATTAGTTCCTGTTTTACAGATGAGTCTATAGATACTCAGTAAAGGAACACAGTAGGCAGATAGATGGCAGAGGCTGGGTTTGAACTCTTTCTGGTCCGACTCCATCCCAATCTCTCCATTCCCACACACGTGAACTTGGGAGGCCCAGGTCTCCAGAGCTGTGGAGCTGCCCCTTCCTGCATTTCCCAGCCCAATGGGCGTGGTGGTGTTTTTCAGGGATGACACACCTCATGTGCCCAACGAGAGTCTGGGAGAGGAGGCAGTGCTGAGGATTGTGGGGCTTCTGACCACTCTCATCAGGGAGGTGTTTCCGGGTAAGTCTGCGCCTGCTCCTGATCCCATGCAAGTCTGGATCAGCGGGAGACTGGAGTCCACACTCCATCCAGTGACAAGGATGGCTGCTGCCTAGGCCCCAGGTGTGGCATAGCTGGTTCCTTTACCTTCTTGATAACCCCGTGGGGGCCACGACAGCTCACAGGCCTGATGGACGCACTGACTTCCATCAGAGGCAATGCTGTTTCAACGTCTTCTGTGCCTCCCTGTTTACCACCTTTCCCACAGTGCCTGCAGTTACACCCGGGCATCCTGGACGGTTGCAAAAGGGGTGTACACAAACCCCTGCATTTAGGTGTAGCACTGGACTTAGCATGAACCGTCCTCAAACCATCCTGACTGCCAGGGCCTCTGGGAGATGCTATCTTCCAGCTGAGGCACTGTTTCTTGGTGCATCCAAGGCCTTCAGAGCCTGGCATTCGGGCATGGCCCAGGAGAGAGCTGTTCTATGGGAGTCAACATGGAGAAGAGGGTATGTGTCCATCTGATCATGTTTTCTGTATGTATGTGCAGGTCCTGGGGCTTGAACTCAGAGCATGGCACTGTCCCCAAGCTTTTATGCGCAAGGCTGGTATTTTGCCACTTGGGCCATAGCTCCACTTCCTGCTTTTTTGTGACTAATTAGAGTGTCCTGGACTTTCCTGCCCTGGCTGGCTTTGAACTGCAGTTCTCAGATATCAGCTTCCCGAGCAGCTAAGATTTCAACTATGAGCCATGGGCCAGGCCAAACATAAGATGGGAGATGCCAGTTGGGGACCTGAGAGAGCTCCCAACTGGCCCCTACACCCCTCCTGCAGCTCTAGTACACTTGCTCTGTTAAAAGACCATAGTTGGGCTGGGAATATGGCCTAGTGGCAAGAGTGTTTGCCTCATATACATGAAGCCCTTAGGTTCGATTCCTCAGTACCACATACACAGAAAAAGCCAGAGGTGGCACTGTGGCTCAAGATGTAGAGTGCTAGCCTTGAGCAAAAAAGAAGCCAGGGACAGTGCTCAGGCCCTGAGTCTGAGCCCCAGGACTGGCAAAAACAAACAACAACAACAAAAAAAACACAGGATTCCCCCAGGCTTCAGGCTGTACTAACTCCGTCCAGCTTGCCCCACCCAGATAGTCTCATTCCTTCTTCCACCAGCAGAGGGCACTGGGCCTCCCACCTGCCCTTATCACTGGCAAAGGATAGATGAGGAATTGCTGCTCCCAGCCAATCACTTCCTAGGGAGGGATTCAAACCCAGATCCAGCTTGGAGCTTCTTTCCTCTGTTCCACTCAGGGCCTCTGGAATTAAAGTGACATGGTGGGTAAGAAAATGCTTTAGTCACTATGACTGTACACATAAATGTGAATGATAAGGCTGTGTAGTCTGCAACACATTGACACATTTAGTTCCCAATAGCCAAGATTTCCCCAATGGCTAAGATGCCATTGGCTGTAAGATGCATCATTGTTTTATGCACTGCTAAGACAAAATGTAGCAACACAGAATATCCAGGGCTTTCCCACTTAAGTAGCTTGCAAAGTCCCCAGATCTTGTAGTTTATACAAGACAGAGGGCTTGTTAGGGGGACTCCCCAGCTGGGAACTGGACTCCAGGCTCCAGCCTCCCATAGGGGTTCAGTTGCTCCCTGGGATGTACCCCTCTTAACTCCTCCCCTCTCCTCCCCTCCCCTCCTCTGCATACCAGGCTGTAACCTCACAGCCTAGTGCTTGCTTGGCGTGCTTGCTTCACTAGTACTCTTCCACTTGATGCATGCCTCCAGCCATGCTTTTTTCGTTGCTTGAACTCAGGGCCTGGATGTTGTCCCTGAGTTCTTTTTCTCAAGGCTAGTGCTCTACCACTTTGAGTCACAACTCCACTCCTGGCTTTTTGATGGTTAATTGGAGTTAAGAATCTCATGGACTTTCCTGCCTAGGCTAGCTTTGAACTGACCGCAATTCTCAGATCTCAGCTGAGTAGCTAGGATTACAGGTGAGCTACCAGCACCCGGCTCAGCCATGCTTTTCTGATGGTTATTCTGGAGAGTCTCATGGACTTTGCTGCCCTGGCTGGCTTCAAATCATGATCCTCTAGATCTCAGCCTCCTGAGTAGCTAGGATTATAGACACGAGCCACCAGTCCTTGGCTCTTTTTTTTTTTTTTTTTCTTATTCTTGTCTTCTTTTTTTGGCAAAATATTTTTATTGTTAATTATTTATTGAGCACTTACTACTTGCCAAACACAGAGCCTAAAATGAAAGCAAGAATGAAGCAATTCACAAAGAGGCAATGAGTCTGGGCTCCCCTATACTTTGTGGTCTCAGACCCAGGCTACTTCCTCAGGGAGGCCTCTCCTGACACCCACACTCCATAGGAAATGGCCCTTCCTTTCTTGTGATAGTCCTCACCTCTGGTTACTCAATACCTGTCAACCTAGTACAGTGCCAGACCCCTGGAACTGGGCCTGGGAGCCTGGTCTAAGCCCTGCACACTGGCACACAGTAGGTGTTCAGTAGAAAATATTTGCTGGAAATATGAGTGAATAAAACTCCAGAGTCAACCAGAAGCACCCCCCTCCCTCAGCCCCAGAAGATGGGTCTGTAAGTGACAAGAGCAGAGGACCCTGAATTACCAAGAGGCTGGAAACGCCAACGAACCCCAAGTCTGATCACAAGCTGAGGCCTCCTCTCGGACCAGAAAATTTCTTGCTAGGAAAGGGGTTAGCGACCAGACCAGGCAACTAACTCACTGTTCTTCCTCCCCCGGCAAAGCTCAGCCAGCCAGACAGCATCAGCTGTGGTTTTGCACGTCACCTTGCGTTTCCCTCCTCTGAGTTAATCGCACTTCCCCACCGGGAATGTGAAACCACCAAGTGCTTTGGAATAGTTTCTGAATATTTCTTCTTTTCTTCTCAGACACTAAAGTCTATGCTGCCTTGGGAAATCACGACTTTCACCCTAAAAACCAGTTCCCAGCAGGGAGCAACAATATCTACAATCAAGTAGCAGAACTGTGGCGACCGTGGCTTAGTAATGAATCCATCGCTCTCTTCAAAGAAGGTATCACCGACATGGGAGCACATACTATGTGTCAGAGTTTGATCTAATCCTCACACCTGCTTAAAATCAGTACAGATATTTATTCCTAGTTCACAGACTAGAAGACTGAGGCTTGAAGATCCAAAGTCACTTGGCCTAGGTCCTACCACTTGGCAAAGGCAGGCTCGAGAACAGAACCCAAGATAGACTCTCAGGCCTATGTTCACTACCATGAGCATTATTAATGAATATAAACCAGTAAGTGTATAAAGTTGTGCCAGGGTGGTGCTCTACCAATTGAGCCACACCACTACTTCTAACTTTTATGCTGGTTATTGGGAAGTAAGAGTGTAACAGACTTTTCAGTGTGGGTAGGCTTTGAACCATGATCCTCAGAACTCAGCCTTCTGAGTAGCTAGGATTACAGACATGAGCTTCCTAAAACAATGTTTACTGAGCAGTTGCTGCGTGCCAGGCCCTGTCCTCAGCATGGTAGCAGACTGCAGCAGTCCTGGGGAGAAGCAGCGACCTTGGTCTCAAGCTATCTCCAGTTTCACGGCTACTGAACCATCCAGTGTGGTTACTGTTTTCTTCTAGGAGTCCCTGTGTGTTGCTGGAGGCTTAGCATCATCTTCTATTGGGACAACAAAAACAAATACATTCCAGCCAGCCGGACCCCAGTGGCTCATGCGCATGCCTAGCTACTCAGGAGGCTGAGGTCTCAGGATTGTGGTTTGATGCCAGCCTGGGCATGGAAGCCTATGAGACTCTTTTATTTCCCATTAAGCATCAGAAAAGCCAGAAGTAGAACTGTGGCTCAAGTAGTAGAGCACTAACCCTGAGGGGGGAAAAAAGCTCAGAGACCACAACTAGGCCCAGAGGTCTAGCCTCAGGCTTGGCACAAAGTACACACACACACACACACACACACACACACACACACACACACACAAATTTGACCTTGTCAAATAAGAACTACTAGTCCAAGCTGGGTGCTGAAGACTTGACTCAGGCTTGATCCTAGTTACTCAGTAGTCTGAGGTCTGATAATTACAGTTCAAAGCCAGCCTAGGTAGAAAAGTCTGTGAGACTCTTATCTCCAGTTAACTATATAAAAAAAAAAAAAGCCAGAGGTGGAACTGTGGCTTAAATGGTAGAACACTAGCCTTGATCCCAAAAGCTCAGGGACAGTGACCAGGTCCAGGGCTCAAGCCCTAGGACTAATAATAATAATGACAAAATAAATTAAAATCAACAACCCACTAGTCCAGAGGCACAGCCAGCCCAAGGCATACCTGACTTGGCTCTCTTCTCTGCCCAGACCCCAGCTATGGCCCAAATAGGTCAGTCCCTGGGCCAGTTTCTGCATGGAGGAGAGTTTACAGTGGGGTCTGGATGCATAAACACATTCCATTCTTTTTTTTTTTTTTTTTTTTTGCCAGTCCTGGGCCTTGAACTCAGAGCCTGAGCACCGTCCCTGGCTTCTTTTTTTTTTTTTTTTGGCCAGTCCTGGGCCTTGGACTCAGGGCCTGAGCACTGTCCCTGGCTTCTTCCCACTCAAGGCTAGCACTCTGCCACTTGAGCCACAGCGCCGCTTCTGGCCGTTTTCTGTATATGTGGTGCTGGGGAATCGAACCTAGGGCCTCGTGTATCCGAGGCAGGCACTCTTGCCACTAGGCTATATCCCCAGCCCCGCTGGCTTCTTTTTGCTCAAGGCTAGCACTCTGCCACTTGAGCCACAGCACCTCTTCCAGCTTCTTCTGTATATGTGGTGCTGAGGAATTGAACCCAGGGCTTCATGCATGCTAGGCAAGCACTCTACCGCTAAGCCACATTCCCAGCCCCACATTCCATTCTTATTCCCATTATACAGTTGAGGAAACAGCATGGAGTAGTGAAGCCACTTTCCCAAGGGGCACAGCTAAGACATAATAGAGCCAAGACTGGAACCCAGGCAGCCTGGCAGCCTTTCTGTGGGAAGGAAGGGGATGAAGAATGGTGTGTGTGTGTGTGTGTGTGTGTGTGTGTGTGTATGTGTGTGTAAGGTTGGAGAGTGAGGTGGCCGGTACAAAGGCCACCTTCAGGCCCTCTCTGGTTGTGCCATCGCAGGTGCCTTCTATTCGGAGAAGCTGCCGGGTCCCAGCAGGGCAGGGCGAGTGGTGGTTCTCAACACCAATCTGTACTATAGCAACAACCAACAGACGGCAGGCATGGCTGACCCAGGCCAGCAGTTCCAGTGGCTGGAAGAGGTGCTGAGCAATGCATCCCGAGCTGGGGAGCTGGTGAGGACGCCTGCTTCTTCCCCCTCCCCTCCGGGGCTACTTTGAGGACAAGACTCAAATACATCCTCCCCTTTACCCACTCACATCCTCCAGGGTTCTTCACCCGCCCCCCCCCCCCCCAGGAGCACTGGGAGCAGGAGGAGTGGCTTCTGCCCTTACAAGAGCCCTATGAAAGCCAGGCACCAGTGGCTCTAGCCTGCAATCCTAGCCACTCCGGAAGCCAGCTGGGGCAGGAAAGTCTGTGAGACTCCTATCTCCAATTAACCACAAAAAAATAAAAAATAAAAATAAAATCTGGACGCCAGTGGCTCATGCCTGTAATCCTAGCTACTCAGGAGGCTGAGATCTGAGGATCATGGTTCAAAGCCAGATGAGGCAGGAAAGAGACTCTGATCTCTAATTAACTACCAGAAAAACTGCAAGTGGTTCTGTGGCTCAAAGTACTAGAGTGTAAGCCTTGAGTAAAAAAGCTCAGGAACAGTGCTCAGGCCCTGAATTCAAGCCCCACAACTGGAAAAATAAAATAAAAGAGTAGGGAAGTAGAGAGGTGGCTCATCTTATTAACAGATTATGGCTTGACTCCAGCCCATCACTGCTTCTTGTGGGCTTCAAGGTCCTCATTAGCAGTGGGTTCCAGAACTCCAGATCATAGGGATCTTGTGTGTGTGTGTGTTTGTGTGTGTGTCCTTGTGCTAGTACTGGGGCTTGAACTCAGGGAATGGGTGATGTTCCTTAGCCTTTTTGTTCAAAGTTAGCCTCCTACTAGTTGAGCCACAGCTCCACTTTTGGCTCCTTGGGATTACAGACATGAGCCACCAGTGCCCAGGTTAGCTCATGCTTTTATCCTTGACCTGTTCTGCCTTCTGCAGTAGTGGCCCAGTGCCCAAGTACTGCTAGCCAAGTGACTCAGGGAATGTAAGGCATGACTTCATGACCACAGCTCAGGCCCCACCTCCATGCAAGAACAGCATCAGGAAGGCTTCATGGAGGAGGTGCTGTTAGAGCTGGGCTTGGAGGGAGGTGATTGGAGCCTTTGGAAGGAGCATGGCCAGGCTCAGAGAGGAGGGCGTGGAGAGGGCACACCTGAGCTCGGCTCCTCTGCCCCTTTTCTTGTCAGGTGTACATTATAGGCCACGTGCCTCCAGGGTTCTTTGAGAAGACTCGGAATAAGGCCTGGTTCCGGGAAGACTTCAATGCAGTGTACCTGCAGGTGGTCCGCAGGCACCACCATGTCATAGCTGGCCAGTTCTTTGGGCACCACCACACTGACAGCTTTCGGATGTTCTATGATGATGCAGGTATGAAACCCAGAGGGCACGTGGCACCTGCTGGCCTCCCATGCCCAGCCTCCCTGAGCCCTGCTGCTTTTTCTCCCTAAAGGGGCTCCCGTCAGCGCCATGTTCCTCACACCTGGGGTCACTCCATGGAAAACCACGTTACCTGGAGTTGTCAATGGGGCCAACAATCCAGGCATCCGGGTGTTCGAGTATGACCGAGACACACTGAACGTACAGGTCAGGAGCCTGGGTTCCCTGGGGCCAGAGGAGAAGGGAAGGAGCTAAAGGTGTCACCCCCTTCCTTAACTCTCAGCGGTGACTGAGCCAGGCCAAGTTACTTCCACCTTGCTCAGGCTCAGAGCCACCTGTCACCACACCGGGCAGTTCTTCCCCCAAATTTTGTGCCGCATCATTGCCACATTGGTGTCCACCTGCCCTGCTGTGGCCCATCTGCTACAGACTTCACAGGGCCTGGTCTTTATACAGCCCTGCCTTCATCTTGCCTCTCCTGTGCTCAAACCTTCAGTGCCTTCTCTGTGCCCTCAGGTAAAGTTGCATCTCCCTGGATCACAATTTAAGGACCCTTAGAGTCTAACCTTACACTTCTTATCCAGTTCTTTGTATTCACAGGCTAGACTCAAGCCCCCAGCTCACATCGCTTAACTCTTAGGATGTGCTGTGGTTGTCAAAATTACAGAGAAATACTATTTTTCTTTTCTTCTTCTTCCTTCCTTCTCTCTCTCTCTCTCTCTTTCTTTCTTTCTTTCTTTCTCTTTTTCCTTCCTTTTTGCCAGTCCTGGGGCTTGAACTCAGGGCCTAAGCACTGTCCCTAAGTTTCTTTTGCTCAAGGCTAGCACTCTATCACTTGAGTCACAGTGCTACTTCTGACTTTTTCTGTTTATGTGGTACTGAGAAGTCAAGCCCAGAGCTTCATGTATGCAAGGCAAGCACTTTACCACTAAGCCACATTCCCAGCCCAAGAAATAGTATTTCTTCAAGCCAAGCACTGGTGGCTCATGTCTGTCATCTTAGCTACCCAAGAGGCTGAGACTTGAGGATTGCAGTTCAAAGTCAACCCAGGCAGGAAAGTCCATGAGACTCTTATCTCCAATTAACCATCAATAAGCCTGAAGTGAAGCAGTGGTTCAAGTAGCAGAACACCCCAGCCTTGAGCAGAAAAACTAAGGGACAGCATTCAGGCCCTGAGTTCAAGCCCCAGGACCAGCACACACACATACACACACACACACACACACACACACACACTCACACACACACTTTCTTCATTTAGTAAAGCATCACAATGGGCCAGGCTCTGTTCTAAGCTCAGGAATTACATAAGTGGACAAAATAGTGCTTTCCTGGACCTTCTATTCTTACAGGAGAGGCAACAAATAAGCAAAACCAAATGTGGAACAGAGAGGCGTTAAGGAGAAAAAGCAAAGTGGGGTGTATGCTATGTTGGAAAGAGACAGTCCCAGAGGGGGAAGGAGACATTTGGTTCTGAGCTAGCCTGATGAGTATCTGGGGAAAGTGAAGGGAAGTGCAAGATAGCTCTGTGGCTGGGTGACCACATGGAAAGCACCAAGGGGAATGGGCAGGACAAGGTCAGATCGCGGGGCTATGGGGGAGGACTCTAGCTTTGGAGGGTTTGGGACAGAAGCAAGAAATATTCTGACACAGTTTTATAATATCACCATTATCTGCTATGCTGCTATGGCCAAGGACAGAGTGACAAGTGCAGTTTGGCAGTAAACCAGCTTTCGGTGA
This sequence comes from Perognathus longimembris pacificus, assembly GCF_023159225.1. Taxonomy (NCBI): domain Eukaryota; kingdom Metazoa; phylum Chordata; class Mammalia; order Rodentia; family Heteromyidae; genus Perognathus; species Perognathus longimembris. The sequence goes on from NC_063167.1 coordinate 17,292,280, forward strand.
TGGTAGTTCAGACCAGAGCGGTGGTGAAAAGTGTTTGGTCCTGGAGGCGTTTCAGAGGCAGAGTAGCCAGGGTTTGCTGGTGCATTGGTGTGGGAAGTGGGGTGTCACAGGAAGACAGGATGAAGGAGGATACTATGGCTGTGCTCTTGCTCTTATTTGGCTTTCTTGTTCATGACTAGCACTCTACCACTTGAGCAATATCTCCAATCCTTCAATTTGCTGGTGAGTTTGGCAATGGAATTTCAGAGTTTTCCACTTAGGCTGGCTTTGACCCTGTGGTGGTGGGGGAACCTAGCTCAAGTGGCAGAGTCTCTGCCTGGCAAATGTGAGGTCCTGAGTTCAAATTTGAGACAGATGAAGGTACAGGATTTGGTGTGGAACCGAAGGTGGGACAACAGCTAACTTCTGGCTGGCCTCCTGTGTTTGCTCTAGGATATGGTGACCTACTTTATGAACTTGAGCCTGGCTAACACACAGCAGACCCCACGTTGGGAGCTTGAGTACCGGCTGACAGAGGCCTACCAGGTACCAGATGGCAGTACTCGCTCCATGCAGAAGGTGCTGAGCCGAATCGCCAGTGACCAGGACATGCTACAGCGCTACTATGTCTACAACTCCGTCAGCTATGACACTGGGCCCTGCGAGGGGGACTGCCGCACGGAGCACGTGTGTGCAATGCAACAGGTGGCCTTCCACGCCTACACAACCTGCCTGCATGCTTCAGGCGCTGCCCTTACACCAGGGCTGGCAGTGCTGGTGGTCCTGCATGTACTGCTCTGGCAATGACCTTGGGCGTCATCTTTCTCTTGGTAAAATGAGGCCGGGTCAACCTACTGAAAGCTGGTCTTAACTACCCAAAGCTGGGATGTGACAGATGGTGCAGGCCATGACATCCCAACCTCAAGTCTCATGTTTTACCCACAATGCCTAGGGCACTTCTTGCTTTCTGCATTACTCCTTTTAATATGTAAATAGTGTCCAAAGGAATTCATTTCCCATTACAAAACGTCCTTCCTCCCCCACATCTTGTATGCGCCTTCAGCTCTACCTGCGGGTGCTCTGGGTGTTAGCCGGGGTCTCCTTTGGTCCAGGGGGCTCCCTGTAGAGATCTGGCCCTAGGCCCTAGGCTCTGACCTTCAGGCCATTCTCATCTGGGGCCTCTGGGGGCTTGGGAGTAAAACTAGGCTTGTGGAAGCCTGCGAGCGCTCGAGGCGCCGTTGGCTGGATCAGGAGCTCCCAGGGGCAGGTGGCAGGGCCAGATGCCGGGGACAAGGACCTACTCGCTAGAATAGAGGGCCGGGGACCTCGCTCCTACCCTGCCGGCGGGGCAGGCAAGTCCGGCTCTTGCACTTCCCGCCCTGCTCAGGCGGTTCTCGCCCCGCCCACTTCTGGCCCCGCCCCTCCCGGGCTCTGCTCCCGCCCACTTCCTGCCCCGCCCCTCCCGGGCTCTGCTCCCGCCCCCTTCCTGCCCCTTTCCTGCCCCGCCCCTCCCAGCTGCTCCCGCCCCCTTCCTGCCCCGCCCCTGCCAGGCTGTTGCCGCCCCCTTCCCGCCCGGGCGGCCCGGGGCTCGAGGGCGGGCCTGAGGCACCGAGGGGCTGGTCGGGGCCTCGCGGAGGACCAGACGGACCATGCCCTGGTCCCCCCGGGCCGCTCTCCTGCGGGACCTGGTGCTGGGCGTGCTGGGCACTGCCGCCTTCCTGCTGGATCTGGGCGCCGACCTGTGGGCCGCGGGTCAGTACGCGCGGAGCGGCCGCTACCTGTGGGCGGCGCTGGTGCTGGCGCTGCTCGGCCTGGCCTCGGGCGCCCTGCAACTCTTCAGCTGGCTCTGGCTGCGTGCAGACCCCGTCGGCCTGCACGGCCCGCAGCCCCCCGGCCGCTGCCTGGCGCTGCTGCACCTCCTCCAGCTCGGCTATCTGTACAGGTGAGGGAAGGGGAGCCCGGGGACCGAGGAGGCACCTGACACCTGGCAGGCGCGGAGGCCAAGGGCTGGCTGCCTAGCCCTGGGGCATCTCACCTCTTGGCTTGTCTCCAGCCCTTTGCCCCAAGAGAATCCCAGCCGCTCCAGCTCCGTCTTCGGGCACTGGGGAAGAAACTGAGGCCCAGAGAAGAAAGAGGAGCTTAAGGGCTGTGGTGTGAGACTTCTCTGGGATCCAACCCTACCTTTGCCATTTGTGATCTTCCTACAGTTGTCCCAGCCTTGTTTTCCCCTAGTGTGAAAACATTCCTAGCGCTAGGCACCTGTAGGCCTGTAATCCTAACATCTCAGAGGACTGAGATCTGAGAATCACCTTTCCAAGCCAGGCTGGGCAGGAAAGTCCACGAGACCTTGATTTCCAATTAGCCAGCAGAAAAGCTGCAAATGAAGCTGTGGTTCGTGTGGTCGAGTGCCAGTCTTGAACAAAAAAGCTGAGGGATAGCAGCCAGGCCCTAGTTCAAGAAGTCATCAAGAAGTCATGTGGAGAGGTGAGGGACAGTGAGGAAGTGTCCTCACACGGTGCTGGTGGTGCTGGCGGTGCTGGTGGTGCTGGCGGAGGAGGACTGAGCTTTTGGTCCTGGGCAGGGCCTTGGGGAAGCCACTGAGCCTTCCAGGTCTCGGCTTCCTCAGGGCTCCAGGAAGGGTGGTAATAGTGTGGACTTCTATTTGTGAAGCTTAAGGAAGTGACTGTAAATTGCCCAGCACAATATTCAGCAAGTGTCAGACCACTTTTTGATTACCTGGGCTTTCAGGGCATGACCCCCAGGACAGTGCTCTTCCTTTCGCAGTTGTGTTCTTCTCACTACACCACTGATTCCTGTCCCCAGACAGCAAGAGGATGGACAGAGAGAGTCTGACAGTGCTCCTGTCAGAACTGGTAGCCCCATAGGGAAGAGGGAACAGAAAGCAAGGGCCATAGTTCTGTGGACTGGGTTGGTATGGGATGGCTTGAGCTAGAATCTGTTATGGAACTCCTCCTCTTTTTTCCTTTTACTACTACTGTTATTGTTATTATTGTTTTGTATGCCAGTCATGGGGCTTGAACTTAGGGCCTGGGCTGTCCCTGAGCTCTTGTGTTCAGGGCTAGCAATCTGCCATTTGAACCACAGCTTTCACTTCACTTCCAGCTTTTTGGTGGCTGATTGGAGATAAGAGTCTTATGGATTGGGGCTGGGGATATGGCCTAGTGGCAAGAGTGCCTGCCTCATATACATGAGGTCCTGGGTTCCATTCCCCAGCACCACATATACAGAAAATGGCCAGAAGTGGCGCTGTGGCTCAAGTGGCAGAGTGCTAGCCTTGAGCAAAAAGTAGCCAGGGACAGTGCTCAGGCCCTGAGTCCAAGCCCCAGGACTGGCCAAAAAAAAAAAAAAAAAAAAAAGAGTCTTACGGACTTTTCTGCCTGGGCTGGCTTCAAACTTCAGTCCTCAAATCTCAGCCTCCTGAGTAGCTAGAATTACAGCTAGGATTACAGCTATAAACCACTGGCGCCTGGTATGGAACCTCCCTTGTGTGTGTGTACACGCACACCCACAAGCCAGTACTGGGGCTTGAACTCAGGGGCCCTGTGTTCTTGTTTGGTTTACCTCAAGGCTCTTGCTGTACCACTTGAGTTACACTTCCACTTCTGGCTTTTTGCTGGGTAAATGGAGGGAACAGTGTTTTGGATTTTCCTGCCCAGGCTGGCTTTGAACCTGGGTCTTCAAATCTTAGCCACCTGAGATGTAGCTACCAGCACCTGGCTGGAACTCATTTGTTCAAACTTTCCAGATCTGGCATCAACAAGGCTCTGTAGAGTCTCTAGCAGTGGGAAGAGGAGTTTTAATGTTGCCATTTGCTTGAAGCACTGTGTAGACATCACTAAAACCCATATAGGTGTGAGGGGAACAGTTGTTAAGAGTCTTGGACAGGCCTGTGTGGGGCTTGTGTCTTCCCTTCTGTTTCCGCTGGGCCTTGGGTTGGAAAAACAAAAGTCTCTGCTTTTGCCTTCAGCTGGTCCTTGTTGGGACACTAGGGAATGGGAGGAAGAAGCTTGGTCAAGGGAGTCTCAACGGGACTCTCCATTATCAGGGCTGTCCCTAATAGGGAAGTGACAGTGATGAATGATTGAGTGACCTGGCTCTCCTCCTAAGAGCCAAGAGACATCACTTCTTGGAGGCAGGGGACGTGGTGCCTCCACTACCACCTGGAGCCCCTCCCCCATGCCTGCCTGCTCCACCTCTGGCTCCCCTCTCTGTACAGTCTCCACCCTACCTTTCTGGGGCAGGTTCTCATGCTTGCTTCCAGGGCTGTTCCTGTACCCGCTTTGCTTTGGCAGTGCTAGGATTTGAACTCAGGGCTTCATGCTTGCTACAGAGGCACTCTATCCCTGAGCCATGCTTCTCTCTCTCTGTCTTTCTTAGCTCTATTGTTTTGTTTTTGCTCGTCCTGGGGCTTGAACTCAGGCCTGGGCTCTGTTCCTTAGCCTCTCTGTGCTCAAGGCTAGTGCTCTACTACTTGAGCCACAGCACCACTTCTGGCTTTTTCTCTTCATGTGGTGCTGAGGAAATCAAACCCAGGGCTTCATGCATGCTAGGCAAGCACTCTACCACTAGGCCACAGTTCTCTTTGAGATAGGGTCTTGCTTGGTTTTGTTGGGGTGAGCCTGGACTGAGGTCCTCTGATTTATGTTTCCCTCTGGGGATGGGAGGCGCACCCCAGCTTTTCAGCTCGTAGTCTCATGAACTTTGTGACTGGAACTGCAGTCATCCTGATTTCAACCTCCCAAGCAGCTAGGCTAATGGATGTGGGTCGCTGTGCTGGCTTCAGCAGCCTCCTAAGTGGAGCCCCTGCTTCAGTTCCTCCTGTCCATGGCTGGCCTGCTCTTCTCCAAGCACAGTCTGACCCTCGCTTGCCTGATTTCACAGGCTCCATGGCTTTCTCTGCCCATGGCCTCGCAGGAAACTCTCAGACAGGTTAAAATAGGAACTACTGCAGGACAGTCCTCAGCCCCCCGCTTGCTTCCAGCGCCTGTTTCCCAAGTGTAAAATGAGTGGACAGGAGCCCCATAGCAGTGTGGGTCAAGGGCTGGGAGCTGGTTTGCACCACACCACCAGACGGACCCTGGGCTGTGTGTGTGCTGCCCAGGTGCTTGCAGGGGCTGCGGCAGGGGCTGATGGCATGGCGGCAGGAGGTGCCCTCCGAGTTCGACCTCGCCTACTCCGACTTCCTCTCCCTGGACATCAGCATGCTGCGCCTCTTCGAGACCTTCCTGGAGTCCACCCCGCAGCTCACGCTGGTGCTGGCCATTGTGCTGCAGAGTGGCCGAGCCGAGTACTACCAATGTGAGTGCATCCGTCCTGGCTCTGCTGCATCCTACCAACATCGTGTGTGTGTGTGTGTGTGTGTGTGTGTGTGTGTGTGTGTGTGTGTGTACGTACGTGTGTACGTATCCTCCTGGTTCTGCTGCTTCCTGCCAACGTGTGTGATCCTGGGACTTGAACTCTGTCCCTTCTCTTTTACACCAGTACCCACTTGAAATGCTTAGGTTTTTTTGGTCAGTCCTGGGGCTTAAACTCAGGGCCTGAGCACTGTCCCTGGCTTCTTTTTTGCTCAAGGCTAGCACTCTGCCACTTGAGCCACAGCACCACTTCTGGCCATTTTCTGTATATGTGGTGCTGGGGAATCGAACCCAGGGCCTCATGTATAAGAGGCAAACACTCTTGCCACTAGGCCATATCCCCAGCCCGATGCTTAGGTTTTATTGAACACCTTTTCTTTGCTTGTTGATGTGCTGGGGACACGGCGGGCCTAAGAGTTCCCACCCTGCCTGATGGCGGTAAGTGTGCTCACAGGGAGGGGCAGACGCAGTGGCTGCCGGCCCTCATAAACCATGAGAGGTTTTGGCGAGGAGTCTCAGCTCCGGGGAGTTAAGCAACTTGACTTCTAGAGGCCAAGCAGAGCTCCACCTCCCTCCTGATTCAGGGTTCAGGCGACCTTTGCTATGACCAGCCTTGTTGGCCTCAAGCGCTCTGCTGTCCATGCCCCGGCCTCCGCCCTGCCCTCCCTCAGTGGGACCCAAGCTGGGAGTGTCCCTCACATGGAGCTGAGCTGTAGGAAGGTGGGGCTACCGGGTGCTTGCTTTTTTGTTCTGAGGGTAGCAATTTGTTACACTGCACTGGTCCAGGGGAGACCTCAGTGTTTTCATTTTGGTATTGCAGGGGTTTTTGCTCAGGACTTGGCAGGTGCTCTATCACTTGAGTCCAATCCTCAGCCCTTCTCCAACTTTTTTTTTATAGGTCATGAGACTTGAACTCAGGGCCTGAGCACTGTCCTGAGCTTTTTTGCTCAAGGCTTGTGCTCTACCACTTTGAGCCACAGCACTACTTCTGGTTGTTTGGTTGTTAATTGGAGGTAAAGTCTGGGCTGGTTTTGAACCAGTACCTTCAGATCTCAGCCTCCTGAACAGCTAGGATTACAGGCATGAGCCACTGGTGCCCAGCTCCTTCTTCAGCTTTTGTGTTGGTGCTAGGGCTTGAATTCAGGGCCTTGAACTCTCACTTGTTTTTTTTTTTGCCCAAGGCTGGTGCTCTACCACTTGAGCCATGCCTGCACTTCCACTTTTTTTGCTGGTTAATTGGAGATGAGTCACATGGATTTTTCCGTCTGGGGTGGCTTCAAACCATGATCCTCAGATCTCAGCCTGCCGAGTAGCTAGGATTACAGGTGTGAACAACTGGCATGTGGCTTCAACATTCTTCAGGTTTGAATCCCTGATGTATTTGGTTATGTGAACTTCCTGAATGTTCTTTCCCTTCACATTCCCTTCAACCAATGAGAAGAGCTCCAGAGGGTCCCGTGAGCCCCCGGGAGTGCCAGCCCGCCCCGCCCACAGGACTCACCTCTGTTCTCTTCTTGCAGGGGTTGGCATTTGCACGTCCTTTGTGGGCATCTCCTGGGCACTGCTGGACTACCACCGGTCCCTGCGCACCTGCCTTCCCTCCAAGCCCCGTCTGGGCCTGGCCTCCTCTGCCGTCTACTTCGTGTGGAACCTGCTGCTGCTGTGGCCCCGAGTCCTGGCCGTGGCCCTGTTCTCTGCCCTCTTCCCCTACTATGTGGCCCTGCACTTCCTGGGCCTGTGGCTGGTGCTGCTGCTGTGGGTCTGGCTCCAGGGCACAGACTTTATGCCAGGCCCCAGCTCTGAGTGGCTGTACCGGGCCACCGTGGCCACCATCCTCTATTTCTCCTGGTTCAATGTATCTGAGGGCCACACCCGGGGCCGGGCCACCATCCACCTGGCCTTCCTCCTGAGTGACAGCGTCCTGCTGGCGGCCACCTGGGCAGCTCAGAGTGCCTGGTTGCCTGGATTGGGCCCCCTGCAGCTATGGCTGCCCGTGGGAGGGGCCTGCTTCCTTCTGGGCGTGGCCTTGCGCCTCATCTACTACCGCTGGCTACACCCCAGCTGTCACTGGGAGCCCGATGGGGTGGATGGGGCCCGGGGTCTTCTCCCTCCCGAACATGGCCTGCTGCCCCAGAACAGGCGTGCAAGTCAGATGGCTCGGAACTTTTTCCCCAAGGCCAGGACAGAGGCTGCTGTGCCAGAGAAGGAAGATGTGAATGGGGCCCTTTGAGGTCACGGGGGACACAGCCACCCGAGGCTCAGCCTGGGCCAGTCGTGGACAAGACACTGGGAGGATTTTCTCCTCACCCAGTGGTGGCAGGGCTGTTCCCCTACCTTGGTTCCTGGATCCCAGGCTGTGTTCCCCAGAATTCTTCCCTTTGGTACCCCCTTCATTCAGCAAATGCTCCTGGAGAGCTTCTGTACCCGGAACGTCATTCTCACTTTGGGACCAGCTGCTGCCCAGTGCCATTCTCTTCCTGCCTCTACCATTCCTGGGTGGCAACTCAAAGGCAGGAGGCCGTGGGTGCCCTGCTGTGGGTGGCCCCAACCAGTGTCCAGGTCAGCCTTTGTCCCTGTTCTCTGGGGCCACCCCTAAGTGCCCTGTGGACCTGTGTGATCTGGGCTGTGCAGAGCCCGTCCAGTATTTTTCTTTCTAGCCAGTGTATCTCTACCTCAGTGTATGTGACAGCGTGTGTGCCTGTGTGTAGCAGGTGAGGCCACATGGTGCTTTCAACAGTGTTATTGGGTTGTTATTAAAACCCTGTGGAACCTTCCAGGCTCAAGTGCGTCACTGAGCATCACCTCCTGGAAAGGAGCAAGGATGTTTAGTTCTTTACAACTGGCCAGGGCACCTGGGAGAGAAGAGGCCTGGTGCCACTTCTAACCTTGTCTTGCCAGCTGTTGGAGCTACCGAGCTGGCATGGGGTTGCTCACTGAGCACCCAGACCTGGGTGGACCCCAGCTCTCCTGTCAGCGGCCATGGCATCCTTGGGACCAGGTGGAGGAAGGCCTCCGCTACGAGCTCTGGCAGGCCCGGTGGCCAGGGGCTTATGGGCTGTGACTCCCGGGATGGCGCTGTGGAACCTTTTGCTGGCCTGGGAGGTATGTGGTTTGGAGAAACACAGACAGGAAAAGGAAAGAAGGTTCCTGCTACCAGGCATGGGGCCCACAACTGAGGATACTCAGTTCTGTTACTTATTTAGTGGTGATAAAATGAACAGGATAAATAACACATTTAATGTATTATAGACTTAAGTGCTAACACCAGCAACTCAATGTTAACAGAAAAGGCCATTAAAACAATCCTTGTCTTGGCCAGGTGAAGCGGCTCATGCCTGTAATCCCAACCACTGGAGGCAGGGATTGGATCATGAGTGAAGGACAGCTTGGTCAAAAGGTTAATGAGATCGCATCTTTTAACAAATAAGATGGCTGTGAGGTTTTGTGCCTATAATCTCGGTTACGTAGGAAATGAGTAGGAGGATTGTGGTCTGAGATCAGTCACTCCTCTAGACAAAAATGGAAGACCTCATGTGAAAAAATAAGGCAAAAAATGCTGGGGGTTTGGCTTAAGTAGTAGAGCACCAGCTGAGGAAACATACAGCCTAGAATTCAAATCCCAATATCATTGAAAAGCAAAACAAAAATCTCTATCTTCTCATAAAATACCTCATTCAGAGCTTTTTTTTTTTTTTTTTTTTTTTTTTTTTTTTTTTTTTTTTGCCAGTCCTGGGGCTTGAACTCTGCCTGGGCTCTGTCCCTGAGCCTCTCTGGGCTCCAGGCTAGCACTCTACCAACTTGAGCCACAGTGCCATTTCTGGCTTTTTCTGTGTATGAGGAATCGAACCCAGGGCTTCACGCATGCTAGGCATGCATTCTACCACTAAACCACATTTCCAGTCCCAGTATTCTTTTAAATACATTTAAACACACACAACACACATGTACAACCCGAGATCACTGCCATCTTGGGACGGGAATATGGCCTAGTGGTAGACTGCTTGCCTCGCATACATGAAGCCCTGGGTTCGATTCCTCAGCACCATGTATGTATGGTGCCGTGGCTCAAGTGGTAGAGTGCTAGTCTTGAGCAAAAAGAAGCCAGGGACAGTGCTTAGGCCCTGAGTTCAAGCCCCAGGACTGGCAAAAAGAGTTGAGACCTTATAGAGGGCAGGCTTGACTGGGCTTAGTGCTCAACATGGCCTGAGACATGTCTTAGGGGTTTCACCAATGTACGTCAAATAATATACTAATTAGTCTTTCTTCTTGTCATAAGGAAAGACTTGACAGGTTCAAGGAAAAGCCATATATGTGCCCCAATAGATGAGGCAACATTTTAGACAACTCTCCATTTCCCATCTGAGGAAATCTAAAAAGATAATACATCTTTTTTCCCCCCAGCGTGGTATTTTGCTTGATTCTCATATGTATATTCTAGATGAATTGTCTGCAATTAAAGCCAAACAAAAGCCTGGTGCCCGTGGTTGACATCTGTAATCTTAGCTACTTGGAAGGCTGAGATCTGAGTATCATGGCTCAAAGCCAGCCTGGAGAGGAAAGATAGTAAGACTTATCTCCAATTAACTACCAAAATCCCACAATTGTAGATGTGGTTCAAGTGGCACTATGCTAGCCGTAAGTGAAAAAGCTAGGAGACAGGCCCTGAATTCAAGCTCCCTTACTGGCACAAAATGAAAAATAAAAGCAGTTTGAACTTCCACAGCTAGCACTCTACGAGCCACAGTATCACTTTTGGCTTTTTCTATATATGTGGTACTGAGGAATTGAACCCAGGGCTTCATGCATGCAAGGCAAGCACCCTACCACTAGGCCATATTCCCAAGCCTTTCATCCTGATCAAGCATGATTAGGGCCAACACAAGGGGCAATGGGAATACTTTCATTCAGAAAAGACACAGGAAAATCTGTATAGAAAATAAAAACTTTATTTTTCAAGTTTATAAGATAGTTCCCATTACATATAACATTATGGTCAAGGATTCTACAGCCACAAATGCCCGCCGTCACATAAATATATCCAATCTGACCAATGCCTTTCCTGCCAAGAGGCATGTGAGGTCCAGAGGGAGAGCTGGGTTTGCAGTAGAAATCTTAGCCAACTGAATGGGATGGCTGCCATGGGTGCACTGGGAGCCAGCTGTGGCACAGCTGGCACAGCAGAGGGGAGAGGGCCTGCTCAGAGGCTGCCACACAACTAGACTTTCCCTCTTAGGATTATTTGAGAATCTCAGAATTCTGATTTGGCTTCTTTAATGTATATCTAGTGAGTTCTAATTTCCAGATGAAAAAGAAAAGCAGTTTAGAAGAAACACAAGCCTGCTCAAGAGGGGCCCTAACTGCTCCCTGGGGAGGAGAGGAAGGCTCTCCCGGGAGGACAGCTGGAGCCGTGCTCCCCCAGGGTCTCCTTCAGTCCTGTGGCAGGACTCCCCAGTCAAGGTGGTATGCAATGAGCAGTTTGCTGTGGCTGAGTTTGCCAATCACACCCTACCTGACGCTGTGGAGCTGAGTTTATGGAAACTGAAAAAAAGCTGTGGCAAGTCTTGGGACACTAGTTTTGCCCCCTAACTTGCAGGGCAGAAGACAGAAACACCCCGAAATTAAACAAAAGCCCCAATGGGAGTCTAAATGTGGAGCAGGGGTCCCCTCTCCTGGATATCACCAGCTGCCCCCATGGACAGGGTGATGCTAAGGCACAGTCAGTTTTACATTCGAAAGTCACGCCCCCTGTAACCAAGTCACCTCCAGAGCCACCACAGAAACAGCCCCCGGAACAGTGCCCAGTGGGCGCAGGTGCCACCACGTGGCTAACTATACAGAAGCCTCTTTCGGGAAGAAGGGTCCCACCTTGTGGGAAGGGCAGGCCTCCAGCAACTCTGCATGGTCCCCACTCACTTCCCCTCCCAGCTCCTTGGGCAGGGAGAGAAGGGCAGCGACTCCTGGGCGATTGCTGTGGCCGAGGGTAACCTAGAAGCACCTGCTCTCCGGCTGTCCTCTAAGTGAGGATGGCAGCCACTGGGAAGGCGCAGAGGTGCCGAGCACTGTTCAAAACCTCCTCACTGTTCTGGGCCAAGTCCAATTTCCTCCTGGAGAGAGCTAAGCTGGGCAGTGAGGGGAAGAGGAAAAGGATATTACAAAAGGAGTCCACGCCATAGTCTCAGAACAAGGGGCCCTCCCAGTGTGGCCACTAGGACACACCTGCCCTCCTCAGGGGAGGCCCAGACCCAGCCGGTGGCCTTTGTCCAGACAGGAAATCAACAGCTACAATGGAAGTGAGGGAGGGTCTAGAGCTTTCCAACAAGGCAAGGTAGCATGTGGGCATCGGTGCTGTGGACAGACTGGGAAGGTTGGCCTGGGACTCACTCCCTTCTTCCGCTCCCAGCTGCAAACACTTAGAGGCCAAGGTGAAAAGGTGATGGAGGCCTCTGCAGGCCGCTCCGAACCCTGTGGTCAGCTCTAAGGGCTGGCAGCAGCATTCTCTGTGGCTAACCATGTGAGCCAGTGTTGGAAAGAATCTTGCCGCCGTGTGCTTCAACATCAGTGGGAATGGGTACGCAGCATCTGAGGACCTGAGGTTTCAGCTGGGTTGCTTAGGGACCTCCTACTGAGGCCCAGGCTGCACCTTCCTCAGCTCTGGGGAAGTTCAAACCTTTGGAGCAGGTAGGTGTGTCGGTTATCCTGGGGAGCGAGGGCATCCACCACAACACAGGTGGGTTAGGGGGCTGGGACGAGGGCTGGGACCACCACCAACCTTGCAGGGGTCAGGATGAGGGGCAAGCTCATATCTGGCTCGGTATTTCAGGCATGAAATAGGAGAACTAGTGCTCTCATTTAAATCAAGAAAGTCTTTCTGCTTTCCCATCTTAGAATGGGATTTGGGAAGGAGAGTGCCCCATGGGAAATTAGGTTCCTGGCAGAGATCTGGGTAAATTCACACCCAGGGCACCCAGCAGGTGAAGAGCCTCCTCCAGGAAGTAGCTAGAAGCTTGTGCTTAGGCTTGACTTGAGCTCTTTGCACGCGTGGGCAGGGTCTGGCTGGAGCTGCAGCGCGTGCAGGTAGATGAGAGGCTCTGAGGGCAAGGAGGGACCCGGGAGGGGTCGGGAAGAGGCTGCAGGATTTCTCGGGCAAGAGAAGGCTTCTCTGCAGGAGAAGTAAGTGGAATCTTCTGGTCTCAAGAGCCAAAGCAGCTGAAATTCCTAAGAAACCTGAGTCCCTTGTCTCCTTGGTGGCCAAGTCTCCTGGGATGAAGTCTCTAAATCAGTCTACCAGATAGCTTCGAATTTCCTGCCCAAGGGAAGAGGTGTCCAGGGTTGTGCCATTTCATTTAAGGGGGACAGGGACTGACAGGAGACTGAGGTTCTAGGCTGGGCAGTGCCAAAGCAGAAAGTTCATCAGTGACCAGTGCCCACCATTGGATAGAGCCATCTGAGGGGCAGATGAGGAAGTGCCACCAGAGGTATTTCAGGTCCTTCAGTGACTGTGTTCATGGAAGCCTCACACTTGCCTCTTTCTTGACAGAATAGGGGAACCTGCTTCAGAGAGCGCCTTCCAGCATACATCCCCTGAGGACCGCAGAGGACAGCCTCCCACACCCCTCTGTGTGTTCCCTTGCCACAAGGGGACTGCAGTGCCATCTGCTCATGGACTAAGAGTACAACTGTGCCCCAAGAATTCCCTTTCGTGTTTTTCCTTTTTGGAAACAAAACGCAGAGAATGAAAAGCACTGCCACCGCCGCAGAAAGGTACGCTCTCTCTACCCAAGTGTCGTGTGTGCGTGAGGATGGACACAGGCTGCGCTCACTCGTAGCAAAAGTTGCAGTTGCTGCTTTTGATTGTGTTCTCGCCAGCATTCCAGAGAGGGAAGGGAGGAGAAGGAGAGAAAGAGAGACAGCCAGACAGACAGAGACAGAGGAGCGAAAAGAAGGAAGTTCCCAGTTGCTTCTGGCTTCTGCTCCCTTCAGAACAGAAAGGAGCCCACAGGAAGTCCCCCATTGCAGTTCTTAGAGGAAGTCAAGCTCCAAAGCCTGGTGGAGGGATACTAGGTCTCCGTGGTTTGTGATCCTCCAGAAGGGCATGTTGTGCTGGAAGACAGGGGGACAGCTGGTGAGCCCAAGCCCTCCAGGGCGCTTTGACTTGCTCAGACCCCGTGCTCACAGGCCTCTCCCAGGGCCCAGCTCACAGGACTTTAAGGAAGATATAAGTTAAATGCATCAGGATTTTGTTATATTATAGGATCTTCTACAAATATGAGAAGTTTTGCTTAGGTTTCAGTGGCAACTGTATTTTCTTTTTTTCCCCCCTTTATTTATTTATTTTTGCCAGTCCTGGGCTTTGAACTCAGGTGAGCATTGTCCCTGGCTTCTTTTTGCTCAAGGCTAGCACTCTGCCACTTGAGCCACAGCGCCACTTCTGGCTGTTTTCTATATATGTGGTGGTGGGGAATCGAACCTAGGGCTTCATGTATACGAGCCAAACACTCTTGCTACTAGGTCATATTCCCAGCCCCGCAACTGTACTTTCATGGGACCTGTCCAAGTGTTTATATAAGGTCTTCAGGATCAAATAAAATTAGTATCAGCTGGGTGCTGGTGGCTCATGCCTGTAACCCTGGGTATTCAGGAGGCTGAGATCTGAGGAGCGTGGTTCAAAGCTAGCCCAGGCAGAAAATCTGTGAGACTCTTATCTCCAGTTAACTACTCAGAAAAAGGTGGAAATGACGCTGTGGCTCAAAGTGTACAGTGCTCTCCAGCTTTGAGCAAAAAAGGTCAGGGACAGCACACAGGCACTGCATTCAAGCCCCATAACTGACAAATAACAAAAAACAAATTATATCGATACAAGATCACAATGTCTTGCAGATGGTCAATTTCCTACTAGTTTCAGAACTAAAAGGTCAAACATGTAGAATGTGTAGATCTGGAAAATAACACTGCATGATGTGGTCGGAATCAGGTGTAAGGTTCTGGAAGCCACAACAAAGGAGAGCTTTGAAAAACCCAAGTGTGGATGCCATGCTGTGTGAGGTGTAAGGCAATGAGTTAGGACTGTTCAAACTGCTTGCAGCTACTCAGAATGCTGAGGGCCTAGAACACAGTTCCTTTGGTGTACAGCTAGTTTTCCTTCAAATCAGCTGTTCATGCATAATATTCAATAACTAAGAAGAAGAAGCAGACTTTTTTTTTTTTTTTTGCCAGTCCTGGGCCTTGGACTCAGGGCCTGAGCACTGTCCCTGGCTTCTTTTTGCTCAAGGCTAGCTCTCTGCCACTTGAGCCACAGCGCCACTTCTGGCCATTTTCTGTATATGTGGTGCTGGGGAATCGAACCCAGGGCTTCAAGTATACAAGGCAAGCGCTCTTGCCACTAGGCCATATCCCCAGCCCGGAAGCAGACTTCTTGTGGTATGCTCTTCTGCACCAGACAAGTGCAAGCACGTGGAAGTTAGAGAGAGATTCTTTTCTTTTTTTCTTTCTAGTCCTGGGGCTTGAAATCAAGGCCTGGGCACTGTCCCTGAGCTTCTTTTGCTCAAGGCTTGTGTTCTACACTTGAGCCACAGAGCCATTTCTGGTGATTAGTTGGAGATAAAGAGTCTCATAGACTTTCCTGCCTGGGCTGGCTTTGAACCTATATCCTCAGATCTTAACCTCCTGAGTAGCTAGGATTACAGGCGTGAGCCACCAGGTGCCCGGCTGGGTGTCTTTTTATGATAAGATAGACATATCGATGTGATGTGTGCTCTACTACTGACTCAAAACTGTTCTTTCACTCCCTTCTTCTTCAGACTAAGAAGCAGTGATGTCTTCACCCACAAGAGGGCAGTGCCAACAAGTCTTGAGGATCACAGCTTCAGTGATACCATGTAGAAAAGTAATAGTCCTTCAAACATTAAAGTGACAAGTGAAAACATGATAAGAGCTGGGCATCAGTGGCTCACACCTGTAACTTTTCTGCCTAGGCAGAAAAATCTAAGCGATTCCATCTCCAAAATAACCAGCAAAAGGCAGCAGGGATGTAGTTCAAGTGGCAGAGTACCAGCCAAGCAAGTGTGAGGCTCTGAGTTCAAACCATAGTACTGGCAAAACAACAGCAAAAATCACAATACACTAATCATGCCATCAGTTGTCAAACACATAGTTCACTGCCAACCTCATAGTTACTAAGGTTTCTGTGTTAACTATGTAAAGAAAATCAGGGCAGTCTGGGTTGGCAACCCACTGCTTGTGAGTCGAAGAAAAAAAGTAGAACCATGGCTCAAAGTGGCAGATGCTAGTCTTAAGCACAAGACCTAAGGGACAGTGAATTCAAGCCCTAGGACACACACACACACACACACACACACACACACACACACACACACACGATAAAGACAAAAATGGGAGAGAAAGAGGAACTGAAGGAAAGAAAACACTACAGTTGCATAAACAACCGAGTTGCACAACAAACTGGGTTTTGCCATTTTGAGTTTTACCATTTTTCGAATTGCTCACAGACTGTTTTCTTCACCACAGTTACCTGTTTGGCTGCAATTTCTTCATCTCGTCCATCTCCAATCACTACATATGTGACTTTCTTTCCAAATCGTGACACAATTCTCTCAAAGCAGCTCTCTTTACCTGATGAGAAGAGATTTCTCATTAGCAGTTTCTTCCCTACCGTTTTTCAACACCAAAGATGCAGACTTCTGCTACATTCACCTGCCTGTGCTTGGACAGACCCAGTGGCACAACTTATATTAACCTTCAATCTGGGTGAAGTCCCCAAAATGTTGGTGTGAGGGACTTTCAAAATGGGGGGGGCAGTGGGCTTAGGCTGTGTGAGCAGTAAATAGCACCTCCCTCTTCCTATGCATCTACAAAGCATCTTCCTATTTACTTGCTCACTTGATTCTCAAAATAATTCATGAGACAGGTACCATTCCCCTCTTTACAAATGAGAGTGAGACTGCATAGGTTTAGTGGCCTGCCCTCAGTCATGAGCAAGCCAGCTAGACTTCGGACTTGGGGCCCTGACTATTGTGCTATGAGGAAACATTGGAAATGTTTTAAAATGGGAAGAAGTGGAAGCACATGGCCCCAGTTTCTTGCTAGAAATAAAATGTGGGGGAAAAAAGGCATTTTACACAACTTATTTTCTAGTAATGGTTTTGGGCACAAGCTTTATATATCTTTTTCTTGGTGGGGCCGTAGGGGGTGGGAAGGGGAACTCCAGAGCAGAACCCCAAAAACCTGACCAATACAGTAACTGTCTCATTTGGAATTTCCACATTTACTGTACTGAGAGATTGCAGCATTAAAACTGGCCTTGGAAAATAAGTGACTTAAGTCCATTACAGACAGGAGAAACATGCCAGCATATCAAAATAAAAATTCCAGTATCTAATACATGCACGGGGCATATCTCTGTAGGAAAGATACTTTATTTGCATAAACAAAAGGAAATTATATATATATATATATCTCCTTGCTCCTTCTTCACCATTTTCTTTTTTTTGGGGGGAGGGGGTCAGTCATGGAGCTTGAACCATATCAGGGCTTGGGTGCTGTCCCTAAGCTTTTTTGCTCAAGGGTAGTGTCTACCACTTGAGCCACAGCTCCATTCCTGGTTTTCTGGTGGTTAGCTGGAGATGAGAGTTTAACAGACTTCCCTGACTAGGCTGGCTTTGAATTGCAATCCTCAGCCTCCTGAGTAGCTAGGATTATAGGCCACCAGCTACCACGGGCTACCATTTTGGTATTTATTTTCCTGCTTCTTCAGTTAGGCAGAGCTTCCAGTTACTTCAACCTCATTCTTCTCGCCTGATCCAGCGACTTAGCACCAGGGTGGCTTTCCTCAAGATGCCTGACTGCCATCTGCTGGAAAGTGGCAGTACTAATCTTATGTACAAACAAACATACTCGGACAGTAACTGACAAGCACCTCCACCTCCATACCCACCAGTCTTCTAGACAAACCTGAATGCTCTACTTCTACATTCCTAGTCCAGGGAGCCCCATGACCAGCTCCTGGACCAGACACTGTCCACTCTGGTCCTGTTTAATAAAAGGCTCGACTTGGATGCACATAGATGCTTTCAGTGCTGATATCTCATAATAGCAGAGTCAGGCATCACATTCCTCTGGCACGTTTAATAAATACACATCAGTCTCACAAATGAGCCTCAATTCAGTTCAAACATTAAGTAACTCAACTAATAGTGACTTCTTATTATGTCCTCTGTCTAATTCAACCTGTCAACCTCTGCCAGACCCACACTCTAGTATGATCTGTCTACAGAAAAGAACTTGCGAGTTAGTTTCACACTCTCTCCTAAGACCCAGCAAAAGGAACATGTCATAGTCAGAGACAAGGAAACAGACACATTTTCACTGTCCTGGTATGTACTAATCAAGGATGAAACACGCTCTGGAGCGTCTCTTCTGTAAGTATTAAGAGAGTTATCAACAGTTAACAGTTGTCAACTATAAGCTCTCCTTCTCAGGAGGACAAGGCAGTTTACAAAACCCAAAGACTGCTCTTTTTAAAATAAATGTCTTGGGCCTGGGAATATGGCCTAGTGGCAAAAAGTGCTTGCCTTGTATACACGAAGCCCTGCGTTCAATTCCCCAGCACCACATATATACAAAAGGCCAGAAGTGGTACCGTGGCCCAAGTGGTAGAGTGCTAGCCTTGAGCAAAAAGAAGCCAGGGACAGTGCTCAGGCCCTGAGTCCAAGGCCTGGGACTGGCAAAAAATAAAATTAAAAAAAAAAGTGTCTTCTATCCCTTGTAGAAAGAAATTTAAGATTATACACTCTTGTGCTTTATTTTGAAAATTCAAGTTGTGCTTTTCCTGCTATCTGGAATGTACACTTCTGCTTCCCTTCCACAGAGAATGCACCTGTCCTAGACCACTGCCTAAAGGGAGGTTCCATGACAAGGTTCTGTCACTGCTGCTCCAACCCCTGCCTGGGCCAAATCTTCTCTACAGGTATCTCCTGTCAGCCCTGCCTTCATATTTCACCCCGCCAGCCACCATGGCTACTGACTGAAGTATTACAATGCCTCCTAACTGTCCTCAAGATGCAGTGAGACTGATCCATTTAAGGTTTGGATCATATCATGCCATTCTTCTGATTAAAACCTTACCAGAGCTGGGCGCGGGTGGCTCACGCCTGTAAAACTAGCTACTCAGGAGGCTGAGGATCCCGGTTCAAAGCCAGCCTGGGCAGGAAAGACCATGAGACTCTTATCCCCAATTAACCATGAAAACCAGAGGTAGTGCTGTGGCACAAGTGGTAGAGCACTAGCCTTGAGATGAAGAGCTGAGGTACAGTGCCCAGGCCCTGAGTTCAAGCCCCACGACCAATAAAACAAACAAACAAGAACACAAAACCTTATAAGAGTGTTTCACACTGAGGCCTCCAGGATTGCCCACCAGCTCCCTTAGCCTCTCTGATCCTACTTCTTACTATTCTACTCTCCTTGCATGTTTGTACACCAACCTTTTATACTTTCTGTGGAAATTGTTACAAAATAGACCTCCAGAACTTTTTCTTCTTGCAAAACTAATGTCCTGGACCTAATTCCCCTGCTCAGTTCCTGGCAATCACCATTCTACTTCTTTCTATACATTTCACTACCCTAGGGACCTTTCATAAATGGCATCATATGATCTTATTTTTTTGGTGCTGTCTTATTTCATTTTGCATGAGGTTCAGGGTTAATCTGTGTGGTAGCATGTGACAGGATTTTTTTCCTTTTTTAGGCTGAGTTCACTGTATGGATCCCATATTTACCCACCCACAGACACTTGGTCTTCTCCCCCTTCTATGGCTTCTATGAGCATGGATGTGTAAGTACCTCTTTGAAACTCTGTTCTGGGCAGCAGGATATAACTCAAGAATTTAAAAATCAATTCCTTTGGATATTTACCCAGAAGTGGGGTTGTTGGATTATATGCTGGTCTACTCTTAATTTTCTTTTGAGGACCCATCACACTGTTTTCCAGAGTAGCTGCACCACCGTGTGTGGCACCGTGGATCGAATCTAGGGCCCTGTGCATGTCAGGTAAGTGTTCTGCCGATGAGCTGCATCCCCAGCTCCCAATTGCATCACTTTACTATCCACTAAGTATGCTCAGAGTTCCAATTTTTCCACATCCTTGCCAGCACTTATTTTCTGTTATTTTACAAGTTGATTATTATTTTAAATACTAGCCATGCTAACAGGTATAGAAATTAAAAAAAAAAAAAAAAGACATGGTCATGTTACATAGCCCAGACTGAGAGGCCTTGCACTTGAGATCCTCCTGCCTCTGCTTCCCGAGTGCTGGGCTTGCGAGTGGTACAGAGCTTTTTCTATCACACTACAAACTCTCTAAGAAAAGAAAAAACTGGAAATGAGGCAAAAATAGATTTTTAAGCAAGAAAGATGTTCTCTAAATACTTTAAGTAAAAGAAGTATATATATATATATGCTTTTTTTTTTTTTTTTTTGGCCAGCCCTGGGGCTTGAATTCAGGGCCTGAGCACTGTCCCTGGCTTCTTTTTGCTCAAGGCTAGCACTCTCCCACTTGAGCCACAGCGCCACTTCTGGCTTTTTCTATATATGTGGTGCTGGAGAATTGAACCCAGGGCTTCATGTGTACAAGTCAAGCACTCTTACCACTAGGCCATATTCCCAGCCCTAAAAGAAGCATATTTATGTAATGTAGCAGCTGGGAGTACTGAGCAAGAGCAATAACTGCTAAGCTTTAAGCTCTCTCATCAGAAGTACTGAGTGTTAGCCAAATGGTAGAGCCATGAGCTGTATAACAGCAAAGCTGACAAGAACACATGTCTGACTAGAGTTATACTGTAATAGTGATGAGAAATGGATTAGAAACCATACTGGTTTTTGAGCCAGGCGCCGGTGGCTCATGCCTATAATCCTAGGTACTCAGGAAGCTGAGATCTGAGGATCACCTTTCAAAGCCAGTGTGGGCAGGAAAGCCCATGAGAGTCTTATGTCCAATTAACCATCAGAAAAATGGAACTGGTGCTGTGGCTCAAAGTGGTAGAGCACTAGCCTTGAGCAAAAAGAGCACAGGGACAGTACCAGACCCTGAGTTCAAGCCTCACTACCAACCAAAAAAAAAAAAAAAAAAGAGAGAGAGAGAAAGAAGAAGAAAAGTATAAAGAAACCATACCAATTTTGGTAGCACTATAGATGTTTTCAATAGGAAATATTTCTCCTAGTCCATACAGGAGAACCTTGGCCAGGGCTGGAACCAGCTGGGTGGTGGTGATCAGAACATTCACACAGTTCTTTCTAGAAGAAAAAAATGTGAAACTGAATCAACCTAAGAGACAGAAGTCAAATGGGCCCACTCTTAGGACCTAATTACTAAAATTAAGCTCAAAGGGACTGATACTATTGTTCAGTCCCAACTTAACTCATGCCTTATTTCTCTCTGACCATGGTAGCTCTCTGCAACTTATTAGCAAATAACAGTAATCATGTTGTCACTGATACCATACTGCAGAAAACAAAAAATGGAGAGTTATTTCTGCGAATACTATTCTATTTAATTGAAATGCAATTCAGCCCTTAGCTGAGATCTAATTTAGGTTCTTTGGGTTCTTCATATAATAGCAATCATTCCATAAGACAAATTAATTGCACAAGCCCTTCTCCGTACTAGGTATCTACCTTCAGTGTCAGTTTTACTTCTGACTATGTTGTAGAAATGGAATTCTTGCTTTGGGGGAGGAAGCAACTGAATATTGTTACAAATATAGCTGCATTTATTTTCCAGCCTACGGGTCAAGCTGAAATCTCTGTAGTCATCTTTAAAAAAAAAATTTTTTTTTGCGGGGTTGGGGATTTAGCTCAGTGGAAAAACACTTGCCTGGCAAGTGCAAGGCCCTCAGTTCAGTCCTCAGCTCTGGGCCAAAAAAAAAAAAAAAAAAAAGGCAACTAGCACACATACAACCTTTGGCTGGGAATGTGGCTTAGTGGCAGAGTGCTCGCCTAGCATGCATGAAACCCTGGGTTCCATTCCTCAGCACCACATAAACAGAAAAAGCCAGAAATGGCGCTGTGGCTCAAGTGGTAGAGTGCTAGCCTTGAGCAAAAAGAAGCCAGGGACAGTGCTCAGGCCCTGAATTCAAGCCCTAGGACTGGCAGGGAAAAAAATAGCACCAATTAGTTGTACATGTCTGTTTATGCATACAATGCAAATTAAGGAGTGTCACCTTCTTTATCATTTGCCCCTTTAACTTCTTACTCTTTTCTTTTGCTTTCTGCCTTCTTGAGTGGGTATAGTTACATTTCTTAGAGCTTTCTGTACTTACACTACCCACTTTTTCTTTGACTCTCTATCTCCTGGGCTAGAGATTATGGGTTATTAAGTTTAGTTTGAGAGTAAAAAATAGGAGAGAAAGAGGGCCTCACATATAAATATACTCTTAAAACTCTAAGGTGTGCTGTTAGCATAAAATGTTGCACTACCCACCTAACTTACATATTCCATGAATCACTTAAATACCTCATTCTTCTATTCCCAAACCTTACTGTACAGTTGCTGAGCCTGGACTAAGACAGGAAGAGTGTCTGTCTAAGAGGATGAATTCCCAAAGAACCACTGCCATACCTAGACTGGATGAGAAGCAAGGACTTTAGTGCAGTTCCTAACCAGGAATCGGTCAAAACTTCAATTTCTGCTCGTAATCTCTGCAGTGCTTCCTTTCTCTGGGGACTGAGGAGGCCTTTCGGAATAAAAGCAGATATATTTCACTCGGCAGCATTACACTTGCTGATATCAAGAAAACAATTTACAAATTCAATTTATTAATAACCTTAGTCCCTGAGTTAAGTCCTCCTCTTGGGGAAACCTTTGAGTAGTGCTACTCGAAGTCATTTTGACTTTCTTCACTAGAAATGTTCTGTAGAGGCATGGTAATAACGCAGTAACAAGGAGATAGGCTAGTATACACAACGTGATATGACTGTGGTGCAAGGTCCTCCTTTCTCTACCAGCTAGTGTACTCTGCACACCACTGGACCACACTTGAGCAGCACCACCTTAGAAAACCACAGGAAATGTGGGTTGTAGCTGGGAGACTTCTCTAAAGAAGCCAAAGCTCAATTGGCTGCTGGTGGCTCTCACTTATAGTCCTAGCTACTGAGGAAGTAGAGTTCTGAAGATTGAGGATCAAAGCCAGGTTGGGCAGGAAAGTCCATGAGACTCTTATTTCCAATTAACTACCAGAAAATGGAAGTGGAGCTGTGACTCAAAGTGGTAGAGTACTAGCCTTGAGCAAAAGAGCCCAGGGAGAGCTCAGGGACTGAGGCCCTGAGTTCTAACCCCAAGACTGACAAAAAAAGAAAAAGAAAAAAGAAATATCACTGGGGTCTGGTGGCTTCCTCTTGTAATCCTAGCTACTCAGGTGGCTGAGATCTGAGAATCATGGTTTGGAGCCAACCTCTGGCAGACAAATCCTCTAGACTCTTGTTTTTGTTTTGGTGCGAATTCTGGAGCTTTAACTCTGGGCCTGGATGCTGTCCCTCAGCTTGTTTTGCTCAGGCAAGTGTCCTACCACTTAAGCCACAGCTTCACTTCCTCCTCTAGACTCTTATCTCCAACTAAACATCCAGAAGTGGAGGCATGGCTGTAGCGGCAGTGTCAGTTGTGAGCAAAAAACAAAGGTGAGCTAGAGGCCATGGGTTCCAGCCTGGACGGACGGACACACACACACACACACACACACACACACACACACACACACGGACACACACGGACACACACACACACACACACACACACACACACACACACACACACACACACACACACACACACACAGTCTTAATAGAACAAGAGAGCTTTCCAAAGTCATGCTAAGAGAAATGGGTATGTAGAGCTTCCACTACTCTATTCTATTGTCTACCCAAAGTGCATAACTTTTTCCCAGAAGTGTTTTGGTCAGATCCCTATGTTTTTTTTTAATTTAATAGAGAGTAAATATGTTACTATGGCATAAATCCACAAGCAGTTGCTGGTAGGAATCTAAAGACTTATTGGGAAGTGAGCAGGAATTCAGGAAGACAACAGAGAATTCCACTGGTCCAGTGGCACTTACCACCCACGTTGCTTTTATGCTTATCATAGATCTCTCTCACTTTTCGGTAGCGGAAAGCCAGTTTCCTCATCCAGTCCACACCTCCCTGCACGCCCACAGAGGAGCCATGGCCACCACTACCTCCCGAGCCACTGAAACCGTCTGTGGAGAAACTATAGTTGCTGCCAAGAAAGGAAATAAGGAAATTAAAATCAAATTTTTTTTTGGTCAGTCCTAGGGCTTGAATTCAGGGTCTGGGCACTACTGTCCCTAAACTTCTTTTGCTCAAGATTAATGCTCTACCACTTGAGCCACAGTGCCACCTCCAGCCTTTTCTGTTTAGGTATTCTTAAGGAACTGAATTCAGGGCTTCATGCATGCGAGAAAAGGGCTCTACCACTAAGCCACATTCCCAGCCTGCTCCTGAGATTCTCTTAACCCTGATCCTCATATTTGAATCAAAGCGAATGGTTTTAAGAGTCTTCTCCTTAATTTTTGTATATCAGAGTTTTCTCTAATTAGTTATCTTATTTCATCCCTATTACTTCCACAAATGGTTTGCTACTCCTATTTAAATTCTGCTCCCTTTTGGAATTAGCTACATTTAGAATGTAGACAGAATGTGGGAAAAGTGACAGTGGTATGCTTCTGTTGCTACGTCTGGGAGCTATCAGGTAAAGGACACTCTCAATGGAGGTATACACGGTGATGAACTGAGCCTCCTGTGTTCAGTCATGTGTGAGGGCATGGAAGAAGTCCGCCTGCCTCCAGCCTTCATTTAAGTCGAGCTCCAGTCAACTTGACTTCACTTCAGAGACCTACCTAAGCTTTCAAAGTTATTGACCTAGGGGCTGGGAATATGGCCTAGTGGCAAGAGTGCTTGCCTCATATACATGAAGGCCAGGGTTCCATTCCCCAGCACCACATATACAGAAAATGGCCAGAAGTGGCGCGGTGGCTCAAGTGGCAGAGTGCTAGCCTTGAGCAAAAAGAAGCCAGGGACAGTGCTCAGGCCCTGAGTCCAAGCCCCAGGACTGGCAAAAAAAAAAAAAAAAAAATCAAAGTTCTTGACCTAGTGAAACTGAGATGAAAAAGATTTTGTTAAAAAAAAAAAGAAAAAGAAAAAGATTTTGTTGTTTTAAGCTACTAATTTTGGAGGAAATTTGTTGTACAGCTGATAACTAATACAGTTAGTTGGGAAGTATTAATACAGCTAGAGAAACAACTTGATTCAGTAAAGTCAGAGCTCAACACACTGTGAGATTCTGCACTTAACAAAATTGCCAAGACACAAAATAGGCGAGAAAATAAAACAAACTGAGGTCTAGAATGCATTATAAACTGCTTTACATATTTTCCTATAAAGACCAATAGTGTATAAGAATAGTACTCTCATGCTGGGCGCTGGGGGCTCTTATCTGTAATCCTAGCTACTCAGGAGGCTGAGATCTAAGGCTCCTGGTTTAAAGCCAGCCCCGGCAGGAAAGCCCATGAGACTCTTATCTCGTTAACTACCAGAAAACTGGATGTGGAGCCATGGCTTAAAGTGGCAGAGTGCTAGCCTTGAGTGAGAAAGCAAGCTCAGGGACAGTGCCCAGGCCCCGAGTTCAAAGCCTCACAACTGACAAAAAAAAACAGTACTCTTGTGTTGGAGGTGTAGTTCAAGTGGTAGAACACGTGCCTTGCAAATGTGAGGCCCTGAGTTCAAGCCCAGCATCAACAATAAACAAATTAATAATAACAATAATAATAATCTACCTAGTTGGAAGCACATTTTCTCTTAATGAAAAAAGTCTGTCTAAGGAGAAACCAGCAGATCTTTTACTTGGAAATGCTGTGTGTTCACTCCACCATGCTACCATATTTGAGGTCTGACTCACATGCTGTTCCACTGAGACAGCCTCTCCAATGGTGGCACCACCTGTCCATTACCCGCAGGATGCTTTCTTCTCTCTTCCCCATCATCACCTCATACCCTATGTCATGGTTAATAGTTTCTGCCTCCTCTAAGAGGCTGTGAGCTTCGTCATGTGTCCTTTCCTTTGAACCCAGGCAGTGTATTGCATGTAACAGGTAGATGTTCAAGAGACTGTTGTGCTTATCACCTCAAATCCTGGCCATTATCATCAGAAGCCACGTCTTCCACATGAACCTGGTCACACTCCTGTTAAAAGAAAAGTCACTATTTTAGTCCAGGTGTTTGTGGTGATCAAAATGACATATGGCGGGGCTGGGGATATGGCCTAGTGGCAAGAGAGCTCGCCTCATATACATGAGGCCCTGGGTTCGATTCCCCAACACCACATATACAGAAAACGGCCAGAAGTGGCGCTGTGGCTCAAGTGGCAGAGTGCTAGCCTTGAGCAAAAAGGAAGCCAGGGACAGTGCTCAGGCCCTGAGTCCAAGGCCCAGGACTGGCCAAAAAAAAAAAAAAACAAAAACAAAAAAAACAAAATGACATATGGCAAAATGTCTATAATAACAGTATAATGGAATTCCTTCCAGTTTTTCCTGCATGCAGAGGATTGTTCACTTTCACCCCAATGTTGTCCAACTTCCTTTAAGCCTGGTTTACACCCTAAAATCCTCAGGAAACCTTTTAAAATTAGTTTCTCCCTGAGTTGTCTTATGTCAACAACTCTTGGGGATGAGACCTCTTACACTGCAGATATGTTTACGTCCTATACTAGTATGTAAATCTTATATTGTTGACTCTTAGAGCAGGACGCATATCATAGGTCTCCTCTGTATCCTTCTAGTCTAGTCCAGTGTCCTCACATAGTATGTACAATTGATTTTGGGGGGAGGGGGTCGTGGGGCTTGAACTCTGGGCCTGGGTGCTGTTCCTGAGCTCTTCAGTTCAAGGCTAGAGCTCTACTTGAGCCACAGTGCCACTTCCGGTTTTTTGGTGGTTAATTAGAGATAAGAGTCTCATGGACTTTCCTGCCTGGGCTGGCTTTGAACCTTGACCCTCAGATCTCAGCCTCCTGAGTAGCTAGGATTATAAGTGTGAGCCACCAGCACCTGGCTTATAATTGATTTTTGTAGATGAACTAGATGTTGGCAGAATATGGTATCAAGACTGAGAGTGATTAAAACGGCAATGACTGCACTGAATCTGAGAAATGGGAGATGCGGTCACCTAAGCCAATATCTTCAATGTCCTAAAAGGGAGGTAAAGTGATTTTTCTTAGGATCATACAATTAGTGACAGAAAGAGACCAGAAGAAAACCTAGGTCTTCTGCTTTGAATCCAAGGATCTTTATACCAAGCGCACACTACTCCTGACATGAAATGCTATCACTGCCTAACTCTGATGGGAACACTCCCTTGACTCCATATGGCATCTGTATCAAAATCTTCTGGGGGGAGTTCTTAAAGACTGCATATTCCATATTGATCCCAGAACTACGTGAATCAGAACCTTTGTAAAATGAAGTTCTGAAGGATCCTCCCCCCCGCCCCCATTCCTGGGGCTTGAACTCAGAGCCTGGGTACTGTCCCTGGCTTCTTTTTGCTGAAGGTTAGCACTTTAGCACTTGAGCCACAGTGCTACTTCCAGCTTTTTCTGTATATGTGGTGATGAGGAATCAAACCCAGGGAGACAAGCACTCTACTAGGCCACATTCCCAGCCCCAGGATCCAATTTTTTTTTTTTTTTTGTCCAGTCCTGGGGCTTGGACTCAGGGTCTGAGCAATGTCCCTGGCTTCTTTGCTCAAGGCTATTGCTCTACCACTTGAGCCACAGTGCCACTTCCGGCTTTTTCTATATATGTGGTGCTGAGGAATCAAACCCAGGGCTTCATGCATGCTAGGCAAGCACTCTACCACTAGGCCACATTCCCAGCCCCTCCAGGGTCCATTTTAAGAGGCTGTCCAGGTGACTCTTACACCCTCTAAAGTTAAGAACCACTGACCTGGGGGTAGGGGTGAGGGGGAAACACATTCACGTCAAATTCTTCACAGAACTTTCAGTCCTAAGTAAGGACTACATCTAGAAGGTCATTACAAATACAGTTTGGCAATAATTATTGGTGCATAGAAGATTTTTAATAAATGTTTGCTGAATTAAAATTAAGCTGACTTAATTCATCAATATGTGAAGCTGAAGGAATAAAGCCTTAAAGAATTTAGAGTTTATAGAGTCTTATTAAATTTTCTAGAGAATTGTCTTTTTTTTTTTTTTTGCCAGTCCTGGGCCTTGGACTCTGGGCCTGAGCACTGTCCCTGGCTTCTTTTTGCTCAAGGCTAACACTCTGCCACTTGAGTCACAGCGCCACTTCTGGACATTTTCTGTATATGTGGTGCTGGGGAATCGAACCCAGGGCTTCAAGTATACGAGGCAAGCGCTCTTGCCACTAGGCCATATCCCCAGCCCCGAGAATTGTCTTTTAAGGGGAATGAGATTGTATTTAAAGAGAAACAGGATTGTCTTGTGTTTGAAAATGTTATTTTGTTTTTTTATTTGATAGTAGTGGGGTCTGAACTCAGGACTTTGTCCTTGCTAAGTTGTGAGTGTATTATCACTTG
Source organism: Perognathus longimembris pacificus (assembly GCF_023159225.1). Classification (NCBI taxonomy): domain Eukaryota; kingdom Metazoa; phylum Chordata; class Mammalia; order Rodentia; family Heteromyidae; genus Perognathus; species Perognathus longimembris. Next base: position 17,320,260 of record NC_063167.1, read on the forward strand.
AGCCATGCCCATAACTAAAATCTTGGCCATTTTTAAAAGCTAGGTAAGACATACAGTACATACTCCAGCATTTAAAGAGATGAAGCCTGTCTCTACTGTTTTTCAGCAAACCATTTCCCAACCAGAACAACTGATACTGTAGTTGTTTTTTTGCCTAAGATAACCATTTAGCTGAGGCCCGGGATGAACATCACTTTCCCAACTTAAGACTCAATGCTGGTCTTTTGACTCTGGACCTGCATTTCTTCCACAGTACCATGTTCTCATTGAAGGTGAGCCCAAATGTCATGGCCAAAAAGTTTTCAGCAAGAAGTTCTTAGTGTTTATTGGTTTTCATAGCATCTGTCTTTTAAAACAATTCTGCATATCAAGCATGGAAAATAAGTAAAAAATACACTGAGACCTGGGCATTGGTGGTTCACGCACCTATAACCCTCGCTACTCAGGAGGCTGAGATTTGAGGATTGAGGTTCAAAGCCAGCCTGGGCTTTGAGTCTGTGAGACTCTTATCTCAATTAACTACCAAAAACACAGAAGTAGCACAAGTGGTAGAACACTAACCTTAAACACAAAAGGTCAAAGACAGCACCTAGGCCCTGAGTTCAAGCCTCGGTAGCAAAAACCCACAAAAAACAAAGATCAATGGGAGAGAGATGTCAGGAAGCTGACACAGGAGGACCTTGAAGGCTAGACTGGGATACATCAAGACCTCATCTTCAAAATATCAATGAAAACAAGCTATAACATAATCGTTTATAGACTGGACAAATCAAAGGACAAACTTTTAAGAAGGTAAAATCAAAGAAGAGTCAAAAAATATAATAAAGTCTACCAATAACCAAACCCTTTATATGTCATTTAATATAATAAATTTGAAATATTGGTTTATATATCAATGTTTTGCATGATGGTTTGTTATTTCTCCTAATGCTATATCACTTCCAAATAAGTTAATAAAAAAAAAAAACTTTGGCGCCAAGAAAAGTAAGGGTCAGCACCCAGGCTGTGGTGATCCAGCTGGGACACTGTCTTCTAGGATCTCACATACCTGTGGCCACTAGTCTCTCAATCTCAGCCTAGTCTACCCAGGTCTCTTACAATAAGCACAGGTTCTATATAGTGCCTCAGCAGCACACCTCGCTGAAGCACAGAAACAATTTAAAAGGCTTACCTCTAAGTCATTAAAAAACAGATGTGTATCAGCCACTTCAAAAATCATTTCTTCCATTGTTAAGCCTGAGCCAATCACTACTGTTGGATCCTAGAAGACAGAAAAAGAGAAAACTGCTTGAATTGGTACTTAGAACTAGTTTTCTGATTTTCAAATATTTCAAAATTAGTTTGGGTCCAAGCCAAAGTAACATCGATCCACACACAATAATGCAACTGTTATTGTAATTATACTCACATTAATAAGAATCTTGGGTTGTCCTATAGACTATATAGACACTTAAAATATTCAAGACTTAATTTCTAAAAAATGAGCATTTTTGCAGGGCACGGGTGGAAATACAGTTACAATGAAGATTGAAATTACCTTTCCATACTTCTGGGCATAGGATCCAGTAAGCAGGGAATGGAAGATGATGATGGTTTCATCCAAGTCCCACAAAAATACCCGCTAAGAGAGAAAAACAAAGTAATGAGTATCCTCTAAGCACAATGAATAGGAAGTCAGAAATAGTAGGAAAGCTGAAAAATTCACAAGTGTGGGAGTTAAGCAAGTTGATGGTTTTTGTTTTTTGTTTTTTGTTTTGGCCAGTCCTGGGGCTTGAACTCAGAGCCTGAACTCTGTCCCTGGCTCCTTTTTGCTCAAGGCTAGCACTCTACCACTTAAGCCACAGTGTCACTTCTGACCTTTTCTGTTTATGTGATACTGAGGAACTGAGCCACATTCCTAGTCCAAAAAAATATCGTAATATGAAGTAAAAAAAAAAATCTGACTTCACAAGATATAAAAATGGCAAAGAAACACATGAGGAAATGTTCAACATCACTGGTAGTAAAGGAAATGCAAATAAAAACAACCCTGAGATACCACCTCACCCCAGTTAGAATGGCCTATACTCTGAACTCAGGCAACAATAAATGCTGGAGGGGGTGCGGGGAAAGAGGAACTCTTCTCCATTGTTGGTGGGAGTGCAAATTAGTACAACCACTTTGGAGAACAGTATGGAGGTTTCTCAAAAAGCTCAATATAGACCTACCCTATGACCCAGCCATACCACTCCTAGGCATCTATCCTAAACAGCAAAACCCAAGATATCAAAAAGACATTTGTACTTCCATGTTTATGGCGGCACAATTCACAATAGCCAAAACATGGAAACAACCCATATGCCCCTCCACAGACGAATGGATCAAAAAAATATGGTACTGTGGGCTGGGGATATGGCCTAGTGGCAAGAGAGCTTGCCTCGTATACATGAGGCCCTGGGTTCGATTCCCCAGCACCACATATACAGAAAACGGCCAGAAGTGGCGCTGTGGCTCAAGTGGCAGAGTGCTAGCCTTGAGCAAAAGGAAGCCAGGGACAGAGCTCAGGCCCTGAGTCCAAGGCCCAGAACTGGCCAAAAAAAAAAAAAAAATGGTACTTATACACAATGAAATACTACATAGCGATTAGGAATGGTGAAATATTGTTATTCGCAGGGAAATGGTCAGAACTCGAACAACTAATGTTGAGCAAGACAAGCCTAGAACACAGAAAACAAAGGGGCATGATCTCCCTGATATATGACTGTTAAGAAAGGGAGACGGAGAGACAGTAGAGACCAAGTCTGTGAAACCAAAAACTGCTTGTAAAGTAGTATTCCCCACAGGATTGGGACAGCGACCCAACATTATGTAACTAAAACCAAACAATTACTCAACATATAAAGGTCAAAAATTGACCTCTCAGGGGAATACAATAGCTCAAAAGCTATGTATGTACGTTCATATAAGACTACTGTCGACATATTGTCTAATATTGACATTACATTTAAAGCCCTAGGCAAACTTTCTTGGGCGTGGCCATGTGGCTCCTGTATATGTTCTTTTTTTTTTTTTTTTTTGGCCAGTCCTGGGGCTTGGACTCAGGGCCTGAGCACTGTCCCTGGCTTCTTCCCGCTCAAGGCTAGCACTCTGCCACTTGAGCCACAGCGCCGCTTCTGGCCGTTTTTTTCTGTATATGTGGTGCTGGGGAATCGAACCTAGGGCCTCGTGTATCCGAGGCAGGCACTCTTGCCACTAGGCTATCTCCCCAGCCCCCTGTATATGTTCTTGATACATTGTATATATATATATATTTTTTTTGACCAGTCCTGGGGCTTGGACTCAGGGCCTGAGCACTGTCTCTGGCTTCTTTTTTGCTCAAGGCTAGCACTCTGCCACTTGAGCCACAGCGCCACTTCTGGCCATTTTCTGTATATGTGGTGCTGGGGAATCGAACCCAGGGCCTCATGTATATGAGGCAGGCACTCTTGCCACTAGGCCATATCCCCAGCCCGATACATTGTATATTGTACATATGTCTACCTGACCTACAGAAGGGATAGAAAAACAGGGCGGAAGATATCACAAGAAATGTACACACTGCCCTACTATGTAACTGTACCCTTTTTGCACAACACCTTGTCAAAAAAATGTGTTCAATTAATAAATAAATTAAATTAATTAAAAAAAAATCTTAAGCCAGTCTGGGCAGGAAAGTTTGTGAGGCTCTTATCTCCCATTAATCACAGAAAAAGCCAGGAGTGGCACTGTGGCTCAAGTGGTAGAGTGATAGCCTTCAGTGAAAGGATCTCAGGGACAGCGCTCAGGCCTAGGACTACCAAAAATAAATAAGAAACATAAAAATCCTAAAACTGGGGCTGGGGATATGGCCTAGTGGCAAGAGTACTTGCCTCGTATACATGAAGCCCTGGGTTCGATTCCCCAGCACCACGTATACAGAAAATGGCCATAAGTGGCGCTGTGGCTCAAGTGGCAGAGCAAAAAGAAGGCAGGGACAGTTATTCAGGCCCTGAGTCCAAGGCCCAGGACTGGCAAAAAGAAAAAAAAAAAATCCTAAAACTTATGTGACAATGTATTTATTGAAAATGGCAAACTTAGGGCTGGGAATATGGCCTAGTGGTAAAGTGCTCACATCGTGTACATGAAGCCCTAGGTTTGATTCCTCAGCACCACATATATAGAAAAAGCCAGAAGTGGCACTGTGGCTTAAGTTGGCAGAGTGTTAGCCTTGAGCAAAAAGAAGCCAGGGACACTGCTCAGGCCCTGAGTTCAAGCCCCAGAACTGACTAAAACCAAACCAAAACAAAAAAGAAAATGGCAAACTTTTATGTTTTATAATATATATATATATATACACATACATACATATACATATATTCAACTACAATTAAAAAAAATGAAGAATCTCTTTGTTTTTTCCCCAATAAATACGTTCTAATTTAGTTTCTCTTTCTTTTATCTGTTTTCTCCCCACAAATAAAGGGGAAGAAAGGAGTCGGTGGGTGGTCCATGGCTGTAATCCTAGCTACTCAGGAGGCTGCAAACTGAGGACCGTGGTTCAAAGCTAGCCTGGCCAGGAAGTCTCTGACAGTCTTAACTCCAATTAACCTAAAAAAAAAAAAATCCATAAGTGGAGCTATGGCTCAAGTGATAAAGTGCTAGCTTTAGTGAAAAAGCTCAGTGATAGCGCCTAGGCCCCAAGTTTAAGCCCCATGACTGATCAAAAACAAAAAAAAGGAATATGGAAAGTTAAGGATATGGAGAAATTTTCTTCTTACATTTTTCTTTTTAGGTAGCCAATTCTTTTTCTTTTTTCTTTCTTTCTTTTTTTTTTTTTTGTTAGCTATGGGGCTTGAACTCAGGGACTGGGGGGGCTGTCCCTGAGCTCTTTTGCTCAAGGCTAAAAGTCTACCACTTTGAGCCACAGTGCCACTCCCAAATTTTTTTTTTTTTGCCAGTCCTGGAGCTTGGGCTCAGGGCCTGAGCACTGTCCCTGGCTTCTTTTTGCTCAAGGCTAGCACTCTACCACTTGAGCCCACAGCCCTACTTCTGGCTTTTTCTATATATTTGGTGCTAAGGAATCGAATCCAGGGCTTCATGTCTGCAAGGCAAGCACTCTACCCACTAGGCCATATTCCCAGCCCCCACTTCTGGTTTTCGAGTGGTTAACTGGAGATAAAAGTCTCACAGGGACTTTTCTGCTGGGGTTGGCTTTGAACCGTGATCCTCAGGTCTCAGCCTCCTGAGTAGCTAGGATTACAGGAGTGAGACACTGGTGCCGGCTTCAGGTTGTTTTGCTTAGTTATGAAAGGTGATAGAACACAGAACCACATTATCTCCATGAGTTTCACACATATCTGATAAACTTAAGAAGTGAAGAAAAACAAAGTAGGTAACTGGAATGAGTTTCTTTCCATACTTCCAGTTCGCTGTCTTGGGAAGAGGTGGCATCAGCTTTCCTCTTGCCCCTGTTTTTGCCTGTCATGTTTTTCCTGGATTGATCATCAGCATCTTTACTTGGTGTGTTCTGGGCCAAAGCTGGGCTCGTGGAGGGGTCTCCTGGAAAGCCAAAGTTATACATATGTTGTCAGCAGTCACTGGCTATGAGGGGCCAAGCAGGGAGAGGATAAACTCACTGTAAACGATTTGGGAATGTAAACATAGGCACTGAGCATCAGCAGTGCCTAACGTCACATTACATTCCTTAAAGACATTTACAAAGGGATTTAAAAAATTTTTTCTCTTTTCAGTTTTATGATTGCTTGAAGATCTTCCTGTGTCAGTTTCCTCAGTGCATGTACCATAATGTGTGGCTCAACCACCAAATTGTCATTAAACATAGGTATATGTATGCAAGTATGCAAGTCGCTGGTGGCTCACACCTTTAATCTTAGCTACTCAGGAGGCTGAGATCTGAGGGTCAGGGTCTGAAGCCAGCCCAGGTAGGAAAGCCCATGAGACTCTTATCTCCAATAAACTACTCAGAAAAAGCTGGAATTTGTGCTTAGCCTTGAGCAAAAGAAGCTCAGGACATTCCCAGTTCTGAGTTCAAGCCCCAGGGCCAGCAAGAAAAAAAGTATGGTATACATTTAGTCAATATGTGTTTAAAGTCTTTATGTCAAAGGTTTTTAAATATGGACACCATAATTTATTGCTGCATCTCAAAGCTATGAACCTCCTAAATTGTAGGTTAATTTTGTGCATTACTCTGGAGGAAAGGGTGGAGAACTATAGGCCTGTCTCAGAATCTTGAAGGGATTCCAAACACAGAAAAAATAATCTGAGCACAAGTTTAAAACATCCCTGGACTGAGACTAGAGTCCTTTGACTTTTAGAAAACATGCTCAAATTCTGAAACTCATTGTGATAAGCATGTTACCCCTACAGGGAGGGCAGGGCAGAGATGAGAAATGCCATCTTTTCATTGTTAGTATTTCTCTGTTCTCAGCATCAGGTAGATAGATATCCATTACTAGTGACTCATGAGAGCCTGTGCCCAACATTTTAATGCCCTTCACAAGAAGGAAAAAGCCAACAGTGTGGTCACTGTGACTTATACTAGAACAAAATTGTCTTCACCAATAACTGGACATGCAGTTGTCTGAACTGCAGTACTTACCGGAGGATAGTCTCTGTGCTGCTGGTGCAGGTACCATGACACTAGGCTTCTCTGCCTGGTATGTGGTACTCTCAGCATCACTGTTAGTCTGGCCTGTAACTCCAAAGCTGGAGCTGGGGTAGCAGGTTTGATACTGATTCTGACCGAGAATCGTGTAGGTGGGATAGTCCTGTAGGCCACAGGAATAAGGGAGGAAAACAAGACTCTTAGAGAGAAAAATAAGCATAGTTTCAATTCAGAGGGTTTCTTTTCCTTCTAGTCAAGGATTATTTTCCTAAAATATTAATTTGACTTCTCATCTACCTATGTAGTAGTAACCCAATGAACATAATGCTTTTCAAAATGCATTCTGTGGGACTGGGAATATGGCCTAGTGGTAGAGTGCTTGCTTACATACGTGAAGCCTTGGGTTCGATTCCTCAGCACCACATATATAGAAAAAGCCAGAAGTGGTGCTGTGGCTCAAGTGGTAGAGTACTAGCCTTGAGCAAAAAGAAGCCACGGACAATGCTCAGGCCCTGAGTTCAAGCCCCTGGCAAAAAGAAAAAAAAGCATTCTGTAGAAACCTGGGTTCAGAGGATAGATATCTCAGCTGTCTTTGGGATGAGGGAAAGGCTGAGAAGGGTCCTGCGTTCAGTCACACACATCTCCCTATACTGCCACCTATCTTAGTACTAAGTTTCTGCAGTTTTTGAAGTAAAGCTTTCATACTTGACATTTGCTGGTAGTGCTTTTAAGAACAAGTAAACTTACATGCAAAGAAAAGCACTTATCCTGCTTGGCCATACTGGGTGAACCTATAATCCCAGTAGGCAGGAGGATCAGGAGTTGGAGGCCAGTCTGAGATACATAGTCTGGTTTTAGATATGTTGAATTTAGGGAAATAGCATAGAATTATGAGAGCAGGGATCAAGAACAGACCATGTACTAGACCACATGACCACAACTTAAGTGGTAAGGAGACCGCCTCACAAGTGCTAGGTCCTGAGTTCAAACTCCCAAACCATCTCACTACCACCACTACTACCACCACCACCAAAAACGGACCATAAAGAAATCACACAGGAATGACTGGGTTTAAAGTAGAAGTAATATTTACTTATTCCATGAACATTTATAGAGTGATTCTTTGAAAGCGCCTGGTGTTTTTCCAAGCTCTGTAAGTTAAAAAAAAATAAGGACTAAAGCTTTACCCTTCATGGAGTGTACACTCTAGTGGGGCTGGGCAGGAGGTAAACATAGGTAAGTGACAAGGCTAAGCAGGCTTAGCAAGGCCCAAAGAAACTGAGTGGCTGCCTAAGAAGCCATTGAGACCCTCTTTCTGAGAGCAGCCTGCACGTCCCATGCTATGCCTGGTTGCTTCTTAGATGGACAAACTGACCATGGAAAGAAGAGAGTAAGGAGGGCCGGGAATATGGCCTAGTGGTAAAGTGCTCGCCTCATATACGTGAAGCCCTGGGTTCGATTCCTCAGCACTACATATATAGAAAACGGCCAGAAGTGGCCGTTTGAGCTGTGGCTCAAGTAGTAGAGTGCTAGCCTTGAGCAAAAAGAAGCCAGGGACAGTGCTCAGGCGCTGAGTTCAAGCCCCAGGACTGGCAAAAAAACAAAACAGAAAAAAAAAAAAAAAGAGAGCAAGGAGAAGTCAGATGAACCTTATCAAACAGGATGAACTGAAGTACCTGGTTTGAGATGCTGGCAACTGCTGCTGCTGGAACATTGGCAATTGTGGGTGAAGTGGAAATCAGGCTGGCATTTGGGCTTGAAGCTACAGGGTTGAGAATATTGACAGATATTAGTTAAAGAACTACGTAAAAGGCTTAGAAACTTTGGAAATGAATTGTTTTAAATGAAAGCGTCTGCAAGGAGATAAGCAACATCAATAAAGGAAATAAGGACTTCAATTGAGACTTGATTAGAAACAAAACACTTCAAACATCTTGCTATTTTTAGCCCTTCCTACTCAAGTCCTAGAAGAAGCGCTCAAAGCTCATGCTAACCACGACAAGGATGTCAGAACTACATCAAATTTACCCCTTACCTTCCCTAAAAGTTGAAAACCACTCACCTGACATTTAGTAGCGCTCTGGCAAATCCTACACTGTCACACTGTTTACTGCCATTTGCCCCAAATTATGCTTTCCCTGATGTAACCTGGTTCTCCAAATTCTAAAGTTCTTAGAATTATTTCTTCAACTATACTCAAATAGATTATTAATGTAGATCAAAAACACAGAGGGGGCTGAGAATATGGCCTAGTGATAAAGTGCTCGCCTCATATACGTGAAGCCCTGGGAGCACCACATATATAGAAAAAGCTGGAAGTGGCGCTGTGGCTCAAGTGGTAGAGTGCTAGCCTTGAGCAAAAAGAAGCCAGGGACAGTGCTCAGGCCCTGAGTTCAAGCCCCAGGACTGGCAAAAAACAAAACAAAAACACACATGGCTGGCTGGTACTAGTGCTGGGCTTAAGTCTGTAATTCTAATACTGGCTATGAAGGAGGCTGACATTGGAAGATTGAGGTTCAAAGCCAGCTCAGGCAGAAAAGTCATAAAGATTTTATCTCCAATTCACCTGAAAAATGCTGGGCTGTAAGTGTGGCTCAAGTGATAGAGTAACAGCCATGACCAAGAGTGGGAGGCCCTGAGTTTAAGACATGATATTGGCATGCATGCGCGCACATACAGAACTCAGAAAATATTAAATATATTATGGTTAGCTAAAAATGTACTTTGTAAGCTACTTTAATCTCTCTCTCTCTCTCTCTCTCTCTCTCTCTCTCTCTCTCTCTCTCTCTCTCTCTCTCGTCTAAGACCAGGAGTCAAACTCAGTATCTGATGCTTTCGCTCACTGGCTGGTACTCTACCACATGAACCATGCCTCCAACCTCATGAACTTCCTATCACATCCTAAATGATCAGTACCACAAGGACTTTTTTTTTCAGGTGCAAAAGGTAATAAGACATTTGTCTTTTTTGTTGTTGTTATACGCATACATAGACATGGTCTCTACTGCACGATTAGGGAGATGTAACTGATTACCAACGCCATCAGCACCAAGTCCTCCGCAGGCAAAGTCAGTAAGAAAACCTGCCTGAGTATGGGACAAGGGAAAAAAACTGCAGCAGAAAGTGCCCTGGGCAAAACCAGAGAAAGAAGGTTCATCCTTTCCCCAAGGGTATGATGCTTAGGAGACTTCTCAGAGAAGCTGTTACTGTAGCTCTTGCTGCAGCCCCAGCTTTCTGAGGAAGAACCCAGAACATGGAAGTAGCTTGTTCAGAATCAGGAAGCTAGCAGAGGATGATCAAGATGACAATTTGCACCTGCCAATTCTTCATCAGTGCTCTTCCCTCAAATCAGTGGCGGAGCTAAGGAACTGATTTCCACGAGGACTTTCTTTTCTATGCCCCAGAAGTAGTAAGACACTCCTAAGGGTAGGCTTGCTTGTGCCCTTGTTCCCCCCTCCCTCCCTCCTCCCCCCTTTCCTCCACCAGTCCTGGTTTGGGCACTGTCCCTGAGCTTCTTCTTTTTTTTTTTGCCAGTCCTGGGCCTTGGACTCAGGGCCTGAGCACTGTCCCTGGCTTCTTCCCGCTCAAGGCTAGCACTCTGCCACCTGAGCCACAGCGCCCCTTCTGGCCGTTTTCCATATATGTGGTGCTGGGGAATCTAACCGAGAGCTTCATGTGTAGGAGGCAAGTGCTCTTGCCACTAGGCCATATTCCCAGCCCCCCTGAGCTTCTTTTGCTCAAGGCTAGCACTCTATCTCTGGAGCCACATCACCACTTCTGGCTTTTTCTGTTTATGTGGTATTGAGGAATGGAAGCCAGGGCTTCATGCATGCTAGGCAAGCACTCTCCCACTAAGCCACATTCCCAGCCCAGGGCTTACTTTATTTAAAACAACAAATGAGATAGGATTTGCCTTACATATGGTGTCAGCTGTGAATGGAAAAAGAAGAGCAAGAGTGCGAGGTCCTGTGTTCAAGTCCCAGTACCTGCACATGTGCGTGCACATGAGCACACACCTGCACGTGCATGCGCACGCACACGCACACAGCAGTGCAAGAGCCTGGGCTACACAGAAAAATGGTGGTTGGACACCACAGTGAAGGTTATTACTAAGAAAGAAGAGAATCCTTTCTCTTGTTCTTGCAACCTAGGCGGCATCATCAAGGATACACCTGCCTACTACACTGCTTGTGGTTGCACCCATAAGTCGATTAACCTTAAGAAATACTTTATAACAATGACAGGAAAGCCAGGAAAGGGGGCATGCACCCATTGCCCTGGCTTTTCAGGTGGATTCATGAGTTCAGGGTCAGCCTGAGTTAACAGAATAAGATCTAAATACCCCTCCCCCCCCCAAAAAAAAAAGGAGAGTGAGAGAGAAGATAGGAGTTTTTCTCTCTTGGTTTGTTTTCATTTTAGAATAGAGAAGAGGGGGAGATCACCTGGAAAGAATGTAACAAAAGGGGAGGTGAAGTAAACTCAGATCTAAGTCATAAGAACAGAGTGTTTATGTTGTCAGTGGATCAAACAGTAGCTCCCAATCATTTAGCTGAAAATAAAATCCTGTCATTTGCATTGAAATTGGTTGAATCTCTACAGAAGTTTGTATATTAAGATGACCTCACACAAGTTTCAGGTGTCTACCCTCATGCTCTAGTGTCTGTTCTGTAAAAAGTAACGCTAAAAGAAAGGCTGTAAGAAAACAGGAGAAAGGGGGCACAGGAGAGGTCAGGCACACAGAAGCTAATTTTCAGTTTATACAATGACAATGCACTGAATTTGCTTTTCATATCGAAATAAAAACTACAAACTGTTGTTACTGTTATGAATTTCTCTCTCTCTCTTTGCTGTTGCATGTCCAGAGGCTTGAACTCAGGGCCTGGGCATTGTTCCTGAGCTTTTCTAGTTTTTTTTTATTTGTTTTTGATAGTTCATTAGAGATAAAAGAGTCTCACAGAATTTCCTGCCTGAGCTGGCTTTCAGCCGAGATCCTCAGATCTCAACCTCGTGAGGAGCTAGGATTATAGGCATGAACCACCAGCACCTGGCTAAAAAAGTAATGAACCTTTTGAGCAAGAGAAGCAAATGCTCTCACCACAAAATAGTAAATGAACGGCGGCAGGTATTATAAAGTCACAGCAAAAAAGCATCACATCTCACATGCCACTCTAATAACTCACATAAAAGAAGTCAGCACAATTCTGACTCACGGAGTCTGCTCATTTATAGGACAGAATTCCACTAAGAGCTGACCAGCACACAAAAAAATCAAAGCACTTTTCTGGAAACCAACATGCAAAAGGAAAGGCTTCAAATCTATTAAACAGCTCACATTCAAAGCCTGAATGACTTAGAAAACATACCCTTTGCCTCTATCACAAAAGGCATGCACAATTGCATATTATTGCCCCTTTCTATTTTAGCAGTCAGAGCTCCTGTATTATCCAATTTGTTTGGAGATACAGGTAGATTAAAAACAAAACAAAACAAAAAACCAATAATTAAAAACACACACACAACCATGCCTATTTACCTTGGATGGGATAAGAATAATGTGCTGGGCTTGGCTGGCTTGTGGTTAACCCTGTAGTGCAGGTAAGAACACTGTGTTGGCTTGGAGATGGAGTCTGAATTAAACCACTTTCAGGTTTCATACCTGGCCACAATGCACCTGAATCAGATAAATTGGACCAATTACAAACAACACACTGGGACTGAGGAGCATGGTTATGCTTTCAAACATCAGCCAGTAGGGTTAAATTCGAAATATTAAAATAACAGTAAATTTGCTTGTAAGAGAAAATTATTGATTCTCCCAATTGTAATACATCACAAGCAAATACATTTTCACACACTTAGGAAATGGGTCTATAGAAAGAAAAATCTTGATTAAAAACTCCAATAGTGGCACATACAAAGTTCATTTCAATGGTTGGGGTGAAAGACCGGGATTCAGAAACGTTATTGACATCACACTGAAGAATTTGTCCCAGAGAGTGTGTGATGCTCATGTATAGTGACAAAGTGTTCAAGGTGGGAGACAGTCCACGTTAAGTTCATAGTTCACTTACCCATCAACTGGCACTACAGTTTTCTAAAATATATTAAATGTTTCTGTTTTCCTAAGGTGATTACCTTAAAGTCTATTGCTTCTGATTAGGAAAGAAATTCCTGTTTATATTGTAAAACTATATAGTTTAGAAAAGATAGTTATAGATAATTCTACTGTACAGAGTTAACTAGTATTACTGGTTTCCAGAAGTCATTGAGATTTCTACACATTTACTGATTCTTCTTTTTAATAAAAACATGAGTTTATACAATTTATAATTTTCTTTTCTTCATAGCACAGCTAAGAAGTATCTTTCCATGTCAGAACACAAATCTATCTCACACTGATAAACACCATAGTTGTTCACTTTTATTTTATTTTTATCATAATGCTCCTGAGTGACAGTCTTTCCCAAATTATTTATATCTGGGAGGGAGGAGGCAGGAGAAAAATGAGGGAGGAGGTAACAAGTTGAATAAGAAATGTACTCACTGCCTTATGTATGAAACTGTAACCCCTCTGTACATCACTTTAACAATAAAGAAATGAAATATATATCCTTTCCTGCCTTTTTAGGAGGAAAGAAATAGTAAATAGATCTTTAGATCTCAGAATTATTGTTTCAAAGATCCACAATGCTGTGGTATATATTATAGACATAGCTGTAAAGAGTACTATGATTTGTAAAGACACCTGCTTAATACCAAATAGAACTGAATTATAGTTGTGATTTTTAGATTCCTAGAACACTTTTCTTTCTCTGTGATGTCACTTCCTCACATTTTCCCACCTGTAGCTGTAGTTCCCTTTTAATTTTCAATAAAGTAAGAAAGTATAAACAAAGATTTTGCTTCTGCATAAGAATTTAAGGATATCCTTTGAATGAAATATTCATGGGTGCATAATTTTGGTGACAATTTGTGTGTTTGTGTGTGTGTGTGTGCATGCGTGCCTGCCTGCCTGCCAGTTCTGGGGCTTGAACTCAGGGCCTTGAGCTTAGGTCCTCTTGATCTCACTCAGCTTTTTCCCTCATGGCTGAGCCATGCTTTTTACATCCAACTTTCCCACCAGATATTTGAAGATATAAAGCCTTATAGATTTGTCTACTTGGGCTAGAACTTAACTGTGATTCTCAGATCTCAGCCTCCTGAGTATCTAGAATTATAAGCAAGAGCTACCTACACCAAAATAGTTTTGGTGACAATTTTAACTATGCAAAAGTCAAGTTTTTTCTTTTTTTTTTTTGGCCAGTCCTGGGCCTTGGACTCAGGGCCTGAGCACTTGAGCCACAGCGCCACTTCTGGCCATTTTCTGTATATGTGGTGCTGGGGAATTGAACCCAGGGCCTCATGTATAGGAGGCAAGTACTCTTGCCACTAGGCCATATCCTCAGCCCAAAAGTCAAGGTTTTAGAACCCTGATTTTCTGGTTTTATACTACATTCTATATACCTATTTGCTGGATCAGTGTAATTGAAGCTAATTATTATGTACTATAAGGTTCATCCATCAAACACATTCCACAGAACCAACATTAATGATAAACATGGCTTCAAATTCAACATTAATCAATTTCCCTTACTCTTCTGGTCACCTAATATATGCAGTAATACACACACACACACACCAACATTAATGATAAACATGGCTTCAAATTCAACATTAATCAATTTCCCTTACTCTTCTGGTCACCTAATATATACAGTAATACACACACACACACACACACACACATTAATGATAAACATGGCTTCAAATTCAACATTAATCAATTTCCCTTACTCTTCTGGTCACCTAATATATACAGTAATACACACACACACACACACACACACACACACACACACACACATTGATAATGAGAACCTCTGCCTCCTAACACCAGGGTAGGATATCTTGGTGCAACTCAACATCTGCCACATCTGTTAATTAGTGAACCTAAGAAAAGTAAAGGGAGACTAAAAATCTTAGGCTGACCATGGGCTATGGTGCATAAGATAGGAACAAGTCATATTCTTTTTCTCATCTTAATTATTAAGCACAGGAAATAACTTATTTGAGGAGGTGGAGGAATAATATCGCTGTTATGAATTAAGTTGCTCTTTCATGCAGTTCATGATAATTTAAATGTTAAATGATTAACTTAGGTTAACTAGCCCTAAGGTACTTGCTACCTTTGATTTTCAACAACAAAAAACTGAGAATAGGGGCTGGGAATATGGCCTAGTGGTAAAGTGCTCGCCTTGTATACATGAAGCCCTGGGTTTGATTCCTTAGCACCAGACAGATAGAAAAAGCCAGAAGTGGCGCTGTGGCTCAAGAGGTAGAGTGCTAGCCTTGAGCAAAAAGAAGCCAGGGACAGTGCTCAGGCCCTGAGTTCAAGCCCCAGGACTGGCAAAAAAAAAAAAAAAAAACCAACAACAACAACCCCAAAACTGAGAATATTAATTTTTAAATAACTTTGATGAAAAATGTGACTATAATGCCATAATTTGGGCAGTTCTGTATTACATTTCTCCCCTAAGTAAATTACCATTTGATGTTACAAAACTTCCATATTTACTGTAATCAATTTTTCTAAATAGGTTTTGATCCTGAGGTATTAAATTTGTGGACATGTTTGTTATTACACAATACTAAATCAATATCTCACAAATAATATATCAAGTGAGACAGTTAGTTGTATTTTTTAACATTAATTATTCATTAATTTAGGAGTCTCACGTTGTAGCCCAGACTACCTTCATATATATCACTATGCCCAGTTAATATTTATGTTTTACTCATAAGAGGCCAAAAATTAAGGTCTCTCTTAAAAGTGTATAATTATCAAGATAAACAGGAGAATAGCTACTTTTTGTCCAGAAACACAAATATCTAAAATGCAATTATTTTATGACTACAGGAACAGAAGGCAATATGAACACTTTGTCTAGCATCACTCTGGCCCTGCATGTAAATATCTTCTAAAGGTACCCTGTCTAGAATTCCAGCTGCCAAATGATCTGACTCAAAAGTAGTACTGACCACAGCAAACAAGGAAATTAAATCTTGATTTCTTGACTTAGTCCATGGCTCTATGTCTGAAAACACAAAGCTTCTCTAGTTTTTGGAGACAGGGTCTTGCTATGTAGCCCAAGCTACTGAATTCACTGAATGGCACTGAATTCAAGATTCTCCTGCCTCAGTCTTCCCGGTGCTGAGATTTAAGATATGTACTACCACAACTAGTTCTTCAACTCTTTTAAGCTCCAAAAGTCTGCTATGGAGCAAATATTAGTCTTCCAACAGGAAAAGAAATCTATTCTTGAGTGTTGTCTTCCTACAGCCCAGGATATTATTGTTTGTTTTGTTTTTGTTGCCAGTCCTGGGGCATTGACTCAGGGCCTGAGCACTGTCCCTGGCTTCTTTGTGCTCAAGGCTAGCACTCTACCTCTTGAGCCACAGTGCCACTTCCAGCTTTTTTC
Organism: Perognathus longimembris pacificus; assembly: GCF_023159225.1. Lineage (NCBI taxonomy): Eukaryota > Metazoa > Chordata > Mammalia > Rodentia > Heteromyidae > Perognathus > Perognathus longimembris. The sequence continues at coordinate 17,336,400 of NC_063167.1, forward strand.
TATATATGTGGTGCTGAGGAATTGAACCCAGGGCTTCATGTATACAAGGTGAACACTTTACCACTAGGCCATATTCCCAGCCCCGATATTATTGTTTTACCAGAAATTCTACCCAAACTAAATAACCAGAATAGCGTGGATATTTATAGAAATTAGTTTACTAGATTTACTAGTATTCTAAATTACTAAAAAAAATGTTGTGAAAGAATATCTTTGGTCGGGCTGGGAATATGGCCTAGTGGCAAGAGTGCTTGCCTCCAAGACATGAAGCTCTCGGTTCGATTCCCCAGCACCACATATATGGAAAACGGCCAGAAGGGGTGCTGTGGCTCAGGTGGCAGAGTGCTAGCCTTGAGCAGGAAGAAGTCAGGGACGGTGCTCAGGCCCTGAGTCCAAGGCCCAGGACTGGCCAAAAAAAAAAAAAAAAAAAGAATATCTTTGGTTTGTTGATTCAATAACCCATTTATATGAGCTATCATATATGCTAAGTAACTTAATCTGAATACTTTTTTTTTCCTTTGGTGCCAGTCCTGGGGCTTAAACACAGGCCCTGGGTACACTACTTGAGCTTTTCCGCTCAAGGCTAGTGCTCTATCACTTGAGCCATAGCTCTACTTCTGGCTTTTTGGTGGTTAATTGGGGATAAAAGCCTCATGTACTTTCTTCCTTTGAGCCGCGATGCTCAGATTTGAAGTCTCCCTTTGCCTGGCTCTGAAATCATTTTCTTGATTATTAAAACAAAAAAAGAAAGAAAATCAGCTGGGTACCAGTGGCTCATGCCTGTAATTCTAGCTACTCAGGAGTTCTGTGGTAATTGAGATCATAACTATCCTTAAAGATCCCCATTTTTGCTGGGTGCTGGCGATTCATGCCTGTAATCTTAGCTACTCAAGAATCTGAGATCTGAAGACAGAGGTTTGAAGCCAGCCCAGACAGAAAAGCACATAAGACTTTTACCTTCAATTAATCACCAAAAAAGCTGGAAGGAAAGTTATGGTTCAAGTGGTAGAGCATCCTCCTCGAGCAAAAATGCTGATCTATAGAGCAATGCCTTGAGTTCAAGTCCTAGTACTAGCGAGTGCATACACACGCGTGCACGTGCACACACACACATACACACACAGTAACACTATTCTCTTAAATATTTTTCAGGAATGCAATGGTCACTTGGAACCCCTGAACTGATTGTTGCCATGCAAATATGATGTTGGATGAAGTGTGTTTTAAAAAATAATGTCTTGGGGCTAGGAATTTGCTTAGTGGCAGAGTGTTTGCTTGCCTGGCATGCATGAAGCCCTGGGTTCAATTCCTCAGTACCACATAAACAGAAAAGGCTGGAAGTGTTGCTGTGGCTCAAGTGGTAGAGTGCTAGCCTTGAGCAAAAGGAAGCCAGGGACGGCCCTGAGTTCAAGCCCCAGGACTGGCAAAAAAAAAAAAAAAATGTCTTAGAAAAGATGCCCAATAAGGATTTCCTTTAAAAAAAAAAAAAGAATGGAATGGCCAGTTTCCCATTCTACAGTCCACTGCAAATTAACACATCTTTCTATTCCATGTGCAGGTTGTTTCCAGTCTTCTGCTATTTTAGTGTTTCAAAGCTTATCTTGATTAGCAATTTTTTTCTATTTTTAATCAGTTTCCAGAAGTCAAATTATTCAGGGAAATGTAATGAATGAATCATCTTTATGATTCCTAATTCATATCCTCATATCTTCCATTTGGAAATTGTTTTAAAACAAATAAGAGCTGGACACTGGTGGCTCATGCCTGTAATCTTAGCTACTCAGGACGGCTGAGATCTGAAGATTGAGGTTCAAAGCCAGCCTAGGCAGCAAAGTCCATGAGACTCTTAGCTCCAATTAATCACAGAAAAAGCTGGAAGTGGTGCTGCAGCTCAAGTACCAGTGATAGCCTTGAGTAAAAGGAGCTTAGGGACAGCACCCAAGCCCAGAGTACAATGCCCAGCACCAGCAAAAACAAAACCCAAAACAAACAAAACCCAACAAATTAGAACACTGGCAGCTTAGGGCATATTATATGAATCCCTGAGGATAAATGAGACCCCATTTCCTCACACTCCTTCAGATCACCTTTCACACACTCTCCTCTTTTTTTTGTTGTTGGCTGTGGGGCTTGAACTCAGGGCTTGGAGACGTCCCTGAGCTCTTTTGCTCAAAGTTAGTGCTCTACCCCTTTGAGCCACAGCGCCATTTTCAGTTTTCTGGTAGTTAACCGTAGATAAAAGAGTTTCATGGACTTTTCAGCCCGGGCTGGCATCCAACCATGATTCTCTGATCTCACCCTCCTATGTAGCTAGGATTTACAGGCGTGAGCCACCATCACCTGGCACCCCACTCATTTTTCTAAAGCTCTGAAAAGTAAGTTTTCTGATAAAGACTAGTTCTCACATCTAACAGCCTTCTTAGATTTCCTCTATTTCAGATTCAATGCTGAGGCCACCTGTAATTATTAATCTTTCTTATCAACTTGATTGAATGGAAAGATGCCTAGGGATTGGTAAAGCCTATGTCTTGGTAGCATAATCCACTGTAGGATTGAAAATATGAATGGACTATTGGGAGAGGAGAAGTGAGGAAGTTAGAGCCTCATTGAAGGACGCCAATCAGTTGAAGGTAAATACTTGGGGGCTGTCTCTTCCCTTGGCCACTTTCTGTTACAGCTCTGATTTGCTTCCTGTCCACCATAAACTATTCTGCCACGCCCTCTCTGTTGTCATCTTTTTGATGCAGACCTAAATTTATAAACCCCTCTGAAAATAAACAGATCCAGGCTTGATTCTAATGCCAGAAATTTACTAATCATGACTGTGCTAGTAATTTAACTTAGCCTCAAATTTCACATCTACACAAAAGGTTAATGCTACTACTTACCTCTAAGGACCATTTGGTGGATTAAATAAGACTGTAACATGAAGTTTGAAGTACTTACTCCTAGCACTTTTGCATAACAGACTAAGCTGAAAATAAGCAGTATTAAGATAACAAAATGCACTAAATTATTGATTTCAAAAAGAAGAACGAATGCTGGTGACTCATGCCTGTAATCCTAACCACTCAAGATGCTGAGATCTGATGATGTGGTTCATAGATAGGCACGGTAGGAAAGTCCACGAGACTCTTACTTCCAACTAGCAACCAAAGTCAGAAAGGGCTCAAGTGGTAGAGCACCAGCCCTGAGCAAAAAAGCTCAGGGAGAGCGCGTTGGCCCTGAATTCAAGTCCCCAGGACTTGAAAAAAAAAAAGTAGGGTTGGGGACATGGCTCAAGTGGGAGAAGTACTTCCCTGGCTGTGAGTTCAAAGAAATATTGCTTTTTTTAAAAGAAAATTTTTTGTACATCTAAACAAATGTATCACCAAAAAAATGCACATGTAAAAAAATTCTTCTTAAAGATGTAACAACTTTAGAAAGTATTACAAGTATCTTTTATATTATAATTCCTCTGGGGAAAAAATGTGTTACTTTAACAGATACCTCTCACTGTAAACCTCACCAATTATTTAAAATCAAATTAAGCAATGACTGTTTACATCTCAATGGCAAACAAATTATATAGAAGTCTCTCTTGTCCACAAATATTAAACAAAGGCAGATTAAAAGTCTTAATTTTTCTTTATAATATAAACAATGTTTTCTCCAACTCTGGAAGAGATCAGTTTACAGTACAGAATTTCCTTTCCTTTTTAATACAATGGAATAATCATAAATGACATCATACCCAAGTTCTTTATGCACATGATATTATGTTAGGTATTCTCCAAATCGAGTTCAGATGTAACAATAATTTGATTTAAAAAAACAACAGTTAAGTGCCAGTAGCTTATGCCTATAACCCTAGCTATCCAAATAGCTGAGATCTGAGAATCAAAGTTTGAAGCTAGACAGGCATGAAAGTCCATGAGACTCCTATCTCCAATTAACCACCAAAAAGCTGGTAGTGGAGCTGTGGTTCAAGTTGTAGAGCACTAGCTTTAAGCAAAAAAGCTGAGGGACAGTAAGTACCCAGGCCCTGAGTTCAAGGCCCAGACACCCCCCCCCCCCCCGCCAATTCAACAACAGGGATGACCAACTGTTCAACAATGTTATAAAGGGCTTTCTAAAATAAATCCAAATTGAAACAGGGAGGGGCAAAAAATGTGAAAATAATTGTTTTATATTAACTAGCCTATAATGAGCTAACAGTTGAAAATTTAGCTTTAATATATGCAATAAGAAATAAGCAAAAAGCCAGGTGCTAGAGGGTTCATGTTTGTAATCCTAGCTACTCAGGAGACTGAGATCTAAGGATTGTAGGTCAAAGCCAGCCTGGACATGAAAGTCCATGAGACTCTTATCTCCAATTAACCACTAGAAAATCAGAAAGAGAGCTGTGGTTCAAGTGATAGAGCACTAGTCCTAAGCAAAAATGCTAAAGGACAGTGCCCAGGTCCTAAGTTCAAGCCCTAGAACCCGGAAAATGCATATGTGTACCCGTGTGCACACATGAGCACATACAATAAATACAAACACATTCCCAGAGGGTTCTCCTTCAAGAACTACTTCATTTTGGCTGATTAAATATATCACAAAGATTTTATTTTCTGACAAGGCATGGATGTACAAATGTGGAAACATGAAAATTTCTTTTCCTTCCCTCATACAGGTACAAACTACTATGATCATTAAAAATTATCCTGAGAGCCAAGTGCCACTGGCTTATCCCTGGAATTTTTTTTTTTTTCCTGTGCCAGTCCTGGAGCTTGAACTCAGGGCATGGTCACTATCCCTCAGCTTACCACTTGAGCCAGAGCTCCACTTCTGACTTTTTGTGTGATTAACTGGAAATAAGAGTCTCATGGACTTTCCTGTCCTGGCTGGCTTGGAACCACTATACTCAGATCTCTGCCTCTGAGTAGCTAGGATTACGTGTGGGACCCACTGACACCCAGCCATACCTGGAATCTGGCTACTCAAAAGTCAAGACCTGAAAGACTGAGCTCAAAGCCATCTGGGGTAGAAAAGTCCCTAAGATCCATCTCCAATTCACCCAGCATGATGAGGTAGGCAACCAGGAACCAAAGAATATTTGCAAACTTAAAAGCAAGAAAGCTGTCACTAACATTAAAACACTAGTCAAGTGGGTCAGAAATAGTAGAAATGGAGAAATCAAAAACAGGCAACACTAACACATCCAGATTCTATGTGGTAATTTCTCTGGAAAAGTTTTCTAATTCCTAAGTTGCTTAAACAAAACCTAAAAAAAAATAAAATGTTATGAAAATACTGCATATTTTAAAATAATATGCTCTCAATTTTCTGATACTAGTTCTAGGAAAACAGGGAAGGACAATTAAGCACATTGTAGGGCTGGGAATGTGGCCTAGTGGTAAAGTGTTTGCCTAGCATGCATGAAGACCTAGGTTCGATGCCTCAGCACCACATAAACAGAAAAAGCCTGGAAGTGGCACTGTGGCTCAAGTGGTAGAGTTCTAGCCTTGAGCAAAAAGAAGCCAGGGACAGTGCTCAGGCCCTGAGACCAAGCCCCAGGACTGGCAAAAAAAAAAAAAAAAAAAGTACATGGTATGCATTGTTAATTTACACATATACATAAACATTACCAAAGACATTAAATTTTCAAAGAACCTCAAACTAACTTCCAGTAACTCACTGATTTACAGTTCCTATCCCAATCATTTAAAAGGAATAAAAAGAATGAATGAGAAGACTGAATGAAAAGAATTCCCTATGTATATGGTAAGTTTATATTTGTTCAGTTTGGGGTGGAAGTGAGGGAGGGAAGAGGAAAAACATTAATCAAAACAAAGAACCCCCCCAATGGAAAAAACTGTGAGGCACTTTTATCTGGACATTTATAATACCCGATTTTAGCAGAAATTGGTCATTTTCAGCTATATTTTTTATGTTTACCTGACCATGGCACCATATTATATACAAAGTAAGCCAAGTCAACAATACTAGTTGTTGTTTTTCTTTTCTCCAGACACTTAAAGCATGCCAAACTTCAGAGTTAAGACCTTGGAATAGCTACATTTTGGTGGGTGAACAAAGGAGTACTGAAAAGCTCTGATTTTGTATCATACACATCAAAGATACAGCTGGCAAGCTGTATACAGAACTCCCACACCTAGTAAGCACTCAGTCACTATGGAAAGGGTGACACAGCCTTCTGCCTCCTTAGCAGCCAGGTTTGCTTCCTGGGGAAAGATAAAAGTTTCCGGAGGATAAAATCAACATCCTTAAAATTTTGTCACGGCAGAATTCCTTACCAAAAGGAGGTAGTCCATACGTTTGTGTTGCCTGAGGGTAGACAGTGTAGGGTTGAGACTGCTGTAGAGTCTGGTATTGAGTCTGCCCAGGGTAAGCTGTTTCCGAAACAGGAACTGAGAGGATATGTGCATAAGTTCTAGAAAAATTTAAGAAGATAAAAGTTTTCATGCATCTTATCTTAGTAGTGAAAAAATAGGTAAAGTAGATCATGCCACTTTAGGAATCAGGACCTTAAAGATAAACCTTCACACAAAATAACTCAACGTTAAGATAGAACACTTTTCTTTTCCTTCTAGGGTCCTACTATCATCCAACTAAAGAATAATTTTATGGAGAATGTCATATTCTTTTTTTTTTTTGCCAGTCCTGGGCCATGGACTCAAGTCCTGAGCACTGTCCCTGGCTTCTTTTTTGCTCAAGGCTAGCACTCTGCCACTTGAGCCACAGCGCCACTTCTGGCAGTTTTCTATATATATGGTGCTGAGGAATCAAACCCAGGGCTTCATGTATACGAGGCAAGCACTTAACCACTAGGCCATATCCCCAGCCCGAAATGTCATATTCTTAAACACCCTCCATTAATTAACCTACATGGGCTATATGCAAGGACCTATATGAAACATAAAGATTATACTTATTTGTGCCCATGTCCACATATAGAATAAAATGCAAAATAACAGAAAACAGGTTGGAACAGGTTTGGCAACTGGCTCTCATTCTCCATGCAGGTCCCTGGGTCCAACTCAACAGCAGGATTTGGAAAAGATGAGTCTGGTGGAGAAAAGATCAGCAGCAACCTCATCAGAAAACAGAGGTACGGTGGGCCTCAAGATCTTCATATTGAACCAGGTTAACTAATAAATAAGTCTGAGCATATATTGTCAACCACCTCAGAAACAGACAGGCTCTTGAATTCAGCAGTGAGGCCCCGGAACTCTATACTAGACTAGCTAACCTGGTTGTTTCATCCATGCTACTGCACTGAATGTTTAAATGCTAGTTATTTTATCTGGTATATTATGCTGCACCATACTTAAGACTTAGATAGTGGCAAAAAAAAAAAGAGAGAGAGAGAGTGGTAGATGTACGATAAAAATTCCAATAAAATATAGAGGGTTGTGTGTTAGCAAGAGAAAATGTGGGCTGGTTTGTTTTTTTTTTCAATTTTGTGCAATGAGAACAATAAAGGAGCAATAAAAGATGCAGTGAGCTGAACAGATAAGAAGGACATAAATAGGAGAGAAAAGGAAGTTTTAGAACAAGAAAGAAGTCCCGGCAAAGGTACAGAAAAAGGGCTTTAGCCTCCAAGAAGCAAACTTTAGATCAAGTGAAGTGTATTATAGAGAAGGGAAGCCACAAGCACAAGGTAGAAAGAGGGACAGCAAAGACCTTGAATGCCAAGTTAAAGCAGTTCAGACAAATTTGAAACAACTGGGAGGCAATGAAAGTGCTAAGCATAATACTATCAGAGCTATTCTTAATAAAGATTAATGTGACACTACTTACTTAAATGGATTACAAGAGGGTGAAACTGAAATGGAGGTTGAGTTAAAAAAAAAACTACTACAGGGCTGGGAATGTGATTTAGTGGTAGAGTGCTCGCCTAGCATGCATGAAGCCCTGGAGCCCTGGGTCTGATTTCCATATAAACATATAAACAGAAGTGGCACTATGGATCAAGTGACAGAGTGCTAGCCTTGAGCAAAAGAAACTCAGGAACAGTGCCCAGGCCCTGAGTTCAAGCCCTAATACTGGCAAAAAGGGAAACTAACTATTACAATTCAATGGTTCTATAGTTATAATGCAAAGTGGTAATAGGCTTTGAACTGAGATAGAAGGTATAGCTACTAAGTGTCTTAAATGTGCTAAATATGCAAATACATTATGAATAAATTTGGAATATATACATATTCACATCTCAGTAGATTTTCAGAGACTACATTAGCCAGACTTGAGAAAATAGTTCTGGCTATAGTTGTTATGCAAGCCACACAAGAATAATTTGAACTAAAGCAGGGCACTGGTGGCTCACACTTGTAATCCTAGCTACTCAGGAGGCAGAGATCTGAAAATCTCAGTTCAAAGCCAGCCTGGGCAGGAAAATCCATGAGACTCTTATCTCCAATTAACCACCAGAAAACCGGACGTGGCGCTGTGGCTCAAAGTGGTAGAATACTAGCTTTGAACAACAAAGTGCCCAGGCCCTGAATTCGAGCCCCATGAACAACAACATCAATTAAAAAGAATAATTTGAACTAGTAGTGACCTCAGATGGCCCAGTCTCCAGATATGCTAAAGACTACCATTTTCTTTTCCATATGTCTTTATAGATAGACATTTTGCCACTAGGCAAAAATGTGAGAACACTTCAAAAATAAAATGGGAAAAATTGGGTATCTCATTGAATAATCTTTCAAACTAAATGATACAACACAGCTTGGCAAGTTCAGAGCTCTCATGTGTTTCATCTTTCTATCTAATAACCTTCCCAGATAATAAGGTCAGCCACTTCATAAAAGAAAATCACATAAGAATGGCCCCAAGGTCACCACTAGTGTTAAAAGTAGGAGAAGAGGAAAAAATTCATTGCACTGACTTTTTGATTAAGTTTCTTTTTATCTAATGCAAATTCAAAAGGTATAAATAAACAAAACAAGGGGAAAACACCAGTATATTTTGTATAACAGCCTCATAGGTATTTACCAATTTCTTTTTGTCTTTTGTATTTGCAAGTAACTAAGAATATATCCTGGCCTAATGAATGCACCTGTATGTGTCTGTGTGGACAGGCTCATTCTTTGTTAAAAATGTACAATAAGAAACCTGGATCAACAGTGTTTTGCACCTAGCCATCTCAGAGGTGACCTACCCTTGGTTGGTCTTAAATGCTGATGTTACCCTGTGAAGACCTAAACATACCTCTTTGTAACTCCAATCTACCAAGTCTGTCTAACTTTAAGTCCAATTCTACTCTGAGGACATTCCTTAACAAGAAACTGGACATAGCCAGGCACTGGTGTCTAATGCTTGTAATCCTAGTTACTAAGGAGACCGAGAACTGAGGATCGCGGTTCAAAGCCAGCCTGGGCAGGGAAATCGTGAGACTCTTATCTCCAATTAACCACCAGAAAATCAGAAGTGGAGCTGTGGCTCAAAGTGATAGAGGGTAAGCCTTGAGCAGAAGAGCTCAGAGAGCGAGAGCCCAGGCCCTGAGTTCAAGCCCCATGACTGACCAATAAAACAAAAAAAGAAACTGAACACTATATAGACTAAGTTTCAGTCTGAAATTAGCTTGAGCTGGTTTTATTGATTTGTATGTCAAGATAAGGGAAAGAGAATGATCAGAGGTCTATCCATTATAGGATTGGTCACTACTTTGCATTTCATTGCCTATGCATTTAGAGTGAACTCCTATGTAACAGTGATCTGTCCTAGGCAACCATATATGTTAAAAGGATGACATATAAATTATATTTAGAGGGAATAAAAAATAAGGACATACAGAACAAGAACAAGAAAGGTGAAAATAAGTATTAAATTTTATAATGAACCTAGAGAAAAAATATATAGGATAAAATTATTCAACTTACTTTGCAGAATACATTTGTGAGGTATAATCATTGGATGAGCGAGGGATGTAATCGGTGCATGTCATAACTGAAAGAAAGATAATATCACCAGGTAAAAAAGTTAGAACATGTCAGAAATGAAATGGGAAAGTTATGCATCTCACTATAGTCTTTCAAAGTAAATAACACAAAATAGCTTGGATACTAGCAAGTAGAAAAGATTATGTAGCAGGAAAATACCTCACCTTTATGTTTATAGATTTGTTAAGGATTATAGGAAAAGGTAAAAGAATCAAGAATGGCAGGTGGGAGCACATGAAAAAGAGTTGAAAGTTGGTAATAAATGATTTCTATCTTCTGTTACTGATCTGTACAACAGATGAAGCAACACCCTAAACTCTCAGCTGTGTTTACTTGAAAACTTTGAAAGAAAGCAAGATCAGGAAATCACATTCTGCTTCTTCATCCTCTACGTGCTTACTATATTCTTAGTGAAAGGTCATACATAGATTTGAAGAAAGTACCCAACCTTACTCAAAACTTGTTACTACTCTGTGTATGATCAATGGCAGAACAGATGCAAGTACACTTCGACAATATTTTTTCTATTTTTATAATAAAGTCTTTAAGTTTGGCAAAGCAGAGATAGACTTGTGATACAATGCTCTGACAAGCCATCAAGTAAATTGATTTCTCTAGCTTCTTTACCCTCCAGAACATTATCTGGAAAGAGCTGGTGTAAAGGCTGGACTGTTATGATTACAGCAGGGGTAAATACCATAAACTCCAGTTTGTCAACTAGCTAAATCTCACTAGGCACTATTTCAATCCATGTTGTAAAAAGTTACATCATAACGTGCTTTCACTAGACTCTTGAACTGTTCAACGAGGATAAAAGCAGCCATCCCATTGTGAACAGGGACTAAGACCGAACAGACTAACCTTATCAAGGTAGAGTCTTTGAGAGAATGCCTGACCCAAAAGGGGAGCCCTGATCTAGGGCAGATGAAGGACCAGTTCATGCCCACAAGTACGTCACATTAACACCTGTGCCTTTATTACAGAAGATCTTACCCAATGCCATTGTTTGATGTATCTAAAAACGATCACTGGAAACTTGAAGGTCACACTTATCTACATTCATTTTGACAACTGGTGACTGCAATGAGAAGTTCTTAACACACAGAATATAAGGTAAATTCATTCAAATTCTGTGTGATGGTTCCTTTTCTGCTGGCAAGTACTTAAACTGAAGAAAGGTTAGTAAGTGCTTCTGAAAGCAGCAATAGAGAAGCACCATGACAGGTGGTGTGAAATATTAACAGGCAAACTGATCAAGGAATTCAAATGTTTCCAAGTAGACAGAGTAGATTTGAGGTTCAAAGCCAGTCTACACTCTTATTGAGAATTAACCAACAAAAAGCCACAAGTGGAACTATGGTTCAAGTAGTAGAGAACCAGCTTTGAGGAAAAAAAGCTAAGGGATAATATCCAGGTCTTGAATCTAAGTTACAGTACTGGCACACAAAAATATCTGCAAGTATTTGTTACTGAAAGTTTTGAAGTATATAAGACAATGGCTTATAAAGAGCACTGGAGATACAGGCTGAGAATGTTAAAATCACAAAAATCAGTAAGTATGAATGGAGAAGAAAACAGGATCCAAAAATAAAATGGATGTAGGTTCAGCCTAATGTAAAAAGGGAAGGTAGGGAAGGTATAATCATAAATGTCAAGGGAGCTAGGTTTTTTTTGGTGTTTTTTGCTAGTCCTGGTGCTTGAACTCAGGGCCTGAGCACTGTCCTTGGCTTCTTTTTGTTCAAGGGTAGCACTCTACGACTTGAGCTACAGTGCCACTTCTAGCTTTTTCTGTTTGTGTGGTGCTGAGGAATAGAACCCAGGGCTTTATACATGCTAGGTAAGCACTCTACCACTAAGCCAAATTTTCAGCTCCGGGAGCTGGGGTTTTTAAAGGAAAAGGAAGAGAAATTATTTTGAGGGAGTTGGGAAAACTGAACTTACTTCTTCACCCTGAAGTATTTCAAGTTATAAAATTTTAGTGAACAGATGTTTTTCTTGGGGTTGAGTGGAATAACTAAGGAATTACAGGAGACAATTCATTAATTAGAGCAGTTTCCCAAGTATAAACAGTCTCATATATATTTAGGACTTACCTAACTGCTCCTAGAAAATGCAGATTTCCCCATCCATATGGATCTACTAAGTAACAATCTCCAAAATTGAGGCTAGTATTCCATTACAAACAAGCATTTCAGACAATTTTTATATCTTATTCTAAAAGGATGAAAACCTCTAGAATAAAGTCACCTTAGGAAATAATATATGGAATTCAAGACATATCTGTTACTATTCTTTTAAAGTATGTGATAAGCCAAACAGGAGTGGCCCATATCTGTAATGCTAACTACTTAGGATCTGAAGACAGAAGTTCAAAACCAGCCCAGATAGACAAATCCAATGGATTCTTTTTTAAAATTTCAATTGTTATAACAAAGGTGTGGTATAGATGCCAAGGGGTTCTTGTCTTCAACTAACCAGAAAAATGCTGGAAGTGAAGCCGAGTACCGGTGGGTCACATCTATAATCCTGGCTACTAAGGAGGCTGAGATCTAAGGATTAAAGTTCAAAGCCAAGTCCATGAAACTCTTATCTCCAATTAAACACCAAAAAGCCAGAAGTAGAACTGTGGCTCAAGTGGTAGAGCATCAGACTTGAGGGAGAAAAAGCTAAAAGATAGCACCTGAGTTTAAGCCACAGTATCAGCCTTGATAAAAAATGCTAAGTGATAGTGAAAAGCTCTGTGTTCACAGTCACCAAAAAAAAAAAAGTGTCTGATAAGCTACACAAAGATGTAGCTATTTAATTTAAGGAAGGCTACTTGGCCTGTGGAAGCAATCTGGGGAAAAAAGTGGATACATTAAAACCAGGTATATGTTTCTCCAAGAAGAAAATATAAAACAAATGTTGTGTCTAATGGATAAATGTAAGTGTTCTTCAGGAGAGTGATAGTGATATATGGAAAATTAATTTCCTGAGCTGATCTCCCTCACGGTCCAATATCAATCTTGGGCTCAAAGGAATGCTTTTCTTTTTTGGCTAAGACTGATATGTGGGTTACTTTGTTCTGTTAGAAAGGCAGAAAAATATCAGGTGCTCCAAACAGTCAGGGATATCCTGAATTTGAGTAAGAAATAAAAATGAAAGTGTGACTCCTTAGATAAGCAGATTCCATGTGAATTTTTTCTTCAGCTGCTATGGCAATAAAGCTTATAGGAGAGCACAAATAGGAACACACACCAATGCACAGACACACAAAGGATAAGCTCTGGAACCTCAATAACACAAAAAGAGCAGTACCTGGCCATAGGAAAGTCTCTTTCATCTCACATAGCATATGATACTTACTTTCCTCTGACATGGGAAGGTTTGAAGCAAGGCTTGATGTTTCTGGTTTCTGATCATTGACATCTGTGTTGCTTGTTTGACTAGGAGAAGCAAAATAATACATTTGTACCTGACAGACTTGTGCAATGCAAAAAATGCTGAGCTCAAACCCATTTTCTGCTAGGCTATACAAGAGGCCTATAAATCTTCATGACATCCTTCTTGGCTTTTAGCAACTATATGAGAAGAGTCAGGGCTAGGAATGTGGCTTAGTGGTAGAGTGCTTACCTAGCATGCATGAAGCCCTGGGCTGGATTCCTCAGTACCACATACACAGAAAAAGCCAGAAGTGACTCTGTGGCTCAAGTGGTAGAGTGCTAGCCTTGACCAAAAAGAAGCTCATGGACAGTGCCCAAGCCATGAGTCCAAGTCCCAGGACTGGCCAAATTTTTTTTCTCAAATTATATATGCTTTTTTTTGCCAGTGCTGGGTTGAACTCAGCACTTGTTGGGGTCAGCTGTGCCTTTAAGAGGCCACAGCTGGCTTGGCCCGTCCCCTCTTCCGCCTTTAACAGGAAGAGAAGCCCCCTGCTCCTGGGAAGAGCACGTGTGCAATGGCGGGGGAACCCCAGAAACCCAATCCTTGGGGGGCTGGGCCTCCGCCCACAAGGGAAGTCCCCTGACATCACTTGATGAACAGTTCTTGTGGCCAATCTGTTGTCCCTCTCCTGTGCCCACCTTTGGGGTATATCTATGCCTCCTCATTTGAATAAAATTAGAATCGTCCCAGAGATGGTCTCCGAGACCCCACGTGCCCGTGTCTTCTGGCAGGCAAGGGGTTCTCACGAACACACGTGAACCGAGGCACCCAGGACCCCGCTCCCGGGTCTAAACCCTACCTGCCAGGGGGACGTGAGAGAGTGAGTATGGATTCCACATGGAAGAGATAGATAAGCCCAGGACCCCACCCCACGTGGATGGGGAGTAGAGCGAAGCTCGGCAAGCACAGTCCCTGGCTTCTTTTTGCTCAAGGCTAGCACCCTGCCACTTGAGCCACAGCGCCACTTCTAGGTTTTTCTATATATGTGGTGCTGAAGAATCAAACCTAGGGCTTCATGTATACAAGGCAAGCGCTTTACCAGTAGGCCATATTCCCAGCCCAATAGGCATGTTTTCAAGCAGGGGTTCTGAACCCTAATAAAGATTCCGTTTACTGTATTTCTCTTCTTTTGCACTTAAGAAAATCTTTTATACCTAGCATTGAGAAACGTCGTCCCCCCAGGACCTGACCTACAGCCACATGCTAAGCAAGTACTCTACCATGGAGTTACATCCTCAGCTCTTAGTTGTTTCATTTCTTTATTCCTTCTCTTCTTCCCTTCTCACTTTCTTCTCCCCCACCCCTTTCTCTCCTCTCTTTCAAAAATTAAGATAAATTCTGAAAGGTAAGCAATGTCAAGGACAAACCATTATGTTAGATATTTTAATAATGGGGCAGTGCCACAGAGATTCTGGAATAGAAATCAATCTAACTCAAATTCCTTAAAATGTTCTCCCTTTCTCTTTTCCTAAGTTTCACTTTCCAGTTTCTTACCAGAATGGTGTAATGGTTAAGAGCACAGACTATACAGCCAGCACACCCCAGTTCATATTCCACCCTCCTAACTAGCTCGATGACTTTGGAGAAGTCAGTGGAGTTCTCCATGCCTGTTTCTTTACTTGTCAATGAGGATAAAAATAGAACCTATCTCATAAAGTTGCTATAAAGATAATGACAGTACATAAAAAGCATATACAGCTAAGCAAGTACAACATAGGAAAAGGGAAGAGGAAGTCAAGAATGCTTGGCAAGGGAGTGATGGAAGATTTCTTTTTTTTTTTTTTTTTTTTTGGCCAGTCCTGGGCCTTGAACTCAGGGCCTGAGCACTGTCCCTGGCTTCTTTTTGCTCAAGGCTAGCACTCTGCTACCTGAGCCACAGCACCCCTTCTGGCCGTTTTTCCATATATGTGGTGCTGGGGAATTGAACCAAGAGCTTCATGTGTAGGAGGCAAGCACTCTTGCCACTAGGCCATATTCCCAGCCCCAAAGAACTTTTTTTTTTTTTTTTTTTTTTGCCAGTCCTGAGGCTTGGACTCAGGGGCTGAGCACTGTCCCTGGCTTCTTTTTGCTCAAGGCTAGTACTCTGCCACTTGAGCTACAGCGCCACTTCTGCCCGCTTTCTGTATATGTGGTGCTGGAGAATTGAACCCAGGGCCTCATGTATACAAGGCAAGCACTCTTGCCACTAGGCCATATCCCCAGCCCCGTGATGGAAGATTTCTGAAGTCTTATTTGAGGAAAGGATCGGACAGCAATAGTAAAAACATGACATATCATTTAATTGGAAGTGTGTGAGACATCATAGGGCTGGTACAGTAGTCTAGCATAAATCTGCCAATGGAGCATTCATATGTGTGTGCGTGTGCATGAGTGTGTGTATGCACACACTGGTCCTAAGCTTGAACTCAGGGCCTGGATGATGTCCCTGGGTTATTTTTCCCCCCATGATGGTCCTGGGGCCAGAACCTAGGGCCTAATGCTATCTCTGAATTTTTGTTGTTGTTGTTTTTCAAAGCTTAGTTCTACCCTTTGACTCACAGCTCCACTTCTGGGTTTTGGGGGGTTTAGAGATAAAAATTTCAAGGACTTTCTCATCTAGGTTAGCTTTGAACCATGATCCTCAGATCTTAGTTTCCTGAATAGTAGGATTACAAGCATAAGCACCTAGCTTGGAAGAATCTTCTTAAAAATTAATGTGAAATGCAATTACTCATTTAGTTGGTAGCAACTTATTGGAGGTCAAAACTATGGAAAGGTGAAAATCATGGTGTCAAAGAAGGTAGGGCACAAGATGAGAAAGAAGCTGTCTCCTTTCTGGAGGGGAATGGAGCTTGTGACTAAGGAGTCCCATATGCCATTAGGCCATAAATGTAGAATTATTTGCATTTCCCATGTTTTGGCTTGTGTTTCATATTTTGTGGACTGTATACTTGACTGAAGAAATCAACATTTTTTTCAAGCCATGTACTAGAGGCTCATGCATTTAATCCTAGCTACTCAGGAGGCTAGGATCTGAAAGTTGCAGTTCAAAACCAGCCCCGGCAAGGGAAAAAAAGAAAAAAGCCAGAAATAGAACTGGGGCTCAAATGGTAAAGCACCAGGCATGGGAAAAAGAAAAAGAAAAAAGCCAGAAATAGAACTGGGGCTCAAGTGGTAACCCGCCAGGCAGGAAAAAAAAAAAAAAAAAAAAGCTATCAATGGAACTAGGGCTCAACTGGTAGAGCACCAGCTTTGAGTGAAAAATCAAAGGTTAAGGCACAGCATCCAGGTCCTGAATCCAAGCCATAGTAGCAGAAGAAAAAAAAAATAGCATGCATTCTTCATTTTTACCACTGAATCTTCCCTACATAGTATAGTGCCTGATATACAACCTGAGTTCATTACATGTTGTTAAACAAATAATAAATACATGAGGAAAAATATCAGCCTACTTATTTTAAAGAAAAGCTATTTTGGAGGAAGTTTTATGTTGCCCTGCCTGGTCTGGTCTTGAACTCCTGGCCTCAAGCAATTCTATTTTGGTAGCCAAGTAGTTCACTACTTTGAGCCATGCTCCAGAACAGGTGATCCTATTTGGAAAGAAAATACTAAACTGTAATTCATTCATATTCTCTCTCTCTCTCTCTCTCTCTCTCTCTCTCTCTCTCTCTCTCTCTCTCTCTTCAGTCCTGGGGCTTGAACTCAGGGCCTGGGCACTATCCCTGAACTTCTTTGCTCAAGGCTAGCACTCTACCACTTGAGCCACAGTGCCACTTCGGCTCTTTCTGCTTATGTGGTACTGAGGAATCAAACTCTGGGCTTCATGCATATTAGGCAAGCACTCTTCCACTAAACCACATTCCCATCCCTAAACTATAATAATTTCTAAATGTAAAACTAGATGGTAAGAACCAGAAAGAGGACAGTCAACTCAAAGCATACCTATACACTAATGAGCACACGAAAAAAAGTTAAATGCATCATTAAAAAGAAATCCAACTTTGCATACCTTAACGGTTGTTCTCCTGGTTCCTGCATCTTGGCCTTTTTTACCTGCAAATATAAATATATAAAGGAACCAATGCAGTAACCTGTCTTTAAAATCTAGTTACTCAAATGCAGTTGGCCTTCAGTATTGTGGGGGAATGGTTCCAGGAATCCTCAGCCATAACAAAATCTGTGATGTTTATAGAAAACGACATCATACTTGCACATAGCCTTATACATCTTTTAGTACACTTGAAATCATCTAACTTCCTTATAATTTATCATACAATGTAAATGCTATGGAATTTATTATACTGCATTGTTCAGGGATTGTGAGAAGAAAAAGGTTTGTACATGTTCAGTAGCAATGCAAATCTTTTTTTTTTTTTTTTTTGGCCAGTCCTGGGGCTTGAACTCAGGGCCTGAGCACTGTCCCTGGCTTCTTTTTGCTCAAGGCTAGCACTCTACCACTTGAGCCACAGCGCCACTCCTGGCCGTTTTCTGTATATGTGGTGCTGGGGAATTGAACCCAGGGCCTCATGTATAGGAGGCAATCACTCTTGCCACTAGGCCATATCCCCAGCCCCAGCAATGCAAATCTTTTGCCCAATATCTTTGGCCTACAGATGAATTAATCTGCAGATATAGACTGCAGATACAAAGGCTGACTTAAAACATACTAACAAATATAAGAATAACTGTTTCTTTTCCTTCCTTCTTTCATCTTCCTTTCTCTCTTTCTCTCTTTCTTTCTCTTTCTCTCTCTCTCTCTCTCTTTCTTCCTCCCCCCACCCCCCTTCCAAGGCTACCACTCTAATACTTGATCCACAGCTCTACTTCCATATTTTGGTAGTTAATTGGAGATAAGTTTCATGCACTTTCCTGCCCAGGCTGGCTTTTAACTATGATTCTCAGATCTCAGCCTCCTGAGTAGCTAGAATTAAAAGGCATGAACCACCTACACCCATCTCATCCTTTCTTTTTTTTGCAAAAGCATTCTTACTAGCTTATATTCTACAAAATGATTGATTTCATTATGACATTTTCATACTTTGATCATACTTACCTACCAATACATTCTTTGTCCCCTCCCATTGGTCTCCTTACCCTTTATAAAGTCCCTCCTCTACTTTAATGTATTTTTTTCTTTTAATCTAGATTCCATATATGGAAGAAAATAGAGTATTTGTCTTTCCAAATGCGGCTTATTTCACTTATAACAATCTCCAGTTTCACTATTTGCATATAGATGGCATGATTTCCTTCTTTTCAGGAACTAGGAAGGGGGGAGTTGATAAATTTAAGTCCATGTAATACAAAAACAGATGCACACATAATGCAATATGTATACTCATATATATTTCTACGCACTGAAAATCTGATAACAAATCAAGATCTCATCTACTTAATCATCTTGATTCTGACTGTTCATAGGAAGCACTTACATCCTAGAACACTTTATTAAGACTTTATTACTGCCTGGCACTGGTGGCTCACAACTGTAATCCTAGCTACTCAGTAAGCTGAGATCTGAGGATCAAGGTTTGAAGCCAGTCTGGGCAGGTAAGTTGTGAGATTCTTATCTCCAATTAACTACCAAAAAGCTGGAGGCAGAGCTATGGCTCAAGTGGTAGAGCATTAACTTTGAGCAAAAAAGTTCAGGGACATCACCCAGGACCTGAGTTCAAGCTCCAGGACAGGCACACACATACACAAAAGACTTTATTACTTATGCAGCTAAAGAGACATTGGGCCTGGTATGTTAATGCATTTTTTTTGGCCAGTTCTGGTGCATGGACTCAGGGCCTGAGCACTGTCCATGGCTTCTTTTTGCTCAATGCTAACGCTCTGCCACTTGAGCCACAGCACCACTTCTGGCCGTTTCTACATATGTGGTGCTGGGGAATCGAACCCTGGGCTTCATGTATACGAGGCAAGCACTCTTGCCACTAGGCCATATTCCCAGCCCCCTGTTAATGCATTTTTATAATTCCAGACACTTGGGAGATTGAGGCAAGAGGAGCAAAAATGTCAGGATAGCCTGGGGAAATTATTGAGAACTGGTCTCACAAACAAAATAAAAACAGGAGATGGGGCATGGCTGAAGTGCCTGCCTAGCAAGCTTGAGGACCTAAGCTCAAACCCAAGTACTTGAAAAAAAGGGGAACATATTAGTGGCACAGCTCAAGTGGTAGAGCACATGCCTAGGATGAACAGAAGCCAGGGTTCAATCCCCAGTAGTAACAAAACAGAAAGCCAAAACAACAAAATAACCCACACAATATTCACAAAAAATCCACATAGATTAAACGCTATTACTTTGTTTTTATTCCTTATATATACAAGATACAAACAGCATTGGCGGGGGGGGGGGGGGGGAGTAGAGTTTGAATGCAACCTAGAGCTTCCTAGGCTGGCACTCTACACTTGAGCCATGACCTCAGGCCCCAAACAGCATTCTTCAGTTACAACACACCACAAGAGCTAAAGATCAAACGGGTAGTACCTAGATAGCTTTGGCAAGAAGAGGCACTCCTAGAAAGTAACACTAACAGGACTTCATTTACATTCTCATAAGCGACCTTCCAAAAATTCAAGAATGGTCTCTATAGGTCAGGGATCCTCCCTCTGCCTTCTGACTGTACAGCCTCTGCATTGAAAAAAGAATATGAAGAGCAGAATGGAGCAAGCATAAGAAATACTCAGAGGCTAAGGATATTACTTGGTTCTGAGAGGGACTGCAACTTAGACAGTGAGAGTTAATGAGGAGTAACATTAGTTCTTGCTACTTACAATTGTTTTTCAGCTTTCCAGTATCACAGACACCTTAACCATTTACATATTAAAATTTTCAACTATCAATTAATAGACACTTGTATTCATCAATTAACAGGCATTTTCTTCTAAGTATCCATAAAGGTCTTTTCAATAATCTCTTAAAACATAGCCATTAAACAACATTAAATTAGTACCAGTCTATAGTTTCCAGCACCTAATTTCTCCCTGCTATCTTCAAATGCAGTCAGGTTATTCAGTATACTCTATGTGGAAAATGACCTATGTAACTTCTGGGCAGGGACAGGAGGGGGAAATTGGAGGAAAGCAAAGGCATGGGGGGGTGATATTATCCAAAAAAAGAAATGGACCCATAAAATGTACAACACCTTAATAATAACAATAAAATTATATTTTAAAAAAAGGTCAGTTACGGGGCTGGGAATGTGACCTAGTATTACGGTGCTTACCTAGCATGCATGAAGCCCTGGGTTAGATTCCTTAGCACCACATATGCAGAAAAAGCCAGAAGTAGCACTGTGGCTCAAGTGGTAGTAGAGTGCTACCTTGAGCAAAAAGAAGACAGGGACAGTGTTCAGACCCTGAGTTCAAGCCCCAGGACCAGAAAAAAAAAAATCAGTTATGTTAAAAAAAAAAAAAAAAAAGCTGTGTGCCAGTGGGTCATGCCTACAATCCTACCTACTCAAGGGGCTCAAATCTAAAGAAAAACCAGCCAAGGCAAAAAAGTTCATTCAGCAAAAAGCTGAGCTGGAACAGCCATGAGTAAGCAAGCAAGCCCAATGAGCTTAAGGACTAAGTTCAAGCCACAGTACTAGCAAAGCATTAAAAGAAAAATCATTTCTCCCTATTTTCTGTGGTTTTTCAAAAATAATAAAAAAGCAGAGAATAATAACAAAGACAAAAAATTTAGAATTAAGTTATTAGCTCTATATCATTAACTCGGGATAGGTCATTCATTCTATTCATATTTTGTATCTCTACTACACACTGTGAAAAGCTGTTTTTTCCTCATGAGTTTTCTTCCTATTCTACCTGTTTAGAACAGTTAGCAAGTGGTCTGTTTGATATCCATACTTACAAGGTCAAACTGAAAGCTAAAGTTATTGTATCTTCCATGGTCCAAAACTTATACTCTGAAAGTTTCTTTACCTAACTCTTATATATCAAGCCCTTACTTCCCCTGTCTTAAATCAATACTACTACTTTTTAGAAACTGAAAGCAATTGAAAAAACTTAGATAAAAATAAAACAAATTTCTCTAGTAGAAATGGTTATATACTGTCCATTTGGTAAACAGGTGTCTTGTTTCATTTTCTAAAAACTGTAACTAGCCACCAATTTTTTACAATGACATTTCTAAATTTCAATAGTCAGTAATGCAGAATTTAAAAAATAAACTCCTTAGCATTAAGTTAATCATATAGGAGTTTAAGATCATGCAATGTGCACCTATAATGTAATCCCAACACTGGGGAGGCTGAGGCAGGAGAATTGAGAGTTCAAGGCCATAGGTACATAAACAATACTCTATCACAAAACAACATGAAACACTGTCACTGTAGAGAGAAACTATATTTTTATTTCTAATTTGGAATCTCTAAGTCTTACTGCATAGTAGTTGTCTTCAGGTTAGCTTTTCTACAATCAACTTTAAATTGTTAAAGATAATACTTACTGGTTGCTCTGGTAAATCTTGCTCTTCTTCCATGAGGACTAATATTTCTTTATTATATTTATTCGACTGGATTGCAAATCTCTTTCCGCAGTCTTCACAGTCTGTTTTTTTAAAAAAGGAGATTCAAAGCTTTATATACTGCTAAAAGTGTTATCATTGAGGCCATCAGAGAATAATTTTTTAATATTTTGCTACTCCCAGCTTTCTACGTTAGTTCCAATCTCAAAATCTCTCACCTGCACGTGGCTTTTCAAAACTGACATGCTGCACCAAGTCAAGAGAATTGTACGCAATGGCTTTCCTAATAGCTTGCAAGAGCCAGCACGTGGAACCACTTCTGTTGGTTACTATGGGGCCCAATGCATTCAACATTTTACAACGACAGCCATGTGCAGATAATAAAACAATTTTTTTAGGGATTAGAGTTACATTTAAAATGATACACACTGGCCTAGCAAGTCAGTAAGTGGTGATAGCATCTAACCTGCTTTAATGTAGAACATTTACATAACTGTCAACACTGACACATTGAGTCACTTTAAAAAGGACAAACTGGCATGTGTGTCAGTTAAATACATATGGAGTCTGTCTGCATGGAATCAACTTAAAGTAAAATGGAATTCTGGACCTGAGTAATAAAGACAAGTACAGCAAAATTTTAAGTGTTATAATCAAAGAAAAATATTCATGTAAAACTAGGACCCAATTTAATTTGAAATGAGCTTCACTAAATATAGTGCAAGTTAATTTGGGGGTGGGGGCTGGGAGGGCAGTCATAGGGTTTAAACTCAGAGCCTACGTGCTATCTTGGAGCTTTCTTAAGGATAGCACTCTACCACTAGAGCCCAACTCCACTTTAAGCTTTTTAGTGGTTAATTGAAGGTAAGAGTCTGTTACAGAGCCAGGCACCCATGGCTCATGCCTGTAATCCTAGCTACTCAGGAGGCTGAGATCTGAGGATGATGGTTCAAAGCCAGCACAGGCAGGAAAGTCCATGAGACTCATATCTCCACTTAATCACCAGAAAACCAGAAGTGGTGCTGCGGCTCAAAGTAATAGAACGCTAGCCTTGAGCAAAAGAGCCCAGGGACAGTGCCCAGGTCCTGAGTTCATGCCCCACAAATGACCACCAAAAAAAAAAAAAAAAGGGGGGCTGGGGATATGGCCTAGTGGCAAGAGAGCTTGCCTCGTATACATGAGGCCCTGGGTTCGATTCCCCAGCACCACATATACAGAAAACGGCCAGAAGTGGCGCTGTGGCTCAAGTGGCAGAGTGCTAGCCTTGAGCAAAAAGGAAGCCAGGGACAGTGCTCAAGCCCTGAGTCCAAGGCCCAGGACTGGCCAAAAAAAAAAAAAAGTCTATGAACTTTCCTGCTCAGGCTGTGTTTGAACTGTGACCCTCAGATCTCAGCCTCCTGACTAGCTAGGATTACAAGCATGAGCCACCAGCTCCCAGCTTTTTCTAGTCAATTTTTAAGCAAATCTTAAACTTTTCAAGTCCGACTCTTCCTGTCCTAAATTTCAAATGAAAAAAAAGAAAAAAAAAACCATAGGTTTCTGAGTGCCACACTTAATTGATAGAAAAACCTTTCTGTATCTTGCTGACAAGGACAGACAGAATTTTGCGTGTGTGCTGGTCTGGGCTTGTATTCAGGGCCTGGATGTTTCCCTTATCTTTTCTGCTAAAGACTGGCATGCAATCATTTGAGCCACAGCTCCACTTCCGGCTTTTTGGTGGTCAGCTGGTGATATCAGTCTCACGATCTTTTCTGTCTGTGCTAGCTTCAAACTGTGATCTTCAGATCTCAGCTTGAGGAGCTAGGGTTACAGGTGTGAGCCATGAGCATCAGCAGACAAGACAAAAAAATTAGATCTACATTATAAAAATGAAAAGTTCCACTGCTATTTAACTGAGACAGGCTCTTTTCCCAAGTAGCATATTTCCTACTACTTATGTTCTTTTTTTTGGGGGGGAGGGTAGGGGGGCACAGTTGTGGGGCTTGAATTTAGGGCCTGGGTGCTGTCCTGGAGCTCTTTTGTTCAACAAGGCTAATTCTCTACCACACTTTGAGCCACAGGTCCACTTCTGGTTTTTGAGTGGTCAGTCTCATGGGGACTTTTCTGCCAGGGCTGGTTTTGAACCTCAATCCTCAGATCTCAGCCTCCTGAGTAGCTAGGATTACAGGCATGAGCCACTGGTACCTGGCCTCCCTTAAACATACATACATACATTCATTCATTCATTCATTTATTTGCCAGTCCTGAGGCATGGACTCAGGGCCTGAGCACTGTCCCCTGGCTTTCTTTTTGATCAAGGCCAACACACTACCACTTGAGCCACAGTGCTACTTTCAGCTTTTTCTGTTTATGTGGTGCTGAGGAATCAAACCCAGGGCTTCATGCATCAAGCAAGCATTCTACTGCTAAGCCACATTCCGGGCTCCTTCCTTAAACTTCTTAATATGTTCTTTTTCTTTTGATTTTTGCCTTCTTGAGTAGCTCTAGATAGATTCTTAAGAGTTTCTGTACTTACATCACCACTTTTTCTTTGATTCTCGATCTTCTGGGCTAGAGATTATAGGTTATTCAGTTTTTGTTTGAGAGTAAAACGATAGAAAGTAGGGCTCACACACACACACATATATATTCTCTTAAAATTAAGGTACACTGTTAGCATAAAATGTCCCACTAACCACCTAACTTACATATTCCATGAATCACTTACTTCTATCCCCAAACCTTACTGTACAGTGGCTGCACCTGGACTAGGATAGGAAAAAGTCTGTCTCTGAGAGGATGAGTTTCTTATCCAGGTCTATCCCTTACTTATTCCCCTTTTTCCTGTTCTGTGTGCCTCTTCAACAACTGGTGTTGGGAAAACTGGGCAGCCATATGCAGAAAACTAAAAGTGGATCCCTGCTTGTCACCATGCACCAACATCAACTCAAAGTGGATCAAAGAATACAACATCATAACCAAAACTCTGAAACAACTGCAAGATAGAGTAGAGGAGGGCTGAGAATGTGGTTTTGTGGTAGAGTGCTTGACTAGCATGCATGAAGCCCCAGGTCAGTTCCTCAGTATCATATATGCAGAAAAAGCCAGAAGTGGCACTGTGGCTCAAGTGATAACGAGTGCTAGCCTTGAGCAAAAGAAGCTCAAGGACAGTGTCCAAGACCCGAGTTCAAGCTCCAGGACTGGCAATAGATAGATAGATAGATAGATAGATAGATAGATAGATAGATAGAATAGGAGAGACTTTAGATTGCTAGGTACAGGCAGAAACTTCCTGAATAGGGTCCCAGGGGCACAAGATAGGATAGAGACTCCATATGTAGGACTACATTAAAATAAGTTTTTTTTTGTTTTGGTTTTTTTTTTTTTTTTTGCCAGTCCTGGGCCTTGGACTCAGGGCCTGAGCACTGTCCCTGGCTTCTTCCCGCTCAAGGCTAGCTAGCACTCTGCCACTTGAGCCACAGCGCCGCTTCTGGCTGTTTTCTGTATATGTGGTGCTGGGGAATCGAACCTAGGGCCTCGTGTATCCGAGGCAGGCACTCTTGCCACTAGGCTATATCCCCAGCCCTAAAATAAGTTTTTGCACAGCTAGTGACATTGTTAGCATACTAGAAAGATAGCCAACCAACTGGGAAAAGATCTTTACCAGCAATATATCAGACAAAGGCCTAATACCCAATATATACAAGGAGCCCAAGAATCTAACCCCTTCCAGATTTAATACACCAATTACTAAATGTGCAAGGGAGCTAAAAAGAGATTTCTCAGAAGAGGAGGTAAGAATGGCAAAGAAACACATGAGGAAATGCTCATCATCCCTGGCCATGGAGGAAATGCAAATCATAACAACCATGAGATACCATCTTACCCCAATTATATAGGCCAACATTTTAAATTCTGACAACAAGAAATCCTGGCAGTGATGTGGGGAAAATGGCTAGGCATCTAGCCTGAGAATCATAAACCAGGATATGATAAGGACACCTGCACATCCATGTTCATCGCTGCACAGCCAAGATATAGAAACAACCCAGATGCCCCACAATAGATGAGTGGATTCAAAAACTGTATATTCCATTGTATATACAATGAAATTTTACACAGCTATTAGAAAGAATAAAATAATGTCATTTGCAGGGAAATGGTTGGAACTAGAGCAAATCATGTTAAGTGAGGTAAGCCAAGCTCAGAGAGACAGTGTATGTTCTCCCTGATATGCAGAAGTTAGATCTAAAATGCAATGGGATATGACAAAATATACAAAATTCTAGATTCTCATATAAAGAGAGACTAAAAGAGGATAGTCTTGGGAGAAAATCACAAAGGTGAAATACCTAAATGCTTCTTCATATATACATAAATACACATACTGAAATCATCTCGGAAGATATGGAAACAAAGGACTTTTTTCTTAAATTATTTTTTCTTTACCTTATATATGGTATATTCACATGCACATCTGTGGGAAGGCAAGGGAAGGACACAGAATCCAAGGAAAAAAGGTGAAAAAGTGCAGCAGTGGAGCACCTGGACTTTGATGAAGGTGAGCTATGCAACTTGCAAGTGGAGATGAGAGGGAGGGAATGGGAGAGAATGAGGAAACAAATGATACTATGTGAAAGGAAATATACTTATTACCTGATGTACATACGGGTAGCCCCACTGTATATAATCTCTAAAACAATAATTCAGTAAATTAGGAGGGAAAAAAGATGGCAAAGCCTTGGTCTAAATGGCACAAGGGAAAACAAGCATAAAGGCCAGAAGCACTTGGTGCTCAGTGCATCTGCGTGCGGCTCATGTGCAGATCCGTCAAAGCCACATTCTCTCTCCCACTGCGGCTCATGTGCAGATCCGCCAAAGCCACATTCTCTCTCCCACTACATGACGCACAGAGGCTCACAGCAGCTCTCTTCCCTGGGCTTGTTTTCCTCAACTCAGAAGAATATAATCCATGTGACCATGAAACTGATTCGTAATTGTGAAAAGTGAAACGTTTCTGTTTTACCTGTTTGTATCTATATTACTTAAGGTGAAATGTCTTTACTTTCATGGGATTATGGTATGATCTAAATGTACATTATGAATGTATGTATTTTGACTCAGAGAAAAAGAGCAAAATAGAAGCAAATCATTAGAGGAGTATAATGCCTTCATCTACTATATCATTTGTTGAATGTTTTGTGTAACAAATTATCTATACAAAAACTAGTAATACTGCAATTTTCCTCAATTGAGGGACATGAATGCAAAAATTGCAATCTCTAGTTACTACATTCTGGGCAAGGGATTTGGAGAGGGGACATTGCCCCATGGGGGAAAGGTTATAAACCCATGTCTGGATATAAGGAAGGCAAGGAGAATGAAACAAAGATACTCAATAAATTGCTTTATTTTTTAGTTTTTGGTGCTGGTCCTGGGGTTTGAACTAAGGGCCTGGGTGCTGTCCTTGAGCTTTTTTGCTCAAGGCTAGCAGTCTATCACTTGAGTCATAGCTCTACTTCTGTCTTTTTAGGGGTTAACTGGAGATAAGAGTCTCAGATTTTCCTGCCAGGGCTTTGAACTGTGATCCTCAGATTTCAGCTTCCTGAGTAGCTACATTATATTCATGAGCCACTGGTACCCAGCTAGTCTGGTGAACTTTTATGTTCAGGCTAACACTGAACTACAATATCCCCCCTTGTCTACCACCCAAGTAAGCTAAGATTATAAGCTTGACCCTGTCCTAGCCCTAAAAGTTTTTTTTTTTCCTCTCTCCCTTTTTGGTGGTACTAGGAGTTGAACTCAGGGCTTTGACACTTACTAAGCAGGCACTCTACCTCTTGAACCATGCCCCGACCCATTTTGCCTTTGCTATTTTTCAAATATGGTCTCATATGAGACCCAGGCTGGCCTAGATTTCAATCCACATGTTGGGTTTCCCACATAGGCAGAATGACAAGCACCCATGTCCAGTTATTTACTGAAATGGAGGTCTCATTCTCATGTTTATGTCTGAGGTTGGCTTTAAACAGCAATCCTTCAATCTCAGCTTCTCTATTAGCTTGAGTTACAGGCTTGAGCCAATGACACCATGCTCCAACAAGTTCTGATGTTACCATTTTATGCCAATTTCTGCAAGTGGCACATGCTATACAACATACTCATACTCATTATCAATGAAACTAAGGGAACTTAAAAGAAGCTTCATACTAGCAAGTGCTCTACTGCAGATCCACATCTACAGCTCACCCTCTAGAAGGCAGAAAAGAATTAATCAATAACAAATATTAAATTTCAGAATCCCAATTACATTTGAGGGGGATTGTACTGGGACTTGAACTCCGGGCCTCATACTCTTACTTGAATAATTTTGCACAAGGTTAGTGCTCTACCACTTGAGCCACACTTGGAAATAAAGAGTCTCAAAGATTTGTCTGCTCCAGCTGGCTTTGGAGCCTTGATCTTTCATATTTTAGCCTCTCAAGTAGCTAGAATTACAGACATGAGCCACCAGTGGTTGGCCCCAACTACTGATTCCTACTTCATAATTTTTCTTTTGTATAAGGTCCTAAGAACTTAAGTTACTTTAATATGTTAGTACAGTGGTTAGAATTCAAGTGTTATTCAACCATTACTATATTAATGAATATATAATTTACATCGAACAGAATTTTATTGGATATAACTTCCAGATTGTCATACACAAATTTTAAATCTATATAAAGAATAAAACTTGGGCTGGGAATGTGGCTTAATGGTAGAATATGTTTGCCTAGCATGCATGAAGCCCTGGGTTTGATTCTTCAGTACTACATAAACAGAAAAGGTTGGAAGTGGCGCTGTGGCTCAAGTGGTAGGGTGCTAGCTTTGAGCAAAAGAAGCTTATGGACAGTGCCCAGGCCCTGAGTTCAAGCCCTAGGGCTGGAAAAGAAGAAGGAGGAGGAAGAGGAGGAGGAAGAGATTTCTAGGATAGCCTGGGCATAGAAAGACCTTGCCTCAAAAAAAAAAAGAAAGAAAGAAAAGAAAAGGAGGCGGGGGAGTTGGGGTTTTTTGCTAGTACTTCTCTGCTTAGGCTGGCTGGCTGTCCATCTTCTGGCCGTGGAATAAAAAAACAGGGAGATAAAAACAACTGTCAATAACAACAGAATATGACTCTATGCACAGAGCTGAAAACATACTTCCAAACATTTTTTTTTTTGCCAGTCCTGGGGCTTGAACTCAGGGCTGAACTCTAAGGTATTTTATTGTGTATATATAGTGGTATGCTTCTCCATAAAAACATTTACTAAAGGTTTAGTTTTTTTGTTTGTTTGTAATTTTATAACATTGTGCTAAACACAACCCAGAATGGTAGTGGATAATCAGTTTTGTGTTAGCAAAGCAAGCCTTCTGTAACCCAACAAATTATGTGTCTATGTGTTTCTCTGGGGCTATCCTTTTTTGTTTGACTTTAATAAAACTCTAAAATTTGGGCTGGGAATATGACCTAGTGGTAAAGTGCTCGCCTTGTATACATGAAGGCCTGGGTTCGATTTCTCAGCACCACCTATATAGAAAAAAGCCAGAAGTGGCGCTGTGGCTCAAGAGGTAGAGTGCTAGCCTTGAGCAAAAAGAAGCCAAGGACAGTGCTCAGGCCCTGAGTCCATGCCCCAAGACTGGCAACAACAACAACAAAAAAAACCCAAATAAACAAATAAAACTCTAAAATTCTTCCTAAACAAAATATTCAGAACATTTCAGGCCAGAAGAAAAAAAATGAGAGAACCTAAGAAAGACTGTGTAGGGTTTTAAAAAAATGTTTTATTGTTATTATAAAGGTAATATACAGAGGAGTTACAGTTATATAAGTCAGGTAATGAGTACATTTCTTTCTGGACAATGTCACCCTTTCCCTCACTCTATGTTAAGTTTGAAAGACACATTCTGATGGAAAATACAATTGTTTTGTGCTGCTGAGACAAAAAACAACTCAGATAGGTGTTGAATATGCCATTTAACCATGCAGTAAAATGTTCAGATCAAACAATGAAAATATTGAGGCTTACTTACATGACAGAGTCCTTGCCTAGCATTCATGAGGACTTAGGTTCAATGGTGAGTTTTCCCCTTACCCCAAAAGACTCAGCTAATTTCACAAATAATTCTAACTTCAAGCAACAAAATAAATGAAGATAACATATAGGCATATACTAATTGTTTTGATAAACAATCAATTGAAGCAATTTTCCCAGAGACTCTTTGTATATTTTCTGGTTAATTAAATGCTTTCTAGTCAGGATCCAATTAGTGGCCAACAGTACCAAACTTTGGGATATCTTCTCAATACAACAAAAAGGCATACAAATGAAACACATTAACCAACAGGGAAAAAAAAAAACAATGCTTAAAGCACTCTGAGATAGATATAAACTGCAAAAGATAGAACTATGGCACTGGTGGCTCACACCTGTAGCTACTCAAGAGTCTGAGATTTGAGGACTGAGGTTCAAAGCTGCCTGGCAAGAAAGTACATTTTATCTCCAATTAAACACCAGAAAATGGGAAGTGACGCTGTAGCTCAAGTGGTAGAGAGCTAGCCTTGAGCTGAAGAGCTCAGGGACAGTGCCCAGGCCCAGAGTGAAGCCCCAGAACCACCCAAAAAAAAAAAAAAAAAAAAGAACTAAGCCTAGTAATAATATCTTTTAAGTTGATTATAACAAGTCATAGCCAGAAATAAAAAAATAAAATTTATCAGATGCAAAATGGTATCCTGAATTGTAGAATCAAAAAAGAATATTGTGGAAAAATAACCTGAATTGAGTCTGTATCCACCAATAATAATGAATTAATGTGTCCTTCCTTCTTGCCAGTCATGGGGCTTGAACTCAGGGCTAGCATTCTACCACTAGAGCCACAGTGCCACTTCCAGCCTTTTGTTTATGTGGTACTGAAGAATAATCAAACCCAGGTCTTTTTTTTTTTTTTTACCATAAAAAGCATTTGCAAGCATTTAATTATAGATAAATTTTGTCAGGATAAGAATGAAAGGGAACTTTTAGAACTTGATAGTGATTCTTCCAGAGGCTTAAAACATCAATCACATTTAATAGTGAGTTATGTTAAGCATCTAAATTACTTAGGCAGTCATTACTGGTATTGTTGCTATTTTTCCATTGTAATATTGCCATTTTAAATCAAGTAAAGAGAAGTAAAGGCTATGTTTAGGGTTAGTGTTAGAGCTAAGGGGCTAGGGCTAGGATTAGATTTACTGTTGAAGCTAGGGTTTTGGTTAGGGTTGGGTTAGTGTTAGGGTTAGGGCCCCAGTAGTGCTAGTGTTAGGGCTAGGGTTAGAGCTAGGTGAGTATTAGGACTTGGGCTAGGGTTAGGGCTAGGAATAAGTTTAGGTCTAGGCTTAGGGCTTGGGTTTGGGTTAGGTTTAGGAATAGGGCTAGGGTTAGGGGAGGGCTTGCATTAGGGCTAGGGTGTTAGGGCTAGCGCTATGGTTAGATTTAGGGTTAGATCTAGGGTTAGGGTTTGTGATAGGGTTGTGTCTGATTAGGGTTAGGGCTAGTATTATAGCTCAGGTTAGCGCTAGGGTTAGGATTAGGGTTATGGATAGGGCTAGGTTTAAGGCCATTGCTATGGTTAGATTTAGGGTTAGTGCTAGGGTTATGGTTAATGTTATGATTATTGTTATGGTTATGGCTGGCTTTAGGACTATGTTTATGAGTAGGGATAGGGTTTGGCCTAGGTTTATTGCTCAGGTTGGGGGTTCCGTTAGGTTTAGAGCTAGCCATAGGTGTAGGGATAGGGTTTGGTTAGAATCCAAAGCTGGGGTTTGGTCTAGGTTTAGTGTTAGGGCTACGGATTGGGCTAGGGATAGGGTTTGGGTTAAGGTTGCTCTTGGATTACGGTTATCCTAAGTGTAAGGTTTAAAGATTGGTTGGGGTTAGGGCGATACCTTCCACTATCACTGGGTTAGGCAAACCCAGGTCTTAAAGAGCGCTATGTAAGCACTGTACCACTAAGCCACATTCCCAACCCTAATGTTTATTCCTAAGGGATGTTCTTCTTTTTTCATTTCTTTTTGTGCTGATATTGGAACTTGAACTCAGGGCCTCACATTGTCACTTGGCTTTTGCTTCTACCACTGGCTTTTGCTTCTACCACTTCTGCCACACTCCCAGTTCTATTTTTTTTTTCCTGGTTAATTAGAGATGATGAGTTTGACTTCCCAGGTTGGTTTCAAACCTTGATCCATAGATCTCAGCTTCCTTACCAGCTAGTATTACTGGCCCCTTACATCATGGGGCTTGAACTCAGGGCTAGGCATGGTCTCTGAGCGCTTTTGCTCAAGGCTAATGCTTTACCACTTTGAGCCATAGCACTGCTTGTTTTCTGGTGGTTCACTGGAGATAAAGAGTCTCAGGGCTGCTGGGCACTGCTGGCTCGTGCCTGTAATCCTAGCTACTCAGGAGGCTGAGACCCGAGGATTATGGTTCTAAATCAGCCAGGTCAGAAAACTGTGTTTTTCCTTTTTTTTTTTTAAACTATGTTATTATCTTCAATAAACTAAAAAAATAGCACTGTAGCTCAAGTGGTAGAACACTCACCTTGAGCAAAAAAAGAAGCTCAGAGACAGTGCCCAGGCAGAGTTCAAGCCCGAGAGCTCACCAAAAAAAAAAAAAGGAAAAGAAATAGCAGAAGATATGGTATATTTTGAGATTTCTTGTGTACTGTTAATCTTATTTCAAAGTCTTTTAATGGTCACCTTATGTAAATACATTTTACCTTATTCAAACTAGCCAATTGTGAGCAGATTGTGAACCTGAACTGAACCAGTCTGAGCAGAGGAAGTAAGGCCTGTTACAGTAGGAATAAATAGGAGAACAAGCTGCCTGCTCTGCATGCTTACTTGCAAGATTTTTTATTATTGTGTACACTTCTGCAGAACTAAATTTTGCCTTTCTGAGACAGTTCTTTTTTTTTTTTTCTTTGCCAGTCCTGGGGCTTGAACTCAGGGTCCGGGCACTGTCCCTGAGCTCTTTTGCTCAAGGGCTAGCACTCTACCACTTGAGTCACAGTGCCACTTCTGGCTTTTTTTTGCATAGTTTATTGGAGGTAAAAGTCTCATGGACTTTCCTGCCTAGGTTTGCTTTGAACCACCATCCTCAGATTTCAGCCTCCTGAGTAGCTAGGATGACAGGTGTGAGCCACCAACACCTGGTCATTTCTTCCTTCCTTCCTTCCTTCCTTTTCTTTATTTCTTTCATTCTTCTTCTTCTTCTTCTTCTTCTTATTATTATTATTATTATTATTATTATTATTATTATTATTTGCTGGTCCTGGGCCTTGGACTCAGGGCTGAGCACTGTCCCTGGCTTCTTTTTGCTCAAGGCTAGCACTCTACCACTTGAGCCACAGCGCCACTTCTGGCCGCTTTCTATATATGTGGTGCTAGGGAATAGAACCCAGGGTTTCATGTATACGAGGCAAGCACTCTTGCCATTAGGCCATATTCCCAGCTCCCATTTCTTTATTTTTGTATCCATCATTGTGACGCCAGTGGTTGTTGGAGAACATATTTATAGCACTATTCAGCCGTGGTAGAGTTAGTGAATTCTTCTGGCTAGTTTAAGAGGCATGGCTAACATGGCATAGCATTGTCAGCTGTAGGAATATTTATAGTAACACTTCACCAAAAGAATTTATTAGAACTTATTGAGAAAGTTACATAGGCTGCATAGAATTCTTTTTTGTGTGTTGTTTACTCTTTAAAAAAAATTCACATAGCAATTATACCCTGAGTTGATCATTTCAACTGTGATTACTAGGAAAATACCATGCCTATGTTAGAGATATACAAACCAAGCCCTTTTGAGAAGGAAGCCTGCAAACTGCACACAAGGGTTGGGAATACCCTAGTTACAACTATAAGAAACATGAAGCTGTTGCCTCAAATTCTTTTTTTTTTTGGCCAGTCCTGGGCCTTGGACTCAGGGCCTGAGCACCATCCCTGGCTTCTTCCCACTCAAGGCTAGCATACTCTGCCACCTGAGCCACAGCGCCCCTTCTGGCCGTTTTCCATATATGTGGTGCTGGGGAATCGAACGGAGAGCTTCATGTGTAGGAGGCAAGCACTCCTGCCACTAGGCCATACTCCCAGCCCTCAAATTCTTAATAATAAACCTGTTTTACTAGGAACAGACTCAGAACAGAAAGAATTGCTTTCACAATTACCAATACTATTTCTCAGAAAAGAATCATTTGAAGTTGTTTATAAAATTATCTTTAATAAAAATTAATAAACTTTTCCCATAAAGGTTTCCAATAAAATTCCAAACTTTATCTTCATAATCCTTTCATCTGTGAAGTTAACATAACTAAGATAATTGCTTTGTTGTTGGTGTTGGTTGTGGGGCTTGAACTCAGGGCCTGGGCTCTGTCCCTGATTTTTTCTAAAAAGCTGCAGGCTAGTGCTCTACCACTTTAAGTCACAGCACCACTTCCAGTTTTCTGGTGGTTAATTGTAGTCTCATGGACTTTCCTGCCCAAGCTGGCTTCAAGCTGTGATCCTCAGAGCTCAGCCTCCTGAAGATCTAGGATTACAGGTGTGAGCCACCAGCGCTGAGCTGATAAGTGCATGTTTTTCTGTAGGCGTTGTAGCCTAACAGGATATTATATTAACATAAATATTTTAAAAAGAAAAAAAAAACCTCATTGCTTCTAGTTGTATTGGAAAAAATAGCTGGGTAACAGTAGCTTTTTGGGGGGAGGGGGGCAGGCCTGGGGCTTGAACTCAGGGCCTGGGCACTGACCCTGAGCTTCTTTTTGCTCAAAGCTACCACTCTACTACTTTAAGCCGCCACAGTGCCACTTCCAAACTTTTCTGTTTATGTGGTACTGAGGAATGAAGCCCAGAGCTTCATGCATGCTAGGCAAGTACTCTACCACTAAGCCATATTCCCAGCCACCACTGGCTCTTGACTGCAAACCTAGCTACTCAGGAGGCTGAGATCTGAGGACTAGGTTGAAGCCAGTGAAGCTGAAAAATCTAAGAGTCTACCTCCAATTTACCAGCAACAAGCCAGAAGTAAGGGTGCAGCTCAAATAGTAGAGCACCAGTTGAGTGGAAAAGCTAACAAGAGCTCAAGGCCTCGAGTTCAAGCCCCAGAACTGGTACAAAAAAAAGGAGAAAGAATATATCTCATTACATCCATTTCTAGCAATCTATATATCTATGTATCCCACCTATGTAACTATCCTATATATTAAACAAGTCACCAATATTTGAGTAACATTATTTAATATATACTATACTAAAACTGTTTTGAAATGTACATATATAGATATGTGTATATATTTGTATGTATGTATCTCTATATATGTTAGCTGTCAAAAGAAATACAAAACTTAAGTTGTTCAGTTCTTTTATTAGTGTTTTATTTCTTCAAATTTATCAGTTTCTTCAAAAATCTGCAGAGCTAGAGGAATGGCTTATATGGTAGAATAGCTGCATAGAAAACCTATTGCCATGACTTAAAAGCCCTGTATTGCCTTTATCAAAAAGTATGCAAGACAATAATACCATCCCTCATCATTTCAGTGCTGTTATTTCAGTCCAAAAAGAAAAAAAAAGAATAAAGCAAGTCTAAAACTCATTATTTTACCCCCTTTCAATGAGATTCATCTCTGTATAAAGCAGATTTGGCAAGCATAAGTTATCTTTGAAGTACAAACTCTAGAGCAAGACTACTTAGGTTCAAATACCAGCTTTAACACTAATGAGTGCTATGAAATCTTAAACAAGTGATTTAACTTTTCCCCATCTCAAGCACTTCATCTACAAAATGTGAATAATAGTGCCTTTCTCAGAACTTGTTGTAAGGATTGAATGTATTAATACCCAAAAGGTCTTAAAATAGTGCCTAGCACATAATAAGCCATAATGTATTTGTTTTAGAAAAAAAAAGTGGAGCTGTGGCTCAAGAGGTAGAGTACCCACCTTGAGCATAAAAGCCAAGTGAGGCTCTGAGTTCAAGCCCCAATATAGGCACCAAAAATAAATAAATAAATGGGGGAGAGAGAGAGAGAATAAGAGAGAGAGAGAGAGAGAAAGAAAGACCTTAGAGAGGGCTGGGAATGTGACTTAGTGGTAGAGTGCTTGCTTACCCAGCATTCATGAAGCCCTGGGTTCCATTCCTTAGTAGCACATAAACAGAAAAAGCCAGAAGTGGTATTGGGGCTCTAGTGGTAGAGTACTAACTAGTTTTGAGCAAAAGCAGCTCAGGGACAGTGCCCAGGCCCTGAGCTCAAGCCCCATGACTGGCCAAAAAAAAGAAAAAAGAAATACCTTACAGATAAGATAAACATGCTGGGAATATGGCCTAGTGATAGAGTGCTTGCCTCATATACATGAAGCTCTGTGTTCGATTCCTCATCACATACATAGAAAAAGCCAGAAGGGGCGCTGTGACTCAAGTGGTAGAGTGCTAGCCCTGAGCAAAAAGAAGCCAGGGACAGTGCTCAGGCCCTGAGTTCAGGCCCCAGGACTGGCAAAAAAGAAAAGAAAACAAAACAAAAAGTATAAACAGAAGAGAACTCAAGAATTCTAATCTTGAATGAAAGTCAATTAGCTATTCAGTTCCTCTGAAGTTTCTCCAAATAGCAAAATATTAAAACTGTGCATGTATATATACATGTACCAGTTGTGGGGCTTGTACTCTGAGCCTTGCCCTCTTAACCAACCTTTCTTTTTTGCTTTTTGCCAGTCATGGGACTTGGACTCAGGGCCTGAGCACTGTCCCTGGCTTCTTTTTGCTCAAGGCTAGCACTCTGCCACTTGTGCCACAGCGTCACTTCTGGCCTTTTCTATATATGTGGTGCTGGGGAATTGAACCCAGGGCTTCATGTATATGAGGCAAGCACTCTTGCCACTAGGCTATATTCCCAGCCCTTACCCAACTTTTCATCCATAGCTGGTATTATACCACCACTTTAGCTCTGCCTCTAGTTCCAGCTTTCTGGTGGTTATATGAAGTTAAACTTCTCAGATTCGTTTTCTGGGGCTGGCTTCAAACTGTGATCCCCAGATTTCAGCCTCCTGAGTAAATATAGGTACGATTTACTGGTACCCAGCTAAAATAGTAAAACTCTCAAGTTTTAAAGTCCAAATAACAAGATATTCCTATGAGAGATGA
Source organism: Perognathus longimembris pacificus (assembly GCF_023159225.1). Classification (NCBI taxonomy): domain Eukaryota; kingdom Metazoa; phylum Chordata; class Mammalia; order Rodentia; family Heteromyidae; genus Perognathus; species Perognathus longimembris. The sequence continues at coordinate 17,373,368 of NC_063167.1, forward strand.
AACAAGTTGAACCTATAGCTCTGATAATATTTGTCACTTGGTCTTGCTCCTAAAATTCTACACAAAATTCTACACAAGAAGTTTCTATAAAGTCCTCAAGAAAAGATGTTTTCAAGCTTTTTGGCAATCTAAGGCACTATATGCCAATCATGTCTTATTATTCAGCAAATATACAGAACTCATTGTAGTCAAGAATATTCCCAGGAGATCCAAATGTGCATCAACGGTATTAATAGCTAATGTTTATGGAATGCTTTTTATATATCAGGACTGTTCTTGGTACGTCTATTTTTATTTATTTTTTTGTTGGTCATGGGCTTCTTGAACTCAGGGTCTTGGCACTGTCCCTGAGCTCTTTTTCTCAAGAGCTAGCGTGCTACCCATGAGCCACAGCTCTACTCTCAGTTTTTGAGTGATTAATTGGAGATAAGAGGCTCAAGACCTTTCTTGTCTGGGCTGGTTTCAAACAGTGATCCTTGGATCTCAGCCTCCTGAGTAGCTAGGATTACAGACGTGAGCCACTGGCACCTGGCCTTGGTACTTCTTGTAATCTTTTTTTTTTTTTGCCAGTCCTGGGCCTTGGGCTCAGGACCTGAGCACTGTCCCTGGCTTCTTTTTGCTCAAGGCTAGCACTCTGCCACTTGAGCCACAGCGCCACTTCTGGGCATTTTCTATATATGTGGTGCTAGGGAATCGAACCCAGGGCTTCATGTATACGAGGCGAGCGCTCTACCACTAGGCCATATTCCCAGCCCTGGCCATGGTACTTTGAATACACTACTATTTTAATTCTTTCAATATAGCTATGAGAACCACTATTTATTCTATTTACTGTGTTATACAATTACCCAAGGTTCCTCTTGCTCAAGGTGACTTAATCTACTGACTAACCTGGGATTCAAATTCAAGCAGGTTAGCTTCAAAGCCTGAGCTCTCAAAACACAGCTATGTGCCCCACAATGAAACATTACAACTTTCAAACTGAGCAAGATAAAACTGTATTATATGTCTGCTATAGTCAACAAAAGCCAGAATTCATAGACCAGTTAACAAGAACATAGTCAATAAACGCAGGTTTTCTGGGCTGGCTGGCTCAAGTGGTAGAAAGCTTGCTTAGCATGAGCCAGGTCCTGGTTTCTTTTCTAGCACTAAGGAGGGGAAAAGGAAGTTTTAAGTTTTTAAATCTTTTTTTCAGTCTTCTCTTGGGCCATCCAAGTGAATATGTTAATGCAACCTACCTTCCTTCCTATTTTCCTTCCTTCCTTCCCTCCTTCTATTTTTTTTTTTATTATTTTGCCAGTCCTGGGGTTTGAACTCAGGGCGTGAGCACTGTGCCTCACGTCTTTTTGCTCAAGGCTAGCACTCTACCACTTGAATCACAGAGCCACTTCTGGCTTTTTCTATATATGTGGTGCTGAGGAACTGAACCCAGGGCTTCATGTATGCGAAGTTAGCACTCTACCACTAGGTCATATTCCCAGCCTCTCTATCTATCTATCTATCTATCTATCTATCTATCTATCTATCTATCTATCTATCTATGCCAGCAATAGGGCATAAACTCAAGGCCTAGTTTCTTAGGGTTTTTGTTTTCCTCAAGGCTGACATTCTACCACTTAAGCCACAGCTCTACTTCTTGCTTTTTGGTGGTTAATTGGAGATAGAAGTCTCATGGACTTTTCTGCCAAGGCTGACTTTGAACCACAATTCTCAGATCTTAGTCTCCTGAGTAGCTAGGATTACAGTTATGAACCACCAGCACCTGGCTAAGTAAAGTGCTTTAAAAACAGTGCCAGCCACATAGAAATGGTTACTCTGTGTTAAAAGGTGGGACTGGCAAGAACAGTAGAGTATGTTGGATGATTCTGTCTTACTCTAATGGTTAGGACAGGCTGAAAATTGTTATAGTTACATATCTCTAAGACCTGAATTAGGGCAATAAATAAATTCAGCCTACTATCATAAACCTTAATGATTTCTCAATTGTGATGTTACATTCACCTGACATATAAATAGGAGCAAACTGCCTCATTTCTCAGTCTTCTTCTCTTGGTTTGCAAAGACTGGAGTGAGGCCAGAAGAAGAGTAGAATAAATCATCATTGTATACTTTTGGCTAAATGCCAAGAACAGAAGTAATCTTTTTGAAAGGAAACTGAATGGCTTGAAACTTTGACTGTGAGATGAGAACTAGAAAAGTATTCAAAAGATAGAGCTTTGCATAAGAACAAGAATTTTGATTCTAAGACTACTACCATTTTTAAAATCATGTACCTAGACACATAACTTTTTTCTATCAAACAGAGAAGGCAAAAATGGTAATGGTGCAGAGCTGGGGATATGGCCTAGTGGCAAGAGTGCTTGCCTCCTATACATGAGGCCCTGGGTTCAATTCCCCAGCACCACATATACAGAAAATGGCCAGAAGTGGCGCTATGGCTCAGGTGGCAGAGTGCTAGCCTTGAGCAAAAAGAAGCCAGGGACAGTGCTCAGGCCCTGAGTCCAAGCCCCAGGACTGGCCAAAAAAAATGGTAATGGTGCAGTAAGATTGCATTTTCTCAATTGTTCTAAACCATATTTTGTATTAAAATTTTTACAGAGAAGGGCTACCAAAAAAGGAGAATGAGGAGGAATATGGTCCACATAGTTTATTTGTATGTATGGAAATAAAACAAAAAAAAAAAAACTTCTAGAATTGTTTTAAGAAGAGAAAGAGGAATAAGAGGGAGTGAAATTGACCTAGATTCATTGTATACATGTTTGGAAATGTCACAATGAAACTTCCTCTGTACAACTAATGTATGCTAATAAAAATTTGATTAAAAAGGCTAGGGAAGTGGGCTGGGGATATGACTGAGTGGCAAGAGTGCTTGCCTCGTATACATGAGGCCCTGGGTTCAATTCCCCAGCACCACATATACAGAAAATGGCCAGAAGTGGCGCTGTGGCTCAAGTGGCAGAGTGCTAGCCTTGAGCAAAAAGAAGCCAGGGACAGTGCTCAGGCCCTGAGTCCAGGTCCCAGGACTGGCAAAAAAAAAAAAAAAAAAAAATAGGGAAAGCTTAATTAATATACCCAAATTAATAAGGAGTTAACCAAAAGAATTGAAATAAGTAATATATATATTCATAATCAAGCGGAAAAAAAAATTTTGGTAGGTTATGTGGCTTGAACTCAGGGCCTGGGCGCTGTCCCTGAGCTGTTTTATTCAAAGCTAGCACTCCACCACTTTGAGCCACAGCACCACTTCCAGTTTTCTGGGGGGTTAATTGGAGGTAAGAGTCTCACAGTCTTTCCTGCCCCCACTGGCTTCTAACTGTGATCCTTAGATATCAACCTCCTGAGTAGGTAGGATTACAGGTATGAGCCACCAGCACCCAACCAAGTGAGAGTTCTTACCAGTAATAATATTTCATTTGTTAACAGATTCCATGATTCACAACTGTTTTCAAGATATTCAGAAAATGAATTTATTCACCTTCTCTCCAATATATAATTAAGTTTATTGGGGAATAAAAAAGGCAGAAGAGGGCTGGGAATGTGGCTTAGTGGTAGAGTGCTTGCCTAGCATGCACAAAGCCCTGGGTTTGATTCCTCAGCACCACATAAACAAAAACAGCTGGAACTGCTGTGGCTCAAGAGGTAGAGTTCTAGCCTTGAGCAAAAAGAAGACAGGGACAGTGCTCAGGCCCTGAATCCAAGCCCCAGGAATGCCCCCCCCCCCCAAAAAAAAGGCATAAGAGTAAAATGATTAATAGTATTTTAAATTTTTTTTTTTTTTTTGGCCAGTCCTGGGCCTTGGACTCAGGGCCTGAGCACTGTCCCTGGCTTCTTCCCGCTCAAGGCTAGCACTCTGCCACTTGAGCCACAGCGCCGCTTCTGGCCGTTTTCTGTATATGTGGTGCTGGGGAATCGAACCTAGGGCCTCGTGTATCCGAGGCAGGCACTCTTGCCACTAGGCTATATCCCCAGCCTAAATTTTTTAATTTAGAAGAGAATTAGGATCAGGCATAGGGGGCTCATGCCTGAAATCCTAGTTACTCAAGAGAGTGAGCTGTGAGGATCACGGTTCAAAGCCAGCCTAGACAGGAAAGTTAGTGAGACTCTGATTTCCAATAAACTACTCAGAAAAAGCGACAAGTGGGGCTGTGGCTCAATCAGCAAAGTGCTGGCCTTGAGCAGAAGAAGCTCAAGGACATCACTTAAGTCCTAAGTCCTGAGTTCAAGCACCAAGAGAGGTAAAAAGAAAGAAGAGAGAGAGAGAGAAGAGAAAGGAGAGGGGGAGGAAGGAGGGAAAGAAGGAACGAAGAGAGGGAGGAAGGAGGGAGGGAGGGAGGGAAGGAAGGAAGGAAGGAAGGAAGGAAGGAAGGAAGGAAGGAAGGAAGGAAGGGACTTATAAAAAGTTTCCCCCTTCGCCAGTGCCAGTGGCTCATGCCTGTAATCCTAGCTACTCAGGAGACTGAGATCTGAGGATCACAGTTCAAAGCCAGTCCAGATAGGAAAGTCTGTGACACTCTTATGTCCAATTAACTACCAGAAAACCAGAAGTGGCACTGTGGGTCAAGTGGTACAGTCCTAGCCTTGAACTGAGGAGCTTAGGGACAGCGTCCAGGCCGAGTTCAAGCCCCACGACCAAAAAAAACAGCATTTCCCCTTTCTTTGCAAAAAGAAGAATAAAAAACACTGGTGTCTCAGGCCTGCAAGATTACTCAGGAGGCTGAAATCTGAGGAATGCAGTTCAAAGCTAGACCAAGTCCCTGAGACTACATCTCCAAAATAAGGAACAGGTCTGCAAGTGTGGCACACGTAGTGGAGCATCAATTGACCAAGCTAGCAAGTACAAGACCCTGACCTCTTTCCCAACTCTAACCCTTAGGGTTACTAAGCAACCCTAACCCTAAGTACTATTGAAATCTAAGAGTAAAGCAAAGAGTCATACATACATGCTTTCTAACTTTTACTCAAAGGGTTATCTATAATATCAGTTTCAGTTTTACTCTAAATCTTACCTTTCTCCAAACCCTAATCAGAAACTTAAACAAACACTATACACAAAAACTAATGGTAGTGAAAATACTTCCATTAACATTCATCCTAACCTTTACTCAATTTAAATCTCCAAAACATTTTCACAGGGCGCTGGTGGCACACACCTGTAATCCTAGCTACTCAGGAGGCTGAGATCTGAGGATCCCGGTTCAAAGCCAGCCTGGGCAGGAGGAAAGTCCATGAGATTCTTCTCTCCAATTAATCAAAGAAAAAAAGTCAGAAGTGACACTGTGGCTCAAGTGGTAGAGTGCTGGCCTTGGGCAAAAAGAAGCCAGGGACAGTGCTCAGGCCCTGAGTTCAAGCCCCAGGACTGACAAAACAAAACAAAAATCCACTTTCAATTTCATGTCAAATGTCATCTTTTTCCAAACCTTAACCTTAAGGAAAAACCTAATACTACCATAACACTAATTACAAACAAAAATCTAACAAGAAAGCAGACACACCAATTTATATTTATTCTAACATTAACTCAAGTGGTAATTTGCAAAATTGGTTTTGTCTGACCTTATCTCTTGCAACCCTACCCCTAACCCTAAGCAGAAACCTATGCCTAACCCTCACAGTGCACAACTACTACTGGCAGTGCAAATATGCCAACTGGCATGCATCCTACCTTTTACTCAACTTTTAACTCCTCAAAGCACTTTCAGTTTGACCCTACACATTACCTTTCTCCAAACCCTAAACCTAAGGAGAAACCTGACACCCTAATCCTAATCATACCTTAAATCTAATAGTAAAGCAGATACTCCCATTTACATTCATCCTAACTTCAGCTCAGCTGGTAAGTTGTAAACTCAGTATCAGTTTGACCCTGAACCTATCTTTCTCCTCACCCTAACAGTAAGTAACTCTAAGCAGAAACCTACCCCAAACCCTAACCTTGTGTCTGACTATTAATGGAAGGGCAAATACACCAACTGGCATTCATCCTAACTTGTACTAGACTTTTAACTCTTCAAAACAGTTCCAGTTTGACTGTAAACACTACCTTTTTCCTAACTCTAACCCTAAGGAGAAACCTAACACTATACCCAAAATCTAATAGTAAAGCAGATAATCTAATTTACATTCATCCTCATTTTAACTAGCCTGGTTTTAGTTTTTCTTAAACCACTGTATTCTGCAGCTTAGAAACTATACCAACAAATATATCCCTCGGCACTCACAAGGCAAACTAGGACAAATGAGTTGACATATTACTGGCCTTAATGTCCTTCCTTGGGCCTCCTCATGGCCCCTTCCTGGCTCCTCACCAACCCCAAACAGGGGCGCCAGAATGGTTCACCAGGACTGGTATGTGCTGGGCTGAGTAGGCAGTAATGGGGAGGTAGAAGCAGACAGATGCCAGGGCTTACTCCAACACACACGATGCCCCATCACAGCTACACTCTCCAGTCCATACCTCCCCCAATGCCATCGCACCCTGAGAACTGGACTCCAGTCCTTCCACGAGGCTGAGCAGGCGGTGCAGCGGTGTACAAGACAGCAACAGAAAAAGTAAGAGGGGCCTCAGCTGCACCCCTGGGCCCTAGGTAGGGGCTGTCCAGCAGGTAGCGGACTGGGCATAGTTCCTGAGCAGGTACTTGGGGGCGACATGGGCTCCAGGGGTCAGCAGACGGGACTCGTGCTGGGTGCCCTCCACCCAGCCCCTGAGGATATAACACAGGGAGGCGCTCTTGTCCTCGCAGTCGTCCCTGTGGGGAAAGGTGCCCTCTGGGCAGACAGGAGCTTGAAGTAGCTATCCTCAGGTGTGGGTGTGAAGCACCCGGAACAGTGCCAGCTGGTGAGGAGGGGGGGGCTGCATGGAGAGGGAGCTGCCCAGCGACCATGGCAACAGGGCTGGTGGGTTGGGCGGGATGGGTAAGTTGGGCATGGCATAGAACTGGTGTCCAGGCCGGACACGGCCTGCAGCACGTCCACCAAGCAGCCTGACACCACCTCTGGGGAGCCGTGCATGTGCATGTGGAGTCGCCTGGCAAGTGGTAAGGTTTCAGTTTGACCCTAAACCTTATCTTTCTGCCAACCCTAACCCTAAATCAAAAACCTACCCCAAACTCTAACCCTAATTGGGCTGGACAACTAACAATAGTGCAAATACTCCATCAGGCGTGCATCCTTTTTACTCGACTTTTAACTCTTGAACACACTTTCAGTTTGACCCTAAATGTTACCTTTATCCAAACCCTAAGGTAACCCTAAAAAGAAACCTCAGCAAATTATGCTTAAACACTCAGGAGGTTGAGGTTTAAGGATCAAGGTTTGAAGCCAGACCAGGGAGAAAAGTTAGACTCTTTAACTCCAATTAACCACCAAAGGTACCCAAAGGAGCTGTTCCTCAAGTGGTTGAATACTACTACTACTACTAGACTTGAGCTAAAAAAACAGTATGACTGGGCTCCATTCCTGAGTTCAAGTCCTCCAACAGGTACCAAAAGGAAGAAAAAAAAAGAGAAAGAGTAAGTTTTAATTTAGTAACTTATTATTTTCCAAACCTTAACTCTAATTCTATGGTGAATCCTAAACCTAAACCTAATTATACCTAAACAGTACTAATAAAGCAATACTCCAATTTGCATTCATCCTAACTTTCACCTGATTATTCTTTTTTTGTTTTGGTTTTGCCAGTCCTGGGCACTGTCCTTGAGCTTTTTGTTGTTGTTGTTGTTCAAGGCTAGCCCTCTATCACTTGAGCCACAGCACCACCTCCGGCTTTTTCTGTGTATGTGGTACTAAGGAATCAAACCTGGGTTTTATGCATGCTAGGCAAGCATTCTACCACTAAGCCACACTCCTGGCCCTACCTGATTATTTTAAAACACATTTTTAAGGGTTCAAAGCCAGTCTAGGCAGACAAAACCAAGAGATTCTTATCTCCAATCACCAAAAGCCAGACCTGGGAATGTAGCTCAAGTGGTTAATGACAGCTTTGTTTGAAAAAGCTAATTTAAAAAAAAAAAGTCAAAACTAGGAATGTGACTCAGTGGTAGAGTGCTAGCCTGGCATGTATGAAGACCCAGGTTTGATTCCTCAGCAACCACATAAACAGAAAAAGCAGGAAGTGATGCTATGGCTCAAGTGGTAGAGCACACTGTCCTTGAGCAAAGAAGGTCAGAGAAAGTGCCAGGGTCCTGAGTTCAAGCCTCAGAACTGGGGGAAAAAAAAGTCAAATATTTCATGCTCATGTGTTAACTGTCTGTGTTTTACATTTATTGTAAATGATAGAGGAAGTAACTAAGTTATTTCTCCATCTAATAACCAGCTACTGTAGGACTAAGTTAATGACAAGATAATCTGTTCTATCACACAAAATGTAAATGCTTATATAGACAGAGACTTAGAAACGAAAAAGATGGAGGGCTGGGAATATGGCCTAGTGGTAGAGTGCTTGCCTAGCATGCACGAAGCCCTGGGTTCCATTCCTCAGCACCACATAAACAGAAAAGGCTGGAAGTGGCGCTGTGGCTCAAGTGGCAGAGTGCTAGCCTTGAGCAAAAAGAAGCCAGGGACAGTGCTCTGGCCCTGAGTTCAAGCCCCAGGACTGGCCAAAAATAAATTTTAAAAGGGGCTGGGGATATGGCCTAGTGGCAAGCGTGCTTGCCTCATATACATGAGGCCCTGGGTTCAATTCCCTAGCACCACATATACAGAAAATGGCCAGAAGTGGTGCTGTGGCTCAAGTGGCAGAGTGCTAGCCTTGAGCAAAAAGAAGCCAGGGACAGTGCTCAGGCCCTGAGTCCAAGGCCCAGGACTGGCCAAAAAAAAAAAAAAAATTAAATAAATAAATAATAAATTAATTTAAAAAATTCTAAAAAAGAACACGCATTTGAAAAAAAAAAGAAATAAAAAGATGAAATGACTGTCCTGCATCAACCCAAAATGGGTCTATGTATGGAATCTTTCTCTTTTTTTTTGCCAGTCTTGGGGCTTGAACTCAGGGCCTGTGCACTATCCCTGGCTTCTTTTTGCTCTAGGCTAGCACTCTACCACTTGAGCCACAGTGCCACTTCTGGCTTTTTCTGTTTATGTGGTGCTGAGGAATTGAACTCAGGGCTTTATGTATACAAGGCAAGCGCTCTACCAGTAGGCCATATTTCCAGTCCCTATGTATAGAATTCTAAAAGCTTTAAAAACTTTCAGAAACCCAGAGGTAAGGAAGTAACCAAAGTCAACCATTCTCCTTGGGCTTAGTTTTTTGGGGTTTTTTTTTTGTTTGTTTTTGGCCAGTCCTGGAGCTTGGATTCAGGGCCTGAGCACTGTCCCTGGCTTCTTTTTGCTCAAAGCTAGCACTCTGCCACTTGAGCCACAGCGCCACTTCTGGCTGTTTTCTATATATGTGGTACTGGGCTTCATGTATATGAGGCAAGCACTCTTGGCCACTAGGCCATATTCCCAGCCCCTTGGGCTTAGTTTTTAAGGATGAGAAATGGTGAAATCAAATTGAACAGAAGCTACAGTTCCCAGTGTAAGTGGTGAGGGAAGATATAGATTAAAAAAAAATCAAAGTGACTTCCCTCAACACTTAGTCCTAAAGCCAGCCAGAAGGGTCTTTATCTTGTGGCATCTAGGACCAACATGGCCAAGCTCCAAAGTCCTTGGCTAAAAATAGGTGAAGAGAGCAGCTCAATTTTGGAACAAGCCAAGAACTAAAGCTACACCCTCATATGCATATATATCATATGAAGGAGAACTCAGCCAAAGGAAAAACCCATACTAAAAGCTGTATTTGTTTTCTTAACATTTTAGAACAAAGCCAGTATGTTTACAGACACTGATCACACATAAAGCATTTGCAATCAAATGGTACACATACATCATAAACCTAAGGGGAAAAAAAGACCCAACACTATACCTCAAAATATATCTTAGACCACAACATTCGGTTATTAGGACACTAACCATTATGAAACCTAGTCCCTATATGTTATAAATGGCATAAACTCTCTCCAGATATTTTGAAAAGATGCTCTAAGGGGGAGGAAGGAGAAGGTAACAAGTTGAACAAGAAATGTACTCACTGCTTTACGTATGAAACCGTAACCCCTCTGTACATCACTTTAACAATAAATAAGTAAATTAAAAAACAAAACAAAACATGCTTTAAGTCTCAAATGAGAAAAAGATGGCTTCAGGGGCTGGAGGTGTGGCTCAGGTGGTAGAGTGTCAGCCAATGAGCCAATGACAGATCAAGAGTTTGAAGCACAGTGGCTCATGCCTGTCATCTTGGCTACTCAGGAGGCTGAGATCTGAGGTTCATGGTTCGAAGCCAGCCCTGGCAGGAAAGTCAGTGAGACTCAACTCCTATCAACAACCAGAAAAGCAGAAGTGATGCTGTGGCCCTAAGTTTAAGCCTCAGGGGAGAGAGAGGGAGGGAGAGAGAGAGAGAGAGAGAGAGAGAGAGAGAGAGAGAGAGAGAGAGAGAGAGAGAGAGAGAGAGAGAGAGAGAGAGAGAGATCAAATCTCTGACTGGGACCAACAAACAAACAAAAAAAAACCCAAAGCTGGCTTCAGGACCAAGATGACAACAATAATATTCTTTTTAAAGTTAGGATGCCCAGGGATGGAGGGTGCTCCGGATTGTAAGCCTAGCTACTCAGGAGGCTGAGTTCTGAGGATCAATGTTTGAAGCCAGTCAGGGCAGAGAAGTCCATGACATTGTAATCTCCAATTAATCACCAAGAAAGCCAGAAGTGGAGCTGTGGCTCAAGGGGTAGAATGTTAGCATGGAGGTGAGGGGAGGGGGGAGCGGTGGGGGGAGGAGAAAATGCTCAGGGACAGCGACTAGCCCCTGAACTCATGCACCAGAAACGGCACAAAAACAAAAAGTTTATGAAGCGAGCATAGGGATACATATCTGCCTACTGTGTTCAACTAACTAAACACTTTGAAATTCCACTAGCAAACTGTAGGTGAAAACATTTCTGTATCAACACACTAAAATGCTTAAGAATACGCTTGTAAACCTTGGGCTCAGTCGGGTGTGCTGATGGCTCACACCTGTAATCCTAGCTACTCAGGAAGCTGAGATCTGAGGATCACGCTTTGAAGACTGTGAGACTCTTCCCTCCAATTTGCAAAAAAAGCTCAAGGACGGTACTCAGGCCATGAGTTCAAGACCCAGGATCTGCGCGAGCGCGAGCGCACACACACACACACACACACACACACACACACACACACACCTGGGGTTAATTCTTTCCCAAGAAAAGCCATCCTGGGTCATGGTAACTGTCCAGTCAGCAGAGCCCAAGCAGAACGCAGAGCATTCACATTTTTGACACAGCTGTGCACAACCATTCTCCTGGGGCACAGAACGAGAAAGTGACAGGTCGTCTTCCTGACCCTGTCAATGGACTGGATCACACAAGCCCAACCACTCACTGGCCCTGCCACCTGTTAAGCCGCCCCGGGGAGAGCCCCTACACAGCTCCAGTGAAGAACTGGGAGCGCCTTTGTTGTTCTCTAACCACAGAAGCTACCAGGGGTTCAGTCAAACCCCAACGCCTCACAGCCACACTTGCCGGGGCTGAGGAAGTCTTCCTAGCCAGGCTTTTGGCAGAGCCAGAGCCTTCTTCCAGCGAAGCCACGGCGGCGCCCTTCAGGGGCCGGTCCGGGAGTGGGGAAGGGTCAGAGGGGCGAAGCTGGAGGACGCGGTCCAAGACTTAAGGGCAGCCCCGGCTCGCAATGGAAGAGGGCGAGGTGGGTCGACCCACTCTGGGCGAGAGAAGCCTGAGACCCCACGCACACACACCTCCGGGGGTCGAAGGAAAGAGAGGGTTAAACCATGGGAGTAGGAGGGGAAAGGGAGAGGCGGCGGCTGAGGCAAAAGGCAAGAGAGCGGGGCTGGGAAGGGGCGAGAGAGGGAGAGCCGCAGAGATGAGAGCAGCGAAGAGACACCACACTCTCAAGGACCCATCTCCGCTGTCTGTACCCGACGAGCCGGGCTCGGTCCCGGCTTGTGGGAGGCGCAGACTCACCGAAAGGCGCAAAATCCGGACTCCAAGACACTGGAGAACCGTTTGGAGCCACAGTGAAACCCACAGAGTGGAGGAAACCGCGGCGTTCGGATGACCCGGATGCGCATCCCTAGGAACCGGAAGTTGGAGGCCAGGGTCACCCCACGATCCCCGCCTCCTACCTCCAGAACCACCTGGGCGCATGCGTCTGCGCGGGGAGGGGGGAGGGGTGGGGGAGTGTCAGCCAAGTTTTTTAACCCCGCCCACCCCGTAGCCAGTCCCGCCTAGGCCACGCCCCCACGCCACGCCCCACTCAGTGCCTCTGAATTTCGGTGCTTGGGAGTAAAGCTTTGCGGAGCTACTGTCGTCCGGGTAAAGGTGATTTAAATATGTGCAGTCCCCTTTCCCTTAAGGAATGTGAGGAGAAAAGCTTCATGCATTTGGTAGATTTTGGAAAAACGAAGGGAAAAAAATGGCAGAGAACTTTTGGAAGACACTGGGGAGGCTTGCCCAAGATTAACTTTCGGTTTAGTTCTATCTTAATGTCATATTCAGTTTACGGTTGACTTCATTCTGTGCACATTGTTTACAAAAACAAATCTTTTTTAAAATTCTTGATAAGCTTTACATTACAGCCTAACTGTGGGCAAAAAGCAAGATTACATTAAACCTGAAGTTTATTCAACATGAAGGGTCCTCTTTAAGAAAAGCAATTTAAAAAATACAAATAGCATTGGAATGTTTTAAAAGGGAGAAAAAGAAACTATAACTTTAAAAATATGTATCCTATATCACAAGAAATGTACACACTGCCCTACTATGTAACTGCACCCTTTTTGCACAACACCTTGTAAAAAAATTTATGTTCAATTAATAAAAAATAAAATATGTATCTTACAAATAGCACAAATTAAAAACCCAGACCAAAAACCTTTTTGTATATTAACTGCATGATATATCTCTAAAATACTTCTTTCCACTATATTTTGTTGTTGTTGTTACTGCTGCTATTTGTTTCTGTTCTGGAACTAGGGCTTGAACTCCAGGCCTTGAGCTTTCTGTTGGCTTTCTTGATTGAGGCTGGCACTGGACCAGCCTAAGTCACATCTCCTGTCTGGCATTTTGCTGGTTAATTGGAGATAAGACTCTCAAAGACTTTCCTGCCCAGGGATGGCTTGAAACCAAGAACTTTCATGTCTCACTATTCCGAGTAGCTAAGAAGAGTAGCCACCGGCATCTGGCACTATACATTTTTGTCTGTAGTCTTTGTTCACTTCTTCCTGACAATTCCCTAAGCAACAACATTTACTAAGATTCTTTTTTTTTAATGTATTTTACTTTACTTTTTGCCAGTCCTGGGGCTTGAGCTCAGGGCTTAGGTTCTGTCTCTGAACCTCTTTGTGCTCAAGGCTAGCACTCGACCACTTGAACCACAGCACCACTTTGTGCTTTTTCTGAATAGTTTATAGAGGTAAGAGTTTCATGGACTTTCCTTCCCAGGCTGGCTTTGAAATGAGATCCTCAGATCTCAGCCTCCCGAGTAGCTAGGATTACAAGCATGAGCCTCTAGCACCTGGATACTAAGATTCTTAACTTCTTCTCACACCCCTTATCTAACTCATCAACATAGTCTATAGGAGCTGCCTTAAAAACCTGTCCAAAATCAGATTGCTACTGCCTCTGTTGGTGTAAAGCACATTCTGTGACTCTTAACACCTTATTTACACCCTTGTTCTCCCACAGACAGCAAGTTAACAAGGTAGCCCCGGGCTCCTGTTCAAACATCCCTCTGTCATCACTGCGCTTAAAGCTACAGGTAGTCCTAGGCCTTGCATGACCCATCTGCCTGGAATGCTCTTTCCTCAGACAGCTGCATCATTCCCTGTTACCTCCTTTATATGTTCATTCAAATGTCATCTTCTCAATGACACCTCCCTGACAACGTATTTACCATCTGAATACTCAGTTTCCTCATATTTCTACTCCAGTTTTCTTCCTTTGGTTTTTTGTGCCAGTCTTGGGGCTTGAATTCAGGCCTTGGGCACTGTCCCTGAGCTTTCTTTTGCTCAAGGCTAGCACTCTACCACTTGAGCCACAGCACCACTTCTGGCCTTTCTTGTTTATGTGGTACTGAGGAATTGAATCCAGGGCTTCATTCGTGCTAGGCAAGCACTCTACCACTAAGCCACCTTCCTAGCCCTCTAAATAGTTTTTCTCTAAGAATCTTTATTCTGTGGCAACACGTTGCTTGTAAATTTAGTCTCGTAAAGCGCTAGGCGTGCACAGATGTTTGTCCACCTTGTCCATGGATATATTTCAGCACCAGAACACTGTGTGCCCTATAGTAGGTGCCCAACAAAGGTTTGTTGAATGGAAGGAATATTTGAGGGGGGGATGGAGGCGGAGTGAGGGTGTGCTAATACTGGAGCTTGAACTCAGGACCTGGATGTTGTCCCTTAGTTTTTTCCAGTCAAGGCTAGCACTGTACACTTGAGCCACAGTTCCCTATCACCTTTTGCTGGTGATAATGAGAGTTTTATGGACTTTCCTGCCAGACTGGCTTCAAACCACGATCCTCAGATCTCATCCTTCTGAATAGCCGAGATTATAAGTGTGAACCACTGTGCCCAGCCTTCGAAGTATTTTACTTTGATTAATTGAAACCTTGCAAGCTGAACCACAACCTCCACCAGAGGGAGCCCACGAATAAATAATGTGATATCCCCAAGACAGTTATTCCTAGAACGTATTTTACATATATGTATTTGTTAGACAAACCAAACTTTCTGGCCTCAGGGCTTAAGCACATTCTGTTCCTTCTCTTTCCTTAGCCTTCCAGTGAATGGTTCCTCCTCATTAATGACATTTTACCTAGGGCCTCCTGTCTTTTCTCTCTAACATGGCTGTCCTTTCACTCTTCTACTATTACCCTTGGCAGTTGTTTGGTTTGTTTATTCTCTCTCTCTCTCTCTCTCTCTCTCTCTCTCTCTCTCTCTCTCTCTCTCTCTCTCTCTCTCTCTCTCTGTCACTTGTAGGGCTTGGGGTTGGGAATGTGGCTTAGCGGTAGAGTGCTTACCTAACATGCATGAATCCCTGGGTTCGATTCCTCAGCACCACATAAACAGAAAAGGCCAGAAATGGTGCTGTGGCTCAAGAGGTAGAGAGCTAACCTTGAGCAAAAAGGAAGCCAGGGATAGTGTTCAGGCCCTGAGTTCAAGCCAGGACTGGCACAAAAAAAAACAAACACAAAAAACACCACAACTTGTAGGGCTTGAACTCAGGGTCTGGCACTTGGAGCATCAGTAGCTGAGAAGGGAGGAATTACCCAATTCTAGCTTAGTGATCCTAAAATATGAGTTGAAAGGTTTTCTCAAAATCAGTATTTTCAATCTTGACCTCCTGTTTTCTCTCCTTTAGCTTCTCCAATGATACTCTAAGCCTCTGATTTCCTCAATAAATTGCTTTCTCCTCAAAACACAAAATGATTTCTGTTTCCTGAGCTGAAACCTAACTGAGAAGGGATGACATTAACACTAAAATAGCTGAGTTCATTCTCTCTGCCTTCTAGATAGATTCTTCCATACCTAACTGGATGTTAGAATCCCTTATATGGAAATCTAATTGTCTGATCTTCTGGTCTTATTGCCAGACAGTTCATCGGAGCTCCACAGCTGTCCAGACTGGGTGGTCATGACCTGCTTTCTGACAGTGAGAAAGCCAGGAGAACAATGCCAAGTGTTGTAGCAGTCTTTGAAGCCAAGCAAGATACAGAAGTGGCAAACTCGGTGCACTAACTGTAGAGATGGGTCTCCATCTTAGTGTGAGCCCCTCAACATCAGAAAAGCTAAGTCCCATACAAGAAATGTATCCAATGCCCAACGTATGATACTGTAACCTCTCTGTACGTCAGTTTGAAAATAAAAATTTGAGAAAAAAAAAAAAAAGAAAAGCTAAGTCCCTCCCTTGCTCCATGGTAATGTTCAGCTGTTCAGCAAGAAGACTGGACTAAGAATGTTCTCCCCAACTTGAGCAAAGTAATGCAATTTGTAGATCCTGGCACTTGGGAAATGAAGGAAGGCTAGAGGATCACAAGAACCCCTGTAGGAAGTCCATGAGACTCTAATCTCCATCTAACCACCAAAAAGTTAGAAGTTGAGCTGAAAGTGGTAGAGTGTTAGCCTGGAGTGAAAAAAGCTAAGGGGCCATGCTCAGACCGGAGTTCAACCCTTAGTACCAACTTACCAATATTAACTATTACATATTATCTAGACCAATAGTTCTCAAAATGTGGTTTTTTAACCCTTAGTACCAATTTACCAATATCAACTATTACATATTATCTAGACCAGTAGTTCTCAAAATGTGGTTTTTCAACCCTTAGTACCAATATAAATGATTACATATTATCTGGAACAATAGTTTTCAAAATGTGGTTTGTAGGGCTGGGAATATGGCCTGGTGGCAAGAATACATGAAGCCCTGCGTTTGATTCCTCAGCACCACAAATATACAAAAATGCCACAAGTGTCACTGTGGCTCAAGTGCTAGAGTGCTGGCCTTGAGCAAAAAGAAGCCAGGGACAGTGCACAGGCCCCAAGTCTAAGCCCCATGGCTGGCAAAAAAAAAAAAAAAAAAAAAAAAAAGAATAAACTAACCACCCATTATGTACCTTTCTGTAATTCTCTCAGAAGTGTAGTCAACCTTTCCAGGGCCTATGTACTGGTATCTTTACTGATAGCAAGTGAAATATATATTTCTATATTTTTAAAAAGCCAGGAGAGGGGCTGGGAATGTGGCTTAGCTGTAGAGTGCTTGCCTAGCATACATGAAGCCCTGGGTTCGATTCCTCAGCACCACATAAACAGAAAAGGTCAGAAGTGGCACTGGGCTCAAGTGGTAGAGTGCTAGCTTTGAGCAAAAAGAAGCCAGAAACAGTGCTCAGGCCCTGAGTTCAAGCCCCAGGACTGGAAAAAAAAATTACTATTTACCTGACTTATGTAACTGTAATCCCTTTGTAAAACACTTTTACAATAACAATAAAATATTAAATTAAAAAAGAAAACTGGCTGAAAATGTGGCTTAGTAGGAGAGTGCGTGCTTAGCATGCATGAGGCCCTGGATTCAATTCCTCAGTACCACATAAACAAAAAATAATAATAAATAAAAAAGAAAAGTAGCCAGGCACTGGTGGCTCACACCTGTAATCCAAGCAACTCAAGAGACCAAGATCTGAGGATTGTGGTTCAAAGCCAGCCCAAGAAGGGAAGTCTTTTAACCACAAGTTACCCACCAAAAAACTAGAAGTGGAACTGTAGTTCAAGTGGTTGAATACTAGCCTTGAGCAAGAAAGCTTGGGGAGAGCACCCAGGCCCTGAGTTAAAGCCCTAGGATTAACACACACACACACACACACACACACACACACACACACACACACACACCAGAAAAACCTCCTCAGTTTTAATTTCTCAAAAAGCAAATATAAATATCTATAACCTATATAAACAGAAGGTCTTTGATACTAGGTACAGTGCAGGTGGCTCACTCCTATAATTCTAGCTTCTCAGAAGGCTGCGATCTGAGGACTGAGTTTCAAAGCCAGCCTGGGCAGGAAAGTCTGTGAGATTCTTTTTTTTTTTTTTTTTGGCCAGTCCTGGGGCTTGGACTCAGGGCCTGAGCACTGTCCCTGGCTTCTTCTTGCTCAAGGCTAGCACTCTGCCACTTGAGCCACAGCGCCACTTCTGGCCATTTTCTGTGTATGTGGTGCTGGGGAATTGAACCCAGGGCCTCATGTATACGAGGCAAGCACTCTTGCCACTAAGCCATATCCCCAGCCCTCTGTGAGATTCTTATCTCCAATAAACTATAAAGAGTCAGAAATGGAGTTGTGGCTCAAGTAGTACAGCACTAGCTCTGAGCACAAAAGCTCAGGGACAGCATCCAGGCCCAGAGTTCAAGCCCAAGAACTGCCCCCCCAAAAAAGCTCTTTGATGTTTTTAACAATTTTTTCAGATGTTAAGAGATTCTGAGATATTTGAACAGGGTCTGGTAGAGCACACTATAATCTTAACACTTGTGGTGCTGAAGCAGGACAATCAAGAATTCCAAGCCAACCTAGACCTTAAATGTATGTAGTGAGATCCTGTCACGGGTCAAAACATCTGAGAGCTGCTGCCCAGAGTCATTGCATATACCTATTCTTTCCTTTTCCTTTCTTTCTTTTTACTTTTTGCCAATCCTGGGCCTTGAACTCAGGGCCTGAGCACTGTCCTTGAGCTTCATTTTTGCTCAAGGCTAGCACTCTACTACTTGAGCCACAGTGCCACTTCTGCCTTTTTCTGTTTATGTGGTACTGAGGAATTGAACCCAGGGTCTCATGCATGCTAGGCAAGCCCTCTACCATTAAGCCACATTCCCAGCCCCATATACTCATTCTTGTACTATCTGCAACATGCCCACTTTGACCACCTTTACTGGGCACCTGACTCTCATATATGAAAGTGCTCCAACCCTCCTCTGCAGGATGCCTTTCTATTTTAATGAACACACTTCAGGCAGTATCTTCTAAAGATGTCCCAACACAGCTGTTTTGGTGGAGACTTGGGATGCCGCATAGCTGTAGACTTTGCTCATGAAGAATGTGAGACCCACAAACCAGCCTCTCATGTTACTGCTGATGAATTATCCTATCTGACAGGACTCATTGGTCACGTGCTTTCTGACACTGACTTATCCCTAGTGGGCCTGGTCCACGTTGTCTCCTGTTCCTACTCTCAGTTTTCTTCCTGCTCAAGGGCCCCTCGCTGTGGGGATCGCTTGTCAGCTGCCCACAACTAAGCTGAACCAATCCTTCTCTTATCCCTGTCCAATGCAGAGCATAGTGGGTCAAAATGAGGTCACTCGGTGGTGTTCTGTCAACAAGAGAATGTTTGCTTTAAATCATGGTCATACTTTCTCCTCCACACCGCCCCCCCCCCCCGCCCCCGCCAAATCTATGCCTTTGTGTTCTATAATTAGATGTAAACTTAAGGCATGAATCATTAGCTATGGATTTTTCTTCTGGAATAAGAACAATTATTCTGTTATTTGTGTCTGTCCAGTTGGCTTTTTTTTTTTTTTTTTTTTGCCAGTCCTGGGGCTTGAACTCAGGGCCTGAGCACTGTCCCTGGCTTTTTTTTTTGGCCAGTCCTGGGCCTTGGACTCAGGGCCTGAGCACTGTCCCTGGCTTCTTCCCGCTCAAGGCTAGCACTCCACCACCTGAGCCACAGCGCCCTTTCTGGCCATTTTCTGCATATGTGGTGCTAGGGAATTGAACCCAGGGCTTCATGTATTTGAGGCAAGCACTCTTGCCACTAGGCCATGTTCCCAACCCCAAGTTGGTATTTTCTTTACTATCCTTTTTCCTGTGGTAAGAATGTGTAGGAGCCAGGTGCTGGTGGCTCATGTCTATAATCCTAACTACTCAAAAAGAATGAGATTTGAAGATCCCAGTTCAAAATCAATGAAGGCAGACAAATCCTAGAGATTATTGTGCCAAATAACCAGCCCAAAGCCAGAAGCAGACATATTGCTCAAGTGGTAGAGGGCTAGCCTTGAGAAAAAGAACTCAGGGGGAGGTGGGAATGTGGCTTAGTGACAGAGTGCTTGTCTAGCAGGCATAAAGCCCTGGGTTCCATTCCTCAGCACCACATAAACAGAAAAAGCTGGAAGTGGCGCTGTGGCTCAAGAGGTAGAGTGCTAGCCTTGAGCAAAAAGAAGCCAGGGACAGTGCTCAGGCCCTGAGTCCAAACCCCAGAACTACCAAAAAAAAAAAAAAGAAAAGAAAAGAACAAAAAGAACTCACCCAGGCCTGAGTTCAAGCCCCATGACTGACAAAAAAGAAGGAGGAGGAGGAGGAAGACTAGAAATAGATTACATCTATTTGAATCCAGCTCTCACACACTGATTGATACCTGTGTCCCTGTGGACAGGTCAGTAATCCTTCACTGCCTTAATTTTCCCACAGGTAGAGTAGGACTTTTACAAAGCAGCATGAAGCCAGGTTCTGATGGCTCACATCTGTAATCCTAGCTACTCAGCTGAGATCTGAGGATCACAGTTCAAAGCCAGTTGGGGCAGGAAAGTTCATGAAACTCTTATCTCCAATTAACCACCAGAAAACCAGAAGTGGCACTGTGACTCAAAATGTTAGAGCTCTAGCCTTGAGCAAAAGAGCTCTCAGGGACAGTGTCCAAGCCCTCAGTTCAACAGACAAAAAAAAAAAAAAAAAAAGCATGAGAAGCGGGGCACCAGTGGCTCATAACTGCAAATCTGATTTTTAGTCCCAGTTACCTCTGATGTGACTGTTAAATTCATATGTCTGGGGTTTCTGGTATGATTTGTTACATTTCCAGATGTATTTGTTTATTGGCAAAAAATAAATTATTAGTTTGTATTTTTTTAGTGTGCTGGAAGATTGAAATTGTTTAAATATATAAATGAGACATAGAATCATTCTGTTTGGACATTTATACTCAAAATAAAGTAACTTAGACTGGACTTTGATGGTTCGTATCTGTAATCTAGCTACCCAGGAGGCTGAGACCTGAGGATCATAGCTTGAAGTCAGCCTGGGCTGGAAAAGTCTGTGAAGCCCTTATGTCCATGTCCAATTAACAGGCAAAAAACCAGAAGTAGATCTGTGGCTCAAGTGGTAGAGTGTCAGCCTTGAGCAAAAAAGCTTCAGGGACAGTGCCCAGGACCTGAGTTCAAGCCCCAGGACAAAAACAACAACAACAACAACAACTATACAAAAGAAACAATGCAAACCTGAACATAGCTCAGAATGACAGTCATCAAGGGAAAGAAAAGAAAGAAGGAAGGAAGGAAGGAAGGAAGGAAGGAAGGAAGGAAGGAAGGAAGGAAGGAAGGAAAGAAGGAAGGAAGGAAAGCAGTCACAAATGCTGGTGAGGTTTGGTGTGTGGGGAACCATTGTACCACTGTTGGTGAGAATGTTAATCGGTGCAACCACTATGGAAATCAGTATGGAAGTTCCTCCAAAGACTAAAAGCAGACCTTCCTTATGATCCTTCTACTGCTGGGCATGTTTCCCAAGGAGAGTAAATCAATATACAAGAAAGACATCTGTATATCTATGTCTATTATAGCACAGTACTGATCACAAAATATAAACTGAGTTTCAACCCAGGTGCCTCCTTTTGTCATCATGGGAAGATAGCCCCATAAGCCCTGGCACATTAGACAAATGCCCCCTTAGGTAGATGAACTGGAGTCCCTCCTGATCAGACCCACTCAACCCTTTCTGCTGCCTAGAACCAGGACTCTGTGCTCAGCTCTTCCTTCAGTAAGCCATTTGACATCTTGCTAATAAAATTTTGTTGTTGCGGGGCTGGGAATATGGCCTAGTGGGAAGAGTGCTTGCCTCATATACATGAAGCCCTGGGTTCGATTCCTCAGCACCACATAAACAGAAAAAGCCAAAAGTGGCACTGTGGCTCAAGAGGTAGAGTGCTAGCCTTGTGCAAAAAGAAGGCAGGTACAGTGCTTAGGCCCTGAGTCCAAGCCCCAGGACTAGCAAAAAAAAATTGTTGTTGCTATTAAGAATAGAACTCAGGCTGGGAATGTGGCTTATGGTAGAGTGCTTGCCTAGCATGCATGACATCCTGGGTTCGATTCCTCAGTACCACATAAACAGAAAAAACCACCAGTGGTGATGTGGCTAAGAGGTAGACTGTTAACCTTGAGCACAGAGAGGCTCAGGGACAGAGCCCAAGTGCTTCATTCAAGCCCCAGGGGAGAAAAAAACCAGAACTGAAGCCGGGCTGGTGGTTCACACTTGCAGTCCTAGCAGTCTTACTCAGGAGATCTGAAGATTGTGGATCAAAGCCAGTCTGGGCAGGAAAGTCCATGAGACTCTTATCTCCAATACACCACAAGAAAACCAGAAGTAGAGCTGTGGCTCAAAGTAGTACAGCACTAGCCTTTAGCAGAAAATCTCAGGAATAGCGCCCAGGCCCTGAGTTCAAGCTCCGTGTTCAACCAAAAAAGAACAACCCCCAAAAAACCCCACAACTCCTGATCAGGGAAGGTGGGAGAAAAATGAGGGAGGAGGTAACAAGTTTAATAAGAAATGTATTCACTGCCTTACATATGAAACTGTAACCCTTCTGTACATCACTTTGAAAATAAATAAATAAAACTCCTGACCAATGGTCAGAATCATGGCTGATCCAATGTTTTGTCCATAAAAGACATAGCAACACACAGCGTGGAGAAAAATTCCTTATGTGAAAAGTTACTGCTTTTGTGTGACAGTTGAATGTCTTCCAGGCAAGAGACAAATTGCAACTGTGAAATGAGCTGGGAACCATAAAACCAACAAAAAGCATTCAGGGTTTGAACAGCTGTCAGGTAAAAGAGGCTTTAAATTTATTTATCTTTGGAATACAGTTCCACTTCCCTACCAAAGTAGGCAAAGGAATGAAAACAGAAAACACTTCTCTGGCTATGGAATTTCAAAATAATACAGCTCCATTTTGTAGCACCCACCCTAGGGCATGGTACTAATCCTTCACGTGTGTCCGTGCATCTTCCAATGGCAAGATTACTAATATGTGGCCATATATACTCTGGTTAGCTCTACTTTCCAGAAAAGTAGGGTTCAAGAATGTGATATCGGGCTGGGGATATAGCCTAGTGGCAAGAGTGCCTGCCTCGGATACACGAGGCCCTAGGTTCGATTCCCCAGCACCACATATACAGAAAACGGCCAGAAGCGGCGCTGTGGCTCAAGTGGCAGAGTGCTAGCCTTGAGCGGGAAGAAGCCAGGGACAGTGCTCAGGCCCTGAGTCCAAGGCCCAGGACTGGCCCCCCAAAAAAAAAAAAGAATGTGATATCCATAAGCTGAAGCCCTAGAGACAAGAATGTGCAGGATCCAGCTAAAAAGCTGGAAGTGAAGGTGTGGCTCAAATGGCAGAGCACCAGCCTTAAGCATAAAAGCCAAGAGAGAGTAAAAGATCCTGAGTTCAAGACCTAGTATCAGCACACACACATACACGTACACACGCACACATACACAAATGGAATCAGGTAAATGGAGATTGGAAGATATTTTTAAAAGTAAAGGACTCTTACTACTAGAGATAGCAACTGAACTACGCTAGTCCTGAAAAATACTAATAGAATATGATCAGAAATCCTGTTGGGCTCTGCTTCAGTCTTGAATGGAATTCACAAGGCCAGGCTGAATCAAGCATTGCAGCCTATGTCTGGCACAAAGGCCTTGTGGTTCAAGAAGAGTCTATATGGCTATGAATTAGGTGGAAAGGTCACATACGTCATGGGCTTTTAAGTTTCAAGCTGCAGACTGCAACTCTGATTCATTCAATACAAAACCAAGGCCAGGCACCTGTGGGGCTCACGTCTACTCAGCTACTCAGGAGGCAGATATCTGAAAATCTCAATTCAAAGCCGGACTGGGCCATAAAGTCTGTTAAGACTCTTGGGTTTTTTGTTTGTGGTTTTTTTTGTGTTTTTTTTTTTTGTCTTTTCTTTTTTGGTACTGGGGATTGAACCCAGGACGTTGTACTTATAGGCGAGAACTTTGCCATTGAGCTACATCCCAGCCCAAGTCCGAAAAACTCTTATCTCCAATTAACTGTGACTCAAGTGGAAGAGTTCTAGTCTTGAGTGAAAAAGCTAAGGGACAGCACCCAAGCCCCGAGTTCAAGCCCCAGGACTGGCACGTGCGCGCGCGCGCACACACACACACACACACACACACACACACACACATACACGAATTTGTTTGTGAATCAATAGAATCTCCATTAGACAAAACCCAGAAAGTTTACAATCCAGATTAACTCTGGGAATTACAGGTATAGAAACTTCTAGTCTCTTCAGGCAGTTTATAGTACCCAACAAAATCACCTGGAGGGCTATTAAAAGCCAGATGGTTGGGGCCCAGCTGGAGTTTCTGATTCAGTAGGTGGGAGTTTAGGGGGCCAGGACTTTGTATTTCTTTTTTATTTTTTCTTTAATTTTTTTCCTCTTTTTTTTTTTTTTTTCTTCAGGAAAGCCCCTGAGTATCATAGACTTTCCTGCCCAGGCTGGCTTCAAACCATGATCCTCACATCTCAGCCTCCTGAGTAGTTAGAATTACAGGTGAAGCCCCCAGTGCACAGCAAAGCTTTGTATTTCTAACTGGTTCCCAGGTGCTGTTGCTTCTGGCCCAGCTACCACATTAGGACAAGCTCTGCTCTAGGAAACTACATGAAATGACTCACTACTGCCCTCAACTCCCCACTAGAAGGTTCTGAGAAAACTAGTTAACCAAGGATGGAGTCATCCTGTGGTTAGAGAGGTGTGGTCCGGTGATTGGCAGTGGGGTAGAGATGGCGGAAGTTCCTCAAAGGGAAGAATACTAGACATACAAAACTTGCTGAACACATAACTCTGTCTACAACAAGAATCTCTGCAGCAACTTCTCCTTTCCAAACAGAGAGTTTCAAGAGGGAAAGGAAAGAAAGTTCCAGAAGAAGGGATTAAGAGGAGAGATGAAGGTGGTTTCCTCCAGACAGATTATTCAAATCTCATGTTACTTTTCTGCCCAAGGGAGGAGACTCCTGCCCCCTAGAGGCCAGCCATGAGCTGCACAAGACTTCCTTGGGCGCCTTCCGAACAACATGTCTTCTTGTATCTCAGCCTCAGAGAGATCGAAACCAACAGTTCCTGAAAAACCTAAGCCTCTTTTTTTTTCCTTTCCTTTTTTCTGTTTATGTGGTGCTGAGGAATCGAACCCAGGGCTTCATGCATGCTAGGTAAGCACTCTACCACTAAGCCACATTCCCAGGCTCCTAAGCATCTTTTTTTTGCATATTTTATGTGTTCCTGTAAGAGAGGAAAAACTTTCGTCTACTCTCTTGGGTCTTCTAGCTGGCCTCAGAATCAAACCTAAGACAGAAGAACAGGAAAGCGCATACCTTCATTTTCAGTATGGAGGAATTGAACC
The DNA here is from genome assembly GCF_023159225.1 of Perognathus longimembris pacificus. Taxonomy (NCBI): domain Eukaryota; kingdom Metazoa; phylum Chordata; class Mammalia; order Rodentia; family Heteromyidae; genus Perognathus; species Perognathus longimembris. The sequence goes on from NC_063167.1 coordinate 17,398,385, forward strand.
CAAGACTTCCCACACTCTAGCTAAAGCTCCATGCCACATGAGTCACACTTCAGCCCTTTTATGTTTTGGAGGGGGTTGGGGGGGCAGTTGTTGTTTCCTTGGTTGCATGTTTGTTTTCTTTAGCTTACAGTAGTTATTCAGAGGGGGGAGTATGAATAAGAGAAGCCTTTCTGGAGGAGGTAATATTTTAACTGAGGCTTAAAGGACTATGGGAAATTGTCAAAGGGATAAAAGAGAGAAGCAAGAAAGAGGATGGTTGAGTAATCAGGGAAAGCCAGAGTTTCAGCTTGGGGTATCACAGTTTCCATGAGGTGGGGACTTTGTCATCTATCCCAGCTCCTGACTCCTCTCAGCTCTGCCCTCAGCTCACGTGGTAGTTTTCCAGAAGCATTCTCATGGTAGTTGGCACTTGACCTGGGTCCTTAGCACTCTACTTTTGCTATTAGGTAATCACTTCCCTTCTTGCACATAAAGTTATCCTATGGATAAAATTATAGTGGGTGGAAACACACTGAGTTTGCACTTTAAAGTGTGAACTGTACATTATATGAATTATATGTTATGAAAGCTTTTTTTTTTTTTTTTTTTTTGCCAGTCCTTGGCCTTGAACTCAGGGCCTGGGCACTGTCCCTGACCTGCTTCTTCTTCTTTTTTTTAATTGTTTCATCTTATTTAGTTTTCTTTTTTATTTTCCCTGAGCTTCTTTTGCTCAAGGCTAGCACTTTATGTGTAATTTTTTTTTTTTTTTTGGCCAGTCCTAGGGCTTGAACTCAGGGCCTAAGCACTGTTCCTGGCTTCTTTTTGCTCAAGGCTAGCACTCTACCACTTGAGCCACAGTGCCACTTCTGGCTTTTTCTATATAGGTGGTGCTGAGGAATTGAACCCAGGGCTTCATGTATATGAGGCAAGCACTCTTGCCACTAGGCCATATCCCAGCCCCCATGTATAATTTTTTTTAAGTTTAATCTTTCGTAATTTTTTTTGACCAGTCCTGGGGCTTGAACTCAGGGCCTGAGCACTACCCTGGCTTCTCTTTTGCTCAAAGCTAGCACTCTACCACTTGAGCCACAGTGCCACTTCTAGATTTTTCTATATAGGTGGTGCTGAGGAATTGAGCCCAATCATGTATATGAAGCAAGCACTTAAACACTAGGCCATATTCCCAGCTAGCACTTTACTATAGCGCCACTTGTGGCTTTTTCTGTTTATGTGGTATTGAGGAAATCAAATCCTGGGCTTCACGTATGCTAGGCAAGCACTCTACCACTAAGCCACATTCCCAGCCCTAGAAAGCACCTGTAGCTCACACCTATAATCCTAGCTACTCAGGAGGACGAGGTCTAAGAATTACAGTTGGAAGCCAGCCCAGGGAAGAAAAATCTGTGAAAATCTTATCTTCAATTAACCACCAAAAAAGCCAGAAGTGGAGCTGTGGCTCAAGTGGTAAAGCACCAATCTTGAACAAAAAAGCTAAAAGACAGCACCCAGGTCCTGCATTCAGGCCCCAGTACTGGCCCCCACACACACAAAAGAAGGTACTGACCATGGTGAAGATGTAGCTCAGTGGCAGGGTGCTCTCCTAGTGTGCCTGAGGTCCTACACCCCAGCCCAAGAAGAAAGGACTATGGGCTGAGTAATGGAAGACGTGGGGCACTAGGGCTGAGGGCTTTCACAGTCATACTTTGCTACCATGCAGCCAAGGAACATAATTTGACAACTTCTCTTTCTGAGCTTAATTTCCCTCCTTTCTATTATTTGATTTTGAACTCAAGACCTTAACTTTAGTTTTGTTTTTTGGTTCTTTTGTTTTGCAGGTCCTGGGGCTTGAACTCAGGGCTTGGGTGCTGTCTCGGAGCTTCTTTTGTTCAAGGCTAGTGCTCTATAGCCTGAGCTACAGCCCCAATTCTGGCTTTTTTCTGAGTAGTTTATTGGAGATAAGTCTCACAGCTAGGCACCAGTGGCTCATACCTGTAATCCTAGCTACTCAGGAGGCTGAGGTCTGAGGATCCCTGTTCAAAGCCAACCGGAGCAGGGGGCTGGGGAATATGGCCCAGTGGTAAAGGGCTCGCCTTGTATACATGAAGCCCTGGGTTCAATTCCTCAGCACCACATATATAGAAAACAGCCAGAAGTGGCACTGCGGCTCAAGTGGCAGAGTGCTAGCCTTGAGCAAAAAGAAGCCAGGCTCAGGCCCTGAGTTCAATCCCCACAACTGACAAAAAAAAAAAAAGTCTCATAGACTTTTCTACCTGGGATGGCTTCAAGCCATGATCCTCAGATTTCAGCCTCCTGTGTAGTTAGGATTACAGATATGAGCCACTGGTGCCACTAGATGGTGGGGGTGTGGGGGTAGGGGTGTATGCGCACGCGCACACACGCACATGCATGCTGGATCTTGAACTCAGGGACTGGGTACCATTGGTGCATGGCAGTTTCTTTCTCCTGAGTAGCTAGGATTGCAGGTGAAAGATTAGGGAAAGATTTTTTTTCTGTTTTCCTCACAAGAACAACGAGGCTCAGAAAGCCAAAATGATTGCTAAAGTCATGTAACAAGCTAGAGGAAGACCAGGATTTGAACCTGTGTTGGATCAATGGAGAAGCTACAGGCCTTCCTGTGGTGTCTGACATAGGTGGTCTGTCTCTTTTGGCTGGGCAGAATCCTTAACTAGAATTGTCTAAAGAATATAGGTGTCTTGAAGCATTTGTTAATCAGGAGAGGCCTAGAGCACATCACAATTGTTCAGGCAAGTGGTGGCAATGGTTTGGCAATGGTTTGCGGGGGGGGGGGGGGGGGGGGGGGGGCGGAGGTGGTACCAGGAGGGTGTGGTGAGGACAAGCTATTGTGACAGTTCCAGTTCCTGGTTTCAGGTTCCTCATGAGGCCTGTCTTCTTCTTCTCCCTGAGTTCATCCAAATTTCCCTCTTCTGTAGTCCTCAAGTTTACTTCTTACTTATGCTAGTGTGTAAGGATTCTATGATCTGCACCTGAGCCCTCCTGCGTACACACAACAGCTCCCTGCTGGTCTAATTCATAGTGTCCCAGAACAAGCTGAGAGTCACTTTCCCAGAATGGAGTAAGGTTGTTGTTTTTTTTACTTGTGAGAAATATGCACAAGAATGAATGCTCTCAGGGCTCAGAATGTGGCTTAGCAATAGAGTGCTTGCCTGGCATGCATGGAACCCTTGGGTTTAATTCTTCAACACCACATAACCAGAAAAAGCTAGAAGTAGCTCTGTGGCTTAAGTGGTAGAGTGCTAGCTTTGGGCAAAAGAAGCACAGGGGCAGTGACCAGGCCCTGAGTTCAAGCCCCAAGTCTTGCAAGAAAACAAAACAAAAGAGTACATTTCTCTTTGGACAATGTCACACTTTTCTTCACTCTCTCCCAGTTCTGTAGATGAATTTTAAAAAAGAAAAGAATGAACTTGCTCTGCCCAGGGAAGCTGTTCTTCCAGTGAACTTTCAAAGGGAGTAGTCAAAGGAGACTCCCTTTGTTGTTGTTGTTTATTGTGGGACTTGAACTCAGTGCCTAGGCTACCACTTTGAGTCATAGCTCCACTTCCTATTTTCTGGTGGCTAAATGGAGATAAAAGTCTCATGGGCTTTCCTGCCCAGGCTGGCTTTGAACCATGACCCTCAAATCTCAACCTCCTGAGTAACTATGATTAAGGTGTGAGCCACCAGTGCTCACTTTCTATGCAGAGGGGGAAAACATTCCTACTATGGTACCTATGCTACCACTAGAGTTGCCTAGCACACCAGAAAAAGAGTGGAGGTCATAGTAACAGGGGCCAAAATACAGCTTGTTCTGTGCTGGGCCCTGTCTAAAGATTCCCAGTAGAAGAACTCATTCAAGCCTGGGCACCCATAGTCCACGCCTATAATCCTAGCTACGCAAACCAGAAGCTAGGAACTGACATCCTCCCTGATCTGGATTAATCCATTAATGAAGATGGAGCCCCCATGAACTGCTTACCTTCCTCTAGGCGACACACACTTCAAGTTTCTACCCCCTAACACCACCATCCTTGGGAGCCAAGCTTCCAGCACATAAACTTGTGGAACAAACCATATCCATAGCAAAGGGGCAGTTACAGTGAGGGAAAGCCTAATGTATGATGGACACAGCTAGGGATAATGACAGGAATCTGGAGGCAGAGGAACATCCGGAACATGGAACTTTTGGTTTGTACTTTGTCCTCACTCCCTTATTTTTTTTCTATTCCATTCCTCCCCACTACAGCTCTTCTTTGTGGGAAAAGAATAAATCTTCCTGACACATTGTGAACATCTTTGGCCTATAACTGTATCTTCATTCTCCAATATGCTCTCTGGCATGGTTTATGGCAGGGATCACTGGCACCACTGGTAGCTAACCAATCATTGGCCATATTGGCATCATTGATTGAGCAACACTCAAGTTCTCTCTCTCTCTCTTTCTCTCTCTTTCTCTCTCTTTCTCTCTCTCTCTCTTTCTCTCTCTCTCTCTCTCTCTCTCTCTCTCTCTCTCTCTCTCTCTCTCTCTCTCTCTATCTCTCGCCAGTCCTGGGGCTTGAACTCAGGACCTGGACGCTGTCGCCTGAGCTGCTTCTACTCAAAACAAGTATTCTACCACTTGAGCCATAGCTCCACTTCCAGCCTGTTCTGAGTAGTTTATTAGAGATGAGAGTCTCATGAACTTTCCTGCCCAGGCTGGCTTCAAACTGTTTATGTGGTGCTGAAGAATTGAACGCAGGCTTCATGCATGCTAGGCAAGCACTCTACCACTAAAACACATCCCAGCCCCTCTTCTCTTTCTTCTACATTCCTCTGCCTTTGCCTTCTAACCCATTTAGCATCCCCTCCCTCCAGCTTCTCACAACCTTGACTTTGTTTCTTCTCCCCCAAACATATTTGGTTAAGGAAATCCTGGCAGACCTTTACAGGCTTCTAAATCTGTTCCTCTGCAAATGTAGGGGTCATCTGGGAATGACCTTACCTCATTCCCCAAATCCACTTTCCATGTAGAGAAACGGAGTCTTGCCATCCACAACTGTAAGCAAAAGAAATTACCTATTCTCCTCTGAATTGTAAAATCCTAACACAATGCAAGTTCGAATGTGAAGTTTCATCCAAGCTGTTCATCTGTTGTCACTTGAGGGTACTTTCACATTCCACAGGTACAGCCATCAAAACTAGGGGAACTGCAGGAGATCTATAGAAGTGGATGTCTCAGAAAGGAGAAGCAGCCGCAGTGGACAGGAAGAACAGATCCTCATTTGTGAAGATATTTACAATGTATTTTTACCTGTTTTTTTTCTAAGTTCCCTCTTCAAAGAGATTATTCCACTCAAGTTCCAATAACCTTAATGACACACCCTATCTGCCTTGACTGTTAAGGAATAAAAATGTGGTCAGCTACAAAGCACTATTTACATATATATATATATATATGTACATCTATTTACATATATATGTGAAATAAAAATAATTATATGAGCTGGGATCATATAATTATGTGAGCACTGGGATCACAGTTCAAAACCAGCTCAGGCAGAAAAGTCCTGATGAGATTTATATCTCCAATTAACCACTCAAAAACCAGAAGTGGTGCAGTGGCTCAAGTGGTAGAGTGCTAGCCTTGAGCACACAGAGGCTCAGGGACAGTGCCCAGACCCCTAAGGTCAAGCCCCACAACCAAAAGAAAAAAAAGTTATACCGGCTGTGGTAGCACATACCTATAATCCCACCCTCTGAGTCACATGTACCCTCATCACTGGGCTGTGTTTGATTGGCTCCCATCTCCAGTACATTTCCTGTTACCCTGGCCTGATGCTGATATTTCCATCCGATAATAGACAAGGGATGCCAGGCGCAGGAGGTTCACACCTGTACTCGGGAGGCTGAGATCTGAAGCAAGAAGCGTTGTTGTAGTTCAAGAGGTAGAGCACTAGCCCTGAGCACAAAAGCTCAGGGACAGCACCCAGGCCCTAAGTTCTAGCCCCAGGACTGGCACATGCACGTGTGCCCCTCTCCCCTATACATAGACAAGGGATAATTCCAAAATCTGGCATTTCTCAATGCTCTGCCATGTGCTAGGGCATCACAGGTCCTTTTCTTAAAGCATCCCAGCTTTAAGGGCAAGAGACCAGGGCTTCTTGGTTTCTTCAACAGGTGTGGAAACTGAGACTTGGGGAGGGGAAGTGGTCAGTCAACTGTAAGTCACACAAGTCTATGATCAGTCTTAGAATCCAAGCCCAGTGTGTCTGACTCTGCAGCTGCCTTCCACTCCCACGCTATCTCTTTGACAAAGACTTAGAGTGCAGAAGTAAAACCCCTGTGCCTGGAAATTTTGCCTTGGTAGTGGGACAATGATTGGCCACTGGGCAAAAGGGGCACTGAGCAGATTCTAGAGGGACTTGCTGGATGGGCAGATGCTGGTTTGGGATCCAAGCAATAGAGAGCTTGGTGTGGCCTCGACTGAAGCTTCACTCATGCCACTCATGACCAGTAACCTACAATGTCGGAAACTCTGACCCGATGCAACTGGAGAAAGAAGGAGAGAAACTGAGGCATATTCCAATCACAGTCCAGGCCCACGTGGCCAAAGGAGAAGGGGTGGCACCATGACTGATAGGTCTCCAGGGACACCCTCCAACATGGAAGGACCTTGTCTGTGTCCACGGCTGCTTTCTCCAATGCAGAAAGGACGGAGAACTGGGAATGTAGCTTAGTGGTAGAGTGCTTGCCTAGCATGCATGAAGCCCTGGGTTTGATTCCTCAGTATCACCTAAACAGTAAAAGCCAGAAGTGGCGCTGTGGCTCAAGTGGAAGAGTGCTAGCCTTGAGTAAAAGAAGCTCAGGGACAGAGACCAGGCCTGAGTTCGAGCCCCAGGACTGGCAAAAAAAAAAAAAAAAAAAGAGAGAGAGAATGGGAGAATACAGTGGTAAGATCAGATTTATCTCTGGGGATGACTCCCTCATCTAGAAGCAAATCAGACTGCTTCTAGAACCATCCACCACCTAGACACACCTTTTTTTGTCTCTGAGGTGGGACCAAGACAAGGGGGGGGGAGGCTGAGAAAGTGACCTGAAGAGGAAAATGCCATCTCCACCCTGAAATAGTACCACGGGAAATGAGAAGCTGCTGTATCTGTCTCTAAGCTTCATGAAATAGTACCATGGAAAATGGGAAATTGCTGTCTCTGTCACTAAGCTTCTTGTCTGTGTGTGTGTGTGTGTGTGTGTGTGTGTGTGTGTGTGTGTGTGTGTGTGTGTTGAGCCCAGGCTTGAACTCAAAGCCTGGGTGCTGTTTTAGCTTTTTGTTCATGGCTGGTACTCTACCACTTGAGCCACAGCTCTTCTTCATGCTTTATTCTGGATACTTGGAGATAAATAAGAATCTCACTTCCAGAGGTGGCTTTGGGCTGTGATCCTCAGATCTCAGCTTTCTGAATAGCTAGGATGACAGGCATGAGAGACTGGTGCCTGACAGGACACTTCTACCTTTTTATGCCATCAGTACATCTCTCCCTGTTGCTGCAGAGTTCCAAGAGGGCCAGAATAGGGACTGTGCTGGCAGGGGACAAATGAGGCAGCCTGAACTCAGCTCTATTCCCAGCAGAGAGAAAATCTAGAGTCATCAGTTCCTGGGGAAGTACTTCACTGTGTGAGTCACTTCCTCCAGCGCAAAGTGAGGCATCCTGGGGCATTCTCAGAGGTCAAGCCCCTAAGCTCACAGGAGACTGAGATCTAAGGATGGAGATTTGAATCTAACATGGACTGGAAAGCCTGTGAGATTCGTATCTCTAAGCAACCACCAAAAAGCCAGAAGTGGAGCTGTAGCTTAAGTGGTAGAGTGCTAGCCTTGAGCAGAAAAAGCTAAGGGACAGTGCCCAGGCCCTGAGCTAATGCCCCAGAACTGGCCCACTGGCACACACACACACACACACACACACACACACCTTTTTCTCTTTTTTAGGAGGCCAAGCCATGCTACAGGTGAGAGGAAGCCATGTGCACCTTCCTTCCATTTCCAGGCCAGCAAGCCTGGGTCAAGGCAGTCAGTATGTGAAGGCAGGATAGGAACAATATGGAATATGCAAATATTGGGCACTTGCAGTATGGGAAGACTTTTACTTTTACTCAGCGAATCCTCACTGCCCTCCTAAAAACTCTAGTCTCCACTTTGACAGCTCCATATAATTAGGAAAGATATGAGTTCTGATTCTCTTCATTGGAACCAATATAACACTAAAGTGAACTGGACCTGGTGGTGTTCTGGAAGAGACTTTTATTCTCCTCTGTTAACTATCAGCTCTCTAGTGGAAGATGGCCATGGTCAGATTGTGAGATCTTTTCTCTCCCATTGGAGATGATCCAAGAAACCAGCCAGGCTGAGACCAGACTTCCAAGATCCTGGTATGGGGACTCTGATTGGCCCATTTAGGTCAGCTCCATATCCCTCATCCAATCAGCAAAGACAGACTGAGGGAACCAAACTTAGAGCTATAGTGTCATTATAATGGAAGTCCCCTCCCACTCAACACATAGAAGGGAGACAGTTACCAGCAAGATTGCTGGGGCGGGGGCAGGGGAGAGGGGACGCCTGCGACTGTACTGGAAAAAGTTGCCACAGCTCACCACAGGGAACAGGCTCAGTATGGTTGAGCAAGTTGCTCAAGGTCACCATATAGTAAAATGAGGAAGCCCAGATATAGATCCTCACCCAACTTGGGTTTTTTCAAACCTAAGTCCTTCCCAAGTATACCCATTTCCCTATGCTCAAAAGTGAGAAACCTTGGTTAGACATATAAAGTGAGTTCACAAGTTAATTCCCTTTCAGGAACAACTTGTTGGCAGAATATGCTAACCTGGGCACTGTTGTGAACACACGGTTGCATGACCACTCAGACAGGAAATGCCACCCTCTCACAGCTGAGGTTCCAGTGAGTTCACCAAGCTCCCAGAAATCCCCTCCTTTTCTGAGTTCCCAGATGGTGAAACATAGAAAGAACTTGGGTTGGGGCGGGGGTGAGGGCTTGTCTGTCACAAACATTTCTTCTCTTTGATGAACACAAACTATTCTCTGGTATGTTGCAGAAATGGCACCAAGTCTTACTCTCTCCATATCCATACCTTTTGTTCCAAAACTTTTAGCAAAGTTCCATTTCTCTGATGTGCCAATAGGCTGTTAACAAATGCTAGCATGCTATAGTTTGAATGTTGGATGGCCCCCATAAAGGTCTGAGTGTTAAATGACTTGAAAGGGTGATGAGAATGGAACATTTAGGAGATAGGGGGAGGGCCTTTGGTCATTAAAGGTGTGCTCTTAAAGAGCATTATGGGACCCTGATCTATTCCTTTTTTCCTCTTATTGGCTTATGAGATGAAACACCTTCCAGTCATGATGTGCTTACCCCAGCGAGGGGTCCAACACAATGGTCATCTGATCTTGGACTGGAGCCCCCAAAAGCATACACAAAAATAAACCTTTTTTTTTTTTTTTTTTTTTTTGGCCAGTCCTGAGGCTTGAACTCCGGGCCTGGGCACTGTCCCTGATCCTCTTTTGCTCAAGGCTAGTTCTCTACCACTAGAGCCACAGCACCACTCCGGCTTTTTCTGTTTATGTGGTACTGAGGAATCAAACCCCGGCCTTCAAGCATATTAGGCAAGCACTCTACCACTACTCCACATTCCCAGCCCAAATCTTATCTTTTTAATAAGTTAATTGCCTTGAGTATTTTGTCATAGCAACAGAGAGCTGAATGATATACCATTCAGGATGGGGCTTAAGATGTACTTTATATTATTTGCCCATTCATGCCTCTGTCACTCATGAGAACATGCTATTATTCTACAGGACAAACACAGCCAGAGGCCCTGGTCTTCCGAGCCAAGGATAAACCAGATTAACCAACAGCCACGCAATCTCCAAACACGTGAACAAGTCCAACTTAGAACCAGCAGAGCTGCCTAGCCAACCACCAGATGTATTAGCAATAAATGTTTACTGTGGCAAACCTTGGAATCATGTGATTATTTGCTATGCACCATTACTGTGGAGGCATACACCTGATCTAACTTCCTCCCACAATGTAGTCACATAAATAACTCAAGATGACCTGACCTCGTCCACTGAAGACAGCACATGCCGCTTCCCACCATGGAGACCTGGCTCGTGATAAAGACTGATTCCATCAGACATCCTCTCCTGAGCTGTTTTTTTTTTTTTTTTTTGGTCAGTCATGGAGCTTGAACTCAGGGCCTGGGCACTGTCGCTGAGCTTGTTCACTCAAGGATAGAACTCTATCACTTTGAGCCACAGCTCTACTTCCAGTTTTCTGGTGGTTAATTGGAGGTGAGAGTCTCATGGACTCTCCTCTGGGCTGGCTTCCAACTGTGATTTTTCAGATCTCAGCCTCCTGAGTATCTAGGATTACAGGCATGAGCTACAGCACCCAGCTGAGAATTTGAACTTTGAGACATGGCCCCAGAGAGGTAGATCTTACTGGATATATTGCTCCTCCTGGTTATTTGTTACAGCACCGGATGAAGCCGTTTCCAATTTGACCTTAGGTCTTCTAGCTTTCCTTTAGCTCTTGTCTGTCACTAAACTCCTTCCTTCCTTTCTTTCTTCCTCCTCTTCTTCTTTCCTTTCATCCTTATCCTCTTTTTTCCTCTGGGAGTACTAAGGTTTGAACTTAGGGCCTTGCACTTGCTAGGTAAGTTCTCTATCACTTGAGCCATGCTCTCAACCCTTTTAAAATTATTTTTCAAATAAAGTTTGCATTTTTCTCTTAGCTGGCCTGAACTGCAGTCTTCCTATTTATGCTTCCTATGTAGCTGATATGACAGATGTGAGCCATCATACCCAGCTATTGGTGGAGATGAGGTCTTGCAAACTTTCTGCCCAGGCGAATCTTGAGCCACGATCCTCCAAATTTCAGCCTCTCTAGGTGCTGAATTACAGGTATGAGCCTCCATGCCTGGCCCCATCTCTAAACTTCTCTCAGTACTCAAAAATTCCCTGAGTCCTGCCCCTATCTTTCAAAAAAAAAAATTCTCTTTGTCTTAAAACAGGCAGAGGCGATACAGTTGCTTGAAGCTAAGTATTCTGCCATTCCACCATACAGACCCCAGTTCGAGTTTCAGACCTACTGCTGAGCCAGAGACTTGATTGACTGATGAACTGCAAAGCATTCTTCAGCCCTAGTACTGTAAGAATCAGTACCTCAGTGTAGCGGCTCGCTTTCCTCCCCACAAGGAGGCTGATTGCTCTTCTCTTTTCATTGAGGCAGCAAAGGTTTGGCCAGGTCATCTCAGAACACTCCCATCTGTATCTCTAAATCCTGAGGGATAGTCTCAAAGTCATAGAGGTCACTGGAGTGGCCTCAGAGTGCCAGTGCCAGTACCTGTGCCAGTGACATTACCCTATGATGGAAGTCAAATTGCCCCAGATCTAGACCCGAAGAAATGATCAGCGGGGCCTCTTGTCCCATGCTTTTGTTTTTCCACATCTAATCCTGATGCTTTTGTTCATACTACCAAAGACAGGGCTTCGGACACTGGTCCCCCTGTTTCTTCCCTGTCTGGCCATGCTGCATTGTGGTGATCAGGTTGTGTCCTGCCCTGCAGTTGCTCCATCTTGTGCAGAGTGGCAGCATTCAGGCTATGTGTTCCCTGCGTGACTCCACTTTCCAGGTCATCTGTTTGTTCCATTTTGAGTGCAAATGCTAAGGCAGTGACTCTGTTCTACTCAAACTATGAGGTAGACAGATAACATTATATATTTATGCAAATAAAGGGCTATCATCTGTGAACTTGCCAAATTGAATCGGACCATATGGACACATGAGCGTATCAGAACCATTTCAGCAAAACAATGCCCAATGAGAGAAGTAAGATGGCAGATGGATAGAGGCTTCCTGGGTGAATAAGAAGAATCCAATGTCACAAAAGTGACCAGATCCTGAGGATGGAAAGAGTGGAAGAAGAGAAATGACAAGGACTTCAGGAAGACCCAGAAGTTTTCAAACAAACAAACACAGCAGGAGATAACAGCAATGGTGTTCTGAGCCAGTACCTGGATCACCTAGCTCAAGGAGAGGAACTCACAAACTACCAACACCAGATAAAAACCAGATGGTCCCCACTCAGGGATCCCTCAAATTCAGCTACAGGAAAAGTAAATGGAACAGTCTTTCCTCCTGCTCAGGGCTTAGGAGGCAGTACTGATCTTCTGTGAGAGGCTGGACTGCAGAAACCAAATCTTGTGTCCCCCATTGCCCTGGGAATGACAAAGTCACCATGGCCAGGACGTTTCTCTGGGAGCCCAGGCTCAAGAAGCCACCACGACTGGGCATGGTGGCTCACAGCTGTAATCTTAGAAACTCAGCAAGGCAGGAAAGTTCACGAGACTCTTATCCCCAGTGACCTACCACAAAGCTGGAAGTGGAGATATTGCTCAAATAGTATAGCCTCAGCCTTAAGGGAAAAAGCCAAGTGAGAGAGGGAGGCCCTGAGTTCAAGCCCCAGTACTACTATTTTTTTTTTTTAAAAAGGAGGGGCTGGGAATATGGCCTAGAGGTAGAGGGCTTGCCTCGTATACATGAAGCACTGGGTTCAATTCCTCAGCACCACATACATAGAAAAAGCCAGAAGTGGCGCTGTGGCTCAAGTGGTAGAATGCTAGCCTTGAGCAAAAAGAAGATAGGGGCAGTGCTCTGGTGCTGAGTTCAAGCCCCAGGATTGGAAAAAAAATTAAAAAGGAAAAAATAAATAATCACAGCTTAAGAATCCTAAAATACTTGGCCACTGAAGTGGGGACTAAATCAGTGGTAAGAGCCAGGTGAAGGGGAGGTCAGAGTGAGTGTCAGGGAATAGCACTTCCAACAAACAACTAGCCATGGCAGAACTAGGAGGCAAATCCAGAGTTCCCCTTTTCAGATCTGGCCTTCCTAAACACATTTTGGCTGCTGCTACAGTTAAAAGCCCTTGCTGGGCCAGGAATGTGGCTTAGTGGGAGAGTGTTTGCCTAGCATGCATGAAGCCCTGGGTTCCATTCCTCAGTACCACATACACAGAAAAAGCCAGAAGTGGTGCTACGGCACAAGTAGTAAAGTACTAGCCTTGAGCAAAAGAAGCTCAGGGACAGCACCCAGGCCCTGAGTTCAAGCCTCAGGATTGGCCAAAAAAAAAAAAAAAAGGCCTTTTTTTGTAAAACAATGGTAGGAGCCACAATCCTTCCTTTCCAGTCCTCCACTTCCTCTCCTCTGTGCCCACAGAATGCGTAACAAACGTGTGTAAAGTTACTTCAGGGATGGGGCCCCCTCTGGCAAGGCCCAGCCTGGGCATCATTGGCCCCAGCTGAGGAGATGGAGAGCTGGAAGAACTGTCCATGGTTAGCAGCTGAATTGCTGCGGGCTCCCTGGCATCCAAGGACAATCAATGCAGCCAGCTATCAGTGGTTCAGGACTGAAATCACAGGTACTCAGGAAGCTGAGAGGACCTCCAGTTAACCAGCAAAAAGAGAGGACTGGAGGGATGGCCCAAGTGGTAAAGCTGGAGCCAAGCAAGCAAACAAGCTGAATAAGCACAAGGCCCTGAGATCAGAGCCTCGTACTGTAAAAAAATAAAATAAAAAGCAATGCCCATCTTAAGTATCAAATTCTCCTTCTTCCAAGGAGAGGGATGAGAAAGGAACAGGCAGGATTATGCCCATTTTACAAATAGGGAAACCAAATCTCAGGACATGAATTGATTGCCCAGGGTCATAGAGAGACAGAGCTGAGAGTCAAAGGATAATATCCCTAATTTGTAGCTTTTGCTCATTCCTGTGGTGTGAACACCCCCCACGTGGCTGACAAAGGTGAAACAAATGCTCACAGTGGAACCACGCAGGCCCTGTGCGCAGCACATAGCAAACTGAACCACTCTACGTTAATTTCACACATGGGCCCTTAGCTAGACACAAGGTGGGGTCTTGGCTCTTTCTGACTTGACCCTGGAGCATGTGGCAGATCAGCCAACATCTGTAGGATAAAAAGCCAGGTGCCAGTGGCTCACACCTGTAATCCCAGCTACTCAGGAGGCTGAGATCTGAGGACTACAGTTCAAAGTCAGCCCAAACAGAAAAAGCCATGAGATTCTGATTCCATTTAAGCACCAGAAAACTGGGAGTGGAACTGTGGCTCAGTGGTAGGACACTACTAGCCTTGAGCACAAAAAAAAAAAATTTCAGGGACAGCACCCAGGCCCTGAGTTCAAGTCCCATGACTGACCAAAAAACAAAAGGACACTTGTTCCTGGCTCACTGGGTCGCCTTGTCACCTTACCTCAGAACAGGCTATGCACACCAAAATCCCACATGTGTAAAGAATTTTCCTGACTCAACTCTGTGTGTGTGTGTGTGTGTGTGTGTGTGTGTGTGTGTGTGTTTGCCTGTGTTGGTAATGAGGCTTGAACTCAGAGCCAAAGCACACTCCCTTAGCTTTTTCACTCAAGGCTGGTGCTCTACTACTTAAGTCACACCTACACTTTTGGCTTTTGGCTGCTTAATTGGAGAGTCTCATGGACTTTCTTTCCCCAGCTGGCTGCAAACCTCAGCCTCCTAAGTAGCTAGTATTACAAGCACCAGTGTCTGACTGTCAGTGTTTATTGAGCACTTACTGGATGCAGACATTGGCGCTTTACACTCATGACGACACGAGGACCTGAGGTCTTCTATGCAAGGTCCTGGAGCAGATGAAGTAACTTCAGACAAAACACACAGAGAAAAAAAATGTTTTTCACTATATGGTGTTTGAACTCAGGGCTTCTCACTTGCTGGGTAAGGGCTGTATTGCTTGAGCCACACCTCTAACCTAAGAAGCCCAAAGTTAGGGTTGTTTTTTAAATTTGTTTGTCTGTTTGTTTTGGTGGTGGAGAGGCATTTTTTATAAAGATGCTTTCATGCTTACGTGTACACGTGTACATTCTACATCTACATTCTACTTGTGGTAGGTGGTATTTGTCTTCATTTTAAAGTTTTGTTTTGAATAGAGTCAATTTAAACAAAGTATTTATTAAGTCAACATACACAATGCATGAATACTGTAAAAATGGCAAGGGATATGCAAATGACTGGTCTTCAGGAATGTGAGGCATCAGACAGAGTTTTTTTAGGTTGCAAGTAATACTTAGCCATTCAAATCAGCTTGGGAAGAGAAGACAACTGGACAGGGGCCTCTCCCAGAACTGACAGGGAGGACTGTGGGAAAGCCAGCTTGCCCCAAAGCCTGGGCCCCTCTTCCTTGCAGGCTCCCATGGTTTGCTCTGCACACCCTCTCTCAGAGAAGGGTCATTAAGGTCTCATGGACTTGCCTACCCTAGCTGGCCTTTAATCACAACACTCAGATCTCAGCCTCCTGAGTAGCTAGGATAACAGGTGTGAGCTCCCGGCACCCAGCTTCTATTACCTTCTTGCAGGTGGCCACCCCTACACACAGACACACAGGTAGACACATTCATAGCCCCACAATTTGTGCGTTTGGGGACATGTCTGCAAAGTCCCAATAAGCCCCCTTAGCCCTAGATGTTCCTCTCTCCCTTTTGCTAGATACTTAGAAATGGGGAGGATGAGGGATGAGCAATCACCCCAACAAGAGTTATCTCTGTAGGGCATCTGCTGCTCATAACCCCAGGCAATAGCTTTTACTTCACAAGTAACAATGCTAAGAGGTAGAGAATTGACTGCCCAATCCCTGGACAAGAAGTAACAAAGTTAACACTTGAACTTAAGTCTGTGTGACACTAAAGCCATTGATGGTCTGGTATATGGGAAAAGCATGTCCCAAATTCATGGGGACACCAAAGTAAACTATAAAAGCAGAATTTCTTGTCTGAGAACGTGGCTTAGTAGTAGAGTGCTTGCCTAGTATGCATGAAGCCCTGGATTCAATTTCCTCAGCACCACATAAACAGAAAAAGCCACAAGTGGTGCTGTACTCAAGAGGTAGAGTGCTAGCCTTGAGCAAAAAGAAGACAGGGACAGTGCTCAGGCCCCAAGTCCCAAGCCCCTGGACTGGCAAAAAAATAAATAAATAAAAGTAAATTTAAAAAAATTACAGGCTTGGGGCTAGGAATATGGCCTAGTGGGCAAGAGTGCTTGCCTCATATACATGAAGCCCTGGGTTCGATTCCTCAGCACCACATATATAGAAAATGGCCAGAAGTGGCGCTGTGGCTCAAGTGGCAGAGTGCTAGCCTTGAGCAAAAAGAAGCCAGGGAAAGTGCTCAGGCCCTGAGTTCAAGGCCCAGGACTGGCTAAAAAATAAAAATAAAAAATTACAGGCTCATGCCTGTAATCCTAACCACTCAAGAGCTTGAGATCTGAGGATCATGGTTCAAAGCCAGACAGGGCAAAAAAGTCCATGAGACACTCATCTCCAATAAACTACTCAGAAAAAGTCAGAAGTGGGGCTGTGGCTCAAGTGGTAGAGTGCTCACCTTGAGCCCAAAGAGGTTCAGGGACAGAGCCCAGGCCCTGAGTTCAAGCCCCAGGACTGAACAACTACAACAACCAAAAAACAAACAAACAAACAGAAAACAAAGTATGAGATCTCATCTGATAAACAGCTAAGGCAAAACAGGCTGGACAATGGCTCAAGTGGTAGAGTGCTTGCCTAGAGCAAGGTCCTGAGTTCAAACCCTAGTACTGAAAAAAAAAATCACAAACAGGTCTCTAGAGACCCTAAAGGGAACTAACACTTTCCAGCTTGAGGGTCTGTTCCTGTCCCTGCTACATCCTAGAATCTGGGGTAAGAGGGTCTCCCCAAAAAAGGAGCAGTCTCCAGGAAGCCTGAGGCACGGTCCAGCCCAGTGCCTATTCCCAGGGAGGTGCCCTGGCCTGGACAAATCCAAATCTAGTTTTTACAGCCTCTTCTCCCTAGTAGGGAGGACTGCCACAAAGAAAGAAGGTGGGTGTGGTGGCCCTTTGACCTCCTCAGAGCTGACCTAAGCCAGGGACGAGGCCTGTGCAGAGAGCTGCCTCTAGAGCCAAACTCCCCTGCCAGCTGTGGGTCTGTCCATATTTGTCTTCACTGTGTACCTTCCAGACAGATTGTGGGGTAACCTAAAGATCCCACCAAGCCACCTCCCTGACAATTGTCACAATCACTTGTGCCTATGAGTGGAAAGAGGTGACTCCACCCTAGACCCAACTGCTGCCTCTAGATCCTTCCACATCCAGTGTTTCTGCCTATAGCACTTGGAAGTCATTGCCCAAGGCTTAGGCTGTGTGGCCCTAGTGGGGAGAATCAAGTCAGGCCCCCAAGTTCTACACCCAGCTCTGCTGCTCCTTCTCATGCCAGCAGCTCCCCTGGGCTCAGACTTAACAAAGTAAGTGCCCAGAGGCAAGTGAAGGAGCACCTCCAACTTCTAGATCTTTCCAGCAGTCTGGTACAGCCATCAGCCCTGCTTGAGCCACCAGCCAGGGCCACTAGCAGCCAGGGAAGTGACCCAGCTCAGTCAGTGACACCCAGGGGTGAGAGGACCCTGGGGCCTGACCCCAGCCATCAGGAACTAATTTTTAAGGGAAGCAACAGGCATCTGGTGGAGGGTCATGACCATGTCCGTGGCAGTGTCCGTGGTGACCCGGGAGCACTTGCGGCTGCTGCTGCGTATGCTGTAAAACTTTTCACTGAGGTGTTTGCGAAATTTCTTGGTGAGGAAGCAGTAGATGACAGGGTCTAAGACGCAATTTGTGCTAAGAAGGCAGAGGGTGACTTGATGGGCGTCATTAATAGCCTGATGGAAATTGGTGTAGTAGCCCAACTCCGCCAGGGTCCAGGGCAGCTGCACCACGTGGTGTGGCACAAAGCAGATGATAAAGACCCCCAGGACAGTGCAGACCATCCAGAGCGCTCGGCGCTTGACTTCCGCAGTCCGGTGCTGCTGTACGGGCTGCGCCAGCAGCGTGCGGATGATGACCACATTGCAGGACAGGATGATGAGGAAGACCAGGAAGAAGGCAAACACGATGAAGATGTGGATGACCAGGACTGACACGTTGCCCTGCTCGTAGTGCTCAAAGCAGCGGGTGATGTTTTCTGTGCCAGCCTTATTGAGGACTGAGTTGGTCTCATCCTGGACCAGGTAGTAGGAGGCAGCGGCCAGGGTGGCCACCCAGATAACCAGGGATAAGGAGATGCCCCGTTTGCGAGTGGTGGCCTGAGCTGTCTTGATGGGATGTGTCACCGCCTGGAAGCGATTGTAGGTGATCACGCCCAAGAAGGCCACAGAGCAGTAGGTATTAATAAAGAAGAAGGAGCCGGCCACATTGCACAGGAATTTGGGTAGAATCCAGTTTCCCTGGTGGTAATAGTAGACAATCCACAGTGGCAGCGTGATCAAGAAGAGCAGGTCAGCCACGGTGAGGTTCACCATGAAGATCTTGATCTCATTTAGTTTCTTGGAAGGGTACAGGCGGGCAAAGACCCAGAGCACGTAGCCATTGGAGATCACCCCCAGCACAAAGATGATGCCATAAACGATGGGGAAGAGAGTGTATCGAAACTCAGAATCCACCCGGGAGGAGTCATTGAGCTCCATTGCTCTGGACTATAAGGGTCAGTGGGTCATAGGACCCTGGCTGTGCCTAGAAGATCACACAAAAATTGTGGTAAATAAGAAGCCAAGAGGGGCTGGGAATGTGGCTTAGCGATAGAGTGCTTGCATTGCATGCATGAAGCCCTGGGTTCAATTCCTCAGTACCACATACACAGAGAAAGCCAGAAGTGGCACTGTGGCTCAAGTGGTAGAGTGTTTGCCTTGAGCAAAAGAAGCTCAGGGACAGTGCTCAGGCCCTGAGTTCAAGCCCCCAGACTGTCAAAATAAAAATAACATAAAATAAGAAGCCAAGGGCTGGGAATATGGCCTAGTGGTAGAGTGCTTGCCTTGTATACATGAAGCCCTGGGTTCGATTCCTCAGCACCACATATATAGAAAAAGCCAGAAGTGGTGCTGTGGCTCAAGTGGTAGAGTGCTAGCCTTGAGCGAAAAAGAAGCTAGGGCTGGCAAGCCCCAGGACTGGCAAAAAACAGAAGCTGAAAAAAAAAAAAAAAAAAAGCCAAGAGAGTCTGGGGCACCAGTGGCTCACGCCTGTAATACAAGTTACTCAGGAGGCTGAGATCTGACAATCACACAGGCAGGAAAGTCTGTGAGACGATTCCCTCCAATTAACCCCCAGGAAATTGGAAGTGGCACTGTGGCTCAAAGTGGTAGAATGCCGGCCTTGAATAAATGTAACGATCAAGGACTGCACCATGAGTTGAAGCCCCATGACCAACAAAAAATAAAATACAAGCCAAGAGGGAACATCCTAGTTCACCAATCCCTTGATATGGTGAGAGAGGCCATGTTGAGGGCAGTGTTGGTCCACGTGGAAACTTCATCTTCCACCAACAGTATGAAGAGGCTCGGTTTCCTTACCAGGAAGATTAGTGCCCTGCTGGAAGACTCAAGGTTAAAGGGCGAGTATGCTCTTGACCTTTTGGCCTTTTTATACTTTCCATATGGTGAGGACATGTGTTCAAAATGTCATCTTGGAAGCAGAGTCAGTCCTTAACACACAGAGAACCTTGACCTTGAGTGCCCAGTCTTCGGAACTAGGAGAAATGATTTTTTATTTATTTATTTATTTATTTATTTATTTTTTGCCAGTCCTGGGCCTTGGACTCAGGGCCTGAGCACTGTCCCTGGCTTCTTTTTGCTCAAGGCTAGCACTCTGCCACTTGAGTCACAGCGCCACTTCTGGCCATTTTCTGTATATGTGGTGCTGGGGAATCGAACCCAGGGCTTCAAGTATACAAGGCAAGCGCTTTTGCCACTAGGCCATATCCCCAGCCCGAGAAATGAATTTTTATTCTTTATAAATGACCCAGTTTCAAGTACTCAAGTATTCTGTTATAATAGTACTTATAAACTAAGACAGTCACTTTTATTATTTTCTTTTTTATACCATTCCTGGGCTTTGACCTCAGGGCCTGGGCACTGTCCTTGGGCATTTGTGTTCAAGGCTAATGCTCAACAACTTTAAGCCACAGCGCCATTTCTGGCTTTTTAGTAGTTCATTGAAGATAAAAGAGTCTCACAGATTTTCTGCCTGGATTGGCTTTGAACCACCTCAGATTACAGTCTTCTGAGTATCTAGGATTACAATACTTTTGCTTTGCTTTTTTTTTTTCTTGAGACAAGTTGGACTTGAACTCTCTATGTAGCCCATGCTAGCCTCAAACTTTTGATCCTCCTGCCTCCACCTCACAATTGTTGGGATCATAGATGTGAACTACAATACCGTCCTTTCTTTCTTTCTTTCTTTCTTTCTTTCTTTCTTTCTTTCTTTCTTTCTTTCTCTCTCTCTTTCTCTTTCTTTCTTTCTTTCTTTCCTTCCTTCCCTTTATTTCTTTGTTCTTTTCTTCCTTTATTTCCCTCCATCCTTCCTTCTTTCCTTCCTTCATTCCTCCCTCCCTTCCTTCTTTTCTCCCTTCTTTCCTTCCTTCCTTTTTTTTCAGTGCTGGGAATAGAACCTAGGACCTTGAGCTATGCTCTTCCTACTCCTCTTTCCTCCTTCCATCCCTCCCTCTATCTTCTCCCTTCTTATTTTTTTATTCAGTGCTAAAAATAAAACCACTTTAGACCTCATAATTTCAGGCAAGCACTCTACCTCTGAATTAAATCTCCAGCCCAGTATTTTCAAAACTAAAATCAATGACATCTTCCAATGGATTGGCAATGTTTTTCTCCTTTCTGTATAATGTGCTTTTACAAATTTATCTCTAAAACCTGAAGCTTAGTGGTAGCCTTTGCAAAGTCCTGGGTTCCATTCTTTTTGTTTTGTTTTGTTTTTTGCCAGTCCTGGGGCTTGAACTCAAGACCTGAGCACTGTCCCTAGCTCCTTTTTGCTCAAGGCTAGCACTCTACTACTTGAGCCACAGCACCACTTCTGGCTTTTTCTATATATGTGGTGCTGAGGAATCAAACCCAGGATTTCATGTATGCAAGGCGAGCACTCTACCACTACTAGGCCATATTCCTAGCCCATGGATTCCATTCTTACCACTGCAGAAATATCATTTCTAGGGGCTGGGAATATGGCCTAGTGGCAAGAGTGCTTGCCTCTTATACATGAGGCCCTGGGTTCGATTCCTCAGCACCACATATACAGAAAATGGCCAGAAGTGGTGCTGTAGCTCAAGTGGCAGAGTGCTAGCCTTGAGCAAAAAAGAAGCCAGGGACAGTGCTCAGGCCCTGAGTTCACAGCCCAGGACTGGCAAAAAAAAAAAAAAAATATATATATATATATATATATATATCATTTCTAGTGATGAAATAGATTTTTTAAATATTACAAACATTTTTTGTAGCCAGGTGCTGGTGGCTCAGGCATGTAATTTTAGCTGCTCAAGAGGGTGACTCAAGTGGTAGAGCACTGGTCTTGAGTGGGAAAAGCTAAAGGACTGTGCCCATGCCCTGAGTTCAAATCCCAATACTAGCACAAAATATAAATAATAATAATGATGTGAGAAATTATGGTAGAATTCAGTGGTAAATCCCTAGGGTACACCAGGCTCTGGGTTTGATCCTCAGCTCCAATAATAATAATAATAATAGAAGAAGAAGAAAATAATTTAAAATTGGTAACTTTAATATATGAACATTTAAAATGTCACAGTAAAAATTGGGTAGGGGGACAATCAAAATTGGGTAGGGTACTTCTCAGAGGACGCAACAAATGAAACCAGAGGCAGAGCTACCACAAAGTCAATGATGCTTAAGTCTCTCCCTCCTCATAGGACCTTTATCTAATATTGTATTTGTAACTTAGTGTCTTCTCTTTGAAGATACGCCCTCAAATTGTATTAGCTTTAGGGATCTGCAAACCTGTATCTTTCCCAGGCTAAAAAATCTTAAAAAATTGAGCAAAGAGATTTAAAGGAAATGTATTCCCGATAAAAGGTATGGTGCACCAAAGTCCTGTAGTGCAAATAAGTGCATTATGTTCTGGTAGGGGAGAACCTTGTCATATTTGCAGAACTGGCCCTAAAGAGCCTTTTGGGAGAGAGTAAGGGAAGGGTGACATTGTCCAAAAAGAAACATATTCTTTCCAGATGTCAGTGGCTTGCTTACACCTGTAATCCTAGCTACTCAGGAGGCTGAGATCTGGTTCAAAGCCAGCCCTGGCAGGAAAATCGATGAGATTCTTATCTCCAACCACCAGAAAACCAGAAGTGGTGCTGTGGCTCAAATGGTAGAGTGCTAGCCTTGAGCCAAAGAAGCTCAGGTACAGTGCCCAGACCCTGAGTTCAAGCCCCAGAACTGGCAAAAAAAAAAAAAAAAAGTATGTATGCATATATGTATGTATGTATGAATGATTTTGAAGCAGAGTGTCACTATGTAGCCAGGCTGGCCTCAAACTCTCAGTTAATGCTGGAAGAACCAAGCCTGACTCACATATGTTTTAAGTAATTGGAAGCTGTGTGTGTGTGTGTGTGTGTGTGTGTGTGTGTGTGTGTGTGTGTGTGTGTGCATGCCCACACCCCCACAGGAGCCCTGCTGTCGGGAGACAGAGGACTAGACTGTGGGTAGCACTGACCCTGTGCTGCCTCTCCCACCGGCTCCAGACTCTGCCTCTGGCCACTGCCAACAAAGCTTTCAAAAGCTCCGAGGAGGAGGAGTATTTGGAGGGAGAAGTAGAGATGGCTCAGTTGGACACAGTGCCCTGATGGATCAAAGCTGGGGGACTGGCCCAGCCCCAGCCCTTAGCTAGGGATGAGGTAGAACCGTAAACATTCATAGAAACAGAGAATTCTGCCTTCTGGGGCTCCCACCACCATCCTGTGGAGGGAGGGGTCAGGTCCCTTCGGGAGTCTGGAAGGAGACCACGGCCCCCAGGAAGTCTGGGCAGCCTGAGGGGTGGGGCCACTGGTCGGAGGGGCGGGGCCATTGCGTGGTGGGCGGGACCACCGGTTGGAGGAGAGGAACCAGTGACCGGAAAAAGCAAGTGGAAGCTGGGTAGGGAAGCTGGGTTCATCAGCCGGCCATCCCCTAACATTTGTGGGGGCCAGTTGAAATCAGAAGTTGGAATGTCTAAATATTTATAAGCTACACATCAGGCCTACATGCAAGTTCGACCACGTGTCCGCCCCAGCAGCGCCTTGCCCTCCCAACCCCCTCATCCCCGCAGACCTCGAGGATGCATTCACCCAGAGCCTGGGCCAGCAGGTGGGGGTGGGTAGAACACACACAGGGTCCGCGTGAGCCCCTCTTCCTGCATTCAGAACTGGCTTACACCTGTAATCCTAGCACTCAGGAGGTTGAGACACAAGGACTGTAAGTTCAAAGCCAGCCCGGGCAAGACTTTATCTCAAAAACACAAAAACAAACACACAAAATATGCCTGGTCTATAGTGAGAGCTCGATGAATGTTGGCTATTGTTAATATTACTCCTCTACTCCAGGCAAAATCGGAGGTGCCACCCAGGTGCCCATAGCACAATGCCTCGTAAGAACTGCCAGCAATTTGCCTCTGAGCTACATCCCCAGCCCAATCCTTCCCTCCTGAGCAGGATTCCTCAGAGACAAGGTATCAGCAAATCACTAATGCCCATTACAGGACTTCCTTCACAGCAAATACTCAAGAAATGTACACTTAATAGACAAATTAGCCTCACCCAGCTCCTAGAGTCCTGAGAGCTAGCCCACTGTCCTCACCTATAAATATAGTGGGAAAATTATCATCACTGAACTGAGGTTAAAGGCAGATAGACCTCTAAAGTGCTTGGAATAGAGTAGCTGATCAATTAATGTTACCTCCTATTCTTTTTTTTTTTAATTTTTACATGGTTATTATAAAGGTGATGCACAGAGGGGTTATGGTTACATAAGCCAGGTAAAAAGTGCATCTCTTTGTGGACGATGCCCCCCCTTCCCTTGCTTTCTCCCAGTTTTTCCCTCCTTGTCTAGTTCATTTTTCCCTCCTATCCTGACCCTTGTTTCCCCTTTATGCCACATCCCCTGAGATCCCTCACCCAACCAGGCACCAGCAGCTCACTACAGTCAGCTACCCTAGCTATAGTCAGGAGGCTGAGATCTGAGGATTGTGGTTGAAGCCAGCCCAGGCAGACACATCCAAGAAACTCTTGTTCCAGCTAAACAGCAAAAAGTTGGAAGTGGAGCTGTAGTTCACGTAATAGAGCACCAGCCTTGAGCGAAAAAGCTAATCAAGAGTGTGAAGCCCTTAGTTCAAGTCCTACTACTGGCGCACACACACACACACACACACACACACACACACACACACACAATCCCTCACTTAGTAGGTTCATTACCATTTCTCCCAGATGGGGGAGGAATTGACAGACCAACCATGGGAGCTGGCTTCCTGACCTTGAGGGAAATTGGCAAGGGCACCCACAGTCACCAGTATAGAATGTAGCACCTGCTAGTCACATTCATTGATTGGTGAATGGAACCCCATAGGGAGACTCTAGTACCCCAGATAGGAGGATGGCTTGGGAACAGAGTTCCTCAGTTTTCCTCATCACTGGGAACTGAATGCTACCTTGCACCCATGTATGTAGATTACACTGCTAAGACCGAGGAAGCCCCTGTGGAGTTGGGCCTGAGCAGAGAGAAGTGAGGAGCACTTGCTTCTCAGGGCCCTCCCACCCCAGCACTGGCACCAGCCTCCGCTCTGCCAGGAACTGCATGGACTTCTTCCCAACTTGGGAGTCGTAGGTCCTGCCAGGGCCCTGGAAGCCAGCCCAGGGCCCGGCCCAGGGGAGGACATAGGGCCTCAGATACATGCCCTGGAGCCAGCACCCTTGGCTCTGCTCCTTCCAAGTTGCCTGCTCCTTGGCTCCCCAACTCCCTTTCCTCATCTGGAAAGTGGGGCCAACAAAACCTTCCCCACGGGGTGGCCTTCCCAAATCGTCTCCTAATCTCATCACAAGTATGAAGACAGTTGTAGATTGCATGCGGTAGCTGAGGAATGGAGCAGGTGAAGCAGTCTAGAGCCTGGGCTGGATTCTGAGGGGGTGGGATTTGCATGTTGCCAGGAAGCTGTCACTGGAAATTCTTCCCCAAGAATTTCCCAGGAACCAGAGTGTCACCCTTTATCATCTCTAATTTGGACATGGTCACATCTTTCATAGTGCTGGATAGGTATTTCTTGTTTTTGTTTGTTTCGTGTCAGTACTGAGACTTGAACTCAGGACCTTGTACCCCCCTTTAGCTTTTTCCCTTAAGGCTGGCACTCTATCTCTTGAGCCACACCTCCACTTCAGGTTTCTTGCTGGTTCATTAGAGATAAGAGTCTCTTAGATTTGTCTGCAAGGGCTGGTTTCAAACTGGGAACCACAGAGCTTGGCCTCCTGAGAAGCTAGGATTACAAGTTTGAGCCACCAGGCCCGGTTCTGTTCGCTGGGTGTGATTTGTATTGTTATAAGGAGCCCAGGGCCTTCTGGGTGTCAGCATGGCCTTGGGACTGTGATGACCTGAGACCTCGCCCTAAGACTGTCATGACAGCACCAGACAATGACCTCTGCCATGACCAATAAGGTCAGGCTTAAAGCCATGCCCCAGTGGCACAAGCCTGTAATCTGAATTACTCAGGACTCTGAGATCTGAGGATCATGATTTGAAGGCAGCCCAGGCAGGAAAGTCACTCATCTCCAATTAACCATCTAAAAACCAGAAGTGAGCTGTGGCTCAAAGAAGCAGAGCACCAGCCTCGAGCAAAAAAACTCAGGGACAGTGCCCAGGCTCTGAGTTGAAGCCCCATGACTGACAGGAAAAAAAAAGTCAGGGTTCATGCCGGTGACAGTAGAGAGCTCAATGAACCCATCCTTTAGCAACTGCCCTCAGAAAATGCTCATCACAAGGCTCAGTGGCTCCCACAGGAGTCCTGGCTAGAGGCGGCTAAGCTAAGGAGTAAGGCTTGAAAACAGCCCTCGTAGACTAATCCGTGAGACCTTTGTCCCCAACTAACCAGCAAAACCCCAAAGTAAAACTGTGGCTCAAGTGGTAGAGTGCCAGGCTTGAAGAGAAAAGCCAAGGAACAGTGCCCAGGCCCAGAATTCAAGCCCCAGCACACACACACACACACACACACACACACACACACACACACACACGCTTCTCCGCTCTCATCAAGCTGCTAAGGACGTTGGGTCAAGAGAGGCTGACAGGAGAGGCCCCTGTGCCAGGAACCAGTGCTCACCCTTGGGACCTGGCTCCTCACTCATCCTAGCAGTGTCCCCAGACTCCACCTCAGCTCCTGCCTCTCCTGAACCCAAGTCTCCATCCACTGATGGGTTCCCAGTACAGGAGAAAAGAGTGTACCCCCCCCCAAAAATGAAAATGGCCTCCTCCTCTCCAACAGTGGTGGAAGAGGTCTCAGAACAGACAGCCCCCCTGCCTCTGAGCAGACCCCTCCTCCCCTGACACCACTCGGTCCTGGGGACCCATTTTGTTAATGCCATGAACTGCAGATTCCTCATGGAATGTCAGAAATGGAGCTTCCAGTGGTAGAGCACTAGTTTGGAGTGAAAAAGCTAAGAGACAGCACCCAGGCCCAGAGTTCAAACCCCAGTACTGGCACAAGAAAAAAAAAAGTACTGTGGATCATTGTGTATTAGTACCATGCTACTTGTGTTCACACACCATTTTATGATGAACAAAACACTTCCCACCCAGCCTCTTACTTCATCCTCCTACAAATCCACAAGGCCAGGATCATTTTACTTTTTTGTTCCAGTCCTTGGTCTTAAACTCAGAACCTGGGCACTGACCCTGAACTTTTTTGTTTAAGGCTAGTGCTCTACCACTTGAGCCACCACTCCATGTCTGGCTTTTGGTGGTTAATTGGGGTTAAGAAGACTTATGGACTTCCCTACCCAGGTTGGCTTTGAACTGTGATCTCAGCCTCCTGAGTAGCTGGGGTTACACGCATGAGGCACCAACACTGGCTAGGTCAGTACTTTAATTCCTAATCAGCAAAGGGGAAACGTAAGACTCCTGACTTCCCCAAGGTCCCAGCTTATAGGCAAGAGCTGAAACCAAAACAACCCTAGTGAGTCAAGCCTGGTAGTGTATGCCTGTAAGCCCAGCATGCAGAAAGTAAGGCAGGAGGATTTCAAGTTCAAAGCCAACCTAGATTACAGAATGGGAACTTGTCTCATAATAACAAAACCTGAGGTCCACTGAGGGCCCAGGGCCCAGGGCCAGTCACCTCTAAGGCTGACTTCTTTCCCTAGCTGGGTCACCCATCATCAATTAGCTGAGATAAGGACATCTCTTCTCTGATGGTCACCTTCCTCAGCTTCCATACATAGGCACTCAGAACATTGAGCACGGCCGAAGCATCGAGTCAGAGCTTGCAGAGGGCATGCTGGGTGCTTCACCCTTCACAGGTGAGCAAGTACCTGGCCAGGGGCTCCAGTTCACCAGCCTCACACCTAACTCTGCCAGTGAAGCCCAAAAGGTGGCAGCCTAGGCAGTGTCCCCAGCATGAGACCTTATGGGGACACACTGGTTGTGGGTCTCATTCTTGGTGCTAATAATAATGATTCTTCCTCATCTTTGGGGACCCACAGCCAGTGAGTTCCTAAGTCTCCTTGACCGCCAAACAGTCCTGCTGGAGAGCTAGCATTATCCTCATTCAACCCTTTAGGAAACGGCACAGAGAGGGAGCCCAGCTTGGCCAAGATTACACAGCTAGGGCAGATAGCATTAGTCCCTGGGAAGTAAGAGGCCGCTTCTCATCGCTCTCACGGCCTCCCAGGGAGGGGTCTGCGGGTCTCTCAGCACCGCCTAGGCCTCACAGAACCCAAGAGGGGTGCTGGGCTCCCTGGAAAACTTAGTCACAAATGTTTTTTCTGACCATAAGACTGGGCCCGATGAAGGTGCCAGAAAGTTCCTTAAAAACAAAACCACCCTCTTGCTGACATGTATCCTGGGGCAGCTGTATAAGCTCCCCTGCCCCCCTTGCCAGCCACAGCTGGGATGCCCCCTTTACCTGGCTCAGCAGCAGGGTTCTAGGTGTCCCTCCACGCGTGGGCCCCAGCCCTAGAGCCTCTGTGCCTGTGTCTGGCAATTGCAGAAGTGAGGAAACACAGCCTACTACTGCCAAGTCACCCCAGGAGGAAATGCAGTGACCCCGGGGCCCCTCGAGCGGCTGCCACAGGAACGTCCAAGCTGAGCCCAGCCCTGGATACAGTGCAGGAGTGAAGCGGGAGGGGGTGGGCAGCGGCTGTCAGGAGAGAGAAAGCTGGAAAGTTCCAGAAGGTGCACTCAGCATGGACACCAGGTCAGGAAACAGAAGCAATGAGTGGCCCAAGATGAGTCAGTGGTGTTGGAAGGAAGGCGGGAGGGAGTCAGGAAGGAAGAGAGGGCGGAGACAGAGATGGAGGGAGCAACCCAGACCAATGGATGGAAACGAGGTACAACATGAGGGAAACGAGGTACAACATGAGAGAAACGAGGGACCCAGGAGAGAAGAGGTGAGAGAGGGACGTGGGGGAGGGGGCAGCCTGTGGCCTGCGTATCTGTATGGAGGACAGAAGGGATGGAAGGAGGAGAAAAGAAGGAGCGGCCATTGCTCTGCAAGAAGGATAGCTGTGGTCAGCAGAGCATCCCGAGGGAACCAAGAGGCACCTGGGCAGAGAAGCGATGGGCTCAGAGCTGCAGGGCTCAGGGCAGGGGGGGCCTCGTCTGCATGTCTCAGCTGGACTTGGTGAGTTCAAGGAGTGAGAGAGAGCAGGTAAAGGAGCGAACACGGGTGAATCTGAGGATAGGGGTGGAAGGAGTTGAGTGAGTGCTGCCACGTACACAAGTGAAGAGATAAGCAGTGAGAGAAAACAGGCAAAGGAGCAAACACAGGTGTATCTGAGGATGGGGAGGTGAGGGGGAGTTGAGTGAGCAGTGAAGAGATAAGCCAGGACTCCTTGCCTTTGTTTCCCCTCTCTTCACCTCATTCATTCAGCCAACTAACCCAAGCTTCCTGAGCAGCATTTGAGCAATTTAGATTCCGCAGATTAGATTAACTGTGAAAAGGAAAGCTGTTCCAAAGCTAGTTAATGGACAATGGTGGCTGTAATTTCTCTGTGATAGCATCTTTCTGGTACAGTAAGTGCTTGATTTTTTCCCCCCCACTCCTGGGTCTTGAACTCAGGGCCTGGGCACTGTCCCTGAGCTTCTTTTGCTCAAGGGTAGCACTGGACCAGTTGAGAGTCACAGTGCCACTTCCAGCTTTTTCTGTTTATGTGGTGCTGAAGAATTGAATCTAGGGCCTCATGCATGCTAGGCAAGCACACTACCGCTAAAGTGTTTGATCTTATTCAATGTAGATAGAAGGAAAATGAAGCCAGCCAGTGGCTCACACCTGTAATCCTAGCTCCTCAGGAGGCTGAAATTTGAGAATCAAGGATCAAAGCCAGCCTGGGCAGGAAAGTCTGTGAGACTCTTTTTTTTTTTGCCAGTCCTGGGCCTTGGACTCAGGGCCTGAGCACTGTCCCTGGCTTCTTCCCGCTCAAGGCTAGCACTCTGCTGCTTGAGCCACAGCACCGCTTCTGGCCGTTTTCTGTATATGTGGTGCTGGGGAATCAAACCTAGGGCCTCGTGTATCTGAGGCAGGCACTCTTGCCACTAGGCCATATCCCCAGCCCCTGTGAGACTCTTATCTCCAATAAACTACTCAGAAAAAGCCAGAGGGGGTGCTGTGACTCAAGTGGTAGAGTGCTAGTCTTGAACACAAAGAGGCTCAGGGACAGCACTCAGGCCATGAGTTCAAGCCTCAGGACTGGCGAGAGAGAGAGAGAGAAAGAGAGAGAGAGAGAGAGAGAGAGAGAGAGAAATGATATCACCTGGGAAGCTATGAAATGACCGGCAAAAGGCCACAGTAACCATGAATGCTGATGGCATGCTGATTCATGTAAAAGTTAAAGCTTGTAAAATTTTGAAATGTGAGCTATGGCTCATACCTGTAATCCTAACTACTCAGGAGGTTGAAACCAGGAGGATAGAGGTTCAAAGCTGGCCCAGGTGAGGCTCAAATGATAGAACACCAGCCCTAGCCAGGCGCAGGTGGCCCACACCTGTAGTCCTAGCTACTCAGGAGGCTGAAATTTGAGGATTGTACAAAGCCAGCCTTGGGCTGGAAAGTCTATAAGATGCTCATATAGACTACTCAAAAAAAAAAAAAAAAGCCAGAAGTGGCACTGTGGCTCAAGTGGTAGAGCATTCATTTGTGCAAAAGAAGCTCAGGGACAGTGCTCAGAGTTCAAGTCCCATCACTGGCAAATAAAAATGATAATAATAATACCAGCCCTGAGTGAAGAAGCTAAGGGAGAGTGTGAGACACTGAGTTAAAGCACCAGCACCAGAAAAAGAAGGGAAAAAAATCGATAAATTCCTTCCAGTTTAATTTAGAAATTCGGCTGTTCCATTAAAATCCCAAGAGAGTTTTCCAAAAAACTTGACAACCTGACCCTAAGATCCCAAATGAAAAGGCAAAGCTCAGAAGTGGCACTGTGGCTCAAGTGGTAGAGCACTAACCTTCAGCACAAAGAGGCTCACAGCGCCCAGGCCCTGAGTTTAAGCCCCACAACTGACCAAAAAAAAAAAAAAAAAAAAAAAGGCAAAGCTCCTAAAAGAGCCAACCAAGTTCTGAAGGATGAAAGGCAGCAAGCAGCCCGTGACAGGGAGTTGCCTTCCTCTCACAAAGCAAGCACACAGGGAGGAACAAGAGAAACCTCTGGAACAGGAAGCACCTCGGTAACACTGGACACATAGGACAGAGTGAAGATAGTGTGGCTGACCAGACTGGGCCCTGCCCTGCCCGCTGAGTACCTGGAGACCTTGCGAAAGCAGCCGGGCAAAGCAGCAGTGCCCGCCACTTCCACCCAGACCACCAGCCTCTTACCTGAGCAATGGTAAAGCTGGGGGTCCAGGAGGTGACAAGGATTCTCAGGGGTCGCGGTCCTCTGAGCATGTTGCCGGGACTGTCTTCCAGCCAGCTGCGGCAGCAGGGTAGGGAGTAAGAAGGAGGCAGGAGACAGGTCCAGAGCTCAGTGTGTGACCCTCTAATCCAGCAGGATGCATTAGTAGCTGGGCATCTGCTGGGTAGGCAGGGCATCTGAGGTCAGGAGGCCCCAGGAAGCCAGCTCCTCTGGTGGGCCACAACCTTAGAGCCACCAGGAATACTTACACTCAACCGGAAGTCTGCACACTGGCTCAGTCAACAACACTGGGTTGGGCCCACCTCATGCTGAGTGAGCCTAGGGTGACAGAGAAGGAAAGAACAGGGTCTCTGGTCTGAGAGCAAAAAGAACCTGGCCTAGAGAAAGTTCCAGGCACTGTTAGGACCCTGAGCTTCCCTGGGCACATCCACGAATCAGGGCATTTCTGCTTTCAGAAGACATGGAGCATGAGGAGACATCAGAGGGCCACAGAGGGGGCTGCGGAGGACCAGAGTCTAAGAGATGCGACAGCCTTGTCCCCAGGTGCCCCCTACCAAGAAAGGGACAGCCCAGCCTCTAGGCACACCCAGCAGGTGGGGAAATGAAGTTCTGCCTCCCAGAGCCTTCCCCCAGACCCCCAGGCTCCTTCCCAACAGCTCCAGCAAGGAAGCAGATAGGTGAACTAGATGAGCTAAGGAAGTGGGGAATGCGGAGGGACAGGTTCTGCTTCTAGGAGGTTCTATCCTAGAGCAAGCCCAGACTCATCTGCAATGCCCTCCCCACTTCACACTTCCTTTCCCCCCCCCCCCCCCCCCCAGTTCACTGGGCCAGAGAGGCAAGAGCAGCTGCCAGATTACCAGGCTGAGCTGTTCTAGGAAGCAACTGAGAGGCCGTAGTTTAGGGTGTGTGTGCGTGCGTGCGTGCGTGCGTGTGTGTGTGTGTGTGTGTGTGTGTGTCCTGCCAAAGGCATTGGTTGATGCTTTTGGTGTTTATATTTGCTTTCTTTTGGTTGGTCATTGGGCTTGAACTCAGGGCCTAGGCATGTCTCTGAGCCTCTTTGTGCTCAAGGCTAGAGTTCTATCACTTGAGCCACAGTGCCACTTCTGGCTTTTTTCTGAGTAGTCTATTGGAGATAAGAATCTCACAGACTTTTGGGACTGGGAATGTGGCCTAGTGGTAAAGTGCTTGCCTCACATACATGAAGCCCTGGGTTCGATTTCTCAGCACCACATATGTAGACAAAGCCAGAAGTGGTGCTGTGGCTCAAGTGGTAGAGTGCTATGCCTGAGCAAAAAGAAGTCAGGGACAGTGCCCAGGCCCTGGGTTCAAGGCCCAGGACTAGCACACACACACACAAAAAGAATCTCACAAACTTTCTTGCTCAGGCTGGCTTCAAACTGTGATCCTCTGATCTTAGTCTCCTGAGTAGCTAGGATTACAGGTGTGAGCCACCAGCACCTGGTGCTTTCTTCTCTCTCTCTCTCTCTCTCTCTCTCTCTCTCTCTCTCTCCTCTCTCTCTCTCTCTCTCTCTCTCTCTCTCTCTCTCTCTTTCTCTCCCCCCCCCATCATGGGGCTCTCTTGCCACTAGGCTATATCCCCAGCCCTGGCTTTTTCTATTTATGTGGTGCTGAGGAATCAAACCCAGGGCTTCATGTATGCTAGGCAAGCGCTCTACTACTAGGCCATTTCCCAGCCCTGCCACTTCTGGTTTTCTATTGGTTAATTGGAAATAAGAGTCTCTCCTGCCTGGCTTTGAATCTTTGAATCACAATCCTTAGATCTCATCCTCCTGATTAGCTAGGCTGTGTGTGTGTGTGTGTGTGTGTGTGTGTGTGTGTGTGTGTGTGTGTGTGTGCGCGCGCGCCAGTCCTGGGGCTTTAACTTTGGGCCTGGGCATTGTCCATGAGTTTCTTTTGTTCAAGACTAGCACTCTACTACTTGAGCCACAGCGCCACTTTCAGCCTTTTCTGTGTATGTAGTGCTGAGGAATGGAACCCAGGGCTTCATGCATGCTAGGCAAGCACCCTACCACTAAGCCACATTCCTAGTCCCTATATTTTGTTTTAATGGTACAATCCCCACTTCCCACACAAGGAAGCTCCAGCTCTGAGCTGACGTCATTGCTGGCCCAAATGCCCAGATTCTTACCTTACCTGACCAGCTTCTTCCAGTCACGTGGGCCCAGGGGTGGCTGCAAGGGAGTGGTGTGGAGTGGGCTTCCTGATCCACTACTCACTGCAAACCACACAAGGTGGAAGGTGTGGCTCATTCGGCCTCTCCTTCTCCCTGGCCCTGGAAACCCTTCAGCCCAGAGCTTGGGGTAACCTCTTCAGGAAGGAAAGGGCTGCCGTCTGCCACAGCCCTGCCCTGGGGCCAGGCTTGACTATGTATGGTCAACTCAGTGCCCAAACATATCTGCTAGCCAAGTCACCACTGAAAAAAACCCTACATTAAGTAGGGCTATGACTAGGCTGGGGCCACTGTGGATTTTCCACGTGAGTCTGTGGACAAAAGTGCCAGAAGGAAATAGAAGGACTTTGGCCTTTTTTAGAAAAATAGGATATCCTAACTGGAACCTAAATATCTCACTAGGACTTAATTTTCTCACCTTCTTTCATTCCTATGTCTAGCAAAGAATGTTCATTTCCATGAATGAGCTGTGCACTTCCCTCCAGGCCTTCACATGTGTTCTTACCTGGAACACATAGTCCTCCAGTCTTCATTCATATCAGATTCTTCTTTCCTCATTTTTTTTCCCTGCCGGTCCTGGAGCTTAAACTCTGGGTGTGGGCGCTGTCTCTGAGCTCTTCAGCTCAAGGTTATCACTGTACCACTTGAGCCACAGCTCCACTTCCAGTTTTCAGGTAGTTAATTAGAGATAAGAGTCTCCGATTTTCTTGCCCAGGTTGGCTTTGAACCACCATCCTCAGATCTCAGCCTCCTGAGTAGCTAGGATTACAGGCATGAGCCATCAGCCCCCTGGCTCTTCTTTTCCTCTTGCTGACAAAACTTTCATTTCAGAGCTGGGCATGATGGTACACATCTGTAAACTCAGCACTCAGGAAGTTGAGGCAAGAGGATTGTTGAGTTCGAGGTCCATCTAGACTACACAGTGAGCTTCAAATCAGCAAGCCAGGCATACAGAGGGAAAAAAATAGTCAGGCGCTGGTGGCTCAAGCCTATACTCCTAGTTACTCAGAAGGCTGAGAGCTGAGGAGCACTGCAAAGCCAGCCCAGGCAGAAAAGTCCATGAGACTCTCCAATAAACCACTCAGAAAACTGGAAGTGGTGCTGTGGCTCAAAGTGGTAGAGCTTTAGTCTTGAGCTGAAGAGCTCAGGGACAGTGCCCGGGCCCAGAGTTCAAGCCCCATGACCAGTGAAAACAGGCAAAAACAAATAATTGAAAACTGGGCTCTGGTGACTCAGGGTTCTAAGCCATCTAGATCAGTTAAGTCCATAACCCTCTTATCTCCAATTAACCATCAGAGAAAGTGGAGCTGTGGCTCAAAATGGTAGCATGCTAGCCCTGAGCAAAAGAGCTCAGACAGCACCCAGGTCCTCAGTTTAAGCCCTGTCACTGACAAAAAAAAAAAAAAAAAAAAAAAAAAAAAGTAATCGATTTCAGTGGTAATAGTAAGTACTCAGTCCCAAGGAACTTGGTCTGTGGGCCTGCTCATTCTCCTTTGCTGTTTTCCCAGCCAAACCTATTAGAGGCATCCCTGGGACCGTTTCTGGCAGTGATATCTAGGAAGCTACTTCCTTTTTTCTTTCTTTTGCCAGTCCTGGGGCTTGAACTCAGGGCCTACTTACTGTCCCTGAGCTTCTTTTGCTCAAGGCAAGCACTCCACCACTGGAATCACAGCATTTCCCTCTTTCATGTTTATGTGGTACTGAGGAATTGAACCCAGGGCTTCATGCATGCTAGGTAAGCACTCTACCACTAAGCCATATTTCCAGCCTAGAAGCTGCTCCCTGAATGGCTTCTTTCCCTCCGTTATGGCAAGGTGTGTTTCTGCCACCACCTTCCTATAAGCCTTGCAGACAACACAGCCCAGTAAGAGCCTGTTTCCTTCCCGGGATCACTGAACCCAGAAACAATACCTCCTGGTGTTCTTCAAACCAGTTTTGCCCAATGACTAAGCACACCTGTATCTGCTGGCATGGCATTTTGAGATGGGATTATAGATGGTTGGACTGGGTGATACCTTCTACCCTCTAAGGAAAGGTGGATGTGAGTACCCACATATCACAGGAAGCCTGCATAGTGCCCTTCCACACACACCCCCAAAGCTGTTCTCTGCACAGAGTGAGCACTTTCCTCCCCGACACTCACCCCTCCCCCCCCAGCCAAGATCTGGTGCTACGGAAAAGCCACACCCACTGCTTTGCAGTAATGCAAGTGCAATTTAGATCCGCTCAGCAGTTCCTGGAAAGATGGTTAAAACACCCAAGCTTCTAGCCCATCCCACAGAAAAGCAAATCAGAGCTGCAGGATGGACTGATGCCCCCAGACCTCTGCCTTGTTAACATGGTGCCTGCTGAGCCATTAGCAAGGCACCGCAAAAGGAGTCACCCAATTTCTCACACTTTTCTATTTCATGTGTCCCTTTCTACTTCTCCCTTTAGGCCCCTCTCCGGGGCCAATCTTGTCTCTTACACAAGCAGGATAGCTGAGCATGCCCATCACAGGAATCCACAAGTGACAGGTGTCTTCATTTTAACACAATAGTCTACCAGCAACAGCTAGAAAGCAGTACTGTAGCAATCTTACACAGACCATGGCTAACTTGCCCTAAAAACTGCCACACTACATTTCTTTAGGGTGGTAATGATAAATACAACCACTGAGCTGTGACCCAGCTTCTGCACAGTAATTTTATTCCCATTTTGTAGGCAAAGAAACTAAGACTCAACCCCTAAACGTAAGGAGCATCCACAGGCGAAGCACTTGGAACAGCATCTGAGGGAGAATACACCAATGGTTTGGGTATAAAAATTTATTATACATAAAGAATATTACCACTAATGGGAGGCAGGTAAGGACACAATGGTGCTGGCTGGAAGACAGCTAATTCTTTGGAAAGGGAATGGGTTCAGGGGGCTTGCAGCCTCGTGCCACAATGATAGGTCAGTCCAACAGAAGGGCGCATGCCGACCCCACAGGGCTTCTGCTGTCTACTTAAGGGCCTGCCCTTCCTGTCCCGCGGCACCCCTGAAGCAAGGGACTCCCCACGGTGGCTCTGAAGTCACGGCAACACCACTGTAAGCAGATGTTTAATTGGATGATTTCCAGAAACTATACATGAACTTTCTAGCCATCACAATCAGGTGAAGTACAAAATATTAGGTTACAGGCCGTGGAGGAAAAGGCAGTGCCCAAGGTGGCACTTCCCTGTCCCAAGTGCTCCGAGGGCGAGGGGTGAGGGAGGGAAGGTGTTAAAACCAAGCCCTCATTTCAATGTACAAAAGAATTACTCTGATCAGTAATAAATTGTATTGAAAACAAAATGGACTAAGAAGCGAATGCTACTCTAACGTGGGGGGAGAGGGGAGAACGAGTCCTTCGAAGCAGGAAGGAAGCGCTGGGGCAGGGCAGGGCAGGGCCAGGTGGTCATTCGCGTTGCTCCATTTTTACTTTTGGTGGTCTCAGGAAGGTCCGATTTTTCTTCTCTTTCTTCCCCTTTGTATTTGCTTGGAAGTTTCTCCAGCTGTCCACCCGACCATCTCGACTTTCCTAAAAAAGATAACAAAGAACAAAAGAAGTCTGAGATGAGGCTGCTTAACAAGAGGAAAGGCCTCCCACCCACTCTATAAACCCAGCCCAGCTGGGTGCTCTGGAATATTCTAAGAGCAGAGCTTTTTGCCCACCTCCAGGTGGTCAGAGATGTTACACATCACCTCTCAAACACAGTTTGAAAGAGGACAAAATGAGTAATACCACAACAACATGGTCCCATCTGCTGGGGACCTCTGAACTAGATGTTTAACGCATGGTACTCCTTTTGTTTACTCTGTGGTGCTGGGGATCAATTCCTGAATCCCATTCATGCTAGGCAAGTGTGCTACCAGAGCTACGTCCCTAATCCTAACCCTACTATGTTATTTCTAACTTTCAAGAAAAGCTGGCTGGAGTGTATATATACTGCAATTAGCATTTCACAAAGGATAGAATACTGAGGTTCAGAGAACTTAAGTCCTTTTCTCTGTCAGACAGCTAGCCGCAGTATAGCCACTCTTTCCACTATACTTTCTGCCTTTCAAAAGATGGATGGATGCCCCAAAGCTAGCTGTGAGCTAGACACTAGTGGCTTATGCTTGTAATTCCAGCCACTCAGGAGGTAGAAATCTGAAGGATTACAGTTAAAGGCCAACCTGGACAGAAAAGTTGGCTAGATATCTCCTCAATAACCAGCTGAACTAGAGAACTGGAGCTCAAGAGGTAGAGAACCAGCCTAGCAAGCATGAGGCTGAGTTTAAACTCCAGTACAGAAAAAAAAAAAAAAGACTAAACATTGCTACAATCCAAAAGATGATCCAGCAACTAAAAGGACATAGGGAGAATATCCAAGAATCAACTTTAAAAGTCTCAAACTTCTAGAGTGCCCATCTAAGCAAGCACAAAGCCTCAGTACCACCAAAAACAAACAAACAAACAACAACAACAAAAAACAATCACACAGCTTCCATTTCTACTAGCAGTTCTCTAAGGAAACTGCCACTCTAGTTCACTTCTGAATTGCATGTGCTATTGTTCTCCACAATCCCTGTACCATTAGGGTCCAGGATCATCACAGGAAATCCCTGCCAGGGCAAAGGCGTCTGTGGAAGACAGAGCAGGCTCAGGGGCATGCTCTCCAGTCCCACCAATCCTGTGCAAGTCTGCTTTTCCTCTCTCTGCCCAGCCGACATCAACATTCTTGATCTGGAGGGAGAACCCCTGGCCACCTTGCCAAATTACCTCAAAGTTTTTCTGCCATTCCCTTTCTCGTTTAGCTTTTTCTTGAGCTTCAATTTCCTCTTCCCTTTGTCGTTTCCTAGGAGAAAAAGCATGCTTTATGATCTCTATCACAGATTGTGTTAGCTGTAAAGACAACTGAAGATATAGTGGGACACACATGTAATCCCAGCACTTGGGAGACTGTGGCAGAAGTACTGCTAGTTCAAGCCAGGCACTGGTGGCATCCAGGCATGTTCCTGGGCAAGAAGACCCTACCTCAAAAATAACCAGTGAAGAAAAGGGTCGAGGTGTGGCTCAGCTATAGAACACCTACTAGAAAATATATGGCCCTTAGTTTAAACCTTAATACTGTCAGGACCAAAAAAAAAAAAAAAAAAAAAAAATGGGCATAGTAGTTTTGGCCTATAATCCCAGCTACCTGGGAAGTGAAGCTTAGGGAAAGCACAGGTGAAAGCCAACCTGGGCACATAAAAAAAAAATATGGGGGAGCTGTGGGTCAAGTAGTAGAGCACCAGCCTTGAGTTAAAAGGCCAAGCAAGGGGATATGGCCTAGTGGCTAGAGTGCCTGCCTCATATTCATGAGGCCCTGGGTTCAATTCCCCAGCACCACATATACAGAAAATGGCCAGAAGTGGCGCTGTGGCTCAGGTGGCAGAGTGCTAGCCTTGAGCGGGAAGAAGCCAGGGACAGTGCTCAGGCCCTGAGTCCAAGGCCCAGGACTGGCCAAAAAAAAAAAAAAAAAAAAAAAAAGGCCAAGCAATAGCATGAGGCCCTAGGAGTTCATGCTCCAATATTGGCACCAAAAAGAAGTGTATGGGACGCCACCTCACTTGATGGCCTGACCCAGTGCCACTCATCCGTCATCCTCAGCAACACTGTGAAGCACATGTAGGAAGGCTGCAGCCCAGGCTGGACAGGGCAAAAAACAAGACCTTATGTCAAAAATGACCAAGGCAAAAAGGGGCAGGAAGTGTGGTTCAAGTGGCAGAGTGCCTGCCTTACAAGCAGGAGTTCAATTACTAATACTACCAAGAAAATTTAAAAAGCAAAGTTATAAGAGGATCTCTAAATAAAACTCAACTTTAAGATAGGAGTTTTCATATAACCTCAACTAGAAAAATATGCCAATGTACAAAATACACCAATGGCTCATGTCTAAAATCATAGCTATGAGATAAAGGTTCAAAGCCAAAGCAAGCAGATAAACAATCAGCAAAAAGTGGAGTTGGAGGTATGGCTCAAGAGGTAAGAACACAAGCTGAGCAAGCAAATGTGAAGCCCTCAGTTCAAACCCAAGTGCTGTAAAACAACAACAAAAATAATACAAAATACAGAAATGAAGTAAATTCAGTTTGGGTTTTTTTTTTCTGCCAGTCCTGGGTCTTGAACTCAGAGTCTGAGCACTGTCTCTGGCTTCCTTTGGCTCAAGCTAGCACTCTACCATGTGAGTCACAGGGCCACTTCTGGCCTTTTCTGTTTATGGGGTGCTGAGGAATCGAATCCGGAGCTTCACACCTGCTAGGCAAGCACTTTACCACTAAGCCACATTCCCAGCCTAGTATTTCTTTCTTCTCTTCTCTTTTTATCTTGTAATGGGACTAGAGATTGAACTTGGGCCCCCAGGGAAGTACTCTAGGACTTTAGCAACACCCTCACTCCCTCAATTCATTTTCTCTGATCAAGGGAAATATTATCAAGGGAACAATACTATTTTGTAAGTCATTTTATTATGCAATACTACTCACCAAGGCTACAAATAGAAGTCCCACAAAAGGTTAAGGCCAGAAATTCAGAATATACAGCACTCATGAGAATAAATGAACTCCCTAAGGGCAGATATAGTCAGTATTTTCCCCGAAACCCAAATAGAAAACTTCTTAGACAGGTGCTTCAAAAGCACAACTGTTTCAGATAACTTAAGTTTCTTCCATGGGCATACCACCTAATTTTCTCCATTAGGAGAATCCCCAGAGACCCACAGGAGGTAATTAGGTA
Organism: Perognathus longimembris pacificus; assembly: GCF_023159225.1. Taxonomy (NCBI): domain Eukaryota; kingdom Metazoa; phylum Chordata; class Mammalia; order Rodentia; family Heteromyidae; genus Perognathus; species Perognathus longimembris. The sequence continues at coordinate 17,438,313 of NC_063167.1, forward strand.
GGGTTTAAATGAATATGCAGATGTGTACCTTTCATGCATCTCTTTGGCTTCTCTCTCTTTCCTTTTAATTTCCAGCTCAGCAAAGAGTTTCATGGTCTGTTTGTATACTGCTTGTTTGAACTACAAGAAAATTAAAAACAAAATAAAAATAAATATTTGCCTGAAACTTTGTTGTTTTTGTAATCTTAGGGCTTGGACTCAGGGCCTGAGCACTGTCCGTGGCTTCTTTTTGCTCAAGGCCACAGCGCCACTTCTAGCCGTTTTCTGTACATGTGGTGCTGAGGAACTGAACCCAGAGCTTCATGTATACGAGGCAAGCACTCTTGCCACTAGGCTATATCCCCAGCCCTTCCCTGAAACTTTGGATTAAGTACTTGAACTTGAAAGCCAAGACAAAAGCAGAAGCATCAGTGAGAACCACTTAATGACCCACGGCTCATTAGCTCCAGCTTCTTCTCCCACATCAACCAGGAACCTGGTTCTGGTGAAAAACAAAAGGAAGGAAAAAAAATTCAGCCTGGCACTGGTGGCTTACACCTTTATCCTAGGCTGCTGAGGATGTGGTTCAAAGCCAGCCCAGGCAGGAAAGTCCATGACACTTTTTTTTTTGCCAGTCCTGGGGCTTGAACTCAGGGGCCTGTGCATTGATTGTCCTTGTTGCATCCCTTCTTCCCTCCCTTTCTCCCTCCCTTTCTCTCTCCTTCCATTCCTTCCTCCAGGAGATAACAATCTCCACCATTTAGGTCACAGCTATACACACCTAAGTTCAAAATCTATCTACTACATTGATAGGAACAGGTAACATAGAAGAAACAAAGAGTTTTGTTAGTTGCTAGGTTCTCTGTTTTTCTTTTTTTATAGTTCTGGGCATAAAATCTAGGGTAAGTGCTCCCCTACTGAGCTGAGCTACACACCTAGCCCCACCACTAACTTTTAATTCTTTCAAGAGTTAAGACTACAGATTATGTTCTCATTCTATCTTTAGGACATTTCCTCCTGAGATGAGAAGTTAAATATATATGCAAATACAGAAAATAATCCACTGTGAAGACAGAACAGGGCCTATGTCCTAAAAGCGAGACACTGGAGTAAAAAATGATGTGTGGAGGTAGAAGGGTACTTGTCTTCCTGCTAGCTGCCTGGCCCTCAGCACAAACACTGACTACTCCCTCCAGTCCCTAACAACAGCAAAAGCTCCAAACCTTCCTGGGTGGACACACACTAGCGATTGTGAATCATCTATTTTTCTGCTTTTTCCAAATTTTCTACCATTAGCCATGTGCACCTGTATAATCAGGCAAAATGCACAATGTTAAGTAATGAGGAAACTAATGACATACACATATACATTCATATGCCTCTGGAGTTCTAGGTACTTGGAAGAGTGAGGTAGGAAGATCATTTCAGCCCTGGAGATGAAGACTGGCCTGAGCAGCATGGATTCCAAAAGCTCAAAAGAAAAAGGAAAAAGAGCAAAGCACCGGTGTCTCATGCCTGTAATCCTAGCTACTCAAGAGGCTGATATCTGAGGATCATGATTCAAAGGCAGCCAGGGGCTGGGAATGTGGCTTAGTGGTAGAATGATTGATGAGCAAGCATGAAGCCATGGGTTTGATTTCTCAGTACCACACAAACAGAAAAAGCCAAAAGTGATGCTTTGGCTCAAGTGGTAGAGCCCTAGCCTTGAGCAAAAGAAGCTTATGGACAGGCCCCGAGTTCAAGCCCCAGGACTGGCAAAAAAAAAAAAAAAAAAAGCTTAACATAACAAAAACACAAAACACAAAATAAAGCCAGGCAGGAAAGTCTGTGAGACTCCAATTAACCAGCAGAAAATTGCAAGTGGTGCTGTGGCTCAAAGTAGTAGTGTTAGCCTTCAGTGAAAAAGCTCAAGGACAGTGCCCAGGCCCTGAGTTCAAGCCCACAACTGGCCAAAAAAAAAAAAAAAAATAGTCATCAGTGCCAGCACTGATAAATCACACCTGCAGTTCTAACTACTCAACTCAGGAGGCTGAGATCTGAGGATCATAATTCCAAGGCCAGTCCAGGCAGAAGAGTTCAATGGACTCTTAACATAACCAACAAAAAACAGGGCTGGAGATGTGGCTCAACTGATAGCCTAGAAAGCAAGCATATAGCATATATCTGTTTGTATTTTTATTATCTTACATGGTTGCACAAATGGGTTTCAATTCAATATGTCAATTTATTTTTTATTTATTTTTGGGGGGGCCAGTCCTGGACTTTGGACTCAGGGCCTGAGCACTGTCCCTGGCTTGTTTTTGCTCAAGGCTAGCACTCTGCCACTTGAGCCACAGTGCCACTTCTGGCCATTTTCTGTATATGTGGTGCTGGAGAATTGAACCTAGGACCTGCTGTATACGAGGCGAGCATTCTTGCCACTAGGCCATATCCCCAGCTCACAATATGTCAATTTATGAATGCTTCCATTTACATGTTTTCTAGCATGTACTCCTAATTCCTTTAGGACTCCCTTGTACCTACCAAACAGGAGACCAGATTATATAACTGATTTCCCCCATTTAACTCACCAGCTCAGGATCATCCTCCTCCACATTTGTAGGTTTTCCCTCCTTCTTTAATTGTTTTTTCCGCTCTTTCACCTAAAAAGAATTTTTTTTTCATCAAAAGATGAGCACCCACACTTTGTACACACATGATATGCACACTTTCTGTAGGTATAAGCATAACAAAACTTTGTATTGTATTAAGATGCGCTCCAACCCCCAAAGGAAAATAAACAACCCAGCAATGAAACCAAGGGAAAGTAGGAAGCATGGGTGTGGTTCCTTGTCTAACCTCATCTACAGCCCACTCGCCCGGGAAGAATGAGAAGGAAGCAGTGGGGGCTATTCCCAAGCCAGATCCAAACAGCCTGAGATGCAGTTAACAGATTACTCATTTATCTTTCTTGACTGTGGTTACAACCCTATAGCAAAGAGAATATATTTATCAAGTTTTAGAAGAAGCTACAAATTTTGTGACATTAAGTATGATCAGTGTTTTTAGACATGTCTACAACTGTATTCTTGATCATTTTCACTGTGAAACTTCCCGAAACCAAAAATTTGAACATCATGTTTAAATGACATTTTTAACACTTTGAACACTAGTGAGATCAAAAAATAAATATAACCATTCACACAAGATTGATACTACTCCACTGAAGAACCTATTACACCATAAAAAAAGCAAAGTATTTTCCAAGTTTAGAAAGGTTCTGCTGCCATCTTGTGGTCAAGATGTCTAATGATGGCTTCCTTGTAAGCAAAACACTTAGAAAACTGTCATGCCCTTTCCTGATTTCTACCAGAAAAGGACTGCACCAAATGCCATTTTCATACAACTACCAAGACACAGTATCATCCTCTCTCTCTTCTTTTTGCTCATTTTCCTCATCTAATTTGACTCATCACTATTATTTTTTGTTATAAACTTATATTTCAGATTCTATAGCTCTCACCATTGAGGCAAGCACTCTTGCCACTAGGCCATATTCCCAGCCCCAGCTCTCACCATTGAAACAGCTCAGATAAATGGCTTTGAGATTCTTGGCTCAACAAGTGAAAAAAACTAAAACAGAAAGCTTCCTAGCCGATTATGCTAGTGCACATCTGTAATCCCTACACTCAGGAGGCTAAGTCAAAAGGACCATAAATTTAAGGCCAGCGCTAACTACATAGCAAAAACCTGGTCTCAAAAAGCAAAACAAAAACAAAAAACTTTCCTCCTCCAAACAAATAATTTCCCACCCTTTAGGACATTTAGGTAATTCTCCCAAGACCAAAAAACAAAGCAAAACACCACCTATAACTAAATTTCTTTTAGTTGGGTCCTTCACAACCCTGTTATTAATATATACACTGGCCTATTTTTTCTTGTTGTGGTTTACTGATATCCTCTTTCCAATCTTTCTCAAGCCTATTTCAAACCCTTTGCCAAGAAAATAGAGATTAAGAGCCATCTCCACAAAGCTCCATTTTCATGGTGATGTGTGTTGAGAGGAGCACCAGGGCGCTCAGTCACAACACAGGAGTGGCAGGGATAAAGGGAGCAGTGTTCTGGCCATTCCTCATGATAAGCTCTACTCCAACACTGCTCACGCCCACCACAGCTAACTGGTGGAGGCCAGTTCTGCTGGTCCATAGTACTGTTACATTTACCCTCCTACAAGGTGCCCAAGGCCTGCTGGTACTTCCTGTAAACACGGCAGCACTATAAATACTTACAGTGTGTTCCACGTATTCTTTTCCTGCCTGAATTACATCCAGGGCCCTCTTCTTTTGTTCCTGATCCAGTAGCAACTTGTAAGCTTTGTCCACAGCTAATGCAAAACATTGAAATTAACTGTTTCTGCAAACACCCTCTGAAAGTCTGAACTATACTCAGGCAGCATAATAGGCTTGCACTGTCCAAAAACATTCCCTACTTTGCTATATTATTTATGCTTGTTAAGCTAATTTTTTTAAAGAAAAACATACAACTATAGCAATGACCTTGAAAACCATGGAAAAAATTAAATATATACTCTGGACTCAATCCTTTAGATTTCATTCGGTGATAATATATTCTTGATTTTTCTTTATGTTGAAAGAGGGGAAAGAGACTTTATGGCACATAAAAGTTGAACAATGTAAAAATTTACTTTTTTTTTTTCCATTTTTTGTGGTCCTGGGCATCAAATCCAGATGTCATGCATGCCAGGCAAATGCTCTATCAAAGAGCTATATCCCAGTCGCCAAGATCTACTTCTTACACAGCAACATTCTGCTTTACCGTTATACTGAAATCCACACCTTCTTATGACCATTCTTTGCTTCCTCTTGGGCAATGGAACAGTGAGTCCCTAGCATTCACAATACATTCCTTAAAAGGAGGTCAATTTACAAATACCTTCAAAAGCCTTTTGTGCTCTGTCAGCATCATCTTGGTTTTTGTCAGGATGCACCAATATGGATAACTGCAATTTTAAAAAAAAGTCACACACAAAAGTCAGGTTCATCAATTGTTAGTGATGTTTCTTGGATGTGGATGACTGATGAAAGTATTCATATTCTTTTTTTTTTTTGTGGTATTGAGGTTTGAACCTATAGAGCCAGGAGTGGTAGTAAATGCCTGTACTTGAGAGGCAGAGCAAGAGAATGACAATTGAAAAAGCCAGAAGCCAGTCCATGAGACTCTCATCTCCAGAAAACCGGAAATGACACTGTGGCTCAAAGTGGTAGAGAACAACCCTTGAAGGAAAAAGCTCAGGAATAGCAACCAAGCTGACAAAACAAAACAACAACAAAAAACTGGGCTATGTAATAAGACCATGAATCAAAACAAATAAATAGACCAGCATGGGCTTATACATGTAATCCCAATACTTGAGAAAAGGAGGCAGAAGCAGGAAGGTTGTCAGTTAGAGGCCAGCATGGGCTACATTCTGTCTGAAAAAAAAAAAAAATAAGGAAAAGTAGGGGGGATGGTGGCCCATGCCTATAATCCTAGCTACTCAGGAGATTGATATCTGAGGAATACGGTTTGAAGCTAGCCCAGGCAGGATAGTCTATGAGATTCTTCTTTCCAATTAACCACCAGGAAAACTGGAAGTATGGCTGTGGCTCAAAGTAGCAGAGCACGAACATTGAGTAGAAAAGCTCAGGGACAGCATCCAGGCCGAGTTCAAGCCCAACGATGTAGAAAAATAATCATAAAGAGAGGAGAAAGGTAGAGGAAAAGAAAAAGGAAGAGGAAAAAAAAAGCCAAGGCTAGGAATGTGACTTAGTGGTACAGTGCATGCATGAAGCCCTGGGTTCAATTCCTCAGTACCACATACACAGAAAAACCCGGAAGGGGTGCTGTGGCTCAAGAGGTAGAGTGCTAGCCTTGAGCAAAATAAGCTCAGGGACAGTGCCCAGGCCCTGAGTTCAAGCTCCAAGACTGGCAAAAAAAAAAAGAAGAAGAAGAAAAGAAAAAGGTCAGTAGTTCATGCCTGTAACTGTGGCTACTCAGAAGGCTGAGATCTGGAGGATCATAGCTTCATAGTTTGGGCAGAAAATCCTCAAGACTATCTCCAAATAACCAGCAAAAAGCCAGGCTAGAATTGTGGCTCAAGCTCAGGATAGCAAAGCATGAAGTCCCAGGTTCAAACCTCAATATCAGACAAGAGTGAAGAAGGTTAAAAGAAAAAAATAAGCCAGACACCAGTGGCTCACACCTGTAATCCTAGCTACTCAGGAGTCTGAGATCTTAGGATCCTGGTTGGAAGCCAGCACATGCAGGAAAATCTGTGAGACTCCTATCCAATTAACCACCAAAAGGCCAGAAGTGAAGCGGTAACTCAAGTGGTAGGTACCCAGCATCAACCTCAAGTACAAAAACTCAGGCACAACGCCCAGGCCCTGAGTTCAAACATCAGTATCAGAAAAAATTTTTAAATGGAAAAAAAATAAATAAATAAAAATAAGATGGGGGAAGCTCAAAAGAAAAAAGCCAGGGACCAGTGGCTCATACCTGTAATCGTAGCTACTCAGGAGGCTGAAACCTGAGGATCATGGCTGGAAGCCAGCACATGCAATTAAAAAAAAAAATCTGTGAAATTCTCATACACAAGTTCTACTCCAGAAGTAGAATTGTGGCTCAAGTAGCAAAGTACCAGTCTTGAGTACAAAAGCTCAGTCACAGCACCCAGGACTTGAGATCAAGCCCCAGACCCAGCACAAAAAAATAAGTTTAGGGGCTGGGAATATGGCCTAGTGGCAAGAGTGCTTGCCTCATATACATGAAGCCCTGGATTTGATTCCCCAGCACCACATATATAGAAAATGGCCAGAGGTGGCGCTGTGGCTCAAGTGGCAGAGTACTAGCCTTGAGCAAAAAGAAGCCAGGGACAGTGCTCAGGCCCCGAGTCCAAGGCCCAGGACTGGCCAAAAAAAAAGGTTAAAAATATATATATATAATATACATACACACATACATGTACAACACACACACACAAGGGGTTAGGGAAAGAAGAAATGAAAGTTGTTGGGTTTTTTTTTTCCTTGGGGGGGGGGATGTTGGTACTTTATCAAATGGCTCCAGAGATTCTACTTGAATATAAAAGCCATTCTCTTTCCAGGAAAGCTATGGTAATTACTTGACATTTTATGTCAGTATGAGGTTTTAGTTACTTAGCCCTATGTTGGAATATGAGGTTAGATTTGATCTCCAAAGTACCAAATCCTAAGGAAATCAAATACTTCACAATTTCAAGAGGTTCAACTCTATTACAAGGAAACGGCACTGCACCTGCCGAAACCTCTTCTTTATTTCTTCATCAGTCACTTCAGGATCAATCTGAAGAACCTGGAAAAAATTAAGATAAAAATTGTAAAAAAAAAAAAAAAAAAAAAATAGCTAGGAGCCAGTGGCTCACATCTATAACCCTAGCTACTCAAGAAGCTAAGATCTGAGGCTCATGGTTTGAAGCCAGCCCAAACAGGAAAGCCTGTGAGATTCTTATCTCCAATTAACCACCAGAAAACCAGAAGTGGCTCAAAGTGGTAGAGTACTAGCCTTGAGCAAAATTGCTCAGGGACAGCACCCAGGCCCCGAAGGGAGTTGAAGCCCCACGACTGAATAATTTATATTTAAGAAGTACCGAGCTGGGAATGTGGCTTAGCAGTAGAGTGCTTGCCTGGCATGCATGAAGCTCTGGGTTCAATTCCTCAGCACCACATAAACAGAAAAAGCCGGAAGTGACACTGTGCCTCAAGAAGTAGAGTGCTGGTCTTGAGCAAAAAAAAAAGCCAGGGACAGTGCTTAGGCCCTGAGTTCAAGCCCCAGGACTGGCAAAAAAAAAAAAAAAAAAAAAAAAAAAAGAAGTACCCAACAAGCAGAGCACTGGTGACTCACACAGGAGGCTGAGATCTGAGGATCACAGTTCAAAGCCAACCCGGGCAGGAAAGTCTATGTAACTCTTCTCTCCAAATAACCACCAGAAAACAGAAAGTGGGGCTGTGACTCAAGTGGTAGCATGCTAGCCTTAAGCTCAAGAGCTCAGAAACAGTGCCCAGGCCCAGAGTCCAAGCCCCACAACCAACAAAAAGAAAGAGGGGGAAGGGACCAGCTAGGTATGGTCTAAGTGCGCTTGTGTGTGTGTGTGTATCTATACCTATCTATCTATATAATCTGTATTACTTTAAGAGTCTCAATTAATTAAGGGTTGGGAATGTGGCTTAGTGGGAGAGTGCTTCCCTAGCATGCATGAAGCCCTGGGTTTGATTCCTCCGTACCACATATACACAAAAAGCCAGAAGTGGCGCTGTGGCTCAAGTGATAGCTAGCCTTGAGCAAAAAAAGCTGAGAGATAGTGCCTAGTTGAAGCCCCAGGACTGGCAAAAAGAAAATCCCAATTAAGGGACAGTGCAAGGAAAGGTGTGACACTGTCATAAAAGAAATGTACTCTTTATCTGACTTAGGTAACTATAACCCCTCTGTGCATCACCTTTACATTAAGAATTTAAAAATTTTTTAAAATTCTCAATTAATGCTAACTTGCTCTCCATTAGAAATAATTTACTTTAAATCCACAGACATGTTTGTTTTCTTTTTTTTGTGATGTTGAAATTGAACTCATGGCCTCAGACATACCACTGAGTTACATCTCTAGCCCTAGAGACATGTGGTTTGTTTTGTTTTTGTTCTGTTTGATTTTGTGCCAGTCCTAGGACTTGAACACCTGGCCCGGGTGCTATCTCTGAGCTTTTGTTCAAGGCTAGCTCTCTATGGCTTGAACCACAGCTCCACTAGCAGCTTTTTTGGTAGTTTATTGGAGATAAAGAATCTCACAGACTTAGCCAGACACTGGTGACTCATGACTGTAATCCTAGCTACCTAGCAGGCTGAGATCTGAGGATCACGGTTCGAGGCCAGCCTGAGTCCATGAGACTCTTATTGCCAATTAATCACACACACACAAAAAAAGCTGGAAGTGGCACTGTATCTCAAGTGGTAAGAGTACGAGGCTGGAGCCACATGGACTTTCCTGCTCTTTCTGGCTTTGAACCCCGATGCTCAGATCTCAGCACTCGAAGCCGGCAGGGCAGGAAAGTCCGTGAGACTCTTATTTCCAATAAACTACTCAGAAAAAGCCAGAAGTGGAGCTGTGGCTGGAGTGGTAGAGAGCTAGCCTTGAGCAGAGGCTCAGGGACAGCACCAAAGTACCAAAGCCCAGAGTTCAAGCCCCAGGACTCACTTTGGCTGGGTGCTTATACTGGTGGCATGAGTCACCAGTGCCTAGCTTGAAATTAATTCTTATATACTTGGGTTTCTAAGAAGTGAGGGAGAATATTTGTTAGGGCAAAGACTATTTTGGTTTTTTGAGAGCTTGTCTGGAGAATCTAGTGCACGTACCCTGACTAAAAAATGGTTCCTCTATAAGACCCTTCTCTTTGACCAGGCACATAACTTCTCGAGGAAGGAATGTGGAAGGAGGAAGGATACAGCTGCCTTAGCCAGTCAAATCAGCCCAATCAACCCTCATGGTCAATAGAATAACAGATATCTTGTTTTTTTTGTGTGTCTGTGCTGGTACTAGGGCTTAAACTCAGAGCCTGAGAGCTGTTCCTTAGTTTTTTCACTCAAGACTAGTGCTCTACTACTTGAGCTACACTTCCACTTGCGGCTTTTTGCATGTTAGAGATCAGAGCATCACAGAGTTTCCTGCCCAGGCTAGCTTTGAACTGTGATCTTCAGATCTTAACCTCCTGCATAGCTAAGATTATAGGCATGAGCCACTAACACTCATACTTTCTTTCCAACTCTGCTCACAAAACCAATGTCAAAGACCAAGTATTTACTATAAAAATTTCAGTATTTTTGTTCAGCACTTTTCTCAATTCCAACTGATGCTAATTAGATATGTGTTCTAATACAAATTTCCCTGTAGACATGAAAGGCTTTCCATCAGAGGGTTGTAACAACAACCAACTCACTCACCTCAAATGGGTTCAAATTGAAATAAGACGAACCAGGACGGGTCAACCTTTCGATCTGGTTTTTAGATGTTAGAACTGAATCTCTCTTCTCTATTTGTTTCACCTAAAATTAAGAGGATTAAAAACATGATTAGTTAAAACTCAATAATAAACTAAATGTCTAACAATACTAACCGACATGTTCAGCAAGTAATTATTTGTGTCCGTCATGTGCAAGATATAAATATTTGGGGAATAATTACAAGTTACCATTTGATGATTCTTGAATAATTCAAAAACTTCACTCTACCTTCTCAATATCTTCCCTCTTCTAAAAAAGCATGATCTAGGGCTGGGGATATAGCCTAGTGGCAAGAGTGCCTGCCTCGTATACATGAGGCCCTAGGTTCGATTCCCCAGCACCACATATACAGAAAACGGCCAGAAGCGGCGCTGTGGCTCAAGTGGCAGAGTGCTAGCCTTGAGCGGGAAGAAGCCAGGGACAGTGCTCAGGCCCTGAGTCCAAGGCCCAGGACTGGCCAAAAAAAAAAAAGCATGATCTTTCCACAGAACACTCCCTAACCCTCTTCCCCAGACCTCCTTTTCCTCACAAGGCTTACCACTTCCTGATGCTACCTGGCATATGCAGTGCTTTATCTCTTTACAGATGCAAGCTCTCTGAAGATGGGAGTTTTTCCTCTGTGCTTTACCATCATATTCCCAGCACCATGAGAATACAGGAAAATATGGCAAGTGCTCAATAAACAGTGGTCCAGTAATGACTGAAGTCTTTTCTTAGGAACTTTCTCCCTTCCAATTCAAAAACGGGGTGTGTGTGTGTGTGTGTGTGTGTGTGTGTGTGTGTGTGTGTGTGTGTGTGTGTGTGTGTGTGTGTGTGTATGTGTGTGTTTTAATTAAAAGATGGACCTGGGCACTGGCCTGTAATTCTAGGAGGAGGAGATCTGAGGATCAAGATTTGAAGCCAGCTGGGAAGAAGAATCCAGGAAAGTCTTTTCTCCAATTAACCACCACAAAGCCAGAAGTGAAGGTATGGCTCAATAGTAGAGTGCCAGCCTTGACCAAAAGGCCAACTAAAACATCAAGCCCCAGTACTGACACCCAAAAAAAAAAGGTAGTAAGTAAAAATAAGTTCCACTATAACTGCTGAGTCATTAGAAACCAATAAACTTGAGTACCAAACCATCAACACTTTCAAGTGATATTGCCAAAGAATAGACTACAAAGGATGCACTAATTCTCACTTTTAAATTTAATACTATGAAAGTACCGTTTAGTGAGCACTGTTACCAGCAGAGAAAAAAGATGAGTATGTCATGATTCTACTAATTCTGTACCTCACAGCTTCACATCCTTCAAAACCACAATCAGTTAGAGAGATCCCATCTTTGGCCCTGATATAGTCTAGAAGAGATGCTTTTGTTCCATTATTTTGTTTAAAATAAAAACTGACTTTTAACTAACCATAATCCTCTCTAAAAAAAAAAAAAAAACAACTCTTGTATACTAACTCTCCCCTTTCACAAACAAGGACACTGATGACCTGCAAAAGTAATATCCACAAAGAATTCAATCCAAGTCAGGGTAGCTGCCTTATAAGAGGCCAATCTGGGGCTGGGAATATGGCCTAGTGGCAAAGTGCTGGCCTCATATACATGAAGCCCTGAGTTCGATTCCTCAGCACCACGTATATAGAAAAAGCCAGAAGTGGTGCTGTGGCTCAAGTGGTAGAGTGCTAGCCTTGAGCAAAAAGAAGCCAGGGACAGTGCTCAGGCCCTGAGTCCAAGCCCCAGGACTGGTAAAAAAAAAAAAAAAAGAAGAGGTTGGGCTGGGATGTAGCTCAGAGACAAAGCACTTGCCTAGCAAGTGCAACGTCTTGGGTTCGATCCCCAGTACCAAAAAAGAAAAGACAAAAAAAAAAAGTTTAAAAAAAAAAAAGAGGTTAATCTGAGGGAGGGGCCTGCCACCAAATGGAGAGCTCTGCTTTTATTTTATTCATTTCTTCAACATGTATTTATAAATAGTGAAGAGCCACGGACTAATTAAGGCGCTGTAAACAAGGCTGAGACCAAGCTCGCTCCCGTCCTAACGTAACACCAGGCATAACTCGCTGTGAGACCCCAAACTGCTTCACCTCCCTCCCTCTCAGGGTTCACCATCTGTAAAAGGCGGGTGAGACAAGGCCTGCCTGTGGTGCTGCTCAGTGCCTGGCCTCGGTGAGCCCCACTGCCAGGAGCACACAGCTCATTACGGAGGAGAGCGCTTCTGCTTACACGAAGAATGGGGTTTGACTGCGGGCATCCCAGGAGGGCCCGGCCTCCCGCAGTCCGCGACTGCCCTGACTGGGACACCGCCCCCACTCCCCTCCCCGCTCGGCACACCGCGGGCCACACTCCCTCACCTCCACCAACACAGACCCCTCTTTTGTTACTTGGGGACCCCCCAGCAGCTATCAAGGGGTGGTGCGCACACACCATCAGCCCCCGCTGCCTCAAAGGCCAGACTGAGGAGCTTGGCCAACGGTCCAGGCCTGCCGGCCTACTGCCTCCGCCCAGCAGGAAAGCAGGCCCGAGAAGGTTGTCCCCGGACCGCTAGTATTCGTGGTGTGTTCACCTCACTGTAGAAGGTCATAAATGCTTCCTCCGTACTGCCGCCACCGCCAGAAGCCCCGCTCTCCCCCGAAGCCGCCATTTTCCCCGGCTAGCCACCACGTGACCGTTCGGCGCATGCGCAGCCTCACGTGACTCTAACAAGCCCGCCTCTCCGGCCCCGCCTCCCCAGAGCATCAGCCCTTAAAGGGCCCGCAGCCCCAAGAGAACATAATTGGGAATTTTTTTTTGGGGGGGGGGTTGTTGTGGGCACTTAATTTAAACCATATGTACTAAGGAGTAACTTGCCTAACAAGTAAGGAACGCTTGCCTAGCAAATGAGTTCAAGTCTAGAATAAAAAACAACACGCTCGCACACACACAATACACATAACATGTAATTTGCCAGTTTATTGGCTTTTAGTACAATGTGTATGGCTATCTCTCTCTCCTCCCCCAAATAATCACCTCAAGAGGAGAGCTAGGGGCTGGGAATGTGGCTTCCTGGCAGAGTGCTTGCCTTGCATGCATGAAGCCCTGGGTTCAATTCCTCTGTACCACATACATAGAAAACACCGGAAGAGGTACTGTTGTTCAAGTGGTAGAGTGCCAGCCTTGAGCAAAAGAAGGTCAGGGATATACGGAGTGATAAATAACCAGAATTTTGATGGATACCTTCTGAGTTCATTATCATATTTCTTTTTTTTTTTGGCGAGTCCTGGGGCTTGGACTCAGGGCCTGAGCACTGTCCCTGGCTTCTTTTATTTTGCTCAAGGCTAGCACTCTGCCACTTGAGTCACAGCGCCACTTCTGGCCATTTTCTATATATGTGGTGCTGGGGAATTGAACCCAGGGCCTCATGTATATGAGGCAAGCACTCTTGCCACTAGGCCATATCCCCAGCCCTCATCATATTTCTGGTTTCAATTTTTTTTTTAAATGCAGTTGGCACAATTGGCCTGTTAGCAAATCTCAAAGAGGCTTATGAAATTATTATAAAATAGTTGCAAACTAAATACGAATGAGTTGATATCTACTTAATTATTCCTCAGAATACTGCACTGAGTATATACCTTTATTATTGGACTTCATTTTGATACTTGTCTAACCTTCATAGTGCCCTCTACTTTTAAAGGGTTTATATGTTGAAAATCTGCTGTGGCCTTTTATGACCTGTACATAATGTGGAATAAAATAATAAAATACTTGATAGCTTTTCTAAATGATAAAAAAAAAAAGGTCAGGGACAGTGCCCAAGCAAGCCCTGAGTTCAAGCCCCAGGACTGACAAAAAAAAAGGGGGGGGGAGATTTGGCACCCACGTCCCTAAAACAGCTAATGTGTTTGAATTTTCCTATTCTGGATATTTTACAAAGATTCACATATGGTATGTGACCTTTTTTTTTTTTTTTTTTTTTTGGCCAGTCCTGGGCCTTGGACTCAGGGCCTGAGCACTGTCCCTGGCTTCTTCCTGCTCAAGGCTAGCACTCTGCCACTTGAGCCACAGCGCCGCTTCTGGCCGTTTTCTGTTTATGTGGTGCTGGGGAATCGAACCTAGGGCCTCGTGTATCCGAGGCAGGCACTCTTGCCACTAGGCTATATCCCCAGCCCGGTATGTGACCTTTTATGTCTAATTCCTTTCTAGTAGCAGTTTACCCAGAGTAGAGCATATATCAGTATTAATTCTAGCCAGGTGCTGGTGGCTCATGCCTGTAATCCTAGCTACTCAGGAGGCTGAGATCTGAGGATCCCAGTTCAAAGCCAGCCAGGGCAGGGAAGTCCATGAGACTTTTTTCTCCAATTAACCATCAGAACAATGGTAAGTGGTACTGTGGCTCAAGCGGTAGAATGCTAGTCTTGAGCTGAAGAGCTCAAGGACAGCGCCCAGGCCCCAACGACCCGCTCAAAAAAAAATTCCATTTTATGGCTGCATTGTATAAGATGCTCATTCTATTCATCAGTTGACTGACTTTTTTTGTGTGTTGCTGAGGAATCAAACCCAGGACTTCATGCATGCTAGGTAAGCACTCTACCACTAAGCCACGTTCCCAGCCCAGTTATCTGAGTGGCCTATTCAATGAAGAGGAGTGGTAAGTACACTTAAAATTGCTGAGCCATGTGATAATTCTAGTCTGATTTTTGAGCTATCACCAAGCTTTTTCCCCCATAGCAACTGGCCCATTCCCACCAGCAATGTGAGGACCACACTTGCTCATCAGCAATTGTTATTTTCACTTTCTTATTCATTTGTTTTGTTTTTATGCCTACATAGAGCTTTTGCACAATTTCAGCAAGAACTTCCACTGGGAGTGATGGAGGAGGTTGGAGTTTATTGTAAACATGCATGGAAATGTAACAATGAAATCTCCCTGTGTATAACTGGGGGAAGCTAATTTTTTTTAAGTCTAACTCCCATTTCTATTTTTTTTTTTTTTCGCCAGTCCTGGGCTTTGGACTCAGGGCTTGAGCAGTCCCTCGCTTGTTTTTGCTCAAGGCTAGCATTCTGCCACTTGAGCCACAGCGCCACTTCTGGCCATTTTCTGTATATGTGGTGCTGGGGAATTAGGCCATATCCCCAGCCCCTCCCATTTCTTTTATAGGAAGCAGGACATGTTTCTCTCTTTCTATTTCTCCCTGCTTTAACCCTGTTATGCTAAAATAACTCTTTGCTAAAACTTTAAAAAGTGAGAGATGAGCTCCCACTGAATATTCAACCTAGGAAATGATTAGCAAACAAAGTATCTGAGCACTCAAAACAGTTTCTACAATGGAAGTAAGAAGTAAGATCATCTAAAATCACACCAAAGTGTAACTCGATAATGGTTTTATCATATTCAGCCAGGAGCTGGTGGCTTACTCCTGTGGGTAGTCAGGAGGCTGAGGTCTGAGGATCATGGTTCAAAGCCAGCCCTGGTAGGAAAGTCCATGAGACTCTTATCTCCGATTAGACAACAGAAAACCAGAAGTGGTGTTGCTTCAAGTGGTAAAGCACTAGCGTTGAGCTGAAAAGCTCAGGGTCAGCACCTAGGCCCAGAGTTCAGGCCCCACTGAGAGAGAGAGAGAGAGAGAGAGAGAGAGAGAGAGAGAGAGAATCATTTTCATAGATATTCCTGTAAGTTATACAAACTATGGCTGGCATTTTTCCAGGCAAAGAGATGATCAGCAACAAATAGTTCTAATTTCTAGGAAACTGAGAGGTATTTTTATAATGAGTAAAATAATGTAGTTAAACCATCTCATCTAAAGGGGAAAAAAATGGTCCCGAAGAGAGAAAATGACACAGGTAAGGGTTATAGATTTCATGAAAGTAAAGGCATTTATTAGATGGGTTGAAGGCAGAGATGCCAATGTACACGACAGAATGCTCTGTTACCAAGACCGTTGGACAGCGTACTATTACAGTTCACAAATGCTGATTACTTACTTATGAAAAGGTCTTGATGACCTCTCAAGGTGAAATGAGGAGCGAGACCGGGAGAGAACGGAACGGGGCTGGAAAATGGCTGGTGACAGAAGGACTAAGAAGGTGAAGAAAGGTGTCTCAGGCAGAATTTAAGGTGAGATTTGAGACTGAAACGTCAATGCCAACCAAGAGGCCTCGACACCTACTTATAAGTTTCAGCCGGGCATCTCCACCAAAACAGTTTCCCCAACTCTTGATTTCCTAGTGAGTGTATAGATGCTAGAAGGATGGTGTCCTTGAAGGTATGAGGTACAGGTCCCTGGAGTTTGTAATAGTATCAAGGTCCCCTGGAGGTGAGGGTGGACGCGCCACGCCTCTTTCTCCGGGGTGGTGAGCCGGGAAACTCCGGTTCCCAACGCCGGATCTTCTCCCCTTACCTTCCGCATCAGGATTTCCCAGTGCACAGACACCGAAACCCTTGGGAGCAGTTGGCTAAGGCTAGCCCCGCCTCCCTCAGGATTCGCTGATGCCTGCAGAAACCCCGCCTCCTCTCTATCCGGATTCGTCCCTCCCACGTCCATCCTGGCCTCTACGCTGAACCGATTGGCTGCTTCGCCATCCTGGTAGTTAGCGCGCACAGAAGCGACCACGCTGAGAGACAGGAGAGGGTGCTGCGCTAGTCACGATGGCTGGCTCGGCGTTGGCGGCTCGGGCGCGGCTCGGCGTCTGGGGCTGGAGGGCCGTGCAAACCCGAAGCTTCAACTCCGACCGGGTACGCCGCCGTAGCATCCATCCCCCTATCCCGGAACGCGGCTTTCACCTTCCCTTCTGCACTATTGCCCATGTCCTGATCTTTCTCTCTCTCGCTCGCTCTCTGCAGCCGGATGATCATGACCGGGGCGCAGGCGCCATCCGGGAAGCTGGTGGGGCCTTTGGAAAGAAAGAGAAGGCTGAAGAGGATCGATACTTCCGGTGAGTTCCACCAGGCCGGGTGCCCAGCCCCTGATCGCTCGGCCAAGCCTCCTTAAGCTTCCATCCCTACCAGGTGCCTGGGGAGTTAATTCCCTCGCCCTCCCTCCCGGCTCCCTCCAGCAGGACTTGTAGGCCTTGAGCCCAATACATGGCCATTAGGACCTGGCCGTTACCAAATATATTTTCTATAGGATGCCCCCAACCCAAGCTATTGTCAGTGTTAGTCACCAGAACTCCCAGCCCACGCCTCCTCGCTCGTGGGAGTTCCCCCACCCCTCCGCATCCAGCAAAACTACCCCACATTCTTGGAGCCTACATGCTACCCTCCAATTCTTGTATACATTCTAAGCCTGACCCCTTAACCCTCACCACCGACCATTCCCTTATTCCTCCCACACATACCTTCTCTTCGCAAGCTCACGCGGATTCCCTGAGTCTTCAGACCCGAAAACCGTCGGTAGACCTCCCAAATGCCGGAGAGAATGGGTCATAGGAGCTGCTAGTATCTGCTCATGGTCAGACTCCACCTCTCCTGGAGACTTTTCCCCTTCTGGAACCAGCCCAAATCCTGGGCTTGTAGATTGCTCTCTTCTGTTTAGGAGCTGGGAGTGGCCTGGGCCTGTCTACAACCTTTCTCAACCATGAATTATCTTTAACCGACTTCTGCCCACTCTGGGGAACAGCAAAGAGCTAACTAATCTGGCTTCTGCTTCACCTTTGGTGTGTGCGTCTTCTTAAGAATTATCATGGGATAGTGCAAGTGTAGCTTGGTGATAGAGTGTTTGCCTAGCATGTGTGCACAGGACGCTGTGCACCATCCATAGCACTAGGGGGGGAAAGACCTTTATTATCAGAAGCTTAGTGCCATAGCACAGGCCTCTGTTTCCAGCACTAGGGAAGCTGACTGAAGCTGGAGAACTTTAGTTCAAGGTTGATCTGACCTACACTCTGATTGTGTGACACTGCTCATGCAAGGGGATCCTTCCTTAGACCTTCATAGTGGAGTGTGCATTTCTCCAGCCAAAGAAAGACTGGGGCAGGGCTGGGGATATGGCCTAGTGGCAAGAGTACTTGCCTCATATACATGAGACCCTGAGGCCCTGGGTTCGATTCCCCAGCACTACATATACATAAAATGGCCAGAAGTGGCGCTGTGGCTCAAGTGGCAGAGTGCTAGCCTTGAGCAAGAAGAAGCCAGGGACAGTGCTCAGGCCCTGAGTCCAAGCCCCAGGACTGGCCCAAAAAAAAAAAAAAAAAAAAAACTGGGGCAAATTGGAGTAGGAGACAGATATTTGTTCCTTAATCCCATCTCTTTATCTGTCCTTTTGCTCTGTTTTTCAAAACAAAAATAAGGTATGGAGACTAATACCTTGCTGAGCTTCTCTATTTTAAAAAGTAACCTGAGGGGCTGGGAATATGGCCTAGTGGCAAAGAGTGCTTGTCTTGTATACATGAGGCCCTGGGTTCAATTCCCCAGCACCACATATACAGAAAACAGCCAGAAGTAGCGCTGTGGCCCAAGTGGCAGAGTGCTAGCCTTGAGCAAAAAGAAGCCACAGACAGTGCTCAGGCCCTGAGTACAAGCCCCAGGACTGGCAAAAAAAAAAAAAAAAAGTAATCTGAGAAGAGTTTGTCATGAGTACAGTTTGGGCACAAGCCCCAGGAAAACAGAATTATTTTCTCATCTCCTTAAGATAGATACACTTAGAGACTAGCACTGGTGGTTCATGCCTATAATCCTAGCTACTCAGGAGGCTGAGATCTGAGGATCACACTTCCAAGCCAGCCTAGGCAGGAAAGTGCTTGAGACTTACCTCTAGTTAATCACCAACAAGCTGGAAGTGGAACTGTGGCTCAAGTGGGTGAGCACTAGCCTTGAGCAAAAAAGCCTAGGGACAGTGTCCAGGCCTGGACTGGCACCAAGTTTTTGTTGTTGTTGTTGTTTTGTTTTTAATGCTCTGAAGACGTACTAAAGTGTTGTCTTCCCATGTCTGTTACATAATAAATCTCCTTTCTCTGCATGTAAAAAAAAAAAGAAGAAGAAGCCAGGCAACAGTGGTTCACACCTGTAATCCTAGCTACTAAGGAGGTTGAAGTTTTCAAGGTTCAAAACCAGCCCAGGCAGGAAAGTCCCCGAGACTCCTATCTCCAGTTAATCACCCAAAAGTCCAAAGTGGAGTTGTTGCTCAAGTGGTCAAGCTCTAGGCTTGAGCAAAAGAAGTTCAGGGACAGTTCCTAGTCGCTGAGTTCAAGCCCCAGGACAGCACCAAAAACAAAAAGAAAGAAAGATGCATACTTTTAATGGAGGATTCTGAGCTGGAAGTATAGCTCAAATAGAACAGTGTTTGCCTAGCAAATACAAGGCTCTAAGTTCAAATCCCAATAAATGGAAAAAACAGCAGGGATTGTTTCACTAGTGGGCTTGGGGGTAGAAGGGGGTAAATGGCCAGCAGGACTCTTCCAGGATTGGGATGCCAGTTACTTGCCTTGGCTATTTCAGGATATGCTTAGAGATCTTTTGGGGATGGAGGACTAAAAGTAAACCCTGAGCCACCATGTCTTTGTAGAGAGAAGACTAAAGAGCAATTGAATGCCTTGAGGAAACACCATGAAAATGAGATCGAGGAGCATAAGCAGGAGATTGACCGTCTGCAGAAGCAAATCGAACGGCATAAGAAGATGATCAAAAAACTACAAAAAGATGATTAAAGGCACACAGATCCCCAAAGAATGGCTTGGGTGATCGTCTACTTCTATGTAGACATAGCTCCTGCTAAAATAATACTTGGTCTGTATGCTACTGACAAATAAATTTTGATCAGCGAAGTTTGATGTCTTCTATCTGAAGGGTGATAGAGAGAAGACACTACTTGTTAAAGTAATTGTACCAGTGGTGGGAGAGTGAATATGATGACATTTTGTATACATATACATCTCATACAGTTATTATAGGTAGGCTACCCAAAAAAGGGTTTCTGTCTTCAAAGGGGGAGAACAGATAGGAAATTAAGAAAGTAAGTGGGGCTGGGGATATAGCCTAGTGGCAAGAGTGCCTGCCTCGGATACATGAGGCCCTAGGTTCAATTCCCCAGCACCACATATACAGAAAACGGCCAGAAGCGGCGCTGTGGCTCAAGTGGCAGAGTGCTAGCCTTGAGCAAAAAGAAGCCAGGGACAGTGCTCAGGCCCTGAGTCCAAGTCCCAGGACTGGCCAAAAAAAAAAAAAAAACACCAAAAAAAAAAGAAAGTAAGTGGCATGTAACAAAGCCAGACACTGATGTGGTGACTTACACTTATAGTCCTAAACCACTCAGGAGGCTGAGATCTGAGGATGGAGGTTTAAAGCCAGCCTAGGCAGACAAGTCTGATGGATTCTTACAAGTGGACTGGGCACTGGTGGCTCATGCCCATAATCCTCGCTATTTAGGAGGCTGAGGCCTGAGGATTGTGTATCAAAGCCAGGCCTGGAAGGAGAGTTCACCAAATAAAATCTTGAAGTGGAGCTGTGGCTCAAGTGGTAGAGCACTAGCATTGAGCAATAAAGCTCAGAGTGCCCCAGGCCCTGAGTTCAAGCCCCAGTACCAGTACACACGTACACACAAGTCACCTATAGCTTGAGGACTGTGGTAGATCACATGCAGTGTTACCTATAGCCACTCAGCATATTGGAGTTGATACTTATATCCAAGTCTTTTCACCAGGATTTCTTTTGTTTATGTGGGGGAGATGCTGGGGAACCCAAGGACTTGTGTAGCATAAGTTGCTCTGACAAAACATGCCCATCCCCACCACCCCTTAATGTTAAAGCCTGACTTAAGTAATTTATACAAAGTAGTTATATAAATTCTCTAATGCAAACAACAACAACAACAAAAAAAAACACTTAAGGTGCCATGTAGGCCACTTATTAGCAAACTTCAACTCACTGGCTGGTATCATTTGTCCAGAATTAGGAATTATTGTTCCAGGACTCTGTTACTGAAGGGCTTTAGGGCCATTGAGTGACAAAAGCTTGGAGAAGTCACTGACCTAGCCTGTGCTAGGTCAGACAAGACACCAGATGGCTGATTTCAAAGCTTACTTGCTCAAAAACACTGAATTACAATGCTGCTGATGGCAGATGTGAGTGCAGAGATGATTCAAGTGACCAGAAACAAAATAAAGATGAAGTGCTAGATAGGACCCTAGTGGTAAAACAAGTGCCTAGCCTATGGGAAACCCTGAGTTCCATCCCCAGCACCATAAGAAAACAAACAAAAATAGCAACTCCAGGCTTTTGTTGTTAGTATTTTCTGGCTTTTGTGTTCATCTTGGCAGTACTGGGCTTTCAATCCAGGGCCTCATGCGAGGCAGTTGCTCTACCATGTAAACCATGCTTCCTGTCCTATGTTTTGGCTTTTTGTTTTGTTTTGCTTTTGAGATAAGTTTTCACTGTGCAGTGCAGATTAGTCTTGAACTTGAGATCCTCATGCCTCTGCCTCCAGGTATAGGTCACTATACTTGACTGGATATTTTTTGGTCACCAATCATCTATATCTGATTTTATTTTTATTTATTTATTTATTTATTTATTTTGGCCAGTCCTGGGCCTTGGACTCGGCCTGAACACTGTCCCTGGCTTCTTTTTGCTCAAGGCTAGCACTCTGCCACTTGAGCCACAGCACCACTTCTGGCTGTTTTTCTATATATGTGGGTACAGGGGAATCAAACCCAGGGCTTCATGTATAAAAGGAAAGCACTCTTGCCACTAGACCATCCTCCCAGCCCCTGAATCTTTAACTCTTATTTCCACATAGTGAGAAGAAAATATTCCTCTCCCTTTTTCCATTTCTACTTTAACCCTGTTAAACTAAAATGTATCATTTCTAAAACTTTCAAAATAAAATGATGTTGGGCACTGGTGGCTCATGCCTGTAGTCCTAGCTACTCAAAAGGCTGAGATGTGAGGTTGGAGGTTCAAAGCCAGCCAGGGCAGGAAAAGTCTGTGAGACTCTTATCTCCAATTAACCACCAGAAAACTGTAAGTGGCGCTGTGACTCAAGTGGTAGAGTGCTAGTGTTGAGCTGAAGAGCTCAGCCTCAGTGCCCTGGCCCAGAGTTCAAGCTCCACAACTGACAAAAAATAAATAAAGGGGCTGGGGATATGGCCTAGTGGCAAGAGTGCTTGCCTCATATACATATGAAGCCCTGGGTTCTATTCCCCGATATGGCCTAGTGGCAAGAGTGCTTGCCTCGTATACATGAAGCCCTAGGTTCTATTCCCCAACACCACATATACAGAAAACAGCCAGAAGTGGCGCTGTGGCTCAAGTGGCAGAGTGCTAGCCTTGAGCAAAGGAAGCCAGGAACAGTGCTCAGACCCTGAGTCCAAGGCCCAGGACCGGCAAAAAAGAAAGAAAAAAATAAAAATAATAAAATGATGAAATGCACTGAAAATCACTTGTCTATGAAGGAGACATGACTTCTAGAAGTATATAATTCATTTATTCTTTTTTTTTTTTTGCCAGTCCTGGGTTGAACTCAGGGCCTGAGCACTGTCCCTGGCTTCTTTTTGCTCAAGGCTGGCACTCTATCACTTGAGCCACAGCGTCACTTCCGGCTTTTTCTATATATGTGGTGCTGAGGAATCGAACCCAGGACTTCATGTATATGAAGCAAGCGCCTTACTACTAGGCCATATTCCCAGCCCTCATTTAATTATTAAATAAACCTTGCTGGGGAGGTAATACATACCTGTAATTCCATCTGCTCACGAGTCAGAGGCAGAAGAATCATGAGTTAAAGTCCAGCCTGCTGGGTGCTGGTGGCTCATACCTGTAATCCTAGCTACTCAGGAGTCTGAGATCTGAGGATTACAATTCAAAGCTAGCCTAAGCAGGGAAGTGTTTGAGACTCTTACCTCTACTAAACTACCAAAAAAAACCTAGGAACTGAGCTGTGGCTCAAGTGGTAGAGTGCTAGCCTTGAACAAAAGAAGCTCAAAGACAGTGCCCAGGCCAAGTGCAAGCCAGGCTGTTACCAGAACACATGATATTGTACTTGTCTCTGCAGTGTCATCAAGGAAGCATTACTGGATTGGTGACCCACAATGCTTCAGCGAGGAAATCTTCAAAAGATAGGCAGGCCTCTACCTGGCCCTTGAATACTGAGTTCTAGATATTGAAAAATAACTACATAAATTAAAACTGAGGACGTATCAAGATAGAGGCCAAGAAAATTTATTAGTAAAGCAAAGAGAAGGAAGGATAGAGAGATTGTACACCACTCAAACCTGACTTGGGGCAACCCTGGTAACAGATACAAAGATTGCTCTAACACCACAGGTTTTTATGGTGAGAAATTGGAGGGGTGGCTCGTTTGCCTTAGGGCTAGGGCTTACCTTTGAGCTGACACACCTGGACCTTTTTCTTATTCTTGCTGCTATACTGTTTTGTCAATTGAGCCAGAGATGTTGAGATTGCCCTCATAAACTTAGTCATTAATATTTTGGCATCCCTTCAAACACAGGATGGACTTGGTCACTTGCTCCTGCCAGGACAGCTGATCATCCCCAAGATGATTTTCTCCCTTCAATATGTTTTGTAGCCAGGAGCCAATGGTCCACACCTGTAATCCTAGCCACTCTGGAAGCTGAGATCTGAAGATTGCAGTTTAAAGCCAGCCCAGGCAGAAAAGTCTGTGAAATTTTTATTTCCAGTTAACCCCCAGAAAATGGGAAGTGGCACTATGGCTCAAAGCTAGCCTTGAGTGAAAGAGCTCAGGGACAGCACCTAGGCCCTGAGTTCAATCCCCACAACTGAGGGGAAAAACAAACAAACAAACATTCATGCATATAGTGTTTGTCTCTGAATTACTGGGTGCTGTTTCCTATGCCTCATTTTTCCCTGATCTAACTTGCTTCAAGACCAGGCAAAAAGGGATAAAGATCCCCATCTCTTGAAGGAAATAAAAACAAAAGGGGGCTGGGAATATGGCCTATCAGTAAAGTGCTCACCTCATATACATGAAGCCCTGGGTTTGATTCCTCAGCACCATATATATAGAAAAAAGCTGGAAGTGGCACTGTGGCTCAAGTGGTAGAGTGCTAGCCTTGAGCAAAAAGAAGCCAGGGACAGTGCTCAGGCTCTGAGTCCACACCCCAGGACTGGCAACAAAAACAAATAAACAAAAACAAAATGACATTGTTCATGTAATTGAGTGCTTAGGTAACATGAGTGATGTCCTGGGTTCAAATCACAGTACTGATAAGAAAACTTTCTTACTGAATGTCTACTATGTAGCAAGAGCACTGCATTAGATTCAGAGACTACAACAGAAAACCCAGCCCTGCCCTCACTGAGCTTATGCAATGTAAGGAAGTCAATAAGTCAGTACTCAGGTAATAAATAAATAAAGCTAAGTGAAGGGACACAGAAGTGGAGGGAAATAAATCATTTGCATAAAGTGTGGCCTACTAAGATTGTCATTTTACAGTTAGCTGATCAAGAAGAGGCCTGGAAGATATAAAATCAGATGAGCTGTGAAGGACCTGAGCATTTCACACTGAAGTCTAGCAGCAAGAGCTGTGGGAACAGTAAAGTGACCTGTATTGTTGGGATTGCAGGTTCCTGGAGCTCAGATTCAGTGTTGCCAGATCTTTCTGTTTCCCAAGAGAAATGAAGAAAAAATCATGAATGAGACATATTATGAGAGGTTGTGCAACTAGTAACACAATATCTGTTTCTGAACATTCCATTCCATTGGTTATGCATATTAGCTGACTTTGGCCTAGTCTTATCCAGATAAATGGACATTCAAGTTAATGAGTGTTAGAGCTAGGCACAATGGCACACACCCATATTCCCAGCTACTTGGGAGGCTGAGGTGGAGGATTCCTAGAGTCCAGGCGTCAGCAGCCAGCTTGAGCAACAGAGCAAGAGCAAAGTTAATGACTTTTTTCTTTTCTTTTCTTTTTTTTTAAATATCAAAGAAGGTAATTTATAATAGAATCTGGAAGATAGGCACTGGTCACTCAGGCCTGTAATCCCAGCTACTTAGGAGGCTGAGATCTGAGATTTGTGGTTCAAAGCCAGCCCAGAGAGAAAAGTCCTTCAGAGTGCATCTCCAATTAACCAGCAAAAAGCTGTTCTAGAGGTGTGGCAAGGCCTTGAGTTCAAACTCCAGTACAGGAGTGGGAGAAAGCTTGGAGAGTGAATGAGAAACCCTGATTCTAATCCCCACCACGGGGTGATTGTCTCATACTTCGACCTTGAGTAAAGGTATACGTCAGCCAATGAGAAACTGAGTAGAAGAAGAAAGAAGAGAACTGGAGATGTAGCTCAGTGCCAGAGTGCTTACCTGAATGTTTAAGTCTCTGCCTTTGATCTCCAGCACTCAAGGAAAAAAGAAGAAGATGAAAAGCAAGTATGTTCACGTATGTGCACATGTATGCTCTCTGTCTCTGTCTGTCTGTCTGTCTGTCTGTCTCTCTCTCTCTCTCTCTCACACACACACACACACACATACACACACACACAGAGAAAGAGAAAGGAACACTAGGGTATGATGGATATCATGGGGCTTTGAATGCCAGATAAAGGAATCTTGACTTTGTCCAGGGATTTCAAACCCAGATTACTGTAGGGACCAGGTGAGTAATGTAAATGAGTTCAGTGGGCCATATGCTCTGTGGTAGCTGAGACATGGAGAAAAGAAGCCCAACTTCTATGTGTGGTTTGTGGTACCTGGAATTCAGATTTGGGGTTGCTAGATCTCCCTGTTTCCTAAGAGAATTCATAAGCTGGACATCTTTTGTGAAATCTCCCAACTTGTAAGTCTCAGCAACTTACTATTTTTTTTCAAAACACGGTGAACTAAATAATTTGTTTGTACACCAAGAAATGACCTGTCGTATGTTCAACTACAACCTGGACAGTGCAAGCAAGCAAGATCTGTGCCTGGTTGTGACTCGGTCAGAGTTATTTTCAGATGTCTCTGCCTGTCTGAGCTATTTATACTTGCTTCTGTCTCCTTTGCTTCTGTGATCCTGGCTGCCAGAGTTTAGGCATTCGGTCTGTACTCTCCTTCCCCATCCCTACCCACATTCTCACCCACTTCCAGCTCCACCAAGTACCCATCTTAGGCATTAATCATATTCCAAGGAATAAACTTTCATTATTTTTCTATTTTTGTTTGAACTCAGAGTCTGGGCGCTGTCCTTTAGCTCTTTTGCTCAAGCCTTGAGCTACAGTTCTACTACTTAAGTCACAGCTCCACTTCCAGATTTTTTGGTAGCTAATTGGAGGTAAGAGGGCTGGGAATGTGGCTTAGTGGTAGAGTGCTTCCTAACATGCATGAAGCCCTGGGTTCCATTCCTCAGTACCGCATAAACAGAAAAAGCCAGAAATGGCTCTGTGTCTCAAGTGGTAGAGTGCTAGCCTGAACAAAAGAAGCTCAAGGACAGTGCCCAGGTCCTGAGTTCAAGCCCCAGGACTGGCAAAAAAAAAAAAAAAAGTCTCATACTCAGACTGGCTTCAAATTTCAATACTCAGATTTCAGCCTCCTGAGTGGCTAGGATTACAGGTATGAGTCACCAGTGCCCAACTTTAAAATAATTTCATTCATATTTATTTTTCTCCCCATTTTTAGCCTTTATTACCACTGTGTGTGTGTGTGTGTGTGTGTGTTTGTCCTTGCAAGTCTGTGCGTGTGCACACGTGCATGCACTAGTCCTGGGCTTGAACTCAGGGCCTGGGAGCTGTCCCTGAGCTTCTTTGGTGCAAGGCTAGCACTCTACTACTTGAGTCACAGTGCCACTTCCGGCCTTTTCTGAATAGTTTATTGGAGATAAGAGTCTTGTGGACTTTCCGGCCTGGACTGGCTTCAAACCACGATCTTCAGATCTCAGCTTCCTGAGTAGTTAGGACTACAGGTGTGAGCCACCAGCACCCAGTTTAGAAATAAAATTTTAAAGTTTTATTTTTTATTTTTTTCAAATTTTTATTATCAAACTGATGTACAGAGAGGTTCCAATTTCATACGTTAGGCATTGGATAAGTTTCTTGTACTGTTTGTTACCTTGTCCCTCATACCCCCCCCTCCCTCCTCCCCCTTTCCCTTCCCCCCACCAGGTGTTTTCAGTTCACTTACACCAAACAGTTTTGCAAGTATTGCTTTTGTAGTTGTTTGTATTTTTTTACCCTGTGTCTCTCAATTTTGGTATTCCCTTTCAATTTCCTAGTTCCAATAATTTTAAAGTTTTAAAATTGGGATTGGATTTATAACTCTTGGTAGAACACTTTAAATATTCATAAGACTCTGGGTTCAATCCCCAGTGGTATCTGTCTGAAATCTCAGCATTGAGAGCTTGAATCAGGAAGATTATGAGTCAATCTTGGCTATGTCGTTTTTTAAAATGATGTTTAAGGCCAGGCACCAGTGGCTCACAACAATTATTGTAAGGTTAGAAAATGGAGAAGCCACATTTTGAGAGGTTGACTCTTGGAGTCTTTATTAAAAAGCTGCCTACTGCATGGTAGACTCCTGTCTCAAAGACCAGCAGCCAGCAAATACACTTAACACTGTTAGGAAACAGGCCAGAGAGGAAAGAAAAAACAATACCAACATACCAGTTCAGCTCCAAATGGAGAGCTGACTTGGGCTGCCATGGTACCAGAGAACAGCCAGGAGACAGGAGATAGGACATGAACACTGAGACACATGGCATGGCATACTAGCACCTGAGCTGGTCCAGGCCTAAAAAGGGTCAGCTCAGGGGCAGGGTCACAGGAAAACTCCCAGTCCCAGGCACTAGACTGACAGGTTTAATAACTTATCAGCCAAGTTCCTGCCCCAGTCTCCAGGGGTTCAGGTATGCCTCTCATCTGAGGGGTGGGGGCTTCATCTTCCCCCACAAGATGCTAGACCTTAAATGGACATACTCAGGTACCAGCAGAACTTTTCCATCTAGGGAAGATAGGCCTCAACCTTCCATATTGGATATACTTAGAGGCTACTCACAGGTGGTGATTCAAGCCATTTAGAATTAATTAAGGCAGAACCAGAGCAGTCTCTATATGCAAAGTTTTCCTTAAGCCATGATATCTTCATTTCTCTGAAGCAGAGTTCTCCTAGCTCACCTTGCTGAGCTTGGCATCTGCATTCAATGAATGGCCTCTCTTACCTCTAGGCTTTTCAGTCCCTCCTCCCAGCAAGAGGTACCAGGATGGCTTCCAGAAGTTATTTAGACTCAGCCTCCCTACATCACTATAATCTTAGCTACTCCAGAGGTTGAGCTCTAAGGATGGTGATTTGAAGCCAGCCTTGGACAGAAAAGTTCATGACACTCTTACCTCCAGTTAACTACCAAAAACCTGGAAATGGAGATGTGGCTTAAGTGGTAGAGCTAGCCTTAAGCAAAACATCTTAGGGATAGCACCCAAGCCTTGAGTTCAAGTGCCAGAACTGGCACAAATTTGTGTGTGTGTGTGTGTCTGTGTGTGTGTGTGTGTCTGTGTGTGTGTGTGTCTGTGTGTGTCTGTGTGTGTGTGTGCTTGTCAGTCCTGGGGCTTGAACTCAGGCCTGGGCACTGTCCCTGAGCTTCTTTTGCTCAAAGCTAATGAAGGATTGACCCCTACCCTATTGTCCCGGGGGCATGCAGGCACCAGATAAAACCTCAGGTATGTGCGAACCTGCTTTAATGTGCAGGCAGGGCAATTCACCTAAGCCCATCTGTAAACAATCCATTACTGGTCCAAGGACAAGCCACCAACTCCCTAGACCTAGTGGCACTTTCAATAACCTCTCCCTCCTCGCTCAGACCTCCTATAAGCCTAGTCCCAAATTCACCCCCTCGCACAACCTCTGAACCCATTGGAAGGTTTGTGCCCCTCACTGTTCCTCAATAAACAGTCCTCACCTATTGGTGATGGAGTCTGGCCTATTCCTTTTCCGTTCTCCTCCATTTTCCCAACAGCTAGCACTCTACCACTTGAGCCACAATGCCACTTCTGGCCTTTTCAGTGTTTGTGGTACTGAGGAATAGAATCCAGGACTGCAGGCATGCTAGACAAGCACTCTACCACTAAGCCACACTTTTTTTTTGCCAGTCCTGGGGCTAGAACTCAGGGCCTGGGCACTGTCCCTGGCTTCTCTTTGCTCAAGGCTAGCACTCTGCCACTTGAGCCACAGCACCCACTTCTGGCCTTTTCTGTTTATGTGGTGCTGAGGAATCGAATCCAGGGCTTCATGCATGCAAGGCAAGCACTCTACCACTAAGCCATATTTCTAGCCCACAAAATTTTTTTTTTGGCCAGTCCTGGGGCTTGGACTCAGGGCCTGGGCATTGTCCCTGGCTTCTCTTTGCTCAAGGCTAGCACTCTGCCACTTGAGCCACAGCGCCACTTCTGGCCATTTTCTGTATATGTGATGCTGGGGAATTGAACCCAGGGCCTCATGTATACGAGGCAAGCACTCTTGCCACTAGGCCATATCCCCAGCCCCCCGCAAAATTTTTTTAAAAAAGAAAGAAAACTGTGTGTGTAAGATGTATACATTGTATTCTATAAAAGCAAAAATTTGAAATTGGAATAAATATGTAATAGTGATATGTATAAACCGAGATTAAGAACTGTAGGGGCTGGGAATATGGCCTAGGGGCAAGAGTGCTTGCCTCATATACATGAAGCCCTGGGTTCGATTCCTCAGCATCACATATATAGAAAAGGCCAGAAGAGGCGCTGTGGCTCAAGTGGTAGAGTGCTAGCATTGAGCAAAAAGAACCCAGGGACAGTGCCCAGGCACTGAGTCCAAGGCTCAGAACTGGCAAAAAAAATAACTGAGTGTAGTGTCACATGCCTGTAATCCTAATACTCAGGGTTTCAAATGATGAGAATCTGATTTGTTCTCATAATTCCATGTTGCTCCCTTCTCAGCACATTCTTTTTTTTTTTAATCAAAGGAGCCTATATGAAGGACTTGCCTCTCCCTTCTATGCCTATCCTTTCTAGGTATCCAAAGGTGGAATATGAAGGATTGACCCCCTACCCTATTGTCCCAAGGGCATAAAGAGGGGCTGGGAGTATGGCCTAGTGGCAAGAGTGCTTGCCTCGTATACATGAGGCCCTGGGTTCGATTCCCCAGCACCACATATACAGAAAATGGCCAGAAGTGGCGCTGTGGCTCAAGTGGCAGAGTGCTAGCCTTGAGCAAAAAAGAAGCCAGGGACAGTGCTCAGGCCCTGAGTTCACGGCCTAGGACTGGCCAAAAAAACAAACAAACAAACCAAGGGCATAAAGACACCAGGCAAAACCTGGTGAATTTGCTTTGAGATCCAGGCAGGAAAATTCCCCTAGGCCCAGCTGTAAACAATCCTTTCTGGGCCCAAGGGAAAAGCCACTAACTTTGTAGACCTAGTGACGCTTTCTTTAACCTCTGTCTCCTAGTTCAGACCCCTTATAAGCCTAGTCCCAAATTCACCCCTTTGCACAACCTCTGTGCCCCTCCCTGTTCCTCAATAAACAGTTCTTGCCTATTGACAATCAAGTGAAGCTTATTCCTTTTCCATTCTCCTCCATTTTCCCAACATCAGGAGTATCACCACTTCCCAGCTAAGAAGTATTGTCAGAATATCAAGTGAAGTAGGTGGCTCTGGCCTGTTATTCTGACACTGGGCAGGCTGAGGCAAGAGAATTCTGAGTTTGAGGCCAGTTCATGCTACACAGCAAGGCTCTATAATGGCAAAAAAAAAGAGCTAGAAATATAGGCATGGGTCAATGTTAAGTGCTAGCCATCAGAGAAAGAGTGCAAGGGCCAGAGTTCAGGACCCAGAATAGAAACAAAACCAACAACACACTAGGACAGGGTGGGGCTGTTAGGGCTGCAGATCAAGCTCAATGTAGAGTTGCTTGCCTAGCCTGTAAGAGGCCTGAATCATAAGCTACTGAAACAACTAAGTCTTAAAATTTAACCAAATTCTGGTGGTTCATGCCTGTAAATCCTAGCTATTCAGGAGGCTGAGATCTGAGGATCTTGGTTCAAAGCCAGCCTGGGCAGAAATTTCTGTGAGACTCTTACCTTCAATTAACTACCAGGACTGGAAGTGCTGCTGTGGTTCAAAGCAATAGAGCACTACTAGTCTTCAGTAAAAAAGCTCAGGAACAGTACCTCAAGTTCAAGTCCCAGCAACAACCAAAAAAAAGTCTTTTACAAAATTGATTTTTAACATCTACAAACCACTCCTTTCCAAACTTTTGTTTCCTCTGTGTAACCATGTACACACATAAAATCATCCTAAAAGAGGCTGGGGATGTGGCTTAGTGTTAAAGTGCTTGAGTAGCATGCATGAAGCCCTAGGTTTGATTCCTCAATACCACATAAACAGACAAAGCCAGAAGTGGTACTGTGGCTTAAGTGGCAGTGTGCTAGCCTTGAGCAAAAGAACCTCAGAGACAGTGCTCAGAGTGCCCAGGCCCTGATTTCAAGCCCCAGGACTAGCCAAAAAAAAAAAAAATCATCCTAAAAGTATCTTTGTGAAGCTTATTTTCTTTTCCTTTAACCTATTAATTCCTGCATAGTTTTGAAGTTCAAAGTATTAGCGCTAACTCCCGTTAGTCCCTTTGATAGATCTGTTTATTACTACAACTATTCTCCTTTGGTGAGCATTCTGGTTGCTTCCCATTATCCACGGTTACAATAACAGAGCATTGATCAGCAATAAATAAACACTAGCTAAGGGCAGAAGGCCAGAGACCCATTAAAAAAAACAAAACAAAACAAAACAAAAACCACAAAGGGAAACTCAGCACTGGTGGCTAAGGCCAGGCATCTTAACTACTCAGTAAGTTGAGACCTAGAAGACTGTAAATTCAAAGCCAGCTCAGGCAGGAAAGCTAGGGGTGACTCCATCTTCGGTCACCCAGCAAAAATGCTAGACTGGAGGTGTGGCTCAGTGGTAGCGCGCCAGCCAAGCAAGTGGGAAGCCCCTTACCTCCAGTGCTAGGGAAGCATGGCCCAAACAACCAGAGGGGAAAAAAAAAGAAAAAGAAAAGTCCAAGAAGCTGAAAGCAGGGCGAGAGGAAGGAAAGGTCGGTAAGGCGCACACCAATCAGAACCTGGTTGACAGGCAGAGCCCGAAGAATTTGGAGCCACTCCCCGCCCCTCACACAGCTGAAGGGATTCGCTTCTGTAACTAGCCTGGAAACCCGCCTCGGCCTATCCGGAGCGCCGCTGCGGACTGCTATTGGCTAACAGAAAACACGCCCATCTTCCCGCTCATTGGCCGCCGCAGTTGACGTCAGAGGAGCCTGTTGCTGAGCAAAAAAAAAAAAAAAAAAAAAAAAAAAGTGCAGCTTTTGGTGAGACTGAAAAACACCGAGATCGTCCTTGGGTCAAAAAAGAAGAAAATAACTAGCCGCTGTTTATTTAAGCTCCTGCCGAATGCCAGGCTTCGTGCTTTAAACTTAAGTATCAATAGTGATAGCCACCTTTTGTGATCTGAGTCAGATACTTTAGAATAAGGCACCTTTACACATATATAAAGCAGAAGGCTTATTGAACACACTTCATTTGCATCAAGCTTTGTTAAAGAGTTTGCATACCCTGGCTCTCATGCTCACAAAACCCTCTGCATGCTAGGTACTGGCAGCTCAATGAGCCTGTAATGCTAGATAGCTTACTCAAGAGGCTAAGATCTGAGGTTCAAAGCCAGCCCAGTAGGAAAGTCCAGGAGAGTCTTATCTCCAGTAACCAGAAAAATGTTGAAAGAGGAAGTGTGGCTCAAGTGGTAAAGTGCAAGCCTGGCGGGGGGCGGGGGGGGGCAACAACTAAGGGACAGCACAAGTAACTTTCATTGCCTAGTTTAACATCAACAGGAAACAGGCTAAGAGTATCGAAGTGACTTGCCCAGGTTCACACAGCTTGAAAGGGTCAGATTTGCATCCTTTCACTTGGGTGCCAAATCCAGCTTTGGGTTGAGGGTACATTAGTGTTTTAGGGATTAGGAGAGGAGGAAAAGCCAGGGGAGGCCTCAGGATGGCTGTCAAAATGAGAAATATAGCTGGGCTGTTGGTGGCTCAGGCCTGTAATCCCAGCTACTCACAAGGCTGAAATCTGAGGATTATGGTTCAAAGGCAGTCCAGGCAGGAAAGGCTGTGAGATGTTCATCCCCAACAAACCATCTAAAAACGGGATGTAGAGCTGTGGCTAAAGTGGTAGAGTGTTAGACTTGAGCAAAAAGCTCAGGGACAGCGCCCAGGCCCTGAGTTCAAGCCCTACCACTGACACATACACAAAGAGAGAGACATACAGAAATTGAGAAATGGAGGTTGTGGAGGAAAGACATCAGAATAAAGGGTTCACCTGGAGGAGGGGCTTCAAGACTTTAGTGTTTACCCTGCAAACAACTTGTGGGCAAGAAAAGGATTCTTTTTTCCTTTTTTATATTTATTTATTTATTTATTTCCAATCCTGGGGCTTGAACTCAGGGCCTGGCCACTGTCCGTAAGTACTGAATGGTTTGGGGCTGTCCTCTGGCCACGCTTTTTCAGTCCATCCTGACACCGATGTACCAGGGTTGGCCTGCAGGGGGCGCTGACAGTTCACTCGGCCAACAAACCTACGCTGAAACTCCAGCAATTGCCCTAAAGCTCTCAGAAGTTCACATACTGAAAGGGTTGTTTTTGTTCTTTTCCAAACCAGAAAGTTTCTGTCCTCGGCATCCAGTCGAGGAAGGCGAATTGTACACATCAGCTCTCCATTTGGATTGCG
Organism: Perognathus longimembris pacificus; assembly: GCF_023159225.1. Lineage (NCBI taxonomy): Eukaryota > Metazoa > Chordata > Mammalia > Rodentia > Heteromyidae > Perognathus > Perognathus longimembris. The sequence goes on from NC_063167.1 coordinate 17,471,997, forward strand.
GGGGAGGGGGATCCAATTTGTGCGACAAGGCTTAAAAACTAGCATCTGAGTTGGACGATTCCTTAGAAGTGCTCTTAGGAAAGGGTTGGCTGTTTCTGGAGTCTGGAGTCGTCCTAGTAGTCCTGTCCTCTAATGCACAGCTGGCGAGGGGGGAGGGGAGGTAGGGAGATTTCGTTTGTGTTGGTTTTTTTTTTTTGGGGGGGGGCTTGAAACCTGGGCCTGGGCGTTGTCCCAGTTGTTTGTGCTTTTTGACAGCTCAAGACCTGTCAGTTCCAAGAGGGAAGGACCTGGCTGGGCACCTCATACATGCCTGCTTAATGAGTAAGGGCATGAATATGTGAGTAAGCCTGGGGTTGGGTCTGTTTTAGCTTTATCAGACCACTTGGAGTGGGGTTCTTTCCTAAATGCTTCCCTGGGGAATAAATTGTATTCTGAGATTGGGTGCAAGAATAGAAAAACAGTGTTCAGAAAATGACACCAATGTTGACAGGTCACAGCCTCCCGGAAAGATCAGGGAAAAGCACTCCCCAACATTTGAGATAAAAAATTAATTGAGGAAAAATAAATACAAAACTCATGAGAATCCCATTAGATTCCTAATCTGAGAGGATCTGAAGCTGCAGAAATCTCAAAAGCATTCCAAGTCTAATCTACACAGTGTCTTCAGAACTAGAATGTGATTGAGGAATAAAAATAGCTTGGGCCAATCAGTGGCCTCAACATAGCTGATGCAAGAGTCCAGAGAGAATAGCAACCAGAGGAGGTCTTGACTAAACCAAAAAGACAATGTGTGGAGGAGGGGAGGAATGTGCCCAGTTCATGTCCTCTTCATCCCAAGGCTCCACTGGGCTGGGAGCTTCACCAATGGATTTCAAGAGCCCAACACAGCACCTGATACACACTAAGTGGTTGACAAATATTTACTGACTGAAAGAGGGAGGGAAGGAGCAGAATGCTCAAGTAGAGCCAGATCAGTGGTTCATCTTTTCACTGATTCCTTCTGCTGCCACAGCCCAGCTTAGTTTTTCATGGAGACTCTTCCACAAAGAGGATGTGCTGGCCCATCAATTAGAAGCCACTTGACAGTTATGTTTCTCACTCCCCATTAATATATCTGCAGTAAGCATCAGTTACATGTGCTAGCCTGCTTCTACATACCCACATCCCTGTCTCATTATTGGTGGGGTGGTTTCTGTTAGGGAGTCATACAGGGTTTGAATACTCAGTGGATTACTAAGCTGTCCTACCTCTGCCAACACACCTCTTGAGCTTTAGTGTTGTCATCTGTCAAATGGGGACATAATGTCTATCTCCCCAGGTTGTGGTGAGAGTTCCCTGAGGCAATGGAGGAATCCCTGCACTCTTGATGGAACACAGTAAATGTTAGCATGTGTGGTTCTTTTTACTCTTTTCTCTCTCTCTCCCTCTCTCTTTTTTTTGTGTGATGGTACTGGGACTTGAACTCAGGGACTAGAGATTACCCCTTAGCTTTTGTGCTCAAGTCTGGTACTCTACCAGTTGAGCCATACCTCCACTTCTGGCTTTTTGGTGATTCATTAGAATTAAGAGTCTCCTGAGGGGCTGGGGATATGGCCTAGTGGCAAGAATGCTTGCCTCGTATACATGAGGCACCACATATACAGAAAATGGCCAGAAATGGCGCTGTGGCTCAAGTGGCAGAGTGCTAGCCTTGAGCAAGAAGAAGCCAGGGACAGTGCTCAGGCCCTGAGTCCAAGCCCCAGGACTGGCCAAAAAAAAAAGAGTCTCCTGAACTTTCCTGCCTGCCAGGCTTTGAACCATGATCCTCAGATCTCAGCCTCTTGAGTAGCTAGGATTACAGATGGGAGCCACCTGTGCCCCAGATAACAGAGTAAAAATTTTAAATGAAATTGAATCTGTTTAGAAAGAGATTTGACTCAAAGGAGACTCAAGGACCAAGGGTGGGTATTATTAGAAGGATATTGTACTAGGTGGCACAGAAGGGGAGAAAAGATGTCAAAATATAAACTCTGCCTTCAAGAACCTCATACTCAAAAGGGTCCAATAAGACATACACATAGAAAATTACAATACAAGGTAGAATGTAACATTTTTTTTAAAGACATTCAGCCCAAGTCCCTTGGGATGACATTAATTTCCTTCAAGAAACCAAAGAGCTCATCTTCAGAATCACAGATTTAGAATCAGAATAGAAAGAACTGAGAGGCCTAGCTGGCTCTGGCCCGGCCAGGATTCTCTACCCAGAATAAACCAAGACTGCTAAAACAAAAGGAAGGGCCTAAAAAGAAAAACAGCAAGGGAAGAGGCTTTTGTGGAAAATGAATAGATGAATTCAGCTTTGAGGTGCCAGGTGCTGGTACTGTGGCAACTTCCTTAACAAAAGAGACTTGAAGGCCAGGAAGTGGATGAGATCAGACAGTGTGTCTGGAAAGAAGAGGGATAAAAACAGAAACTAGAAAGCACCCACGTTTTATTTAGAGAATGGGAGGAGAACAAGGAGCCAGTGAAGTAGCCAAAGAGAAGTGAGAATAGATCCAGAACACCTTGTTACAAAGATGGAAAACCTGGAGTAACACGAAGGAAGCAGAAGGTAGAAAACAACATCAGTGGAGAGGGAGATTAGAGGGAGATTGCCACTGGCATTTCAATGCATGAGGGCTTTTCCTGAGGCTCCAAAAATGAGGTGGATTCCCTGTGGCTGGTACAGTTGGAGGCCTGGGTAGTGTTTGCTAATCTCCAATATCTGGTGATCAGCTCTATAATTAGCATCATTTGTATACCGGGGAGCCAAACCTCCCAACCCTAACCAGTCCCTCCAGGTTTGGGAAGCTGAAGAACTCACTTGGAAGGGATTTCACACTTGGCTCTCAGGCCAAGCCAGGTAAAGTCCCGTTTCATCACAGATTCTAATGACTCTTCAGGCTGTCACTCTCTCTGGTATTACTAGTGATCTGAGTAAACCCCCCTGTTGCAAAAGTTTCCAGCATTCGTCGGAAGCCGACTACAGCTCCCAGAGTTCCCCGCGCTTCTAAGCCGTTGATTGGCGGAACGGTTGGCTCCAGTGGGCGGGGCCGCCCACGCCTCCCCGAGAAACAAGCATCTGATTGGCTCTTCCGGTGGCTTTTGTGTCCCCGCCCTCCCCCGGGGACCGCAGCGGGCTGAGCTGAGCGGCTGGTGTCAGAGCCCGGCGAGCGCTGGCAGTTCCGCGGCGGGGATGCTGAAGAGCGGCTGGTCCGCGAGCAGCGCCGGCCACTGCGGACTTCCGACGCACTCCGGGCCGTGAAAAGCCCCCTACGCCGCGGCTAACCCCAGGCCTCCGAGGCCATACACTGTTCCAGAAGCCAGACTAGGAGAAGAGTCCAGCACAGCAGCGGCGGATCCCTCGGATCTGGAACCCCGAGAGACACCCCGGAATTCTCGGTCGGCCCTCCCCCCCCCCCCCCAGCGGCCCTCAGCCCCGGGCTTCTACGTGCACCGGTCCCAGGACCACCACCACCCTTTCCCGGGCACAAGCCCCCGCTGGATCCTGGCGCACACCATGATCGTGGCGGACTCCGAGTGCCGCGCCGAGCTCAAGGGCTACCTGCCGTTCGCCCGGAGCGGTGTCGGCGGAGCGGGGACCGGAGAGGTAAGCAGCCGCCGAGCGACGCCACTCTTCCCCGAGCCGCCTTCCGAGGCTCCGGCCGTCCCGATCGGAGTCTGTGCGCCCCCCCGGCCCCGGGCTCGGCGAGGAGGGGAGCGAGGCAGAGTGGAGAGCGCGTAAGCCGGGACTGAGGTTGCATCAACCGGCCGCCGCGGGCCTCCGCTCCCTCCGGCTGTCCCCTCCTCCCCGCCTCTTCCCCCCCCCTGCCCCCCCAGGGCTGCGGATCCCTCCCTGGCTCCCGCGGACTCCCGGCCAATGGGAGGGACGCCTTCTGCCGGGCTCCCGGGGCTTTGGGCTCTGGTCGGGGGAGCGTCTTCAAGTCCGGGCAAATCCCGGCCGGAGCAGCTCGACCACTCCTCCTCCCCGCCCCCTTCCGCAGTTTCCCTTCCTCTCGGAGGGGGCTGGCGGCCGGGGGGACCCTTTCTAGGATGCGTCCCTCGGAGGGGGGCGGGGGGGAATGGGGCACCTGGGACTGGCCGGCGGAGGTCGCGATCCCTTTCGGGCTTCGGCCGGCACCCTGGGTTTGGAAGGAGGCGCGGGCACTCTGGGGGTTTGGTTTGGCCGCCGGTACGCCGGAGGCTGCAGCCAAAGCTGTCGGGGAGGGGAGGGGAAGAGAGGGGACGGGAGGTTGGGGGTGAGGGGAGGCAACCTTAGCCGGAGCTCTACCAGACGAGTGCCAGTCAGGCAGCTCGCTAACAAATGATCTGGGGTACTCCAAGTTTGTTTCGTAGAGATTTTCCTCCTCCTCTTTTCCCTCCGCCCCCCTCCCCTACCCCGAGCCTGGAGATTTTTGCAGGGAGACCAGGAATAAGACTGGACTTCACTCAGCCCCACTCCCCGCGGCAGTAGCGATAGCGAACACCTGTCTTTTTATTGAGCATCTATTAGATCCGGAGTCCAGGTTTTTGTCTCAGTCCTCTGGACCAACTCAGCAGTTACAAACTGAATTATAGCCCCATTGTACAGGATGAGAAAATTGAGGCCTGAAGAAGGTTAGGGAAAGGCATCTTGTCAGTCACCAAACACAGCATACTCCATTCTTTGACTTGTATCTGGGATTTGGGAGGGCGCTTGGCACTACAGGAAGTTTTGCTGTTTTCTTTCGTTTCCAAGCCTGGAGCAGTGGGGATATACTTTGCCAGGGCTGGACGTTGGGAGTGTTAATCCTCAAGTATATTTCTGGAGAAATTTCCTGCTCTTATCTGAGCCACCAAATTCCTAGAAGTTCTACCTCCAGTGATAAGATGGTTTGGTTCCTGGGTTTTCTGTTAAGTTTCTTTGCCCTTGTCAGCTATGATTTAGGAGCCTGGGATAGAGAAATGGAGCCTCACTCCAGGCCTCTTCTCAGCTGAGTGACTTGGTTTCATTGTGAAAAAATGGAAATAATATTACCATAGAGAGCACCTGGGCCCAGAGTGGAAGAGGCTGTTTTCCTGTCCCAACCCTCTGCTTAATTGCTGTGTTTTATTTCACTGATTGATTGCTTGATTGATTGATTGTGCAGATACTGGAGCTTGGACTCAGGGGCTCCTTTTCTCTTGTTTTTTTCCACTCAAGGCTGGAGCTCTCTCTCTCTACCACTTGAGCCCCACTTCCAGCTTTGTGCTGGTTAATTGGAAATAAGAATCTCATGGACTTTCCTGCCCAGGCTAGTTTTGAACTGAGATCCTCAGCTCTCAGCCTCCTGAGTAGCTAGGATTGCAGGTGTGAGCCTTCTAACACCTGGCTTCTTGCTGTGTTTTATCTTGGCCAAGTGATCCCATTTCTTGGTACAATTTGTCCATAAGGATTTCATGGTATCCTTAAGGGTTTGTTGTATTGGGAGAATTGACTCAGAATATCTACAGAGGCCCCAAGCACAGTGCCTGGAACAGTCCCTCCAAAGAACTTGGTCACTGCATCCAAGAGCTAACTCAGCTGCTGTCAGACACACTTCCCCTCCCCCATGGTACCTCTCAAGGGGTTCTCCTGAACCTATTCCCTCCTACTTAAGGTGAGAGAGCTGCCACTTCCTTCCCTCCCAGACAGAGCTGGAGGAGAGATGATCTGACTGACTGGCCATAGGTGTTCAACGCAGTCTGTCCCCTCTTTGAGTGAGAGGAGAAGTAGCCTTAGAGGAAGCCACTTTTCAGTAGTGGAAAAAGTTGGAGGTGTCTGAGATATTTCTAAGAATTTTTCTCTAGGAGAAAAGAAGCCTGCTTTATGTGGACTCCTTGATAATAATTTCGAGGAGACCGATCTGAGAGCTAGAAAAAAAAGCCCAAGGGATGGGCCACCTGTGGAGTCCCTCACCTTTCCTTCACTATATACCCTCTCTCAGAGAGTCAGGGCCATTAGATATAATTATCTCCAGAAAATTCCATGGTTTTCATTGCTCTACTTGACTGCATGTTTTCAAAGCCATCTTGAGTTCTAGGATAACTTCTTTGGACAACCCTTCCTCTGAGAAGCTTTTCATGTTCCCTTTCTGTCCCCTTTCCATTAGAGGAGCTTTGGGAGCAGTTATGTAAGTTAGGCATTTCTTGTCTGTATCCCTGCTGGACTGTAGGCACTTGTCACCCTGAAGTTCCCTTTCCCAGTATTGTTCTTAACTTTTTTGTATGTGTGCTGGTAATGGGGCTTGAACTCAGAGCCTCATGTTCTCACTTGGCTTTTTTGCTCAAGGCTGGTGCTCTACCACTTGAGCTACATTCCACTCCAGCTTTTTACTGATTAATTGAAACTAAAAGTCTCATGGATTTTTCTGCCGATGGTTTGCAAAGCTCAGATCTCAGCTTCCTAAGTAGTTAGAATTACTGGCATGAGCCACCAACTACCAGCTTAGTTCCTTTTATCTAATATGTGCTTGCAATAAGCCCTTGTTGGCTTAACTGGCCCTCGTGAACTGTTCACATTTTGAAATCAGGTCTGAGTTATGCTGTGCTTAAAGAGGCCCATTCTGAGCTTCCTACCTCTAAAGAAGGGACAAAGCCTGTTTACCTAGGATGGTCAATAGGAATCAAAGTGATTGTGAGATATGATGTGGAATGTTCTTAGCCTGGTACCCAGCCTATGATGGGCATAGAAGGGAGTTTATAGCACTAAACACCCAAGGCAAGTTGGGCACTGGTGACTCATACCTGTAATCCTAGCTAGTTCAGGAGGCTGAGATCTGAGGATTACATTTTTTTTTTTTTTTTGGCCAGTCCTGGGCCTTGGACTCAGGACCTGAGCACTGTCCCTGGCTTCTTCCCGCTCAAGGCTAGCACTCTGCCACTTGAGCCACAGCGCCGCTTCTGGCCGTTTTCCATATATGTGGTGCTGGGGAATCGAACCTAGGGCCTCGTGTATCCGAGGCAGGCACTCTTGCCACTAGGTTATATCCCCAGCCCCTGAGGATTACATTTTGAAGCCAGCCCACTCAGGAAAGTCCATGAGATTCTTATCTCCACTTAACCACAAGAAAACCGGGAAGTGGCGCTGTGGCTCAGAGTGGTTAGAGTGCTGTCCTTGAGGGAAAATGCTCAGGGACCAGGCTTGGGGACCAAGCCCCAGGAGCAACACCACCAAAACCACCCAAGTGGAATGGATGATCAGGGACTGCTTGTGTTAACTTCCTCTCAGATGTAAATCCAGGCACACATCTGGGTTCAGCCTGCCAGGAAGGGGCGTGCACGCGCACACACACACACACACACACACACACACACACACACACACACATGAACTCAGGGCCTGGACACTCTATACCTGAGCTTTTGTGCTCAAGGCTAATACTCTAGCATTTGAGCTACAGCTCCACTTCGGGTTTCTTTTGGTGATTAATTGGAGATGAGTCTCATGGAGGGGCTGGGAATTTGGCTTAGTGGTAGAGTGCTTGCCTAGCATGCATAAAGCCCTGAGTTCATTTCCTTAGTACCACATAAACAGAAAAAGCCAGAAGTGACACTGTGGTCCAAGTAGTAGAGTGCTAGCCTTGAGCAAAAAGAAGCCAGGGACAGAGCTTAGGCCCGGAGTCCCAAGCCCCAGGACTGGCAAAAAAAAAAAAAGTCTCATGGACTTTCCTGCCCAGGCTGGCATTGAATCATAATCCTCAGATCTCAGCCTCCTGAGTAGTTAGAATTACAGGCATGAGCCATCAGCACCTGGCAAGAATAATGTGTGGGGGGGGGCTGGGGATATAGCCTAGTGGCAAGAGTGCCTGCCTCGGATACACGAGGCCCTAGGTTCGATTCCCCAGCACCACATATACAGAAAACGGCCAGAAGCGGCGCTGTGGCTCAAGTGGCAGAGTGCTAGCCTTGAGCGGGAAGAAGCCAGGGACAGTGCTCAGGCCCTGAGTCCAAGGCCCAGGACTGGCCAAAAAAAAAAAAAAAAAGAATAATGTGTGTGTGTGTGTGTGTGTGTGTGTGTGTAAGTGGACCTTCCCTGCAGATAGAATGATTTAGCAAGTGTCTATAGTTTAGTTCTGCAACTGACAGGCACTAGATATGGAGAACAAAGGTTTGGTTACTGCTACTGGATGGAATTCTGGAAAGTCAGATTGAGCTGCCATGGAATCTCTAAGCCTGGGGCCACTTCCCAAAGGTATTCTAGTGAAGTAGAAAGGCCCTTCAGAACCAGATGCTTTTGGCTCTTGTCTGAAATCTTAGCTACTCTGGAGGCTGAGGATCCGAGGTTCAAAACCAGCCTGTGCAGAAAAGTCTTTCTTTCTTTTTTTTTTTTTTTTTTTGGCCAGTCCTGGGGCTTGGACTCAGGGCCTGAGCACTGTCCCTGGCTTCTTTTTGCTCAAGGCTAGCACTCTGCCACTTGAGTCACAGTGCCACTTCTGGCCATTTTCTATATATGTGGTGCTGGGGAATTGAACCCAGGGCCTCATGTATACAAGGCAAGCACTCTTGCCACTAGGCCATATCCCCAGCCCCAGGCAGAAAAGTCTTGACCTAGAACTTGCAAGCAGAGTTGCAGCTCAAATTCAAGTCCTGAGTTAAGTCCCAATACTGGTACAAACACGCAGAAAAGGCCCTTGGGTGCCAGGCATTCCTGGGTTCACAATCACTTTACTTGGTGCTTTACTTTTTATTTTTAATTGTCAAAGTGATGTACAGAGGGGTTACAGTTTCATATCTAGGCAGTAAGTACATTTCTTATCCAACTTGTTACCTCCTCCCTTCTTTTTTCTCCTCCCTTCCCCCTCCCCTCCTTCCCCTTTAACTTTTAAATACTCTGTCTCTCCTTGTATGCAAACTAAAGTTCCCATACCACCCAAATGGATGAAGATTATATACAAATTAACTACCTGAGCTAAAACAATTCAAAAGTTACTGTCTAAGTAGCACTTGAATTTGGAAGCAATTAACCTCTCCTTAGAATTTGTCTTAACCATCCCCTCCCCCCACACATTGAGTGGCCTCTGCTAAGTGTTGGCTCACTTCTTTGATTCTGCTGTGAACTGTTGATTGTCTCTTGCCCTACCTGGAGCAGGTGACAGGTGACCTGGCCTCTCTGGATTTCCCTTTCTTCATCCAAAAACATTACCTAGGTTTACTGAATCTGTGCTCCTCTATATGGTAGCCTCCTGGCCACAAGTGGCTAAATACATTTACAGCTTATAAATTGGAATACCTGTAATCACAGCTACTGGAAGAGGCCAGTTTGGTCTAGGCTACCTACTGAGAGACCTTGTTTTAAAAACAAGTTGGCTGGGAATGGCTTAGTGGTAGAGTGCTTGCCTAGCATGCATGAAGCCCTGGGTTCCATTCCTCAGTACCATATAAACAGAAAAAGCTGGAAGTGGCTGTGGCTCAAGTGGTAGTAGTGCTAGCCCAGGCTCTGAGTTCAAGCCCCACGACCAGAAAAACAAAAACAAAAAGCAAGTAAATAAAGTTAGATAAGCTCAAGTTCAATAAAGTGAAAAATTCAGTGGGTTTTTTTTTTTTTTTGGTGGTTATTTGTTTTTTGCTAGTGGGTGGAGACCAGACTAGTTCCCTTTCAGATGCTCAGCTACAGTGAGTGACGTACAGATTAGACATTACAGGTAGAAGCCATTTCATCATTTCAGAAAGTTCTAACCTGAGTTCTGGTAGTTCATGGCACCAAGCTACTCTGGCAGCTGAGATATGAGGATCAAGATTCCAAGCCAGTTCAGGCAGGAAAATCTGTGAGACTCTTTATCTCCATTTAGCCAGCAAAAGTAGAGCTATGGCTTGAGAGAAAAAAGCAAAACAAAACAAAAAAGCATGAATGGAGCCCTAGAGTTCAAGCCCCAATATTGGTGAGTGTGCATATGTGTGTGTATATGTGCATGCAGCAAAAAGAATGAACATCAGACTGTACTGTGCTAGACACTGAGGAATTAGATCCAGCATGGATCTCAAGGCAGAAAACCATGTGACTGGAAGCAGTGCATTGCTGGGTGGTGGATAGAGAGAAAGATTCTCAGTCCTGTGAACTTCAGGCTCAAAAGCTTAGACTTAAGTTTTGAGCATGGGTAATAGTTCTTCTATAAAGTGGGGGCTCTACCTTAAGCTTCTACCTTAAAGTCTAGGCAGTGGATGTGGAGTCAGTGCTAGCCAGTGGTAACCTGTGTTGTTACTTACTATGACTAGTAGTATTTTCATCACTGACTCCCTACTCTAGGGCTGTGGGGCCCTCCTGTGCCTGCTTCCCCTGGACTTTCCCCTGAGGTCAAGGTCAGGGAAACATTCAAAGTTTTGTAACCATGAATTCTAATATGCTGACTGGCTTTCAGGGCTTCTCACTGTCTGTTCCCTGTGCCTGGAATGCTGTTCCCTTTTGTAGCAGCCCAGTTGTCTTGTCATTGTTTAGATAGGAGCTCAAAGGTCACCCCTTCAGTGGTTTTTATTCTGTCTAGTTACATTAAAATGTTGCACACTCCCCCATCCTAGCCATTGTTTAATGCTCTGTTTCATTCCACTTTTCTGTGATTGGAAATTGCACTGTTTGTCTTCCTCCCTGAGATCCAAAATTCTATGAAAGCTAAGACCGTCTTTTTGACTGCTGTACTCTTGCTGACTGCAATGGAGTCTTCAAAATATTTGTCAAGCTGGAGGCTCTACTCAAGAAGTAGAGCACTTGCTTAGCAAGTGCAAGGCTCTTGAGTTTAACCCCACCACTGCCAAAAAAATAAAATACTCCTAAGAATATTTGTCAGATGAATCAGTAGATTCTGATCCCACCTGGAAAGCACATAGCACAGTGTCTTTACCTGAGAAAAGGATGGGTGACTAGACTTGACTGTTTCCTGGGGCCCCACACAAACCAACTCAGCATCTATGGGCTGGGACTTGATCTGCTCAAAGGGATTCTGATGTACGGCTTGTTAGAAACTGCAGCGAGGTTAATGCTGGGGACTTTTGTTTGGTGCTTATGCTGATGTAGGTGCTGAGGTAGGCAGGGTGGCCTGATCCCTCTAAACTCACGTGGCCACCCAGTGAAAGTACACACTAGTTCCATTAGTTGGTGTGGACACTGAGGCTCCTGGTGCTAACTTCCTTCTTTTTTTGTGCCAGTGCTGGGGCTTAAACTCAAAACCTCCAGCTCTGAATTGGATTGGGCTTTTTCTACTTTAACCACTCTTTCACTTCCAACTTTTTTTTTTGCTGGTTCTGGGGCTTGAACTTACATTCTTTCTGAGCTATTTTTTCTGTTTGGCCAGTCCTGGGGCCTGAGCACTGTCCCTGGCTTCTTTTTGCTCAAGGCTAGCACTCTACCACTTGAGCCATAGGGCCACTTCCCATTTTTTCTGTTTATGTGGTGCTGAGGAATTGAACCCAGGGCTTCATGTATGCTAGGCAAGCACTCCACCACTAAGCCACATTCCCAGCCCTTCTTTTCTTTTTTTTCTTTGCATCTCTCCATTGTATATTAATAACTGTACATTCTAATTTCCTCTCTTTTTTTTTCTTTTTGGAGACAAGTCTTGATGAGCTTGCTGGGTGCCTGGGCCACCATACCTGGCTGTCCTGTCATTTTCTCTGGGCTCTCAGCCCCCCTGGGGGAGGCACAGTCTGTGGAGTCAGCAGTCCTTATCTCCCAGGCTGAGCTGCTGGGCTTTTTCTCTGTGTGTGAGGGAGGAGGGGAGCTGGAAAGGGTTGAGACTGCTCTGGCTTTGGACCAGCCTGTCCTGGCACCTCCCTGAGGTATGAGCTGAAAGGGGCCTGCACAGTCAATCAAACCAGTTTTCTTCTTTGTTCCAGATTTAGGCCCAGAAAATCTAGGAAGCTTTCCCAAAGCTGTACAGTAAACGAGTGGCCAAAACTGGTACCTGAAGTCTGCCTGTCTCAGGGGACTTATAGCCAACTGGGGAAAAAAAGATTCAGTTATAGTTTTTAATCTATGGATACCTGGACCATTAAATATAGATCGTAATGGTGAAGGGAGGGTTAGGGGTCTGGCGGGATCCAGGGAATGTGAGTGCATGGCTCTGATTTAGGTAAGCTATTTCCAAGGCCAGTGATACCCCTTCCCAGTTAACAAAGAAAATGAAGACATAAACTTCTCCCTTGGGCTGGGAATGTGGATTAGTGGTAGAGTGCTTGCCTAGCATGCATGAAGCCATGGGTTTGATTCCTCAGTATCACATACACAGAAAAAGCTGGAAGTTGTACTGTGGCTCAAGTGGTAGAATGCTAGCCTTGAGCAAAAGAAGTGTAGGGACAGTGCCCAGGCCCTGAGTTCAAGCCCACAACTGACCAAAAGAAGAACAAGAGGGTGGGGGGAACAGGAGGAGGAAGGAGAAGAAGAGGAAGAAGAAGAAGAAGAAGAAATAAATGTCTCCTATTTATAGGTCTAGGAGAAGCAGAGCGAGTGAGTCCATGGTTGTGCTGGTTTCCTACAAGGCTCCCATCCGTCTTGGACATCAGCTCCACTTCCCTTTACCCTCTCTGCTTGGTCTATTTTCTGTTTTCTTTTGGGTGTTTGCATTTGTGTGTGTGCGCGCGTGCGCGTGCGCATTCGTGTGCTCTCTTTGGCTTTTTCCCCCCTCAAGACTGGCTCGCTATCATTCCAGCCAAACCTCTAGTTTTTGTTGGTTATTGGAGATATGGATTCAGATTTGTCTGCTGAGCTGGCTTTTATTTATTTATTTATTTATTCATTTATTCATTTATTTATTTTGCCAGTCCTGAGATTTGAATTCTGGCTGTGCACACTGTCCCTCAGTTTCTTTGGTTCAAGGATAGCACTCTGCCACTTGAGCCACAGCACCACTTCTGGCTTTTTCTGAGTAGCTTATTGGAGATAAGCATCTCATGGACTTTCCTGCCTTGGCTGTCTTTGAACCATGATCCTCAGATCTCAGCCTCCTGAGTAGCTAGGATTACAGTTGTGAGCCACCAGTGCCCGGCTCTGGACTGGCTTTAAACCTTGATATTCAGATCTGAGAGTAGCTAGAATTGCAGGCATGAGAGCTAGGAACCAGCCTGTTGCCCAGTTCTTAAACAGCTCAGCCTGGGGTGAGCCCACCTTGCATCAGACGAGAGGGCTGACCGATCAGACAGGAATAAATCTCCTGTCTGGTTCCTTTATGCAGGATGCTTGGGAGGAGGCTGGAGAGATGACAAATCCTTCTCATTGTCCCCTATGCCAACTAATCAAAAACTAATGCCCGTGTTTCCCCCCAGGAATCCAGGGAAGGCCGGGCTCGGCGAGGCCCTCGAGGGCCCAGCGCCTTCATTCCTGTGCAGGAGGTAAGCTTGGAATGGTTTGGGAAGCTTTTGGTCCCTGGGAAAAGAGGACATGGGGCATTGGTGGGCCAGGGTTTGTTCCCTCCTGTCCTTTAATTTGCAGTTTGGAAACTATCCTTTTCCATTCCTGATGCATTTAGGCCTTAGATCAGCTCTTCAGACAGGTATGCTGGCAAACCTGATTTTCCTGAGATGAAAGGGCTCAGAGAAGCTCTACCACTCGAGCCATAGCATCACTTTTCTGAGTAATTTGTTAGAGATAAGAGTCTCTACAACCTTGCTATCTCAGCCTCCTGAGTAGCTAGGATAACAGGTGTGAACCATTTGTGCCTAGTATGACACAAACTTTTAATTTTCAAATTAATGCTTTTCTTTCCTTAATAAGCTAGAACTATCTGTATTTTTCTCATCCTTGGCAATTTTTAAAAGTGTGTATGTGTGTATTACACACATTTTAAAGTAAAAAGTTCATTGTTTTTTGAGATTTACTATCTCTCCTCTCTCTCTCTCTTTCTCTCTCTCTCTCTCTCTCTCTCTCTCTCTCTCTCTCTTTGTGCTGGCTGAACTCTCCCTCAACTTTTTGGTTCTAGGCTTGCTACTTGAACCACAGCGCTGCTTCTTACTCTCTGCTGGTTAACTAGAGATAGCATTTTGGGGGGTGGGGGGGTGGGAATGTGGCTTAGTGATATAGATTCAATTCATCAGTACCACATACATAGAAAAGGCAAGAAGTAGAACTGTGACTGAAGTGGTAGAGTGCTAGCCTTGAGCAAAAGAAGCTCAGGGACAATGCCCAGGCCCTGAGTTCAAGCCCTAGGACTGGCAAAAAAAAAAAAAAATCAGTTTCTTTGATTTGGTTTCTTGGGCTGGTTTTGAACCGTTTTGAACCTCAGTCCTCAGATCTCAGCCTTCTGAGTAGTTAGAATTACAGGTGTAAGCTACAGGCACCCAGCCTTTCTTCCTTTTCTCTTCCTTTCCTCCCTCCTTTCCTCCCTCCCTTCCTCCCTCCCTCCCTCTCTCCCTCCTTCCCTTCAAGAACTAGGATTTAATCTCAGCACCTCTCACTTGGCTTTTTTGCTCACTTTTGTTCATGTTGGTGCTCTACTGCTTGAACCACACCTTTAGGTTTTCTTTTTCTTGTTTTTGAGGCTTGAACTCAGGGCCTGGACACTGTCCTTGAGCTTCTATGCTCAAGGTTAGCGCTGTGCCACTTGTGCCACAGCTCCACTTCTAGCTTTTAGCTGATTAATTGAACATAATAGTTGTTGTTGTTGTTGTTGTTGTTGTTTTGCCAGTCCTAGGCCTTGGATTAAGGGCGAGCACTGTCCCTGGCTTCTTTTTGCTCAAGGCTAGCACTCTGCCACTTGAGCCACAGCGCCACTTCTGGCTGTTTTCTATATATGTGGTGCTGGGGAATCGAACCCAGGGCTTCATGTATACGAGGCAAGCACTCTTGCCACTAGGCCATATTTCCAGCCCCCATAATAGTTTCTTGATTTATCTGCCTGGGTTGACTCAAACCTCCGATCCTCAGGTCTCAACCTTTTCAGTAGCTAGGCTTACAGGTGTGAGCACCTAGTGTCCACCCTGGATTTTTCCTTCATGTAGATACTTGTTTTCAGTAGAGAGCTAAGATTGTAGTTTAAAGCTTGGTTTTTTGTTTGTTTTTTCACTTAACAGTATAACAGAGTCATCCCTCATCTAGAACAGTCTAGTTTATTCATTTATTTTATTTACTTTGTTTTTGCTATGCTGGGGATGAGCCCAGTCTCACCTATGGTGGACAAATGTGCCATCCCATCCTGGTGTTTTCATTCATTTACTTCATAGCAATGTATTGAATTATGAATCTGTGTTAGACACTGTTTTAGAAACTGAGGATAAAGATAGACAAAAAACTTTAACCATCATGGAGATGACATGCTAGATTATATAAATGGGACAGGTACTTCCAAATACACAGACAGACAAATTTAATCCTGGTGATGATAATGCTTATACTCCTAGCTACTCAGGGGACAGAGACCTGGAGGATCATGGTTTAAAGCTAGCCCTGGCAGAAAAGCCCAGAGAGTTCATCTCCAATGAACCAGCCAAAAGCTGAGTTGGACTCTCACATACTTTCTGCTAGAACTGACTTTATACAGCATTCCTGAGATCTCAGCCTCCTGAGTAGCTAGGATTACAGTCTTGAGCCATTTGTGCTTGGCTAATAGGTCAATATATTATTATATAAGGTGCCTAATAAGTATTCATTTAGCCAGTTAATGAAATACCATTTCTTCCACATTCCCTTTTTTTTGGACTTGGTTGTAGTCTTCAGTCTCTTGTTATTACAAAGCCATCAGAATGAATATGTTGGTCTCTAGCGGGAACCCACATCCTCCTCTCTGCTTGGCAGGTCCTGCGGGAAGGGACTGAAAGCCTGGAGCAGCACCTGGGGCTGGAAGCCCTGATGTCCTCAGGGCGTGTGGACAACCTGGCAGTGGTGATGGGCCTGCACCCCGACTACCTGAGCAGCTTCTGGCGCCTACACTACCTGTTGCTGCATACTGATGGGCCCCTGGCCAGCTCTTGGCGTCACTACATTGCCATCATGGTGAGCCTGTCTGGGTTTGATGCTTGCAGGGGTGGCCATGTTAGGGTTCTATCCTTGAATCTTTTTTCTGGAAGGCTTCATGAGTTGATTTCATTGGGGAAGAGGAAGCAGCTTTATTTGGCCATCTATAGAACTTTGAAGTTGTGTGTATGTGTGTGTGCGCGCACGCGCGCATGCGTGTACCTGCACACACATGAGCTAAGGCTTGAACTCAAGGTCTGGGCTGCTACCCTTGAGCTTCTTTGGTTCAAGGCTAGGGCCCTACCACTTGAGCCACAGCTCCACTTCCGGTTTGGTTGGTGGTAAATGGACTTTCCTGCCTGGACTGGTTTGGAACCACGATCCTCAGATCTCAGCTTCCTTAGTAGTTAGGATTCGAATCATGAGCAACTGACACCCAGCTTTGAAGATGTTTTTGTTTTATTTGTGCCAGCATTGGGCTTAAACTCAGGTCCTGGGTGCTATCCCTTAACCTTTCCTGCTCAAAGCTGACACTCTACCACTTAAGCCATAGCTCCATTTCTGGCTTTTTGGTGGTTAATTGGATACAAGAGTCTCTTGGACTTTCCTGCCCAAGTCTGGCTTTGAGTAGGCTAGGATTATAGGCATGAGCCACTGGCTCTTGGCATTCTTTTTTTTTTTTGTCATTAGTTTTGCTTTGTGCTGCTACTAGGGCTTGCACTCAGGTCCTGGGTGCTGTTCCTTAGCTTTTTCACTCAAGGCTGATGCTGTACCTTTTGAGCCACAACTCCAATTCCAAATTTATGGCTTTGAACAACAGACGGGGGAAATGAGATGGAAATGATCAGGAGTGAGAACTTAGGTATTCTTTCTCATAGGCAATAGTAGGCAATTGGGGTTTCCTTTCAAGGGGGAATCCATCGGGAGTAGGGCACAGAAGGAGATGGATGACCCAGGCTGTTCCATCTTCTCCACAGGCTGCCGCCCGACATCAGTGCTCTTACCTGGTGGGCTCCCACATGGCCGAGTTCCTTCAGACTGGCGGTGACCCGGAGTGGCTACTAGGCCTCCACCGGGCCCCTGAGAAGCTGCGGAAACTCAGTGAGATCAACAAGTTACTGGCCCATCGGCCGTGGCTCATCACCAAGGAGCATATCCAGGTGCAGTGGGCAGATGATCAGTTCCCTGAGGGAGCCCTGGGCCACAGTGGGTCATATAGGGGCTGGCACTGAGAAATTATGACTTCCCTCCCCTCCAGGCCTTGCTGAAGACGGGTGAGCACAGCTGGTCCCTGGCCGAACTTATCCAAGCCCTGGTCCTGCTCACCCATTGCCACTCACTGGCCTCCTTCGTGTTTGGCTGTGGTATCCTTCCTGAGGGGGACCCAGAGGGCAGCCCTGCCCCACAAGCACCATCGCCCCCCAGTGAGCAAGGCAGCCCCCCCAGTGGGGACCACAACTCTGGGGTAAGTCATGGGCCTGGCCTTTGTGGGGAAGGAAGCTGGTATAGTCTAGTCCTGGGGTAGAAAACACCCCATCTCTATCTCCTTATACTGAGAGGCTGCAGAAAAGTTATTGGACTGTGCCTACACGTGTGTGTGTGTGTGTGTTTGTGCACGCACACTGCTCCTGGGCTTTTGAACTCAGGGTTTGGGCACTGACCTTGACCTTTTTGCTCAAATCTAGCATTCTATCATTTGATCCACAGCTCCACTTCTAGCTTTCTGGTAGGTAACTGGAGAGAAGAATCTCACAGACTTTCTTGCCTTGGCTTGCTTTGAACCATGCTCCTCAGATTTCAGCCTCCTGAGTAGCTGGGATTACAGGTGTGAGCCCCTGGCACCTGGCAAGTTATTGTACTTTAACACTCAAAGACCCCCTACACTCTATGGCCTGTGAAGATTAAAGGAAGTATTACGTAACTGACATTTTCGCAAGTAGCTTCATAGGATCAAAGTCTGAAGGCTTTTAGCAACTTTAAGAATACAATGTTTGATGCTGGCTTGGGTGGCTCTCTCCTGTAATCCTCACTATTCAGGCTGAGATCTGAGGATCACGGTTCAAAGCCAGCCTGGGTAGGAAAGGCCATGAGACTCATCTCCAGTTAACCACCAGAAAACCAAAGCGGCGCTGTGGCTTAAGTGGTAGAGCGCTAGCCTTGTGCCAAAGAGCCCAGACCCAGAGTTTAAGCCCCAAGACCAACAAAAAGCCAGCCTGGGCAGGGAAGTCTGTGAAACTCTTATCTCCAGAAAACCAGAAGTGTCTCTGTGGCTTAAGTGGTAGAATGCTAGCCTTGAGCAAAAAAGCTCAGGGGCAGTACCCAGTCCCTGAGTTCAAGCCCCAGTACCAGTCCAGAAAGAAAAGAAAAGCACAGTTTTGGCTGGGAATGCAGTTCAGTGGTAGAAGACGTGGGAAGGGTAGGTGGAGCTTTCCAGAGGGGATAGAGAAGGAGGGGTAAGAATGACCATTGATTGGGTCTGTCTGGCAGGGCTTTGAGGCTGCCCGAGATGTAGAGGCTCTGATGGAACGCATGAGGCAGCTGCAGGAGAGCCTGCTTCGGGATGAGGGGGCCTCGCAGGAAGAGATGGAGAATCGCTTTGAGCTGGAGAAGTCTGAGAGCCTGCTGGTGACGCCCTCAGGTACAGGAATACAGGGGTTCTGCTCCCAGGGGCTGTTCTCTTACCCTACTGATGGACTAAACACCACCTTGTACCTGGTCTCCTGCCCCCCAGAGGCAGCCACCTCTTTCCACCTCCTAGTAGGGATCTGAGTGAGGGCCTTAGATTTGGATTCTGTCCTGTCTTTCTTTTGGGAGATTGAATGGTGATTTGAACTCGAGTCTCCCACTTGCTAGGCAGGTAGCTTGTCACTGGGCCATACCTCTAGCCCATTCTCTTGGTGGTTATTTTTGAGAGAGGCTCTCACTTCTTGTCTGTGAATCACAAGCCACCTATTTCAGTTTCCTAGGCTTCCCATGGTAGCACCTACCGCCCACCAGACCCAGCTTGAGGACTTTTCAGCTAAAGTTGGCCTTCCATGTAGCTAAGATGACAGGTTCTTGCCATCACACCCAACTGTTGTTTGAGAAGGGGTCCTGAGAACTTTTTTTTTTTTTTGCCACCTATCTTTCAAATCTCAGACTCTTATGTAGATGGGATTACTGGTGTGAGCCACTGGTGCCCAGCTTCATGCTTGGCTTTTCTTCCGTTAGCCTTTCCAGCTGTGTGACTGGAACATCAGCCCCTATCTCATGACTTCAGGACTGGATAAGGAATGAAATAGTGCTTAGCACAGAGCTGGCCCAGGGAGCCACCCACTCCATAGAACTACCACTGTTGCTGGAGGCCTTTCTTCCTGGGTTCATGGCTCTGGTTCACCTCCTCGTCCAGGCCTGGCTCCAGCTGATGTCTTGCTGTAGCATGAGGTTCTCTCTGGCCCTCTACTCTGCCTTCCTCTACTCCCATTTTAATGATTAATCCAGATGGAGCCCCATATGCCAATGCCTAGGCCTCATTATACCTTCTTTCTGACATGGTCCTCAGCTGACATCCTGGAGCCCTCTCCACACCCAGACATGCTGTGCTTTGTGGAAGACCCCACTTTTGGATATGAAGATTTTACCCGCCGAGGGACTCAGGCACCCCCCACCTTCCGTGCCCAGGTAGGCCTCTCCCCTACCATTTTGGTCACTGATCCTGGTTTCTGGACAGGCAGGGGGAGAATGGTTTGAGTGGTTACCGAGTTGAGTACCTTCTCCCCTCAAGATCCCATGAGTGTTGTGAGCCCCAGTGGATCCTAAAGGGACCTACCTATGCTCTAAGAGTGCTCCGAGGGAGAAGGTCATCCACTTGGCTGTGCTGGCCAGAACAAGCAGTGTGATTGGTTTATGGGATAGGAAATGGAGGGTGTGGAGAGCCAGTGTGTTCTGCAGGTCTAGAGGGTGGGATCTCTCTTGCCCACCCTGGGCTCTAAGATCTCAATTATGTTCTCTTCCGACTTTGCTCAGGATTATACCTGGGAAGACCATGGCTACTCGCTTATCCAGCGGCTCTACCCCGAGGGGGGGCAGCTGCTGGATGAGAAGTTCCAGGCTGCCTATAACCTCACCTACCACACCATGGCCATGCACAGCGGCGTGGACACATCCATGCTCCGCAGGGCCATCTGGAACTACATCCACTGCGTCTTCGGGATCAGGTGAGTTATGGCTCTTAAAGCTGTGTGTGAATGTTCACCTGCAGCTTCAAGGATAACTACAAAGTGTGTGTGTGTGTGTGTGTACGTGTGTACACATGCATGTACTACATATGTGTACTGGGACTTGAACTCAGAGCCTCATGTTCTAGTATTTCACTTCAGTCTGGTGCTCTAAGCCAGGCACTTGTGGGCTTATGCCTGTAATCCTAGCTACTCAGGAGGCTGAGATCTAGGGCTCTCAGTTCAAAGCCAACCTGGGCAAGAAAGCCCTTGGGCCTCTTTATCTCCAATTAACCACTAGAAAAATGGAAGTAGAACTGTGGCTCAAGGTGGTAGAGTGCTCGCCTTGAGCAAAAAGAGCTCAGAGACAGGCCCAGGCCCTGAGTGCAAGCTCCATGACTGACAAAAAAAGCCAAACTGGAGAACCATTGGCACCCGGATGGGTGCTGCTGTTTTCTTAGCTACTCATTTCACTTATTCCTTTACTGAAACATAGTGTGTTTTAGTTCATTTTTTCTGTTGCTTTGTTCATCTAACAGTTTGTGCCCAATATAAAAAAAAATTATCCCGGGGCTGGGAATATGGCCTAGTGGCAAGAGTGCTTGCCTCCTACACATGAAGCTCTTGGTTCGATTCCCCAGCACCACATATATGGTAAACGGCCAGAAGGGGCGCTGTGGCTCAGGTGGCAGAGTGCTAGCCTTGAGCGGGAAGAAGCCAGGGACAGTGCTCAGGCCCTGAGTCCAAGGCCCAGGACTGGCCAAAAAAAAAAAAAAGAATTCTAAAAAAAAAAAAAAAATATATATATATATATATATATCTCCTTTTTTTTTTTAAGGTGTATTTCTGGGACTAGAATCATGGCTCAAGTGGTAGAGCACCTGCTTAGCAAGCAAGAAGCCCTGAATTTAAACCTCAGTACTGCCAAAAGAAAAGAAAACAACCTCTTTTTAAAAATAGACACTAGGCTGGAAATGCTTAGTGGTTGAGCGCTTGCCTAGCATGCATGAAGCCCTGGGTTCAATTCCTTAGCACCACATAAACAGAAAAAGCCAGAAGTGGCCCTGTGGTTCAAGTGGTAGAGTGCTAGCCTTGAGCAAAAAGAAGCCAGGGACAGTGCTCAGGTTCTGAGTTTAAACCCCAGGACTAGCCAAAAAAAAAAAAAGGAAGGAAGGAAAGAAAGAAACTGAAAAAGAAAATTTGTAAGCTAAGAGCTGGTGGCTCACACTGTAAT
Source organism: Perognathus longimembris pacificus (assembly GCF_023159225.1). NCBI lineage: Eukaryota > Metazoa > Chordata > Mammalia > Rodentia > Heteromyidae > Perognathus > Perognathus longimembris. The sequence goes on from NC_063167.1 coordinate 17,493,316, forward strand.
GCGAGCTGCTCAGGAGGCTGAGATGAGATCTGTAAATCATTAAAAGCCAGCATGGCCAGGAAAGTCTGTAGATTCTTATCTCCAACTAACCATCAGAAAAGCAGAAATGGCACTGGGCTCAAAGTGAGAAGAGTGCTAACCTTGAGCAAAAGAGCTCAGGGACAGTGCCAGGCCCTGAGTTCAAGCCCCATGGCTGACCAGGAAAAAAAGGAAATTTTATGTTTCACATTAATAGCTGTGACTCATTCCACTAAATGGGTTGTTCTGCATATCTTTTTGCCTTTTTTCTTTCTTTTTTTGGCCAGTCCTGGGCCTTGGACTCAGGGCCTGAACACTGTCCCTGGCTTCTTTTTGCTCAAGGCTAGCACACTTCCACTTGATCCACAGCACCACTTTTGGCCGTTTTTTTTTTTTTTTTTTTTGGCCAGTCCTGGTGCTTGGACTCAGGGCCTGAGCACTGTCCCTGGCTTCTTTTTGCTCAAGGCTAGCACTCTACCACTTGAGCCACAGCACCACTTCCAGCTTTTTCTATCTATGTGGTGCTGAGGAATTGAACCCAGGGCTTCATGTATGTGAAGCAAGCACTTTACCACTAGGCCATATTCCCAGCCTTGGTTACAACTTTTTTTTTTTTTGGCCAGTCCTGGGCCTTGGACTCAGGGCCTGAGCACTGTCCCTGGCTTCTTTTTGCTCAAGGCTAGCACTCTGCCACTTGAGCCACAGCGCCTCTTCTGGCCGTTTTCTGTATATGTGGTGCTGGGGAATCGAACCCAGGGCCTCATGTATACGAGGCAAGCGCTCTTGCCACTAGGCCATATCCCCAGCCCCCGTTTTTCTATATATGTAGGTGCTGGGGAATCAAACCCAGAGCTTCATGAATACGAGGCAAGCACTCTTGCCACTAGGCCATCCTCCCAGCCCTTGCCTTTTTTCTTTTTGCTTTCACACACCACCACCACCACCACCACCACCCCCCCGCCACCAGTACAGAGGACTGAATTCATGGCCTTTCATGTTCTAGTCAAGTGCTGAATTCAGGGCCTCTCATATTTTAGGCAAGTGACCCACACCCTCAATCCTTAATTGTCCATTTTCTTGCTAATCACAACAGTTTTTCAATCTAGAGATAGTAAAGTGGATTTTTTGTTGTTGTTGCTCTTGAGGCTTGACTTTGAGCCACAGCTCTATTTCTGGTTTTCTGGTGGCTAATTGAAGAGTCTCAGGGACTTTGCTGCCTGGACTGGCTTCAAAGTGCGATCCTCAGATCTCAGCCTCTTGGATTCAGACTAGCTCTTGCCCAACCCTCAAGTTGAGTGTCCCTCACTCTCCAACATGGTACTTGCTCCATGTCTCTGTGCATGGAGTCAGAACTCCTGCTGTCATCCAACTCTCCCCATCCAGATGTTGTCTGCCCTAGCTTATTGAACTGGTGAATGACAAAAATGGCTTCCAGACTTGTCACCAGCTTGCCTATTGGCCTTGAACAAGTTAAATTGCCTTCTTTAGCTCTTGGTTTGCCCATCTGGACTAGTTCCTCTTTGCCATTCCCTACTTCCTTCTCCGAAGTGAATATCCACCTCCTAGCCTTTACTGTAAAGAATGAATGTCGCCTTGGAGCCCGCCAGAGCTGGGTTTCATACCCCTTCCCTATTGTCTCACCTAGGACAAGTGACTTCCCTCTCTTCACCTCAATTTCCTCATCTGTAAAATGGGGCTGATATGTACAGTATGTTTCATAGAAAGGTATATAGACAGTAGGGTAATCTTGTGAACTCCATGAGTTCCTGTCTGTATAGACAGCACCGCACACAAGCTTGTTCTGCTATGGAGTGCTCCTCTCTAAGTCTGGTAGCCTGTGATAAATGGGAATCAGCTGTTTTTCTAAGAATCAAGCTTCTGGTTGCTTTCTACCCTCTGAACTTTGTTGCCACTCTCCGTTCCTCCTTTTGCAGAACCAGGGGTGAGTAATTCTGTTGTGGTCTTTCCATCAGATATGATGACTATGATTACGGGGAAGTGAACCAGCTCCTGGAGCGAGACCTCAAAGTCTATATCAAGACAGTGGCCTGCTACCCAGAGAAGACCACCCAGAGGATGTACAATCTCTTCTGGAGGCACTTTCGACACTCAGAGAAGGTACTGTCCATAGGAAAGGAGCCAGAGAGTCAGAAAGGCCCCACCCAGGGGAGGGGGCAGGAGAGAAATCAACAAGAGACCTACCCTGAGTCTGTCCATGGCCTCTTCCGTGATCAAGTGTTAGACTCCATTTACTCACAGAGTAGGAATACAGGTGCCTGCTTTACCTTATCCTCAGGGGCAGCCTGGCAGTCCTCAGTTCAAGTCTTAAGACTCACCCTTACCCTTACATAAAGCCAGGCACCAGTGGCCCATGTCTATAATCTTAGCTATTCAAGAGGCTGAGATCTGAGGATCACAGTGTGAAATCAGCTGGGGAGAACTAGAGACTAGAACTTCTTCAGTTGGCATTGCCTTAGTGAGACTCAGGGCATCTCTGAGGAAGAGATAATGCATTGGATGGTCAGAGGTGGTGGCAGTCAGCGAGGGCTGCCGAGCACTTGTCAATAAGCCCTGATCTGTATTCCAGGTCCATGTGAACTTGCTGCTCCTGGAGGCCCGGATGCAAGCTGCCTTGCTCTATGCCCTCCGCGCCATCACTCGCTACATGACCTGACTTCTTCCTACACAGGATTGGCACCCAGAGCAGCTGGCCCTGGGGGGCACCATCTTCCCTGCAAGGACTTCTCTGCCTGGAGACAGACCCAGGACCCTTTCTGTCCCATGCCCACCTGCCCTGCGTGGGGGTGGGCTGTCTGACGTGCAGCTCCAAGCCACACCCTTGTTTTTCCCACTGGAAAGGACAGACCATTGCACTGACTCTCAGATCTCCGCTCTGGGAGCTTGAAGACTAGAAGATCCCCAGGGGCTGTGTCCTTCCTTCTTCCCCAGAGGGTGTAGGAAAGGAAATGGGCCGAGTTTAGACTTTCATGCCAGCAGGCTGAGCCCCAGCCACCACAAGTGCTGTGGCCTTCCTGGACTGGCCAGCCCCTGGCTGGTCCCTGGGGGAGAGGGCCAAAGACCCCCCCAGAGACTTAACACTCCAGTTTTGCCTTCCTCCCCACCCATTCTCAGATTATATTACCTCTACCTGCCATTCACCCATCAATGTGAAAGTCAGGGTCACAGCTGGCCTGTGTGCCCAGTTCCCCAAAAGCCTGTTCTGTTGGGCAGCTCTAAAGCCCCCTTCCCATTCCCCATCCCACCCCCTCTAAGTTCCTTGGTTGCCTGAATCCTATCTCAATTCTTCTTGTTTTTTTTACTTTGTCCTTTTTTGCCTCCTTCTTCTATGCCTGGTAGTGTGAGGCCCAGGAGAGGAGCCCAGGACACCCAGAGAGCAGACTCTCCAGAGAGACAAAGCCTCTGGTATAGGCCTTCTGGGGAGGGGAGTGTTCCTGGATAAATTCTGTCTTCGGATTCATTAAGGGCCTCATCCTTGGAGCCCCACTTGATGCCTGGAAGGACAAGAGAGAGATTCTATCCCTAGGGGTGTTGCTGAAAATGCTTGCCAAAAGGTGTGGAGTCCTTTTTAGGCAGCAGGGCCCACCCAGTAATAGGTGGATATCAAGCTAAAGATTCAGCCTGCCTTTCTTTCTTTCTTTCTTTCTTTCTTTCTTTCTTTCTTTCTTTCTTTCTTTCTTTCTTTCTTTCTTTCTTTCTTTCTTTCTTTCTTTCCCTCTCTCCTTCCTTCTAGCTGCCCTGTCCTCCTTTCCTTCTTTCTTTTCTTTGTGCCAGTACTAGGGCTTGAACACTGGGTCTGGACACTGTCCCTTAGCTTTTTGTGCTAAAGGCTGGCATTCTGCCATTTGAGCCGCAGCTCCACTTCGGGCTCTTTTGTGTGCGTGTGCTTAATTGGAGGTAAGACTTTGAACCTTGATCCTCAGATCTCAGCCTCCTGAGTAGCTAGGATTATAGGTATGAGCCACCAGCACCCAGTGATATCAAGAGTTTTTTTGTTGTTCAGGCCCTGTTACTGGTTGGGTGTCTGTGGCCACGTTACCACCCTCATTAACCACTGCAGTTAGAGGTTGGCAACTCACTCAGTTTAGCTTTCCCAAGACCTGATGCTTTGCTCTGGGCTATCGGGCCAAATAGCCAATAGGAAAGTGATTTTCTTGTGAGATCTAGAAGGCCTCTGGGGACGCTCCTATCAGCAACTTCTCTTGGCTGCCTGGCTGCCCTTGGAGTGTATCTCCACCCATGCCAGTCCTGTCTTTCTCCTGTCCTGGATTTTAGGTGGATTGCGTGGGGGCAGAAGAGGGCCAGGTCTGATCCCAGGCACTTTCTCTAGCAAACAACTGTGAATTCCGACTTCTCTTGTTCTTCTAGCAGTGGGCGGCTGAGCAAGGCGAGGGCCACAATGCTGCTGCTTCTGACCTTCCTCCCTGGGGCTGGGCAGGAGAGGAGCCCGGTCAGTGTGCCACATTTCATATCCCCGTGCAGGCACGGAGAAGCAGATAGCCCCCTTCGAGCCTGGAAAGAAGGACCCCAGCATGGGGGGTTGAGCTCTGAGGCGGGGCATGAATCCTCTGTAAATGTCCCCTGGGTGCGTAGGAAGGGATGTCCAGTGTTAAAAATACAGAAATCTTTGGCCTTGGCTACCAGTTCTGGATAATAAGAAATAAAGTTCACTGAGGTTTTGTTTTGTAGTCCTTGTTTAATGGGCTGTTTTTTTTTATTTCCTGAAGGTCAGAGTTCACCATGGGGCACGGGCTGAGAGCTGTGATTACGTCATGAACTTGACCTGATAGCCTCTGTCCCGCTGGCTACTTACGCCCAGGGATTGCAGGATTGGGAATTGTGAGCGTTGCAAATCTACATCTGCCCTTTGGCTCTGCAGCCCCACCACCCATCTGTGGCTGCACTGTCACTGTGGAATAATAATGGCTATGTTTTTCTGACTAGGCCTGGCCCCAGGAATGGCTAGCAATTCTGCAAGAGAATTGTAACTAGAGTGTGGTGACATGGGTAGATTCTGTAGCTGGTCATTGGTGCAGCCAGGATTCCATGGGGGTCTGCCAAACTCGGAGACCTTTTCCTTCTCTTTTCTTTCTTTCTTTCTTTCTTTTTTTTTTTTTTTTTTTTTTGGTGCAAATCCTTGGGCTTGAACTCAGAGCCTAGTCATTGTTACTGAACTTTTTTGCTCAAAGCAAGGGCTCTACGACTTGAGCCACAGCTCCACTTCTGGCTTTTTGCTAGCTAATTGGAGATGAGTCTTAGACTTTTCTGCTAGGACTGACTTTGAAATGTGATTCTCAGATCACAGCCTCCTGAGTAGCTAGGCTTATATAGGCTTGTATCACCCAGGGCCTGGCTTAAATTCAGAGGTCTTGACACCCTACCTGGCTATTTTTTCTACTGCTGGACTTCTCTTATGACAGAGTCTGTTTCACAACAGAGTCCATGCCACACCTCACCATACTGTTGATTATCAGCTTCTCACCCTGCCCTTCCCAGCACCAAGTTGACAGCATCAGGTATAAGGAGTTAAGTCCTATGCCCTTAGAGATGTGACCTTGGGCAAGCTGCTCTGAGCACCCGGAACTAGTGAGTTCATCAGGAAAACCACATAGTGACTAAGACAGGTTTAAACCTGTCTTGCTTCCTTCCCATTTGCTCTGAGCAGAGCCATCATAAACTCAAAAGTGGAACATCTATGACCGAACCCACATTGCCTTCACTTTGTGTGTGTGCATGCACACACGTGCATGTGTACTGAGGCTTGCTTGAACTCAGGACCTGGGTGCTGTCCCTTAGATTTTTCACTCAAGGCTGGTGTTCTACCCACTTGAGCTTCCCTTCTAGCTTTTTGTTGGGTTAACTGAAGATAGATAAAAGTCTTGGGATTTTTCTTGCTCTAGCTAGATTGGGCTGCAATCCTTAGATCTCAGCCAGCCTCTCGAGTAGCTAGGATTATAGGTGTGAACCACTGGTGCCCTACACTCCCTTCACTCTTGAGGTAGCCCTCCATCTTTGAGTAGTCCTGTACACTTACTTTTCTCTATAGAATCACTTGAAGATGATGCATGAGAAAGATTAGTTTCTAGCCCCAACTTAGCCATTGATTATCCCTAGAGGCACTGATGGGTTTTCCCATGCCTTCATTTCCCTCGGGAAATACCAGGTAGCTTTTTTTTTTTTTTTTTTTTTTTACCAATCCTGGGGCTTGGACTCAGCCTGAGCACTGTCCCTGAGCTTCTTTTTGCTCAAGGCAGCACTCTGCCACTTGAGCCACACCACCACTACCACTGAGCCATATTCCTCAGCCCACCAGGTAGCTTTTATACAATGTTGCTATTGTCAAGTGTTTTCAAACAGAATCTGTAAAAAAATGTTTTATTGTTATAAAGGTGATATACAAAGGGGGTACAGTTACATAAATCTTTTTAGACAATGTCACCCCTTCCCTTCCTCTCTCTGTCAAACAAAATCTTTTACAACTCTTGAGAGAGTGATGGTCGTCCCATTTTACAGATGTGGAAATGGAACTTTGAGGTATGTTTGTTTATACTGGTACTAGGATTTGAACTTAGTGCCAAGTGTTCTCCCTTAGTTTTTCAAGGCTGGTGATTCTTGAGCCACACACCAGGTTTCTACTGGTTAATTGGAGATGAGAGAGTCTCAGACTTTCCTGCATGGGCTGCCTTTGAACCATAATCCTCAGATCTTAGCTTCCTGAGTAGATAGGATTATAGGCATGAGCTACTGGGGCCTGGTGAGTGGATATATGTTTGTACACACCAGAATGCCTGGTCTAATGCTGGGCCTGTTTGGCAGTGCCTCCCGGGGCTGTTAACTTGGCTCCAGTCCAGTTGCTTCTCCTGGCTAGTCTGTTTCATGGCCAACTCTCAGACACATTGTGTCAGGGGAAGAGTGTGGACTTCGGAACCAGACAGACGAGGCTCAAATCTGTGTGCAAATCCATCTGGAATGAGGCAGAGAATAAACAACCAAGGACATGTATGAACTTTAGTAACATGTTTTAATTTCCTCATCTCTTAAGTGGGATGCTACCATTTCCATTCAAAAATCCGTACTGTCAGGATTAAATGAGAAAGCATTTATCATGTTTTCTTTTCCTTTTTTCTTTCTTTCTTTTTTGGTGCTGATATTAGGACTTGAATTTAGAGCCTTATCTTCTCACTTGGCTTTGTCACTCAAGGCTGGCATTTTACCACTTGAGCAATGTCTCCAGTTCATATTCTGGCTTTTTGCTGGTTAGTTGGCAATAAGAGTCTAAGGATATGCTTGACCTGGTTAGCTTCAAGCCATGATCCTCAGATCTCAGCCCTCTTAAGTAGCTAGGATTATAGGTGTGAGTCTCGAGCACCCAACTAAATCAGGGTTGATTTG